>NC_142599.1:25489351-26172565 GCF_965207765.1 Zootoca vivipara
CAATTTCACCCCAGAACAAACCCACCTGCCCATCAGCCGAGTTTGATCCTGTATTAAACTGCACACCCTGTTCCCAGTGGCAAGCTGGACCATGAAGGCATGACAACAGAATTTAATACTTGCTCATCAACTGATGCTCGGGGATTAAACCCCTTATCAAATGAGCTGTTCAAAACCGCATGCTTTGAAATCCCAACATTTGGACTTCAAAGCACCAAATCCCCTGGTGTCATTTGTGATGTCAGCTGATTAACAAGAGGTGGCCCTCCCCACGTCAAATTTGGCCTTCTAGGAGACCCATGGAGCCAAAAGGTTTCCTCACCCCTGACCTAGAGTATTTATACCAGGCCTAGCCAATTCGTAGGACTCATTCTGCTTGCCAGTTGCAGCAGCCCAGTACTGCACCCTCCTGTTCCCTCTGATGCCCCAAGTGGGCTCTTATGTTCTGAGCTGACGTGAATGTAGTTTTACACCAATTACCCTTCTGACCTGGTTGAACGCCAGCTGCCATCAGCCCCAGTCATCAGGGCCAGTCATCAGGGCAGATAGGACTTGTAGTCCAGGTGGGCTGGAGGGCCACAGGTTAGGCACACCTGTCTTACAAAAAAAAGTAACAATAAATGCAGTGTTTCCCCGAACATAAGACACTGTCTTATATTTATTTTTCCTCAAGAAGACACACTATGGCTTATTTTCAGGGGATGTCTTATTTTTTATTACGCGTCCGGCCTCGTCTCTTGGCGCCCTCCAGAATGGCACCTATCACTATGTCTTATTTTCGGGGTATGGCTTATATTGCACAAATGTTTAGAAATCCTGGTACGGCTTATTTTATGGGTATGTCTTATTTTCGGGAAAACAGGGTATAGTCTGACTTATGTCAACGACTATAAACATCTTAGTTCAAGGCCAAGACTGGCTTGGATGCTTTGCCCTATTAACTCTTCACTCCCATACAAGACTCCCAATCCACTGCGAATCTTCACAGTCTTGTTTTTCTACTAAAAAAGTGTTATTGCAGAGTTGGGAAAAGGTTCTGATAAGGGCAACCAACATAATCAAGGGGATGGAGTGTCTTCCCTATGAAGAACGGTTGCAGCTTTTGGGGACTTTTTCGTTGAGAGAAAAGGTGAGTAAGAGGTGACAGGAGAGAAGATTACACATGGCATGGAGAAGATGGATGGAGAATAGTTTTTCTGCCTGTCTCATACGCAGTGAAGATTAACGTTGGAAGAGTCAGGACAGAGAAAAGAAAGGATGTCTTCACATGGTTAATCTGTGCAACTCTCTGCTGCAAGAGGAAGTGATGACCACCAACTTGGATGGCTTTAGAAGATGATTGGACAGATTTATGGAGGAGAGGTCTATCGATGGCTACTAGCCATGATAGAAGCTGTGCTCTGCCTCCATAGTTAGAGGCACTAATGCTTCTGCATGCCAGTTGCTGGAAACCACAGGAGGGGAGAGGGCTCTTGTACCTGGGTCCTGCTTGCTGCTGGTTTCTCACAGGCACCTGGTTGGCCACTATGAGAACAGGATGCTGTACTTGATGGGCCATTGGCCTGATCCAGCAGGGCTCTTCTGATGCTCTTATGAGGCCAATGGAGGTGGTTGGACACCATAGCTGCAATTTGGGTGTCCCTATCGGCCGCTGTGTTCTGGCTTGCAATAGTATCTGTTCCACACAGGCATCATTCTGTCCTGCCTGGCAGCTCTGTCAGTTCAGGACCATAGCATTTCAATACCCTGGGAAGTGGTGGGGGGAAAAGGAAGAGTTCAGAAATCAGTTAAGCACTTAATTTCCCAGTTATTTTCTCCCTCCCCTCCCCCCCCCCCCCCCCGGCTTTCTCCGCCTCCAGTTCGCAGGCAGGCATCAGCTTCCACTGCAGTGTGAAAATAATTTAGCACAAGTAGGCAGGCAGTATCTTTCTCTCTAAATTAAACAGCTCCCTTTGGGGTCCTCTCTCAAGGAAGGAGACTTCTCGGGGATGGCAGGGAGGAAAAAATGTGGGCTTTGCTTGCTGCCATTTTGTTGAGGGAGGGAGGGAAGGAGAGGCAGGCTGCAAATAGCTCCATTCCGGGCTTTAAAAGGAAAACCTCAAAATGATGCAGCAAGTTAACTCAGGGCGTCCAAAGCCCCGGCACAACCTCTAAGCTGCATCCACTCTCCTCCTGTGTCAAGAGAAAGCCGAAATCTGAAACCTTAAAATAAAGAAAGCATACAAGAGAAGGAACATTACACTAAGAAACAAAAGAATGCATTGGAACAGCAGGCTTAAAATAAAATAAAAAGGAAGTGAATAGGAAGATGGTGTTTGGGACTGATTTGACGACAGAAACTGAGCCTCAGGACTGAAGATGATTGAAAACAGGAGAAAGAGCTGGGGTCTGGCAAGGATGAGGCCTCTTCTGACAAACTGCTGGATTGGGAGGGGTGTCTTTTTGTTTTGCCGCCCGGCCTCGCTCCACTCATTTTGCAAAACCGATTTGTGCAAACATTTTTGATTTATGCATTTCTTTTTCCATCTCTCCCCCTGAAGGTTGACAGGAAGAGCATCTCTGGGGGGTGAGGGGAAGGGAAAATGAAAGGCAGAGCCTTGAAAGTCCGCACCTTAGCTCCGCTAACAAGGGCTTCTTTTGTACAGTTGTTTGCTTGCTTGTCTTCTGCAAGACGAGCTGCTTGCTTAGGTGGGCTTTGAATGGGCTTTAGTTGCATTTGTGGACGAGAAACATGCTATGTGGAGCCTCCATGCCCATGAACAGTCTACCCATTGCTCTGGGGGCAACATTAGAGAAGTGCTATCCATGACCCTTCTCCTGAGCTTCTGGGAAGCATCTTGGCTGGGCCAGTAGGGGGAAACATTGATGGGCCTGTTGATGGATCCAGTCTTGGCCTGATCCAAGACTGAGAGCCAGGGTGGTGTAGACCAAGTTTCAACTCCTCACTCAGCTGTCGTGAGGCTCTCTGGGTGACCTTGGGCCAGTCACTCTCAGCCTAACCTACCTTACAGGGTTGTTGTTAGGGTTGCCAGACTCAATAGAGGACAGGACTTCTGTGCCTTTAATTGCCCTGCTCTCTTTTGAGTCTGGAAACCTTAAAGAGAAACCAGCAGACCCTTTGTTTAATTTCCAAGCAAAGGGTCTACTGGTTTCTCTTTAAGGTTTCCAGACTCAAAAGAGAGCAGAGCAATTAAAGGCACAGAAGTCCTGTCCTCTATTGAGTCCGGCAACCCTAGTTGTTGTGGGTATTAAAGCGGAGGAGGAATCTGCATGCGCTACCTTGGGCACACTGGAGAAAGAAAGTTGAGATACAAACGCAGTAAATCAATGAAACCACTGGGGACTCGTCTTCTGACCTTAACTCCCCCCGCCCCTCCCAAAACCCTCTTCTTGAATTTCAGTGGGTGCATTATCAAGCGAGGTTCTTCCCCCCCCCCTGCTATCTTAGCTTCATGCTAATAGCTCTTGAAACAGCAACAACAAATCAAAGCCCTGCTCGGTTACATCCAGAGGAGGTGGGGAAGAATAAAACAAATCCGTTCCCTGCCCCTCCAAGAAAAAAACACACACATGCACTTGTTTGTTCATGGCTCGCTCGCTCTCTCTCCACCCCCACCCCCCTTCCTCCCGGAAGCCTCCCATCTCTGACAGCACACCTTTAAGTGCTTTGACAAGGTGGATTTGTTCCCTTTTCTTCCTGCAGGTGGAGAAGACACAGCTAATTAGGGAGGTGTTGCAGAAGCCCTGCATTGATGGGGAAGGGAGCAGGAAAGGTGCTTCGGGGGGGGGGGCATGAACTGCCGGTGAGATTGTTGATGGAGGATCTGACAGGCTTGCTTAACACGCCCCCCCCCCTCCAAAGGGAGATTTGTAGGTGGTGGCGGGGGTCTCACTGAGATTGTTGGCAAAAGGGAAAAACAGGTTTTGTGCAGATTGTTTGCTTGCAAAACAGAGAGGAACAAAGAGTGGGGTTCAAAGGCTCCTCTGTGTGTATGTGTGTGTGTGTGTCCCCCCCCCCCCGCCCCCACCATTTTAAAGGGGCCTGGGATGGTGAGCAGCTGGGAAAAGGCAGCGCAGTTCCTGAGGCTGATGTGGCTCATCTGTCCTTTGGTATATTTTTCAAAGCCGTGTTGACGGCTCGCTCTGCGCTGCCCTTCCTCTTCAGGGGCAGGACTTGAGGATGAGGGGCAACCTGTCGCTTCTCTCCCTCCTTCTCCCCCCCCCCATCTCATTCCTTTCTCTATCTCTGTAAAAATGGGGTTGCCATGGAGATATGACCACCTACCAGTGGCGGACAGGAGCCTCCATGTCCTTCCCTCACCCACCACTCTTCCTTCGGCACTGTTCACAAGCCTTAAGAGAACAGTTCTGGGATGAGATCCCGGCTCCTGCACGAGCCACATGGCACAAGGAGGTTCGATTCTGCCAGCGGTGCTGAGCTGCTCTTTGCAAGGAAATAATCCTGTGACATTGGCCCCCTCTCCTTCCCCATAGACCAGGTGTGGGGGACCTCCAGATGTCGCTGAACTACTACTTCCACCACCCCTGGCCATTGGCCACGCTTGCTAAGGCTGATGGGAGTTGTAGTCCAGCAGCGTCTGGAGGTTCAAATGTTCCTCACACCTGCTCAAAACCAAGGAACCGGAATGGCCCTCCCCAGGTGTTGCTGGAATACAACTCCCACCATCCATAGTCATTGTTCACACTTGCTGTGGCCCATTGGAACTGTAGTTCAGAGCTAAAGATTCCTTTCACCTGCTGTAGCCCTGCCACTGTGATCAGGGGAAAGACACTCTTTCGGGTCTGCTATCTTACTGGAGAATTAAAGGTGCCAAAGGCACTTTCCTTGGGGGGGGGGGCAACTCTCTCCATACACACTCACGACCATGTAAATTAACATTTAAATTGTCTTTCTGGTTTAGAATAATCACTGTTTCCATAGTGACAGATGAAAGGCCAGATGGCAGCGTGCAGAGAGGCTTAGCATGGGCAACTGCCCAGGCAGAGTTGCATCATGGTTGTTTCTCATTTGACTGCAGTGTGTTCCAGCCGCTGATTACTATTGTGGGGGGAGGGGGGAGAAAGAAGAAGGACCCTGAGATGTGATAGGACACTGACACTCTTGTTTTTGCACCACCCCTTCTGAAATGATTTCCTGCAGAGCTGCCAGCAGTAGGAGCAGTCCATCTGAGCAGTGGAATGCTTGGAAGTGCAGGGCTGTGCTTGGACCATCTCCCACTTTGGCTGTCACGAAGCTGCCCCACCCCCACCCCAATGTGCCTGGCTTTTCAAAGTGTCATTGCGGAGAAGCATCCCTTGATTTGTTCTGCCCGCTGGGGCAGAGAGTCCAGGACTCAGTCGCCTCCTCTCCTTGGAGGCCCTTTCCGACGTCTTGTGCAACACGAATCTCTGGGACCCTGGTTCCTTTTGACGCTGCTGGCTTTTGATTATACAGCCCGCCGCCATAATTCACTATCCCACAGCAGCTGTAGGAGCAGGATGCCTGCCCGGAGTTGCAAGACGGTGCCTTGGAGACCTAAGGCTTTGTTAATCACCATCAGATTAGGAGGTAGTTATGGGTTGGCTGGCGTGCCTCCTTGTTATCTGTGCCCTGCAAGCTCCCCTCTCTTGCACATCCTGTCCCTGGGAGATGGTTCCAGGAGCCGTTTCCAGAGCTGCCTTTTTCTTTTTAAAAGATTGGTGCATTGTTCAGCCAAGGTGCTCAGAGTGTTTTAGCGATAACTCAGTGTGACGACAGCAGCAGCAGCAGCTGGGGGGGGGGCGGGAGGGAGGGAAAGGACCCCACGCCAGGCCATTGTTTGAGCCAAAAGACACACCTTGATTTTGATTTGCAATGATCTGTAGAGCAGGCCTCGATTTTGCTGGTTTACAGGAAGTTTCCAGGAGGAGGTGGCAGTGGCTCTGAGCATAAGCAGAGTAAACCATGCCTCACCTCTGAGTCACTGCTGCCAAGTGGGGTGCTGTGGTTTGTTCCTTAATGGTTACAGAGCACCAAATTCTCACAGCTCATGCTTCAAGGAGATCACATGCAGTTGACACTCGGCTGGCGCACCTGCCTTATGTCTGCCTTGGTGCAAGGGTGCTGGTGTGGGTGGCCGAGCTGAATTGTGACTGTGGCATGGGGGAGGAGCAGAAGTTTTAAAATAAACATTTTACTGCTAATTTCCCCTCACGGAGCTGCATTTCATTGGGGGGGGGGGGAACCCACTCCTGGAACTGTATCTCAGGGAGGGGGGTTTCCTGACACCTCTCAGCACCCTTAGCAAACTACAACTAGGCTGCATTCACACATACATTTAATTAAAATAATAATAATTAAAAGGCCATAGAATGTTCAGTCAGCCAGTGGTGTCGTATGGAGGGGCTGGGGGGGCTGCAATTTTTTGAGGGGGCACAAGGTGCTCCACGACAGGCTCCCTCATCAAGGCCGGAGCTGTGGGGAGGAAGCCATGCCTGGGCTGGGCCTTTGGGGCCTGGCTCCAGCACATGAGGGGGCTGTAGAGGCGGCTTCCTCACATGGCGGCCCAGTGCCACCAGCCAGCCACAGCTCCACTCCCAGGTCAGGCCTGACGCAGCACGGAAGCGGCTGAAAGGAGAAGAGGCGGCAGCAGCAGCATTGCTGCCCCTCTCCTCCACTGGGCTCTGGTATTTGAGTGCCCTTCCTGTGCCGCTTTGCAAGGCTGTGATCCGAGAGTCTGGCCGCAGCCTCGCAAAGCCATGCAGGACTGCCAGGGTGGCATGAGTGCACCCTTGAAACAGCAACAAGGACTGGGCGGGTGCGGCTGCAGGGGGCTCCCGGAGTGAGCAGTGCCACCTGTCCTGGATGGTGATAGCCTGCGCTCTGCCGCTGCAATCAGTCAAATTCTGTGTTGCCAAAGGTCTGGAGGACCCTGAAAAGATTCAGTGCTGTTGGGTGGGATGTTATCTTATTGACAACACTTGCAGACAGACACACAGGACTCCCTCTCCACAGCGCAAAGTGAAATTTAGCTTTCCTGATGGTACTTTTACCAGCCTTACAGTAAGTCTCTCTCAGATAGACAGTACTGCTGTTTTCTCTTTCTATCATTTTTATTGTTTTGATTTCTTTGATTTAATTCCATAAAATCTATGATAATGATCAATTGAGCCACTGCTTTCCCACAAGTTTGCTGCCTGCTCCTTGGTCTGCGCTCGCCCTTTCCGTGGGAGGTAGAGAAGCGGACCTTGTCTCTTCAGGCCAGTGCAGTCCCCGATCTGTCTCCCAGCCAGTGCCAGAGCCAGCACCAATTACTGCCAGTCAGCAAAGCAATGAGATTTCATTCTGCTGGCAGGGGGTGCTGCGCTGGGGACAAGAGACACAGAGGAATGCGAAAATTGCAAGTCATTTGAAGTTGTAGGGAAAGGTATCAATAACAGAGGTTGCAGGCAGTCACTGAGTGGCTTGGCTTGATGCTTCCTGGTTTAACACGGGGCGGGTTTTAATGAGAACTGAATGAGTGGGGCCTTGCTTTCTATAAAGATATAAGAAGAGCTTGCTGGATTGAGCCAGTGGCCCATCTTTCTTTTCCAAGGTCTGCAGCGTTGGGGACTTTTCGGTTTAGAGAAAAGGCAAGTAAGAGGCGACATGAGAGAAGCTTATAGAATCACGCCTGCCGTGGAGAAAGTGGATAGAGAAAAGTTTTTCTTCATCTCCCATAACTCTAGAACTTGTGGGCATCCAGTGAAGATTCAGGATAGATAAAAGAAAGGACTTAATCATGCGGCAGATAGTTAAACTATGCAACTCACTCCCACTCAAGGCAGTGATGGTGGCCACCAACTTGGATGGCTTTAAAACAGGATTGGGCAAATTCATGGAGGATGAGGCTATCCACGGATCTTCGCCTCAGTGGCCTCCACATTCAGAGGCAGTGTGCTTTTCAATACCAGTTGCTGGGAACCGCGGGAGAGGAGAGGGCTCTTGTGCTTGGGTCCTGCTTATGGGCTCCCGCTTGGGACATCTGAGTGACCAGTATGAGAACAGGATGCTGAATTAGGTGGGCCACTGGCCTGATGAACAGTTTCTTCTGATGTTCTTCTGTTTTGTGCTCATGATGGTATCAGGGCGGTTATAGCAATCCCACTTTGCAAATCCTGTTTGCGTCCTCAGAGGTTTTAGAGGAGAGACATCCTGCTTTGTTTCCCATCAGTGCATACCCTATGACGTCCTGCTTGAAACCTGTGGCTTTTTAAACCATAGGTGTTCCTGGAATGGCAGTGCTGTCCCTTTTTCATTGGGGAAGCATCTCAAAGCAACTAATAAAGGGCAGTGATATGTGGATGGTCCCATATGAATCCACCACTAAACCACTATTGTTAGATCAACTGCATATTACAGAATATACCCACAAAAATAACCCACCAGCCTGGAGGGGCCCAAATAACATTTGCAGGTTTTGGGGGGAAAAGCACCGGAACTTGCTAAACCTGCACACTTTGAGAACCACCCCCCTCTTTCTTTTCTTTTTAGAATATGTTTATTTCGTTTTCAGAATGCTGAAACGAACAAGAAGAAACCCAGCAAAATGATTTCCATCATGTAATTACTAAAAGGAGGTGACATGTTTTATATATTTTTCTTCTTTACATGTAACAAGGGGGAAGTTGCCAGCATGTGAGTTCCATCAGCAGTTTGGAGATATCCTCCTTCATAATGTTACAGTTGGCGGTTAATCTCTTTCCCATAATCCGAGGAGAGTCTCTGATAAATGTCACTGCATATGCCCTTGATTTGTAAATGAGATAAAATCATAGCACGCTGTAGAAGAATCAAACATTTTGCCTTTGATTTAAGTTGGTACGTCAGTTTTTACCGCAGCTCACTGTACCAAGAGTTCAGTGTCATAAGTTCAGCAGTTTGTAGTTATTACCCTGCAAGCCTCCATCACTTAGATGTCACTTTTTCATTTTTGTCCCTCCCACATTGTTAAAAGAGCTGATCCAGAAGTTTGTGTGTGTGTATAGTTTGATGCGTAATGTTTGCTGGAGCCTGCCAGGCATGTTTGCCAGCGGTAGAAGTGGGATAAGTTGCCTGCACTGTAAGAACCATCCTCACTTTCAAGCAGCCTTTGTGTATGTGTGAGAGACAGAGAGACACACTCAGAGAGAATCCATCTGTACTGCACATTTAAAGCACTGTTCTAAACAGTCATGGATTCCCTCAAGAATCCTAGGAGCTAGAGCCTGTCAGGGTGCTGAGAGTTGTTACGAGACACACACACACCCATCTTCCCCTCCCAGAACTAAAGTTTTAGGGTTGTATCCAAGTACAGTGGTACCTCGCAAGACGAATGCCTCACGCAACAAAAAACTCTCAAGACGAAAGCGTTTTGCGATGTTTTTGGTGACTCGCAAGATGAAGTTTTCTATGGCCGCGCTTCGCAAGACAAAGTTTTTCGGCGATTTTTTGTTTGTTTGTTTGTTTTGCTGCGGCAAACCACACTTCTCAAGACGAAAATATCGCAAGGCGAAGCAACTCGCGGAACGAATTACTTTTGTCTTGCAAGGCACCACTGTCTGTTGTACTTGAGCAGATCCACTTAAATTAATGAGGCTAAGTTAGTAACTCAAAATCAAGTCACTTCTCATTTGTTTAAAAATTGTGCATGTAAGTAATATTAAGAACAAATTCCAATAATTCCTAAATACCTTATATTGAGCATCAGGAAAAATCCTATCCAGCTAGGGCTCATTCTGTTATTTTTCATTTAATAAGACCAGCATGACTTATAGTTATCCAGATCTTTTAGCTAATTTATGCAGACTTGATTAATCTTCTGGTTTACAAAATCTAATGAATGCATACATATTGGATAATTATATTTGCCCAAATAATGTCTAATTTGGGTTTTTTTTAATCGTGCTTTAAATTTAAACTAGATTTTTTCATTTTCTGATCAGTCTGAGTTCATTAGAAGTTCATTCCAAATTCTGTAATCAGTAGAAAATGGGTAGAAGTCTGTGAAGATTTCTGTCCAAATTAAATAGCAGTTGCTATTTAATATCACTGTTGCAATCAAGAAAACAAGCATTCAAAAAGTTAATGGAAGTCTCCCAATAATCCCAGATGAGTACGCTTTTTCATCTTGAAGGATGCCAGTTTCAAATAATTCATGGTTAGAAGTTAAAGGCGCAAGGCATCGATCCCGATAAAAAAGGAAGTAAAACATTAAAGGTCAAAGGCAGGGGGAGATGAGCTGCCATCATCCCCACCCCACCCCAATAAAAAAATCAAGGGAACAGCAATTCTTTCAAGCCACTGAATTTTCCCAGCATCCTACTGGCATCCAGCTGACAACACTAAGGGTACCCTTTGTGGGTTTCCTTTGTTCTTCCCTCCGTTGTCTGCCTGAAGTGTGCGCAGTCTCCAGCTTCCGCCACTTAGATGTACTGGCAAGGTGAAAACTGCCCTGGTCCACCCATGTCATCGCCAAACTAAAGAGGTCTGGATCCATCAAATGCAGGGTTTATTCCAGGTGACTTGCTCCAGAGGAGGTCTGTTTAAGCAACCTCCTTTCCACAACACCTCAGAAACTTCAATGCACAACAACCTGGTGTCTTCCGGATGTTTCTGAACTACAGCTCCCATCAACTCCTGGGACTATTTTGGACTGCAGCTCTCATCAGCCCCATGCTGGCTGTGGCTGATGGAAGTTGTAGTCCAAAAAATCTGGAGAGCGCCAATTTTTGAAAAGGCTACTTATAAGGGCTCCCTCTGGGAAATCGCCCTGCCTCCTCTCTAAAATCATTTACATTTTTAAGCGCTCTCGTCTCTCCATCCTGCTCACCGCTCTCTTTTCAAGTCCCAAAGCTGACTGGTGCTCACTGATAGATGGAGCAGGGCTTGTTTTTCATTTTTAAAAATATAAATGTGAAATTGGGGGGAGGCAAATGCTCTTCAAAAACCGTTAGCCCATTAAATTGAGGGTGCATAATTAATCAAATAGCTAATTAAGAGCTTGAAAAGAAGTAGATTAGCTACACTTGTTGGTAATAATAGTAATACCAGAAGCAACCTTAATTTAATCGAGTCAGCACACCCTACAGGGCTCCAGGAGGAGAGGCGTCTCGGAAGGGTCGGAGAGGTATGGAATTTTTATCTGGTCTTAAGCGGAATTTTGGAGATATGAAAGGAACATTTCGTACAAAGATTACCATAATCAAGGACAAAAGTGGTAAGGACCTAACAGAAGCAGAAGACATCAAGAAGAGGTGGCAAGAATACACAGAGGAATTATACCAGAAAGATATGGAGGTCTCGTACACCCCAGGTAGTGTGGTTGCTGACCTTGAGCCAGACATCTTGGAGAGTGAAGTCAAATGGGCCTTAGAAAGCACTGCTAATAACAAGGCCAGTGGAAGTGATGATATTCCAGCTGAACTATTTAAAATTTTAAAAGATGATGCTGTTAAGGTGCTACACCCAATATGCCAGCAAGTTTGGAAAACTCAGCAATGGCCAGAGGATTGGAGAAGATCAGTCTACATCCCAATTCCAAAGAAGGGCAGTGCCAAAGAATGCTCCAACTACCGCACAATTGCGCTCATTTCACACGCTAGCAAGGTTATGCTCAAAATTCTACAAGGCAGGCTTAGGCAGTATGTGGACCGAGAACTCCCAGAAGTGCAAGCTGGATTTCGAAAGGGCAGAGGAACCAGAGACCAAATAGCAAACATGCGCTGGATTATGGAGAAAGCTAGAGAGTTCCAGAAAAACATCTACTTCTGCTTCATTGACTATGCAAAAGCCTTTGACTGTGTCGACCACAGCAAACTATGGCAAGTTCTTAAAGAAATGGGAGTGCCTGATCACCTCATCTGTCTCCTGAGAAATCTCTATGTGGGACAAGAAGCTACAGTTAGAACTGGATATGGAACAACTGATTGGTTCAAAATTGGGAAAGGAGTACGACAAGGTTGTATATTGTCTCCCTGCTTATTTAACTTATATGCAGAATTCATCATGCGAAAGGCTGGACTAGATGAATCCCAAGCCGGAATTAAGATTGCCGGAAGAAATATCAACAACCTCAGATATGCAGATGACACAACCTTGATGGCAGAAAGCGAGGAGGAATTAAAGAACCTTTTAATGAGGGTGAAAGAGGAGAGCGCAAAATATGGTCTGAAGCTCAACATCAAAAAAACCAAGATCATGGCCACCGGTCCCATCACCTCCTGGCAAATAGAAGGGGAAGAAATGGAGGCAGTGAGAGATTTTACTTTCTTGGGCTCCTTGATCACTGCAGATGGTGACAGCAGTCACGAAATTAAAAGACGCCTGCTTCTTGGGAGAAAAGCAATGACAAACCTAGACAGCATCTTAAAAAGCAGAGACATCACCTTGCCGACAAAGGTCCGTATAGTTAAAGCTATGGTTTTCCCAGTAGTGATGTATGGAAGTGAGAGCTGGACCATAAAGAGAAGGCTGACCGCCGAAGAATTGATGCTTTTGAATTATGGTGCTGGAGGAGACTCTTGAGAGTCCCATGGACTGCAAGAAGATCAAACCTATCCATTCTTCAGGAAATCAGCCCTGAGTGCTCCCTGGAAGGACAGATCGTGAAGCTGAGGCTCCAATACTTTGGCCACCTCATGAGAAGAGAAGAATCCTTGGAAAAGACCCTGATGTTGGGAAAGATTGAGGGCACTAGGAGAAGGGGACGACAGAGGACAAGATGGTTGGACAGTGTTCTCGAAGCTACGAACATGAGTTTGACCAAACTGCGGGAGGCAGTGCAAGACAGGAGTGCCTGGCGTGCTATGGTCCATGGGGTCACGAAGAGTCGGACACGACTAAACGACTAAACAACAACAACAAAGCGGAATTTTGCCAGGAAGAAGGCAGAACCAGACCTTTTTTATGTCCGTGGGGTTGCTGCACAAAGGGATTGTGGGGTGGCACTGTCCTGAGCTGGAGCTTTAGACCTGGGGACGGGGTCTTGAGAGCATAGGAAGAGTGCCACAGCTAGTTCCACAGCTGAGCCAATGGAGCAAAGCAGGGCAGGGGTTTCAGCACCACGGAGAGCTCAGGATGCGAACAGGCCTATTGAGGCTCTGCTTTCAGCCCACCTCTCCCAGGCACTTCTCCCTGCGCTTTGAATTTTTATTCTAGATTATAAACCTGCAGGCAAATTCCTGATGTCTTCCCCCTACTTACCTACCTGCGTGGTTATTCAGGGCACATTAAGCAATCTGGAAGTGTTAACAATAAGTACCACCATATATAGACAAGGAAGTGAGAAAATCTTTGGAGATTTTGCAATGCCCTTTTGGATTCCTGAGCACAGTAGAGTAGATGATTCCTTTGTACGTCACTCTTAACATGTCCCCCACCCCACCCCCCTCGCTGACATTTTCGTTGTACATCATGTAAGAGAAGGTGCAGAAATACAGATTGGGGCTTAGGAGGGCAGGTGGGGCAGACAGGTGAGACTGGCGCTTGGTGACATTTCAGGGGTGCCCAGTGCATCACGCGGAACAAAAGGCACATCTGTCTTGAAGCTGGGATGTCCTTATGTGCTTCCTGTCGAGCCCAGCACTAGGGGGAATGGGGCAGGGAAGGGCACAGGCCCCATTGCTTAAAGCAAGTTGAATGTTTTGGCTGCAGAGACTGTTGCTCCCACACCGAGAAAATCTCATGCAGGCAAACTGTTGCAAGAAGCAAAATTCTCCCCCCCCCCTCTCTCTCCCCCCCTCTCTCTATGTCTAGTTTTAAAAAATGTATCTTTGTGCTTAAAGTGGTGAAGCGAGTTAGGATATGGAGGAGCAGAGAATGCCTGGATGCACCTTAGATGTAAGACACATCAGAGATGTCATGAGAACTTAAGAACAACCTGCTTTATCAGGCCAAACCCACCTAGCACAACAGTAGCCAACCCCTGTGGGACAGGACCTGAGCACAAGAACCCTCTCCCCTCCTATGGTTTCTAGCAACTGGTATTCGGAAGCGTTGCTGTCTCCAGCTGTAGAGGCAGAGGGTAGACATCATGGCTTGTAGGCATCAGTCATCTTCTCTCCATGGATTTGTCTAATCCTCTTTTAAAGCCATCCAAATTGGTGGCCATCATTGCCTTGAGTGGGAGGGAGTTCCATAGTTTTCCTATGCACTGCATGAAGAAGTGCATTGAGGGTTAACAATAAGTACCACCATGCCAGACCCAGATCTGGACAATAAAGAAGGCTGATCGCCGGAGAATTGATGCTTTTGAATTATGGTGCTGGAGGAGACTCTTGAGAGTCCCATGGACTGCAAGAAGATCAAACCTATCCATTCTTAAGGAAATCAGCCCTGAGTGCTCACTGGAAAGACAGATCGTGAAGCTGAGGCTCCAATACTTTCGCCACCTCATGAGAAGAGAAGAATCCTTGGAAAAGATCCTGATGTTGGGAAAGATTGAGGGCACTAGGAGAAGGGGACGACAGAGGACGAGATGGTTGGACAGTGTTCTCGAAGCTACGAACATGAGTTTGACCAAACTGCAGGAGGCAGTGGAACACAGGAGTGCCTGGCGTGCTATGGTCCATGGGGTCATGAAGAGTCGGACATGACTAAACAACAACAAACCACCATGCCAGAACCAGATCTGAGCATTGGATTCCCCCCCCCCCGGTACCCTGTTCTCCTTACACACACAAATGCAAACACACCTCCTGGCCTTCCTTGCCGTTTTACATTCATATCCCACTTCCTGGCCAACCCCTCCACCCCAAGAAAACCCCCAAGTGACTTCCAGTCAGAAAACATAGTTCTGGATTCAATGTATTGCAGTTGTGGTCTTAGCACAGTCAGGTTATCGGAGCATATGAAACTGCCCCATAGTGAGTCAGAACATTGGTTCTTTTTGGGGCAGTCTTTTCTGCCGTGACTGACAGCAGCTCTCCGGGGTTTCCAGCCAGGTTCTTTCCCAGACTTACCTGGAGATGCTGTCGGGGATTGAACCTGCGACCTTCTGTCTACAAGGCAGATGCTCTGCTTCTGAGCTGCTTCTTCCAATGGCAACATTGGAACGGAACCCTCAGCCATTGGTTAAAACAGTAAAGCAACAAGGTGAGCCTGAAGGCAACATCACCTGGTCTTCAGACATAGACTGCTTCTGAACATGGAGGGTCCATTGTTCCTCAGTAATCATTGCAATAGTTAATTCAGTAGCAAGGAAAGTGAATAGGAAAAAGTCTTTCTCCCTCTCTCAGAACAGTAGAATTTGTGGAAGCTGAATGTTGGGAACTTCTGCACAGATAAAAGTATTCCTTTTGTTAAGCTGTGGAACTCGCTCCCACAGGAGGCCGTCACAGCCACCAGTTCGAATGGCTTTAAAAGAGGATTGGACAAATTCATGGAGGAGAAGGCTATCAATGGCTACTGGCCCCAATAACTATGCTCTGCCTCAACTTTTGGAGGCAGTAAATGCTTCTGAATGCCAGCTGCTAGAAGCCACAGGAGGGGAGAGGGCCCTTGTGCTTTGATCCTGCTTGCGGGTTTTCCACAGGCAACTGAGAACAGGATGCTAGACTAGTTGGGTCATTGGCCTGATCCAGCAGGCTCGACTTCTGTTCCTATGTAGTATTAGACGGGATATCAGTACAAAATGCACATTGTCAGAAGAGAGGAAGAAAATGTGGAGGGGCTGTTCTTTGGTTCTTATGAAAAATCCTGAGAATTTCAGGAACCTGAATTTTCCATCTGATCCTTTTTGGTGAACTTCCATCCAAACCTCATGGAGAATTGTAGTGTGCAGCTGGGCCTTTGGACATTGTACCTATTTCACGCACACACACACCAATTATAGGGGTAGGGTGGGTGGGAAGCTTTATGGGGAGGGAGGGAGAGAGAGAGAGAGTTCACTTTGGATGAGAATAGCAAAGCAGGAAGCGGAAAAAAGCCTCCAGCTCTTGGCTGACCCAGCGACGTCGATCAGCCAGCATTTCTGCTAATTGCATTATTTACCAGCTGGAGGGAATTTCTGTCAGTAAATTCCGAGCCAGAGCAATATCCCCTGGCGGGATGCGCTGCCTCAGCACAATGGAGGTTAATTAGGGCCGATCTGCAAACTCTCCAGCCAGATCCTGGCCTTAACTTGTTCATGGCAGGTGGGAGGAGAGAGCCAAGGGAAAGGCCGGGTCTGTATGCATTGGACATCCAATGAAGTTGAGTGTTGGAATATCGAGGACAGACCAAAACAAAAAAAAAAAGTCCTCCTTCAAGCAACATGTAGTTAAACTGTGGAACTCCCTCCGACAGGAGGCAGTGATGGCCACCAGCTTGAATGTCTCTAAGAGACCTGGACAGATTCATGGAGAAAGCTATCAATGGTTAGTCCAGCATCCTATGGGAAAGCCACAAACAGGACCCAAGCAGAAGAGCATCGTCCCTTCTGTGGCTTCCACAGCAGCTGATATTCAGAAGCATTATTGGCTGCAACCATGGAGGCAAAGTATGGACATCATGGCTAGTGGCCATTGATAGCTGCCACCTCTGTGAATTTGTCCTGCGCTCTCTTAAAGCCACCTTCCAACACTCAGCTTGATTGGGTGTCCTCGAGTTTTAGTTTTCTGAGAGAGGGAGAAGTTTTTCTCTCCATGCCAGGCATAATTTCATGAATTTCTTTCATGTCACTTCTTACTCAGCTTTTCTCTAAACTAAAAAATCCCAAATGCTGCAAGCTTTCGTCATAGGAGAACCCCTTTTCTTTATTTTTTAACATTTTCTAGCTCTACCACAGAGAGGCAAACAGAACCTGTTGACCTGGTTATGTGTGCCCAAGAAAGGAGCACTGAGGAGACACAGCTGGGGCCAAATTTAGCCTGCAAATACAAGATTGTTTTGTTTTCTGCCTTTTTGATATGTGCCTCTTTGTGTGTCCAGTGCAGCGCTGTGTTAAGTATAATTAGGCCTGAATCTTCCTGCCTGTGTTTCTCTTTCTGAAAAGCCAGCACAAACTCCACTTTCGCAAGTAAAAAGATCAGATGAAACTCTAAACTAGTATAGAGGAAGGCAAGCGGAACCCTTGTTTGTTTGTTTTTGCTTTGTTTTGCTTGCTTGCTTGTTTATGTATGTATTTAGAGCATTCGGTACCCCACTCTTTAGCCAGAAAGGCTCCCCGAGTGGTTTCCATACAGTCAATTAAAACCAGGCAGTTCCTGCCCACAGGCTTCCAGTCAAAATTCCATGACATACAAGGGAAAAGGGACAGGGAGGAAAAGGGGGGGGGGGGTCAAACAGGCACTGATTCTTAAAAAGCTGATTTTTTAATGACCAGGAGGGTGCCTGATGGAGTCCGCTTTCAGCTCCCACTGATGCAGCCTTGTCACAGCAGGGCTGATGGAGTGAGCCCCGCTTCCCATCTCTCCCACTAAGGCAACCTGATGTCGAATCCCACAAAGCCTCTTGGCATTCTCCACTAGCCACACCCCTCTGTCAAGGCCACACCCTCTCGCTCTCTGGGCCTGCTGCATTTTTTAAAGTGCTGCAGCTCTCCTCTTTTCTATGTGCAAAGCCTTGTGGCACTTCCAGGATCCTCAGGAGCACTTTGAACTGTGTTTCTGGGAGCCCTCGGTAGTTCTGGGCTGCTTGATTTCCTTCCTCCTTCCCACTCCGCTCTGCAACGCCTTCCATTATTTCTAGCCTGTTTGTGTCTTTTAGCAACTGGGGAGTTTTCAGCCAGGGGAGAGGGTATAGGGAGCCTCATTACGAGACTCATCTCCCTTTAATTAATTCTGGGCTCACGGCTTGCCATGCAAGCTCCCCCGAGACATGCTTATTTTAAAGAAATCTTCGTGTTCTTCATCCCCACCCCCTCCCTTCACGCCAGTGCTTGCGGAGCTTTTCCTGTGCCCCCAGAATGGTGATTCCGGCTGGCACGCTGTAGCTGTGGGTGTTCAGAGAGGGAACTCTAGATGATATTGTTATCTTAATTATAATAACCTACTTGCTGACTAAGGGACGCAGGTGGCGCTGTGGGCTAAACCACAGAGCCTAGGGCTTGCTGATCAGAAGGTCGGCGGTTCGAATCCCTGCGATGGGGTGAGCTCCCATTGCTCGGTCCCTGCTCCTGCCAACCTAGCAGTTCGAAAGCACGTCAAAGTGCAAGTAGATAAATAGGGACCGCTACAGCGGGAAGGTAAATGGTGTTTCCGTGTGCTGCTCTGGTTCGCCAGAAGCGGCTTTGTCATGCTGGCCACATGACCTGGAAGCTGTACGCCGGCTCCCTCGGCCAATAATGCGAGATGAGTGTGCAACCCCAGAGTCGGTCACGACTGGACCTAATGGTCAGGGGTCCCTTTACCTTTACCTGCTGACTAATTAAGTTCTTGGGGCTTGGTGAACTCTATCAGACTTCAGCTTACTTGTTGAACTTGCTAATCACAGTTTGTGTTAATATGTGGGAAGCAGGACCCCAATCCCCCATCCCCTTATTTGAAAGGTATTAAGGGTCGATGGCGTCCTTGTGTGTGCAAACCATAGAAGAGAAAAATCAGTGAATCTTTGGCCACTGCAAAAGGGTACTGTGAATGTATGAAATAAAATGGATTATTCCAACTAAATATTAGGAAGAACTTTCTGGTGCTAAGAGCTATTCGACTGTGGAAATGACAACCTTGGAAAGTGGTGGACTCCTCTTTGTTGGAGGTTTTTCAGCAGAAATTGGATGGTCACCTGTCAAGGATTCTTTAACTATGATTCCAGCATTGCAGAGGGTTGGACTAGATGACCCTCATGGTCCCTTCCAACTCAATGGGAGCCTGTGGCCCTCCAAATGTAGCTGAACTACACTCCCCACCACCCCTCATCACCAGCCATGCTGGCTGGGGCTGATGGGAGTTGTAGTTATCTGGAGGGCTGCAGGCTCCTCACCATTGGCTTATATCAAGCTTCCTCTTAAATATCCTTTACGGCACTGTTGGATCCCGGGGGAAGGGATTTTTGAAAACACTCGCTACCAGCCAAGGAAGTGTTTTTTTAAATCAAACCCTTGATCTGCATCTGTTCTCCTTAAGCAAACAGCTCTGGGCATTGTCTCTTTGGGGTAAAGCGAAGCACATGAAATTGTCTGCGCAATGGAAGGGATAAAACTGCTTACGTCTTTAAATGTACCAAACCCTCAAGAGAGAGGAAGAATAAAATGCAGATTGAGCGGGGATAGAGAAGCAGCCAGGAGACGACTGGAAACAGAAGAGGTTTGTGCAAATGTCAGCCCATCGAGGGTTCACCTGGCAACCTGCTTTCCTCAGTGGCCAGCACCTTTTAGACCAGGCCCGGCTATTTAAGGAAGACAAGATTATTTTGCCTTAGAGAGTGGTTAGCCCTGCCACATGATTTGGAAAGGAATCAGGATCCTCAGGAGAACTGACTGAGCAAATGTCCCTTTTCAACTGGCCCGGGAGGGGGGGGGCGGCATTATAAATAACATGTCTTGGAGTTAGTGCTGTAATTACCCAGCAGGCTCTGCTTTTCCCCTCTTGCCAATGATTTCTTCCACACATCTAACTTAATTAGCTGCTTCCCTTTTCTTGGCTGATAGCTCATAAATAATGAGCCTCTGTCATCTCCCCTCTCCATTTGGGACTGGGGGGGGGGCATGGCAGGAGCTGCAAATATGATTCCTTGGCTCAAAAAGAGATCCAGCTTTCCCCATGTTCCTGGCCTAGGTGACCTTTGGCTCTTGAAGGAAACAGGAACCTCTGCATTCTAAGCTAGACTTTTGCCAACCTGGTGCCTGCCAGAGGTTTTTGACTCCAACTCCCATCAATTTCCCAGCCGACACAACCATCTTGGACTGATAGCTGGGGCTGGTAGGAGTTGTGGCCCCCAAATGACTGTACTGCCTGGGGCTGGTGGGAGTTTGAGTCCAAAACAACGTGGTTGCCTGGGGCTGGTGGGATTTGGAGCCCATAACAGCCAAATTGGCTAGGGTTGGTGACACTCGTGGTCCAAAATGGCCATGCCGACGGGCTGGTGGGAGTTCTGGTCCAAAACATCTAGAGGGCACCAGATTGGCAAAAGGCTGCCCATATTGATCACTGGAACTTCTTTTTTGCTCTTCTGGTTCCTCATTTTTGTTCCCTTTCTGGGGTGGGTTAGCCAAACTGCGCTCTTCAAGCTAGAAAAAGGGGGCAACCTTTTCTCTTTATCATGTTGTCATCATTGTCACTGCCAGAAGCATCGCTTTGTCTGTTCAGATCAGTCTCACGGTCATGCTGACGACATGGCTTCCATGCTGAGCTTCGCTCACCTTTCCCCCTGGCGCTTGTGCCCCTGTTCGGCCACCTCCCTGTGGTGATCAAGGTGAGGTTTCCACAAGCTCGTGGGGAGAGAGAAGGCTGGCGGTTTTCTTTACCTACTTGCTCCCCGGCCAAGCACAAACGGAACCTGCTTTTGGAGGCTTGCGGCCCTTCGCCTTGGTTGAGAAGGACAGTGAGCCAGGCAGAGGGCGAGGAAGGACAACGCCAGAGCATTGATGAATGGGTTGGTGAGCAGGGAGGGAGACCATCCAGCCTCACCAAGGTCATCTTCGCTCCAGGGTTGGGCAAAGCATCTGAAAAGCCGCAGTGCTCAATTCTCTTAAACTAACAGGTGACTAATTCTCTTAATGCTCTGAAGTTAACAGCCTTGTGGCCGGCTGGTGGCTGCACCCCCAGGCTTAGAAGCCGCAATTCCAGAAATGTTGAGGCAAGCTTTGGGGGTTCAGTTGGTGGTGTCTAAGTTGACGCTCAGCAGCATTGCAAAGCGTGCACCATTTTTTCTTCCTGTTCTCTGGCTTGCAGTAAGCCATGGGAGATGTAGTTACTAAGGCACCCGATTAATGTATTAGAGACTCGGGTGCACTAGGAAACTGCATTTTCAAGTTCCCTTGGCACCCGCTACACTGCTGTTGCCGTGTTCATGGCACAAGAAGAGTGGGGGACTTCCAGCAAAATGGTACGTGAAAAGAGGGCAACTGGACAAGATTCAGGAGATCACAGAGGTTTGGGGGAGGCATTCCAACTTTGTTGTACTCCCAATCATGTCACTGAGAGCATAAAGGGATCCAAATCCCCAAATTTAACTGGGGAACAGGGTGAGTTGTTTTCTGGTATTTTACAAAGTCTCTTGGTTTTCCATGCTGGATTCCAAATCGATCTGAGGTGGTTTGACTATTGCCATTTGTGAGGGGTTTTGAACATGCCCAGAGGGTCTCTGTTGGACTTGATTCCTTCACTCTTTATAGAGCCAATTGTACTAGTTTGCAAAGCTGTTGTCAAATTCTACCTGTCCTGGTAGTTTTCTTGGATATTCAGGCATCATAAGAAGAGCCAGGCTGCTGCATCAGGCCAAGGGCTCATCCAGTCCAGTGCTCCTCTCACAGTGGGCAGCCAAGTGTCCTAAGGGGAAGCCCACAAGCAGAATCTGAGCTCAAAAGCAGCAACTCTCCGCACCATCCAATATTCAGAGGGGTACTGTATCTGATAGTGGAAGCAGAGTATCATTCCTTTTTTTAGAGTTTGAGACTCACACATTCTGAGGTGGAGTGCTGATATTTGAAGCAGGATTTGGGACTGGCGCGTGAGCGAGGCTCAGATTAGTCGCCAGATGGAATAAACGGCAAGGAGTCCTCCTCTGGCGCTAAGCCAGATCTTTAAAAAAGATTATTATTATTTTTTGCTCTGGATCATGAAAATTAGTCGTGTGTGTGTGTGTGTGTGTGTGTGTGTAATTCACTTCCACAATTTAAAGGGTTTTTTTTCCAGCATGGGAGATGGACGGGAGTGGGCCGGATTGAAGAGAGGGAAGCAAAACAATTTTCATTTTGTGCCTCTGGGACTCGTCTCTCCTAGTCTGAAATGGGTACTGTGACTGATCTCCCAGGCACCTGCAGCTGTGGATAAAGGACCTTAGAGACTAGAGTGTGAATCCTGATGTTGCCATGGCAAGGTCCCAGAGCAAGCCACAGTATATACATGTCCTGCACTATTAAGTATTTTAACAGTCATTCTTTCTCCTAAGAACTGTAGTGGCTGTGTAGAGAGACAGTGTGGGGTAGTGGTTAAAGCTGCCTCCCCCAACCTAATCCCCTCCAGATCTTTCGGACAACAGCTGCCATCAGTCTGAGCCGGTGCTGAGCAGGGCTGGTTGTGTTTGTCGCCCAAAGCATTTGGAGGGGACCAGGTTGGCAAAGGCTGTGATGGAGTGACATAGGAACTAGCCATGAATCTCGCGTGGTGATGTTGGGCCAGTCACCATCTTTCAGCCTAATCCGCTCCACAGGGTTGTTGTTGCTGGTCATGGGAGCCATACATGGTGCCCTGAGGTCATATAATCATAGAACTGTAGAGCTGGAAGGGACACCAAGGGTTATCTAGTCCAACCCCCTGCAATGCAGGAATCTCAACTAGATTAGACATGACAGATGGCCACCCAACGTCTGCTTCAAAACCTCCAAGGAATGAGAGTCTACCACCTCCCAAGGGAAACCATGCCACTATTGAATAGCTCATACTGTCACAAACTTCTGCTTGTAACTTAAATCCATTGGTTGGGGTCCTAGCCTCCAGAGTACGAGAAAACAAGCTTGCTCTATCTATCCCAGGGGTCAGCAAACCTTTTCAGCAGGGGGCCAGTCCACAGACCTTGGGGGGGGGGGCAATACTATATTTTGGGGGGGGGGATATGAACGAATTCCTATGCCCCACAAATGACCCAGAGATGCATTTTAAATAAAAGGACACATTCTACTCAGGTAAAAACACACTGATTCCCGGACCGTCCATGGGCCGAATTTAGAAGGCGATTGGGCCGGATCCGGTTTGCCTACCCATGCTCTATCCTCCATGTGGCAGCCCTTTAGATGTTTGAAGATGGCTATCATATCTCCTCTCGGTCTCCTCTTTACCTCTGAGAAGATGTGAGATGCGAATTAAACATTTCCCTCCTGTGATGATGTCACCTCTAAATCAATTCTGAGCGTCCATGCCAAACTAAATTCTCATAATTATTTGAGCAGAGAAAGCTATGCTTGTTAAACTGGTGTCAAGACTGGTGCAGATGTGCCCCATTGGCCAGCATGTTGAGGGGTTTTGACTAGCATGGTGGTACTGATAACATCTTCATTCCTGCAAAGAACCAAAGTAGAATGGAAGATTTCTGCAGGCTGCAGTGAACTGCACCTAGTGATAAATCAGATCCCATCACCATAGCTGCCAAGTTATCCCTTTTTTTAAGGGATTTTCCCTTATGCTGAATAGGCTTCCTCGCAAGAAAAGGGAAAACTTGGCAGCTATGCCCATCACATGATCTGTATTTGTGGCTGAATTCTGGTGCTGTTTTGTTTTGTTTTGATTGACACATTGTATTTTTAGTCTTATTTGTATTGATGTATATTGACGCGGGTGGCGCTGTGGGTTAAACCACAGAGCCTAGGGCTTGCCGATCAGAAGGTCGGCGGTTCGAATCCCCGCGACAGGGTGAGCTCCCGTTGCTCGGTCCCAGCTCCTGCCAACCTAGCAGTTCGAAAGCACGTCAAAGTGCAAGTAGATAAATAGGTAAACAGCGGTAAGGTAAACGGCATTTCCGTGCGCTGCTCTGGTTCGCCAGAAGCGGCTTTGTCATGCTGGCCACATGACCCGGAAGCTGTACGCCGGCTCCCTCGGCCAATAATGCAAGATGAGCGCCACAATCCCAGAATCAGTCACGACTGGACCTAATGGTCAGGGGCCCCTTTACCCTAATGGACCTAATGGTCAGGGGTCCCTTTACTGCTTTGGGAGCCTTGGGTTAAAAAGCAGTACATAAATAAACCATACCCAAACCATGGCCATTGCCTCTGGGCTCAATAGAATGGGAAAGCGGGTGGCCTACCTTGCAGGGTTGCGAAGGAGCGCCCTGTACTGACTACCTTCTGCTGAACACGCCTACTTTGCAGCTAATGCAGGTGGACAAATCTTTGTCTTGCCTCATCCTGTTCTTGCCAGGGGTCTTTCTGACCACTTAACTGGGCTCCCATGTAGGCTGTGACATCCCTAAGAAGCTGGGGGGGAGGGCAATGCAAGCACCCTTTCTAGCTGCAAAACCTTTTACCGTCGTGTTGGTGATGCAAGCCTGCTAATGTCATTTATTTATTTAATATTGTCAGCAAAGGAACCACTTAGCTGCATGTGCCCTGGGCAGAACTTCAGAAAGTATCTGCCAGCGAACCAAAGTACAGGAGCAGAATGGCACATGCTGTTGCAAGCGATTAGGTATTTATAATTCACAGGGAAGGAGGCACAAAGCATCTAGCAAGCTATAGAACTAAGAGAGCCGCAAGAAATCCAAGAAGCCCCTTTTTATTTGCACTTTGAGCTCATCCTATTCCTTAAACTGGGGGCAAGTGGCACACAGTAAAGAAAATGCCAGCTTAAAAACAAATCATGCATCCGATTTTTTGAGAATGGAAAATGTCTTTGCTGACGTTGTTGGATCTGTTGGCATCTCTCTAGCAAGTATTGATAAGTCCAACAGGCTGCAGTTCTCAGAGCTGAAATGTTGAACCACCATCTGCTCTACATTTTTTGGTCAAAATTGCTGATTTGTGGTTTATAAAACGTGTGAATTAGGTCGCTTGTAGTTTAACCAGCATGCTGGATATGACATCCCAGTTTGTTGCACTCGGTGTTTTAGATTATATCATAGAATCACAGAGTTGGAAGGGACCCCCAAGGGTCATCTAGTCCAAGCCCCTGCAATGCAGGAATCTCAACTAAAACATACATGACAGTTGGCCACCCAACGTCTGCTTCTAAACCTCCAAGGTAGGAGAGTCCACCACCTCCCAAGGGAGACCGTTCCACTTCCAAACAGCTCTCACTGTCAGAAAGCTCTACGTGATGTCCAGTTGGAATCTCCTTTCTTGTAACCTGAAGCCATTGTTTCTTGTCCTCCCCTTTGCAGCAGCAGAAAACAAGCTCGCTCCATCTTCCATATGACAGCCTTTCAGATATTTGAAGGTGGCTGTCATATCTCCTTTCAGTCTACCCCTTTTCCAAACTAAACATACTGTACCCATCTCCTTCAAGCGTTCTTCACAAGGCTTGGGTTCCAGGCCCTTGATCATCTTGGTTGCCCTCCTCTACACATTGCCAAAATGTTTTGCCACATTAATGAAAAATTACTCTGTTTTGTTAATCACAGTAACATATGAAATTTCATAGGTTAACAAAGGGTTTCAGGGTCAGCATGCATGAAGTGCTGTTTATTACTAGAACCCTCAGCCCAGGGATTTGACTGCTGGTCAGCTTGGACTGGCGGAAGATGCAGTCCAAAACATCTGGGGGGAACCAGGTTGGCGAAGGCTGCTGTACATCAATTTCCAAACAGGGCCTTGAGGCAGCCAAAGGACACTCCATTATAAGAAGGAGTGATCCACTTTGGCTTTTCTGTGGTCCCTTTTCGAAATCATGCCATTGATGTTGCAGCATCATAATTCAGACTCAGGGCCCGAGACCTATCCAGGGAGTGAGAAAGAGAAATGGCCCCTGAAGGCTCAGTTAAGCTGAGCTTAAAAGGTGTGCATGCTTTCAAATCTCATTTGACCTTTTTAGACAAATTGCATTTTAAGATGAGTATTTGCGCTGGCTAGACTCCAGCAGTTACAGACTGCTGCTTCAGAGGGGTGGTGAAAGAAACTTCCTTACGGCCCAACTGCATGCATTTGTGACCGTGGAGAAGCTCAGGATCTGAACCAGTGTGGATCTCTCCAACTTTCTGCCCTCCGGGTGTTGTGTGCTACAATTCTCACTAACCTCCAGCTAGCATGGCCATGGTGACTGAGGCTGATGGTAAGGTTGTGGGCCAAAACATCTGGAGGCACCAGGATGGGGAGTTTACTCCTCTGCTGCTGCCTTCCTCCTCCTCCTCCTCCTCCTCCTCCTCCTCCTCCTCCTCCTCCTCTTCTTCTTCTTCTTCTTCTTCTTCTTCTTCTTCTTCTTCTTCTTCTTCTTCTTCTTCTTCTTCTTCTTCTTCTTCTCCTCCTCCTCCTCCTCCTCCTCCTCCTTCTCCTTCTCCTTCTCCTTCTCCTTCTCCTTCTCCTTCTCCTTCTCCTTCTCCTTATTTTACAACATCTCACATCCATCCATCTTTGGATATTTGCCTCTTCACATCCTCTCCCTCATTCTGCTTCTTTCACCCACATAAGCCCTGCTGTTGGTTTTAGATCATCCACCCATCGCATAGGTGGCCATCCCCTTGGTCTTTTGAAATCGTAAGGTCTCTGAACTAACACTGCTTTACTCCATCGCCCTCGGTTGCCTCTTGCCACATGTCTTGCACGTGTCCGTTTTAACTTCGCAGCCTTTCCCACCGCATCTGCAATTTTCATTCTTTGTCATATCCAATTATTAGCTTTGCTATGTTTCAGTGCTCTTCCTACCATTGCACGTTCCACAGCATACTGTGCTGTTCTTAAGCTGTTTGTGTTTCTCTGTGCCATTGACCAGTTCTCTGCTCCATAAGACATCACAGGTAATCTGCACATATTGAACACTTTAAAAGGTTGCTCTTAGCCTTTTAAAGATCCATCTGCGTTAGGAGCCAGCAGCAAGTTTTGTCAGCCCTGCCACACAAGGGATTCCTGCACCTGTGTACGCGTCAGATGTGATTCACGGAGCAGCAGGAAGGAACACAGAGACACCTATCAATCGCTATGAATTATGATGGCTAAATGGACCCTCCATGTCCGGGGGCAGTTTGCCACTGATCTCCAATGGGAGGGTAGTGTTGTGAGTCCCAAGACCTCATACAGGGTTGGTCATTCCAGGATGCAAGGCTTTGGAGGAGTTGGCCGTTGATGACCCAGAGGGACAGGCCTAGTCAGGACCTCGAGAGATCAGGGAGACTCCAGGGGAGGAAGTTGCGGGTGAGGAGTCAGATCCCAGGGAGGGTCAGAGTGGGGTTCTGCTTCAGCCTCCCATCCCATCTCCTGACACATTGCCCTAGCATCTCCTTTTGTCACAGCTTCAGCTTCCAAGGCTGTTTGCAGCTCATCCTCTCAGGAGAACCTTACTGTGCAGCCTGGGGCAGAGCTGTTGCTGATACCTCCTCCATCACCTGGGTTACAGAGAAGCCAGCACAGGTGCAAACAGACAGCACAGGCTCAGCCCACCAGAAGGAGTTCCTGTTTGCTTGCCCGATACAAAGGACGGTCCCGCTTGTCACTCTGAAGCTTTGCCTGCCCCATATGACTCAAGGGGGCATGTCGCTTGATGGATCAACATCCTAGCATGCTTAGCCATGCAGAGCACCTGTTGTGTCTTTCGTTTTTTTAATTGCATTAGCATAAAATCAAAAGCATCATCAAACTTGCAGAGCATAGGAGCAGTATAGAGCTTGTAGAAAAATGAAATGTAGAAAAACACACCATTAAGGCCAGATTTTGTGATCTGGTGGGGGAAGAGAGATTTGTACATCTGTATTTGACACATATGAAATGAAATCCCACCAAACAGCATTAGAAATGTTCCAGGTTTCCTTAGACACACGTAATCTGTGAGTTATTTTCTCTGCAATAATCAGAGTCTGCATATTGTTGTACCACAACAGGGAGCTTAGCCACGCATAGAACCTGATGTGACTTTGGATCCTAATCTGCCTGTGTACCATACTGATTGGAGCATTAGAGGTTTTAGCAGAAACTGGGATCTGAGTTCAAATTCTTTCACCTCCCCTGAGAGGCAGGGCTGGTGGGGGCAACAGTGGGGAGGCACCTGGTGGCTCCTAGTTGGGAAACAGAATCTGAGACAACCGAGCCGTTGGCCGTCATCCTGCAGGGACCTGCTTGCATTCTTTTCAACAATCTCTAGACCTGTCAGGAACTCGGCTGCCCGGCCTTAAGGAACAGGTGGCTGGAAGCTGCCTCTCTCATTGAGCCACCAAGCCATCAAGTCGGCTGGGGCTCTCTGCACGTCCTTGGTGTATAGCACAGAGATATATGATGGGCTCTGACATTTATCCCCGCCTGGCAGGCAAGCATCGTTTGTTCACCGCTCAGGAGTTATTGGCTGCCGTGTAACTGTTCCCAGGCGACTCACCCTCCTGGTACAGTCAAAGGAGTTCCCCTCCTCACCTCGTCTGGGCAGAGTTCAGCAGCAGGCCTGGATCCAGGTGTCCAGCTTAAGCTGGGCCAGAAGCAGGGTTTGATGTGTTTCTTAACAAAACATAAAGATCCAGGGTTCTTTAATAACTTTAGAGGAGCCCTGTTGGATCAGGCCAAAGGCTGATCCACCTAGTCCAACATCCTCTTCTCACAGTGGACAAACAGAAGCCTGTGGGAAATCCACAAACAGGGCCCAACCTCCTGTGGCTTCCAGCAGTTGGTATTCAGAAGCATAGCATTACTATCTCTGACTGTGGAGGCAGAGCATAGCCATCACAGCTAGTAGACTTCAGTTGCCTTCTCCATCCATTTGCCCAATCCTCTTTTATAGCCTTCCAAGTCAGTGGCCATCACTGCCTCCTGTGGGTGAGAGTTCTGTTGTTTAATTATGCGCTTCATGAAAAAGGACTTTATTTTTTCTGTCCTGAATCATTTTAGCGAATTAATCGGCTGATGTTACGTTGCTGTTGCTTTTAAGTTGCTTTTAAATGGCACCAAGAACCCAGCAATGTGGTATGCACCCCCAAAGATGCTAAAGAGTGGGGGAAGGAACTAATCTGAAAAACACTCCCCAAGTGACATGCTCCAGATGTTTGTTGGACTCCAACTCCCATCTGCCTTGGCCAGCAAGGCTGATGGTCAGGGATGATGGGAACTGGAGTCCAAGGACTTCTGGCAGGCACCATGTCGGCAGACCTTGATGTAAATTAGAAAGAAATCTCTTCCTTTATTCCACTATGATTAAAATTGTAAGAAAGTTGAAACCGTTCTGTACCTCTTTCCAGATAGGTTCAGGTCTTCTATGCCCTTCATCTGCAACACAAAGGTACATGTTTTTCCCGTCATTTCCCCCCCTCTATTGTTCAGAGGAGCCTCCCCATCATAGCTGCCAATTTCTCCCTTTTTTAAAGGGAAATTCCCTTATGCTGAATAGGCTTCCTCGCAAGAAAAGGGAAAACTTGGCAGCTATGCTCCCCATTCAGAAACAGTCTATTCTTTGAGCTCCAGTTGCTGGGGAGTGAGCAGATGGCCTTGGGATCCTGCTTGTCGTCTTCTGTGCATCCATTTTCTTGGCCATGGTTGGGAAGAAGATGGGCCTTAGACCACCAGGGGTCTTCTTTTGTCCTTAGGGTGCGCCCTGGGGTTCTGGCACTCAGCCCCTTCCTCCAGGCAACAGGGCCTTCCTCCCTTGAGCCTGAGTGGCCCTTTAAGATCTGGGAAAGGAGCCACCTTCTAATGGAGGCAGTCCTTAAAAGCTTCTCTGGCTGCCTCGGTGCAGATGCGCTTGAGTGCTGGAGAGTCCTTGCATCTCCGGGGTGATGATTAATTTAAACAGACAAGGAGGGTTCCTTGCGCTTTTGCCTGCTTCTCCTGTTCCAGAGTGCACCGTGTAGCCTTCTGCCTGAGTGGCTTTTCTTAGCTGAGATTATGTCAGGCGGAGAAAGAGGAAGATTCAGCCAGCAGAAGGAGACAAATCTCAGAGACATGTAAGGAGAGGGCACTACCTTAGAAGATTTCTTCCATCGCATGTGACACAATTCTGGTACCGGGGAGGAAGCGGGGGGGGGGAGGATGCAAAGACAAGGCAGGGTGCAAAGAGACACAACAGCAGGCAATCCTTGGAAGGGGGCTGGAGAAAATGGAGCTTAGTTGGGATAAAAGGGAAGAGGCCCAAAGCAGACCTCACCAAACTGGTTCTTTCCACATGCTTTGGAGCAGGCATCCCCAAACTTCGGCCCTCCAGATGTTTTGGACTACAATTCCCATCATCCCTGACCATTGGTCCTGTTAGCTAGGGATCATGGGAGTTGTAGGCCAAAACATCTGGAAGGCCACAGTTTGGGGATGCCTGCTTTGGAGTGTAACTCCCATCAGCCCCAGCACCATGTGGCTGATGGGAGTTGTAGTTCACAGTATCTGAAGGTTGGGGAATGCTGCTGTAGCACCATGACATGATCATGCTGAGCCAGAGAGATAATTTAGCGCAGCGTTCTCCAACCTGCAGTCCTCTGGCTGTTTTGGGACTACAGCTCCCATAAGCCCCAGCCAGCACAGCCATAACTGGCAAAGGCTGATGGGAACTGGAGTCCACATCTGGAAAAACACCCAATATGTGATCACACAGTTTAGTTCCACCAGGTGCTGTTGTGGAATTTCAGAAACTGAGAATTGCCCAGAGGGTGATGTTTTCCTCCCTTCTTCATAAAACTCAGGGTGCTGGAGGGGGGGGGGGGCGCAGATGGAAGCAGGTGTTGGGTGTCATCTAGTAAGACTAGTGTGGGAGCAGATTCAATATACTTAACACATTATTATGGAACTTGCTTTCTGCCCACCAGGGGGGGAAAAAGATTTTGCTAGGGGTTGAGAGCCATATTCATGGAATATCAACACCTTTTTGGCAATGGCAGCTGAAGGAGAACCTCCAAGCACAGCAGTATATCTGCTAAAGTGCTTCATGTTCTCCCCGGAATAACTTGGGCAAAAACAAACCTCAGAAAAAGCCTTATCCTGAGTCACACCATTCATTCCAGTCGCCTCACCTCAAAAAGGGTATTGTAGAGTTGGAAGAGATTCAGAAAAGGACAACTGAAATGAAGAAAGGGGCAGAGAGACTCCTCTATGAAGAAAGGTGGCAGCATTTGTGGGACTCATTAGTTTATAGAGTAAAAGCGAGTAAGAGGAAACATGAGAAGAGTTTATAAAATTGTGCAAAACACGGAGAGAAAAGTTTTTTCTCCCTCTCCCATGACACTGGAACTTGTGGACATGACATCTATTGCAACTCAATGTTGGAAGATTCAGGACAGATAAAAGGAAGGACTTCTTCATGCTGCACATAGTTAAACAATGGAACTCTCCCACAGGAGGCAATGATGGCCACCCACTTGGATGGCTTGGGGAAAGGATTGGACAAATTCATGGAGGAGAAGGCTATCAATGGCTACTAGTCACGTTGGCTGTGATCTGCCTCCTTGGTCCAAGGTTGTTGTTGTTGTTGCTGTTGTTTAGTCGTGTCCGACTCTTTGTGACCCCATGGACCATAGCATGCCAGGCACTCCTGTCTTCCACTGCCTCCTGCAGTTTGGTCAGACTCATGTTGGTAGCTTCGAGAACACTGTCCAACCATCTCGTCCTCTGTCGTCCCCTTCTCCTTCTGCCCTCAATCTTTCCCAACATCAGGATCTTTTCCAGGGAGTCTTCTCTTCTCATGAGGTGGCCATGCCTCAGTGGTAATGCCTCAGAAAACCTGTTTTGTTGGAAATGGCAGGTGGGAAGAGGGCTGTTGCGCTTAGATCCTGCTTGTGGGTTTCCCACAGGCACCTGGTTGGCCACTGTGAGAACAGAATGCTGGACTAGATGAGCCATGGGCCTGATCCAGGAGGCTCTTCTGACATCCTTACATCCATTTAGCTTGCCATCCACTTGAGAGCCTTCAACTGGAGATGCTATCAGTCTCACAAAACATGCTGAACAATCCCTAATGCTTAAAAGTCAGTTAATAACCTCTGCTTTCCACCCTCCCCACTTCATTCTTTTGTCCATCTGGGTAAAGGACCATATATTGCCCCTGCTTTGCCCATGTACTAGGTGAATGTAATTGCTCTGGCTGCAGGCCAGACTCTCTTGACTCTGCATATGCCTATCAAGTATTCAGGTAGCTCCTGCGCTGTGATGAGAATGTGCCAAAGGTTCTGTCGCCAGGACCTTTCTGCAGTCACAACAGCCCTCCAGCGAGCCTTTCCCATGTCTGGCCAGCTGTCTCTCCCACGCCACAGCCTCCTCTGGCCAGCTTGCCATTCCCCCCAAATCCACACATGAACGACAATGCCTCCAGTCTTTTCTAATTTGATAGTCCAAGTTTTTTTATGTCAACCAGAGAGTGCTAAGGAAAATTGACTTGGCTCTTAATTTCTACCCCGAAGACGAGGAAGAAGAAAAAACCCAGTGCTGGGTCTTGAGTGGCAGCCAAGCATCATTCATTGACCCAGCCGTGCCACTACCTACGGATCACGGGAAACCAAACAAAATCAGTGGGCAGGAGATATTTGCGCTTTTAATTATTAGAAGAGGTGGCATCTCCCCCCCATAGAAAGCAGTTTGGAAGCTCCTCCACCCCCAAACCAAAAGCTTCAATGCATAGCTGCTTCTTAAGGAGGATTCTCTGACACCCAGGATTGATGTGTTCTGCCATCTCCATTTGGCCCATCTCCATTTCAGAATGCAAATGAAATCCCATGTATAATAAAATGTGCATATGCTTATACTTTGCGACATTGCCCCCCTCCCTTTTTTAGACTGAAGGCGCGCCAAGGTGCAGGTGGAGAAAATGAAGAAATGCTATTGGGTGACAGAGAGAAGGCGGAACTTTTCAACGCCTGCTTTGCCTCTTTCTTCACCCGAAAGGAAAACGGTGCCCAACCTGGTGATAATAGTATAAACAATGCAAGGAGGGAGCTGCAGCCCAAGATAGAAAAAGAGGTTGTCATGGACCACCTAGCTACTTTAAATGAATTTAGCCTGATGGGCTGCACCCAAGGATATTAAAAAAGCATGTGGATGTAATCTCAGAGTCTCTGTCTACTGTATACTATTTGGTAATTCTTGGAGAACAAGTGAGCTCTCTGCAGACTGGAGGTGGACAACTGTTATCCCCATCTTCAAAAAGGGGGGGAAAGAAGACTCAGGTAGCTACTGACCAGTCAGCTGACATTGATACCAGGAAAGGTCCTAAAACATTTAATTAAACAGTCAGTCTGTGAACACTTAGAAAAGGATGCTATGATTACTAAAACCCAGCATGGGTTTCTAAAAACAAATCACGCCAGATTTGCTTGGTAGATTGAGGGGATGCTGTGGACGTAGTGTATCTTGATTTCAGTAAGGGTTTTGACAAAGTCCTCCATGATGTTCTTGTGGAGAAGTTGGTAAAATGTGGGCTGGATGAGATGACTGTTAAGTGGATTTGTAGCTGGTTGACTGACTGAACCCAAAGAGTGCTCATTAATGGTTCTTCATTATCCTGGGAAAAAGTGGTTAGTGTGGTGCTGCAGGGTTCTGTCCTGGGTCCACTGGTGGTCAACATCTTTATAAACGAATTGGATGAAGGAATTAAGGTGATATTTATGAAATTCACAGCTAATGCTGCAGAAGATAGAATCAAGATTCAGAATGCCTTTAAGAGATTGGAAACCTGGGCCCAAACTAAAAAAATGAATTTCAATAGGGACAAATGTAAGGTTCTGCACTTAGGCAGGGGGTTGAACTAGATGACCCTTGGATTTCCTTCCAACTCTACAATCGATGATTCTATTATTCTAGAGGGGGCAAAGTGGCCTTGTGCAAACCCTTCCACGATGAGAAGCTCTCTGTCTTCACGAGACAGGAGACCCTCTTAATCCTAATCTGCCATGGAGCCCCATTAGAGAGAATTTGTAAGCAAAACTCGGGTCCTGCTCCAGTTTGCACGACTGATTTATTGGCTTCATTAGTCGGAGGGGAAGGATCGAGGTTGCCAGGGTGTGATTTATTCTGGCTGCCAGCGAGGCCATTTACCAGTCCTGATTTCCTCTGATAACAAATTCCCCCTTCTGTTTAAATAAGAAAAGGGGGAAAGAGACAGAGAGATCCAGAAAGATGTTTTGGTCCCTGCACAGCCTCTGGAGAGACATAATTCTAACAATTTTCATGACACGCCTCTTGGGTTGAATCTCAATCAGAGCAGTGCAGGGCTCAGAGCTCAGCTTCCTGAACCTGTCAAGGACCTTATGAGAATGAAGCAGCAGAGTTCAGAGATTGTATTGATTGCTTTTTTTCCTTCATAAAGCCAATTAAGTACCACAGATCATAGCATTCACCCTTTTTGCTGTTGCATCTTTTGATTGGTGTTAATGGTGTGTCAGGCACTGTATGGGTGACCCAGTGCAGAGTAGAACAGAGATTTTCAAATCGTATTCTAATTCAACCTTTTGCTAGCCGGTGTCCTCCTGATGTTTGGACTCCCAACTCCTATCAACCCCCAGCCAGCATGGCTGTTTTGGACTCCAACTCCCATCAGCCCCAACCAGCACAGCCATTTTTGACTCCAACTCAGAAGGGGTTGATGGGATTTGGAGTCCCACCACCTTTGGAGGATGCTGGGCTGTAGCAATACTGTACTCAGAGATGGGAACAATTGACATAGGCCTTAACCCATAGCTGCCAAGTTCCGGCCTGAGAAATAAGGGACTGGACCGGAAGTAGCGCTGCCGCCATTTTGGAACTGGGCGGAGCATGCTCAGAAGCTACTTTTGATGCTGCTCTGCCCTGTTCCAAAATGGCCGTCGCACCAGAAGTCACGCTGCAGCCATTTTGGAACTGGGCAAAGCAGCATCAAAAGTCGCTTCTGAGCATGCTCCGCCCAGTTCCAAAATGGCCGTCGCGCCAGAATAAACCGGGGGGAAACAAAAAAAAATCCGTTTTTTTTGGCTGGGGACAGCTGGAAAAACAGGGGTTTCCCGGGGAATACGGGAGACTTGGCAGCTATGCCCTAACCACTGGCAAACGTATCTGCGTAGAAAGTATTCCTTGAAGGCAGATAGCTTTAAAAGCCCTATGGATGTCATTGATGGATAGGGGAGTCCTGGGTTCCAATCTCTGCTTGGCAATATAGGCAGCTGAGTGGCCAGCTAGCCACTGTATTGCAACCTAACACACCTCACAGGATTGCTGCAACAATAAAATCGGAAAATGCCTACATGTACTTGTAGCTCCTTGATGGGTTGCAAAAACGATCAACCAGTCTATAAGCTTAGGGTCCATTTTGCCTTGTCTTACAACACACACACATGACTCACTTTCTGCCACGAGGGATTTGTGGGCAACATAGTCCTACCAAGAACCAAGTAAGAATGTCAGAGAATTCCAATGAAAAAGAGAGTGATTAAAATGGCCATTGTTCGCTTATTAGTCCTGTCTCCAGAACAGACATTAATCCAGCAAATAGAAAAGATAATAACTACCGTATATTATTCAGGCTGCAAAGAGTATATGATGATGCATAATTGATTGATTGTGTTTTTTTTATTTGCATCATGGCTCCTTTGCATTGAAGTGAATGCTGTGGAATAATGTAATTAATGGCGTAATTTATTTACTTAATGTTTTGCCATGACAAACAGTGAAACGTATAAAATAGTTTTGGTTGGAACCTTTTCGTTCTGTTCAAACAATAGCAAAATGGAAACATTGCTCCATTCGGCGAATATGGGGCACCAAAGCCATCTGGGGGGAGACAGTGTTCAGAGATGGACTGTCGCTGGCTTCCCCACCGAAGCAGAACTTGCTTTCTCTAGGAATTCGCCAGAGTTCAGGCCTGAGCATTTCCTGGAGCACCTGGTTTAGGTTCAGCTTCTCGTAAATCATGTTGCCTACCACCTGAGGACTAGAAGCTTACTTGATTGCTTTTTTAAAAAAATGAAGAAAGTGTGGACTTTCGGAACTGTATTCATATATTTTGCTTAAAGCCAGGTTGTGTTCTGTATGATTGCGGGCATGCAGAGTAAGCCAGTGTCCAGTCTTGTGCCCAAGTAGCCATCTCCGTAAGAAGCAGTTCTCAGGGCCTGATTTTGGAAGTCCAGCGATGTTACACAAGCTGGCACGTTGAACGTTGCACTGCATGCCTCCGAAGGGCCTTGTCACATCAGCTTAAGCTTCTTGCAGACCAAAGTGCAGGAGGAGTGCTGCGAAGAATGGAGATTGCATCCTCTTGAAGCACGTCTCTCTCTCTCTCTCTCTCTCTCTCTCTCTCTCTCTCTCTCTCTCTCTCTCTCTCTCTCTCTGTGTGTGTGTGTGTGTGTGTCTTCTGCTGCTGCTGCTGCCATCCTTCCTTGCCAGGACCTTTTCCAGAAGGAAACTGGCACCTTATTCTTCCGGGATTGGGAGGGTATTAGAAGAAGCAAAAACAAAAGCAATAAGTAGTATTAATGTAAGATTAGTACTTTTGAAATGCTGTCCCCAGGGAGGCTCGCCTGAAACCATCATTATATATCTTTAGGCACCAGGGCAAAAACTCCTCTGTAACCAGATCTTTGGCCTCTAACTATCTGTGGCCTTTCAGAAGGGAGTGGAATATTTTAAATGTATTCCTGCACCCTAATTTTAATATATATTGGGGGGCAGTGCCAGATTTACGTATGCTAAACAAGCTATAGCTTAGGGCCCCACACTCTTGCCCCCCCAAAAAAAAATTAAATGAAAAAAAACTGGATGTACATTTCCAAAATATAAGATAAAAAACAAATAAAATAAAACATATACAGCAGAGCACAGTGTTTTGTGTTGTGTAGGCTCCTATGATGTAAATAATGGGCTCCACCTGCTAGCCTGCTCCCTAAAATTGTATTTCGGTTCAATAATTACTTTGATAAAATACATATTTTGTTAAGTGAAAATGGTTTAGATACTTACTAGGTCTATAAATTACCATATAGCATATATTCAACACAAAAAAAGTGACAATTTGTTGTTGACAAAGGACAGCTGGACATATAAAGGGCCCCATTACCTTCAGTAGCTTAGGGCCTCATCAAACCTAAATCCGGCCGGGGATGGGGGGTGGGGCATTGTCTTGTGCAAGTTAAAGCGACTAACAAATTTAATTAAGGAGAAGAAGATGGCTTTAAAAGAGGATTAGACAAATTCGTGGAGAGAGGACTCCTGGTAGCTACTAGTCATGATGGCTCTGCTCTGCCTCGACAGCTAGAGGCAGCAATGCTACTGAATGCCACTTGCTGGAAGCCACAGGAGAGGAGAGTTGCTCTTGTGCTTGAATCCTAGAATCCTAGAATCATAGAATTGGAAGAGACTACAAGGGCCATCCAGTCCAACCCCCTGCCAAGCAGGAAACACCATCAAAGCATTCTTGACATATGCCTGTCAAGCCTCTGCTTAAAGACCTCCAAAGAAGGAGACTCCACCACACTCCTTGGCAGCAAATTCCACTGCCGAACAGCTCTTACTGTCAGGAAGTTCTTCCTAATGTTTAGGTAGAGCCTTCTTTCTTGTAGTTTGAATCCATTGCTCTGTGTCCGCTTCTCTGGAGCAGCAGAAAACAACCTTTCTCCCTCCTCTATATGACATCCTGCTTGTGGGTTTCCCATTGGGGCATCTGGTTGGCCACTGTGAGAACAGGATGCTGGACTAGGCCTCATCCAGAAAGGCTATTCTTACATACTTCATTTTTCTTTTTTCTTTGTACTTTTGATTCCAGAGTAGTACTTTTTACATTAATAATAAGGGCTGTAGCTCAGGGGCAGAGGACCCACTTTGCATAAGAACATAAGGAGGGCCTGCAGGGTGAGGCCAAAGGGCATCTAGTCCAGCCTTCAGTTCTCAGAGTAGCTGGCCAGATGCCTATGGGAAACCCCGCAAGCAGGATCTGAGCTCAAGAGGCCTGTTCTCTCCTGTGGATATTCAGGAGCATTGCTGCTTCCAACAGTCGAGGCAGAGCACAGCCATCATGACTAGTAGACATGGATAGTTCTCTCTTCCATGAATTTGTCTAGTCCTCTTCTACAGGCACCCGTGTTGGTGGCCATCGCTGCCTCCCCCAGGGGCCAGTTCCTTAGGGAAGGGAAGTGGGTGGGTATTCGTAGCATGGGCATACCCAGCGGGGGCGGGGAGCAGCTGCCCCCCCTAGAAGCAAAAAAGGGCAGGCAGCCGGGCAGCGCTGAGGGGCCGGCGGGGCGTCTCTCCCTCTTGCTCTTCAGGCCCCGTGGTAGGACGCGCCGCTGCTTCGCCCCAAGCAACGCCTCCATGGGCGGGAAGCGGCGGCTTTGCCTCTCCCTCTGCCCCGGCTAGGCTCCCCCAGCTGCTTTAGTGAGGGGCGGGGAGGCATTAGGGAACCGCAGGGGGAAGCGAGGGGACAGGCCTGGCGCAGCCTCGCCCGGGTGGGCGCAGGTTCCCCTCAGCCGCAGGCGCAGCCGTTGGCGCTGAGGGCCGGAGCTCTCCTGCCGGAGTTGGGCTTCCCGGGCAGGGGGCACACTGCTGCTTGGTCTCGCCCCGCCGGCCCTCCTCCAAGGGTGAGGAAGGGGGGGCGGCGGCTCCTGCTCCTGCTGCTCGCTTGACATGCAGCCCACAGCTCGGCTCAGCTCGGCTTGGCTCGGACGGCTGCTGGGGGAGGCGGGCCCCGCTCTTGCCGGCATGATACACAAAAGGCTGGAGAGCGAGCAAGCAAGCAAGCGGGGAGAGCTCCGTCTGCGCAGCCAAAGCATGGCAGGAGCCGAGAGCAGTGCGGCAGAGAAGACACCGGCAGCCGGCTGTCCCGTCCTGTCCCCTGCAGGGGCGCCTCTGCTTCTGTCCGTCGCCTGCCGCCGCCCTTGAGCGAGAGCGGCACCAGCCAGTGCAGGGAGCCGTGACTCCTTCGCTCACCAGCCCAGCAGAAAAAGAGCGGGCGAGGTGGAGGTGCGGGCGGCTCTGTATGCCCCCTTGATGCGCCCCCTGCTGAGTGGGCAGCCTGGAAGGACAGCCCTGCCTCCCATCCTCTCCGGCCGAGCAGGGTAGCTGCCGCCGCCGCCAACCCCAGAAGCACAAGGTGTTGTCGGGCCCCTCCCCTCCCATGCCTTGGCCCCGCCCCTGAACGACCATGGCTCCCCCGCGCCCCCAGTTTTGATCCTGGGCACGCCCCTGATTCATAGAATAAAAAAAACTGATTCGCAGTCAACTACCCTGTTTCTCCTATTTTAAGACGTAGTCATAAAATAAGCCATAGCAGGATTTTTAAGCATTCAATGAATAAAAGCCATACCCCGAAAATAAGACATAGTGATAGGTGCAGCAGCAATGCTGGCCGCTGCAGGAGGAGGAGGAGGAGGGGAAAAAATAAGACATCCCCTGAAAATAAGCCATAGTGGGTTTGTGTTTTTTTTTTGAGGAAAAATAAATATAAGACGGTGTCTTATTTTTGGAGAAACACGGTAGATATGGCTACTGTCAAGCTGGGGATCTGATCCAGCTCCTTAAGCCATCTCTCCATTCCCCCCCCCCAGTTTTGGAAATAGTAGCCAAAAATCGGGGGCGGGGATTAAAGTGGACCCTTTGGCTGGGGGTGCAGATTGTCCTCTCCCTGTTTATGAGATGGATCACTTATTGAGCAGGGAGAATATGATCACCCCACTTTCCTCAGTAGATTTGCCTGGAGAAAGCCTGGGTGGGTTAGAGAGCGTGTTTAAAGGTGTTAAGTTGCTTAAAAGGAAGAGATGTAACTCGGTGGTTAGAGCACCTGCTTTGCACACAGAAAGTCCCAAGCTCAATTCTTGGCGGCATCTTCAGGTAGGGAAGAAAAAGATTCCCTCTCTGGAGTCCGAGAGTTGCTGCCAGTCAATGTAGGAAACGCTGAGCTGGATGGACCAATGGTCTGACTCTGCGAAAGGCAGCTTACTAACCCTAACACTGTATGAGGCTGAAGGGGAATGTGTCGTCTTTCCTCCTTGGCATTGTGTTAAAACACACCTGAATGCTCCAGACCAGCAAACTGCTAAAACTTCTGCTTTTATAGAGGTGGGCACACTTGCTGATGATCAATTAAGCAAGGACATTTGATTAGCATCCCCTGTCTGCTACTTAACCTCAGTTCCTATGGAAGCAGTAAGGGTGTACTTAGTTTTTCCACACATGATTTCTCCATCTTGGCTTTGTTTCTATTAACTAAATCATGAGACGGAGTAATATGTCATGTGTTGTTGTTCATCTGAGGTTGCATTTACCTAATTTCAAGACCTGCTAAGGAACAAATGATTGCTATTATGTCCTGATATGTAAAACCACATAATTCTTAGAGGGTGCACTTTCTTTTTCCCATGACTGTATGTTGTAGGTATTTCTCGTCTGTGTGCTGTTTCATTTGTATACAGTCATACCTCGGTTTAAGTACGCTTCGGTTTGAGTACTTTCAGTTTAAGTACTCCGTGGACCTGCCTGGAACGGATTAATCTACTTTCCATTACTTTCAATGGGAAAGTTCGCTTCAGGTTAAGTACGCTTCAGTTTAAGTACTCCACGGACCGTCTGGAACGGATTAATCCACTTTACATTACTTTCAATGGGAAAGTTCGCTTCAGGTTAAGTACAGACTTCCGGAACCAATTGTGTACTTAAACCGAGGTACCACTGTATTTACAAAATCACACCATGCAGTATAAAAAAGTATCTCCCTTCCCCGCCCCCATTGCTACCTTCCAATTTTTACAACAGCTTTTCCATTATGGGCTCTTTGCCAGTCAACGTTTTACCAGTGGTCAATATTCATTAATTGTAAGGTTTTCCAAGTTCTAGCGATTACTGTTCCAGCTGCTGTTAATAAATGTGTTATTAATGCCTTACTCCTCAATTGGTCCATATTTGAAGTATATAAATAAAGTGAAGCTAAAATGCTAGGGTTATTGGGATTGTCTGAACTGTAATCTTAAAATATCTCTTTTGAAACTTTAAAGGGAAGAACTTTGGGGGCCTGTAATGCCCACCTCATATTTCAGAGGAGCAGTTCTAGCTGCTACAATTCATATCTTTGAACTAGGAAATTCAGCATCAAAATCATGACGAAATCCAAGAATAACCACAGATGTGGAAGCCTGCAGTCAACTCGTATGCATTCAATTGATCATCAATCAAACGCTATGTGTTATTTCCCAGGGAGACTCTTGACCTTGTGGACCTCTCCTCCTCTAGGTTTTCCGGAGTGGCGAGGGCATGGGGATCCGACTGGACAGTGCCTCCGCCTTTCAGGGGGCCATCATCTCGCCACACTACGACTCCCTCCTGGTGAAAGTCATTGCTCACGGCAAAGACCACACCACGGCAGCTTCCAAGTTGAGCCGCGCCCTGGCTGAGTTCCGGATCCGTGGGGTCAAGGTAAGAAAGGGCCTCCAGGCTCATGCGCTTTCAGTTTTTGTTGTTTGCCAAGGCTGAGACTTGTGCTAGGGGCAGCTGACCTTCTTGATGTTTCTCCTTATAACATGTACTTTTATTTATCCATTTGGGGCGGGGATGCGTGTAAAGATTAATTTTGGCAGCCACTGTATAAATGCTTCCTCTTCCATGCATTTTGAGTGTCTGCACACTACAGATATACAGGTGAAACTCAGAAAATTAGAATATCGTCGAAAAGGGCATTTATTTCAGTAATGCAACTTAAAAGGTGAAAACCAATATAGGAGATATTATCGTTAGGTGGGTCAATTATAAATGGAATGTAATTAATGAAATGTAATAGCAACGTTTATTTTTGTTTATTTTTTATTATTGTAACTATTTGTTTTATTACTGTGAAATTTCCAAAAGAAAGCATTTGTAAAAATTAAATGAAAAAAAGTAATAATAAGTTGCATTACTGAAATAAATGCATTTTTTGACGATATTCTAATTTTCCGAGTTTCACCTATAGATCAGTTTAAGGCTGCATTCCCATGCACCGATACCTGAGAATAAGTCTCACTGAAGTCTCTGTGACTTACTTCTGAATAGACATGCGTCCATGGGATTCCAATGCCATTTGGTTTCCCTAGGGAAATCCTGGTGTCTTTCCTAGGGAAATTAGTGTCTTTTTAATGAAAGACACTAAATATCCTCTGCATACTATAACTCCCAATATTCTATGTGGTAAGTTATTACAATTTCACTAGTCTAAAAGCAACGGTAAGTGTGCATTGCATTGGACTCTTTGGCTTGCTCTTACATTCTTCTTTTTATAAATATTTTTAATGCTGTTATAAACACACATTTTCTGATCTTTAACCAAATCATCAGTTCCTTGGGAGAGATTCCCTGCCTGAAATCCTAGAGAGCTTCTGCAAGTCAATGTGGACATTACTGAGCTGGGCGAACCAATGGACTGGATTGATTGATTGATGGATGGATGGATGGATGGATTATTTTGATTTCTATAACACTTAATATATTAAAAATATCTCTAAACGGTGTACAAAAAACTGAAGCAACAACAGGCAACTTAAACAAAACATTATAAAAACATATGTTACATTAATGCAAAGTTATTAATATATAAATCAATATCAGTTCGTATTCCTTCTGACACACCTCTCAGCCTCCGGGTTCTCGCCCAGGACCTAACAAACTCTCAGCTCACCCACAATATTTCACAGTGCTAAGAGTTCCTGGAAACAGCCAACATCACCCTAATCTCTCACTCTGGACATGGTTTTTATGGGCAGGTCCAAGGTGGATGGTACTTCCTCAGGCTGCCCACACCTGTGCCCCATTCAGCTGCACTCTTCACACCCAGTTCCAGGTACAGCAGGTTTTTTTTAGTTTCCCTGGGGGTCCAGAGGTTGGGGAAAGGAACCTTGGGTTGGGGAAAGGAATCACAGCTCTCTGCCCTCTCCTCCTCCTCCAGCTGCTAGTTGTATATTCCTTTACGTTTACACCACCTTGGCTGTTCAAAACATTTTAAAATTCTAGCAAGAATTAAGTTAATGGCCCCCAAAGCCATAAGAACCTATTCCTAAAATTGCATGTTGGCCAAAACTGTGTCTTGTCAGTGCTAGCTGAAGTGAAGCTGCCAGATAGTGTTCAGTCCCACTTTCCCAGGCGCTTGAGAGTGGCAAAGTGACATCCTTGCTCTTCCACTTCAGCTCGAAAACCTTGCTCCTTTATCCGTGGCATCAATTGCCATGCTGGCCTTGACATTACATTGTGTATGGCTGGCCTCTGGAGTCCATTGAAAGCGGAAGCAGCAGCTGCTCTGTAGGCACCCATGTTTTCAAAGAGCACCCAGTCCCCAACCTGCAGATCTGGCAGCTTCCCGTGTTCCGAATGTATTACTGTAACATTTTTATATGTACCGGTAACTCTGTATATTTGTAAAAGTAGTTGTTAAATTGTCTGCTGTTGCTTTAGTTTCACGTACACCGCTTAGAGATATTTTTTCATATATTAAGCGACTCAGAAGTGGCCTAAATGAAGAAATAAATTGGCGACTCAAAGCGCAGGGAGAAAGACAAGAAAGAGTGGTGCAGTTGAGGCAGGATTTTGAATTTCGGCATCTCAGATCGAAGGCGTGTTTTGCTCAGCCTTGGTTGGCAAAGGCATCTTCAGCTTGTTCAGAGTCTGCCAACCTGCAGTATCGCTGCCCTTGTTAAGACCTCCCCTTCCCATGACCTTCTCCACGCCACAGGGGGGACAAAGCAGCCAGACGATCCCCCTCCTCTGGGCTGGTATCGGATGACATCAGCAGGGCTGGTTCCCTTGCAGTGATGCCATACGGTGCCTCAGTGCCAGGGGAGGACCAGCCGCCTGCCATATGCTTGTCTGCGCTGGGAGGTGTTGTTGCTGACTGGCAGGGCGCCACGGCATGAGGACATCTGCTTGTCTGGGCCTTCTGTCCCAAGAAACCTGCCGTGAGGCTTTTCATGCGGTTTATGGTGGAGGGGGAAGCCACAGTGTCCACATCCCATTTTGTTGCATGCTTGTGCGGTGGCACGCCTGGATTTTCAACCCTGGGCAGGCCACAAATACACCCAAAGCCACCTGTTTTGTGGGTGAGCCATCGTGTATTATCTTACTTGTCGACTGCGCTGGTTGCAGAATTTGAGAGGGCTTCAGGCAGGTCACTTAAGAGGCAGGGTGTAGGAAATGGAGAAACCTCACAGTGCTTTGTGCAATGTGGGGAAGAGCAGTATTGTCAAGGCAATGGGCCTTCTTCCAGCGTGGCCCTCCCAGCAAATGTCCAACTGTGTGTGGCCTCCTGCTACGGGGGTCAGTGTCCTTATTTATTTACTTACTTACATACTACATTTATATCCCACCTTTCCTCCGAGGAGCTCTTGGTGGTGTGTGTCTCTTCATTTTATCCTCATAACAACCCTAGGAGGTAGGTTGCTTACACTGAGAGGGAGTGACTGGCCCAAGTTGCGGCCAGTGAGCTTCATGGCTGAGTCAGGATTCAAACCCTGGTCTCCCAGTCCAACACTCTAGCCACTACACCACCACTGGCTAAGCTTGCTTGCTTGCTCCACCCTCTCTCCTGTTAGCATCGTGAACAGAATCCGGGGAGGCGGTGGTGGTGGTGGAGGCCTCAGGGCTAGAGCCTACCGTGGCTTTGTGACAGTCATCAGCAGGGTCTGAGAAACTGACACAGGCAGGCGCTCATCAACTAGAGCAGGCATCCCCAAACTGCGGCCCTCCAGATGTTTTGGCCTACAAATCCCATGATCCCTACCTAAGAGGACCAGTGGTCAGGGATGATGGGAATTGTTGTCCAAAACATCTGGAGGGCCGAAGTTTGGGGATGCCTGAACTAGAGTCAGGAAACCTATGCCACATTTGCACCATACATTTAAAGCGCTGTGATACCGCTTCAAACAGTCATGGCTTCCCCCAAAGAATTCTGGGAGCTGCAGTTTGCTAAGGGTGCTCAGAGCTGTTGGGAGACTCCCCTGTTCCCCTCCCAGAGACGCAATTCCCAGACTGGTTTAATTTTCCCAGTCCATTTTCACTCTGGGAAAACCACCAGTCTGTGGGTTTTCATCTCACACATCGACAAGGCCCTCTGCCTCACCACCCTGGTGCACATGGGGGTGTCACTTCTCAATTTGCTGAGGCCCTTGCAGCTACTTGGCTGCTCGTAGGGAAAGGAGACGATGGAGGCTCCCTGACACAACAGAACCAGGCTCCTCAGGTGCTGCCAGGCGGCATTAAGGGGAGGAGGTGGTTAGCGCTGCTGAGCCAGAGCTCTCCTTGCATCAGCCAAGGTACCTCAAGGCAGGAAAAGGCATTTGAGGTTCAGCTCATCGGTGAGCCGAGGGTGGGGGTGGGGAGCTGCCATCCACGCTTGGCATAAAATTGTAGAGTTGGAAGGGATCCAAGGGTCATCTAGTCCAACCCCCTGCAAGGCAGGAATCACAGCTAAATAAACCCTTCTGGGTGGCCATCCAGCCTATGTTTGGACTGCAGGTCCCATCAGCCCCAACCAGCATGGTTGTATGATGGCTGTGGCTGATGGGATTTGTAGTCCAAAACATCTGGAAGGCCCTAGGTTGGCGAAGGCTGTGTCGTTGCTTCCGTTGTTTAGGTGTTTTTAATTCCTGCTAATACTAAGTTGGATCAGAGATATTGGTGGCTGACAGGACGCCTGTCAGCATCTATTGGCCAGTGGAGCCTCCCTATTCAGAGGCAGTGTATCTCTAAATAACAGGGGAACACATCTTGCCCAGCAGCAGCAGGGACTTGTTGCCTTCCCACCCTATGTTTGGGTTTTCTAGCTGGAAAGCATCTAGCTGGCCACTGTGGGCAACTAACTGCTGGGTTGATGGACCCTTGGGCTAATCCAATAGGGCTCGTCTTCATAAGAGGTGTTTCTGTTATAGTGATTTAGACAATGTTATAGGCAAGGGAGCTGACAGAATGCTGTGCCATGCAGTTAAAAAAACAAATCCTTGCACATGAGAATCCTAGCATGTCAGAGAGAGAGAAACCCCAGCCTAGCCATCTTCTTGACGTGCTTGTTTTCTGTGTGCAAGGAGTTGCATTGCTCATACCCCTTACAGCTTTTGTCCAGCTTTGCTGGGCTCTCCAGATCTCATTCTGAGGCTGATTGTAGGAGACGCTGTGTCACAGCCACCCCCTTACAGTTCACCTGCTGCGGGAGGTGGAGGCAGGAGGGGGTGACGTGTCCAGCTGGCGGCCCCCAGGCGATGCTTCTTGATGCTTTGTGGCATTTCTGTTGCGTTGAACCGTGCCGATCTGACACAGCTTGCTAATTCCTCCCCGAGCGTCGGGTCACATCGGCTTCCCGAATTCAGCTGCCTTGTGGGCGGGCTGCTGAATATTCAGCGTGTGCATCTCAACGGCCTCCCTTTCCCCTTCCGTGAAAATGATTGCTTCGGAAAAGGGAATTGCCGCCCCTGCCACCTCTCCATGCCCTTCATCAATGCCTCCCAGTTAAATAAACACTCTTGGCATGGATGGCGTGTTGAATAAATAGCAAAGGCTGTTTGCCGATCCTGCCGGCTGGTGCTGATTTGCGGCACTTGGAACGGACGTCAGACCTGCGTGGCCCACATCATAAATGGCCGGCCAGCCCACATTGTTGTGGTTAGAATCAGTGCCGATGAGGCATTTTAAAGTGGAAGGCGGCCTGCAGGAAGTATGTCAGCCTACAAATCTGGCATCCAGAAATAAAATACCTGTGTGTGTTTTTTTGGGGGGGGGGTCTGTAAAGATTCCACCTTCCTCTCTAGGCTTCCTCCCCATTTCATCACCAATCTTGGGTACCTGCATCTTGTGTTGGGTACTCAGGACAGATTAGAGCAGCTGTCCCCAATATCTTGCCCTCCAAATGTTTGGGACTGCAAACTCCCATCAGCCCCAGCCAACATGGCGCCGTAGTCTAAGAACAGGACAGCCTGCAGGATCAGGCCAGGGGGGGGGGAATCTAGTTCAGCATCCTGTTCTCATAGTGGCCAATTAGATGCCTGTGAGAAATCCAGCCAGCCAGCATGGCCACTTTGGAATCCCATTGATTCCCACTGACCCCAGCCAGCACCACTGTTTTGGACCATAACTCCCATCAGCCACAGCCAGCAGTGTGGTTCGGAACATCTGGAGGGCACCAGGTTGGGGCAAGCTAGATTAGAGGATGCTTTACTGCCTCTCCTCACCTGCCACGAGTTAATGGGGTTGGTCTTGAACACTTCCAGGCTGTATGTTGGCTTATTGTCTCCTCTCCCCTGTGTTCCTGGCCCTTGGCCTTTTCCGAGAAGGGGGCCTTCTCACTGTTGGTACCCAGGTTGTGGAATTTCCCAGAGAGGCTTGCCGGACACCCACCCTGTGAGCTTCTAGTCCTTTTAGATCCTTTGTTCTGATGTCGTTCTCTGCAGGTTGCTTTTTCCTATCTCTGTACTTATTCTTTTAGATTTCACATTTTTATCTCCCCCCCCCCCCTTATCATGCAAACCACCCAGAGAACCTTCGTAGATCGTTCATTAATACTGTGGGTTGGGGGGTTACCAACCCTTTTGGATCCATGAGCACATACATACACAAACACACACGTATACACTGCAACCTAATTCTGTTGTCTGCAACCGAATTCTTCTTTCAAACCTGATTTTAGCAGCAGCAGGGAGACCTGCGGGGGCCAGAGACGTCCTCTACAGGCACCACACTGGCAACTCATGATGTTAGTAAACTGCATCTTGTGGGAAATCGTGCTCAAGATGACCCAGGATGGATCTGTTGCTTGGCAGCGGAGCCTTTGAGCCGGTGTGCCTTCCTTACAGTCAGAGCAAAGGGTGCTTGTGGGTGAAGTAGGAACTCTAAATATCCAGCTCCAGCTTTGCTTTTATTTTGGTCTTTTTGGTGTGCTACAAAGCAATCTAACAATGTACATTTCTCAAAATGCACTTTTCTCAAAATGTACTTTTCTTAAAATGTACATTGCTCTGAATTTCCTAGAACTTGCAAAGGTAAAAAAATCAAACAAGCAATGCATACCTTTATATATTTACTTATTTATTGCATTTGTATCCCACCTTTTTTCCTCCCAAGGAGCTCATGGTGGCATACATGGTTCTCTCGCTCCATATTTAGTCCTCACGACAACCCTATGAGGTAGGTTAGTCTGAGAGGCTCAGTGAGCTTCATGGCCAAGTGAGGATTTGAACCCAGGTTTCCCAGGTCCTAGTTCAACACTCTAACCACTATGCCTTCACACCACACTGACTCTCAGAAGCACCTTAACTTTGTGGCCTTTGAGCTGCTGTTTGCTTCACATCTGAGGTCAAACAAATGGATGTTGCAAGACCTTAGATTTCAGCCTCTCTTGGGGCCCAGTTCCTTGGGCAAATTACCCTGGCAAGCCCCCATTGAAACAAATGCAAGTTGTAGGAGGAAAACAGAGGAGGTGGAGGAAATGCCTCCATTAGAATTTGCCATTTCATCTCTACTTTTCCACTTTTAAGCTTTGCAAATTAATGCTGCAGTTTTTAGGTGAACATCAGTCAGACAGTTCTATTGGAAAATATTTTGATCGGGGAAGAAACTGCCTCCCAATTCATCAGGCAGCCAATTGATTTTTTATTTTATTTTTTGGTAAAAATAAAATAACATACCGCATTTAAAAAAGCAGATGGCAAACAACATCTTAGAAGAGGATTTCCTTTTCTCTGTGCATGTGTGTGTCTTCAAAGATGGTGCCAACTGCAACACCCACATACAGTAAAACAAACAAAAATAAAGTGGTTTTCCCCTGGAACTATTTTCTTCAGCTGCAAATTTAAGAGCATATCAATTAAACTTGTAGGATTAAGTGACCAAGATTTATTTAATTGGGTGACAGTCCTAATCAAAATATAAGGGGGTGGATGCATCTCAAATCCCTTTGCTCTTTTATATGCTTTAGGATATATGTGTGCTAATTTGAAAATAAATCATCCTAGCCCACCTTAAAGGGGGAAAGGGAAGAGGCAGCTTTAAGACAAGAACATAATGTGAGCCTGGTGCATCAGGCCAGTAGTTTACCTAGTCCAGCATCCTGTTCTCACAGTGGCCAACCAGATGCCTGTGTGAAGCCTGCAAGCAGGACCCAAGCGCATGAGCCCTCTCCCCTCCTGTGGCCTCCAGCAACTGGTATTCAGAAGCATTGCTGCCTCTGACCATGGAAGCAGAGCAGAGCCATTTTGGCTAGTAGCCATTGATAGCCTTCTCCATAAATTCATCTAATACTCTTTTAAAGCTATCTAAGCTGGAAGCCATCACTGCCTCCTGTGCGGCCTGGTTCCCTACATTAACTGTGCACTGTTATCTATGCTGAATCTTCCAGCATTCAGCTTCATTGGACATCCACTCACTTAGTCTTCAAATACTGCAGCCTTTCTTCATAGGGAAGAAACTTTGATAGAGTTCGTCTGACTGGTCGGCTGGAAGCACGCCTTGATCACCCAAGGAGACCAGACACGTTGTCCTGTACTTGTTTGATTTCATTTAACTCGGCTTCCTTGCCTTGCCTTTGCATTATGGGTAAAGCTGTAGGGACTTTGTAGGTAAGGGCTTTGAGAGCACACCCTAATTCTCTTTTGGGTTGCCTGGAATTGGTGAGAGCGAGCTGGCCAGAGCACCCTGGAGTACCCGTGCCTCCCACCCACTTTGTCAGGCTAATGATTCATGATACATTGACCGGTCAATGGCTTTGCTCTGTAACTGGGCAAAAATGAACTCCAGGCTAATATTAAAGAGCAACCGGGAGAAGGGGAGGGGATCAATTTTTATCAAGAGATGATACATTAGGGCTTTAGTTCCTTCCATCCTCCTACAGATCCAATTCTGGCACCACCTGCAAGCAATTGCAGAGCACCATCAATAACACACGGCTGGGGCAACAATGATGGAGCTCTCCAAACAGATGGGAAGATAATGAATCTTTGAGATGATAGATAGATAGATAGATAGATAGATAGATAGATAGATAGATAGATAGATAGATAGATGGAGTCTCTTGTGAGGGGCAGCTATTGATAGCCCCCCTGCAAGCCTTGATCTCAGTTGGGAAGCTAAGCTGAAAGGAGAGGCTCTCCAAATGAGGAGCCTGGGGCTTTTGCACCATAGGTGGCGCTGTGCGTTAAACCACAGAGCCTAGGGCTTGCCGATCAGAAGGTCGGCGGTTCAAATCCCTGCGACGGGGTGAGCTCCTTTTTTTTTTTAATATAATTTTTATTAGATTTTAACAAGAAATACAGGAAAAAAGAAAAAGGCACAGAAAAGAAAAATACAACAATCAGAAAAAAAAGAAAAAAGACAGAAACAAAAAAACAAAAACAAAAACAGGTTCAGGCTTCCTCATTTCCCCTTCTTGAGTTCTTATTGTTAAAAATAGTTCTCGCATTTTCCCATTCTAACTTCACATTCTTTTTTCTAAGTTTCAACTTTTTCATTGCTATTATCCATTCTCCTTATACTTTGACCTCTTTTCTCTTAACATCCTCTCTCCAAAATTATTATTATCTAATCTCTAATCTCTTTTCCCTTGCCCAAAAATATATAAGATTCACATCCAAATTTATTACCCATTTACTTCCACCCACACAACAAAGTTCCCGCCCCCCCTTCCCTGAAATCGAAGTCTCCAGATGTATCAGCCAGGTTCTTCATACAATCCTTAATACATTCCGAGATCAGACCATATTATTTCAGACAATACCAGATAATCCAGAACCCCTCAACCCACCCCTAGTCTGTCCCATACCAACTTTTGCCGAACTCTTGCCCCCCTCTTCTGTAATCCCATCACTTTATATCTTTGCACCTTTTCATCATCTTTCTGCCCCCCAACTGTTTGCATCCTCCCCTCTCTCACCGGGGCGCTGATTTTCCCAACCTCTTTTTTGGGGTGCTTTTTTGCTTTTACCCTCTCCTGTTTCACTTCTCTCACCAGTGAAACAGTGTTTTCTCCTACTTTTCCTCCCTGTTCCACCCCTCCCACCAGTAGAACAGTGTTCTTTTCAGGAAATAAATCCATTGGTTCAGCATATTGTCCTTCAATATTATCTTTCTCCTCTTCTAGGTTTTTTACATGCGTCACTCCAGCACAGTCCTGGTCTTCCAATCTTTTTTCTTCTCCCTTCTCCTGATCTTCTATTTCTGTTGGTTCCTGTGTTTTAAAGTCAGAAACAAATGTCTCGACAGTCTCTTCTCTCAGGAAATTTACATCAAGCTTGGAGATACTCACTTGCTTAGTAAGATCCAAAATTGTTGCCAATATTAAGTCCCACTGTGTGACTTCCTGTCCACTCTCTGGAACCTTCTCTCCTAGTCCTTTGTCTAAAACCTCCTCCATCTTTGTGCAGACAGGCAGTGGAGTTGATGTTTTGGTCCAATATAAATGAAAAGTGAACAAACAAGCAAAAAGCCAGGAATCTAGTCCCACTTGGTCAAAATCTCTCTCTTTACTCCTTCTTTTCCTCAGAGTCAATACTGAGCAGCCTCAAGGCAAAACAAGTCCTCTTTCACTGTTTACAGCTCTCAGTCTCTCACATTCAGCCAGACACATTCCTTTGTATTGTGACGTCATTCAGCAGACTGGCTGATCTTTCCTTTGACCCGACTCCAGGCTCGCAGGGGGCTTTTCTCATACTAAATCTCAGTCTTTTGCAGAGATAAATACACCGCTTACTTTTTCCTTTACTCTGCCTCAGGAAAAAGTTCTTTTTACAGCATTTCTGGGTTTTCTAGCTTGCTGCGATCTTTAGTTACTCAATCGGGGGGAGATGACTTCCCTTTTTAATCTCCGCCTCCCACTGCCAAATTCTTGTTCCAAATTGGTTGATTTCAACTTACTTCGTCCAGATCGTAACTTTTTCAGGAAGAATCCACCGCCTGCAGGTTGGAGGCTCGGAGCTTCGCTTCTTGGAGGTAACGATGGTATGCCTAAAATGGCTCCCGCGACTGCCACTCGGCTGGCTCTCAGGAGCTCTTGCGGGCTTCCTGGGCAGCTGAGGAGTCGCTTCTGGAGCTCTGCCAGGCAAAATTTGCCCCCTGGACGCTCAACCAGGGGTATTTACGGGGATCCGCGTGCCCCCACGGATTTCCCCCCCCTCCGCGATGCCAGAAACCTCGCAGCGCGAGGTTTCTGCGCCTCCATTCCAGCGCGGCAGACCGGAAGTCTCGACGGGGTGAGCTCCTGTTGCTCAGTCCCAGCTCCTGCCCACCTAGCAGTTCGAAAGCACGTCAAAGTGCAAGTAGATAAATAGGTACCGCTCCAAGCGAGAAGGTAAACGGCGTTTCCGTGCGCTGCTCTGGTTCGCCAGAAGCGGCTTTGTCATGCTGGCCACATGACCTGGAAGCTGTACACTGGCTCCCTTGGCCAATAACGCGAGATGAGTGCCGCAACCCCAAAGTCGGTCACAACCGGACCTAATGGTCAGAGGTCCCTTTACCTTTTATTTACCTTCAATCAGAACTTAAGATGAGCCTGCTGGCTATCAGGCCAATGGCCCTTCTAGTCATGCATGCTGTTCTCATAGTAGCCAACCAGATGACTGTAGGAAACCCAAAAGTAGGACCCAACCACAAGACCCCTCTCCTTTCCTGTGGCTTCCATAAAGTGGTATTCAGAAGTATTGCTGCCTCCAACTGTGTAGGCCAGGGGTCAGCAAACTCTTTCAGCAGGGGTCCGGTCCACTGTTCCTCAGACCTTGTGAGGGGCCGGACTATATATTTTGGGGGGAGGGTGAGGAATGAGCAAATTTCTATGCCCCACAAATAACCCAGAGAAGCATTTTAAATAAAAGGACACATTCTACTCGTGTAAAAACACACTGATTCCTGAACCGTCTGCGGGCCGGATTTAGAAGGCGATTGGGCCGGATCTGGCCCCTGGGCCTTAGTTTGCCTACCCATGGTGTAGGCAGAGCATAGCCATCATGATAGCCTCCTCCTCCATGCATTGGTCCAATCCTCTCTTAAAGCCATCCAGACAGCCTCCTGCAGCAGCGAGTTCCATAGTTTCTCTTTGCGCTGCATGAAGAAGGACTTCCTGCTCTTCTGGTGCTGAGTTTGTTGGTTGCTTGCACAGAGCAATCTTCCGCCCCACAGCCCTGTTTCCTCCCAACTGGCTGGCCATTGGGGAGTGACTTGATCCTCCTCCTCTCTCGCACGTCAAGAGCTTCCCTCTCCCTCATCTGAGCCACTGTAGTGCCAAAGATTTCCCTGGTGCTGGCAGGCACCCAAGCCGGCATCCGCAGACGCTAATCCTGGCTGCGCTCCGGTGCCTTCCAGGCAGAAAGGGAAACTGTCTTTTGAAATTTACACACTCTCCCTGCTGCCTTACCCAGTTGCTATAAAAAGTGTTAAAGCAGCAGAATTTTTTTTGGGGGGGTGGGGGTTGCGGATTGAGAGAAGGACAGAGCTGGAAGGATCACAAAGGAGACACTGGTATCATGCCATGCCATGGCATGGATGTGTGCTTATTTGGCTGCTAAAATATGTTGCATGCAATTCCAGCCAAGAGAAATCGGAGGCCCATCTCCATAAGAATGCAAGAAGAGCCTGCTGGATCAGGCCAGAAGGGGCCCATCTAGTCCAGCATCTTGTTCTTACAGCAGCCATCATCACTGCCTCCTGTGGGAATGCAGTTACATACCCCTTTCCTGTTAGGGATACGGAATCACACCATTGTTTGGGGGGGGGGGACTGCCAAGAGAAACAGCTCTATCAAGTGTCATCTGGGGGCAGCCATTACTTCAGACTGCCTCAGTGGAAGAGGAAATAGGAAATAGAGCTCATTTCATCAGCTTTGCCCGGAGCCCAGTTCCATTGGGCACCTCCTGCCTTTGAACTGTGCCAACTGGTCAGTATAGGAACAACGGTCTAGAAATCGGTCCCTAAGTTTTGTTTTTTGTTTTTCCTCTTCTCTCCCGGTCTCTTTTGTGCGTTGTGTGGGAGTTTTTTAGATTGTAAGCCTGCAGGTAGGAAGTATCCTGGTTTGTTTTTTGGCTGAAAAGCTAGGCACAAATGCTGTAGATGATTAGATAGATAGATAGATAGATAGATAGATAGATAGATAGATAGATAGATAGACAGATAGGTGTGAGGCTCCACAGTAGGACTGGACAGCTGCCCATCTCGGCTCTCCATATTTCCATTCTTAAATCCATTTCGCAGTATGTCCTCATCGGTTTGCAATTTATTTATTTATTTTAAAGTTGCCATGAAGATCTTGTCAGTATCCTAGTGTGCATACATTTTTGTATGCGGTTCTGCCAGATATACATACCTTTGTAAGCCATCTCCCCTGATTTAAGGCATTTTTTGTATGTTGTAATAGATGCAATTTTTGTGCACGCTGCCTCCCAATATATGCGTGCTTTTTTGTATGTGTATTTCTGCCACGTGAACCACACCACATAATTCAGAAGAATTTCCAGCTTTGGGAGGACGGATGTGTTTCAGTTCACATACTCCCTTGGGAAGTGTGAATGAGGTAGAGTAGCATTAAGAATGTAAGCCGAACGGCGTTTCTCCCCCATCGGGACACCTTTTCCAACGCTGGATCTCAGAGATGGAATCTGCGGTGCAGAAATGAAACTGCCTTTCCTTCGCCATCAGTAACTACAATATCCATGTGTGTGTGTGTGTGTGATTGTGTGCCCTCACACACAGCTGTGATTCATTACAGTGCAGCCAGAGAGATGGGAGCACAACAGAGGAGCTTCGGAAGCTGCCTCATACAGAGTTGGGACATTGGTCCATCTAGCTCAGTATTGCCTGTACTGACTGGCAACAGCAGCTCTCCAGGGTTTCAGGCAGGGGACACCCCAATCCCTATCTGGAGGTGCCATTGGGGATTGAACCCGGGGCCATCTGCGTGCAATGCAGGTGTTCTGCAAATGACCAAGAGCCCTCCACTTAGAACAGCATCACACGCTATTTGACCTGGATCGCTGCCTCCTTCACTGGCCACAGCTTTGCAAGAGTCATATGAGACAATTTATACCCCCCCCCAAACACACACAATGCTCCTGTGTGGCCCCCCCCCCCAAATACAAGTGCATTGCAGCGGCCTGGTCTCAAGTAGGGTTGCCAAGCAAAGGGCCTGCTGGTTTCTCTTTAAGGTTTCCAGACTCAAAAGAGAGCAGGGCAATTAAAGGCACAGAAGTCCCGTCCTCTATTGAGTCTGGCAACCCTAGTCTCAAGGCAATCATGGGGCCAATTGCTTGTCATTAGGGAGGGAGGGCAGTGGCACCACCAGAAAACAGAAAGCAGGAGTAAAATGGGGCAAAATCTATTTCTGGGTGGGCCAGTTGTGTCCCACATGGAAGGGTCCCTGAAAGAAAAGAGAGCTGATTTGGTGTAGTGGTTAGACTGTCGGACTAGGACCTGGGAGAAACTACGGTTCAAATCCCCACTCGGCCATGAAGCTCACTGGGTGACCTTGATGGCTACTCACTAACCTACCTCACAGGGTTGTTGTGAGAATAAAATGATGAGGGGGAGAACCATGTGCACCACCTTGAGCTCCTTGTCCTTTTATTTAAAATGCATCTCTGGGTTATTTGTGGGGCATAGGAATTCGTTCATATATATTTTTCAAAATATAGTCTGGCCCCCCACAAGGTCTGAGGGACAGTGGACCGGCCCCCTGCTGAAAAAGTTTGCTGACCCCTGTGTTAAGGACAGGAGTCCAGCAATGGGGGGCAAGTGGGAGCAAGCTCCTCGTTTGTGGGGCCTGCCCCCCTGCCTCCTGCTCCTTTCTGGTGCTGCTCATGAAGGACGATGGGGAAAGATGTGCTATAGGAAGGGTGGAAGAGGGGAAATAATTATTCTGGCCCCCCTCCTTCTTATCTTTCCTCTTCTTTCCTGTTACAAATAAAACCAGAAAATGTTAGGGGCAAGGAAGTTAGGGGCAAGACCTTTCTTCCAGCCCTTTGGGTTAGACCATGGGTAGGCAAACTAAGGCCCGGGAGCCGGATCCGGCCCAATCTCCTTCTAAATCTGGCCCGCGGACTGTCCAGGAATCAGCGTGTTTTTATATGAGTAGAATGTGTCCTTTTATTTAAAATTCATCTCTGGGTTATTTGTGGGACCTGCCTGGTGTTTTTACATGAGTAGAATGTGTGATTTTACTGTATTTAAAATTCATCTCTGGGTTATTTGTGGGACCTGCCTGGTGTTTTTACATGAGTAGAATGTGTGCTTTTACTGTATTTAAAATGCATCTCTGGGTTATTTGTGAGGCATAGGAATTCGTTCATTCCCCCCCCCCCAAAAATAGTCCGTCCCCCCACAAGACCTGAGGGACAGTGGACCGGCCCCCTGCTGGAAAAGTTTGCTGACCCCTGGGTTAGACTCCTTTCGAACTAGCTCACACACAGTCTGTCTGGGCTTTTGTCTTATTTTCCCAGCCAAGGCAGACTCTGCTCTCTCCAGTCTTCCGCCTCCCCCCCCCCCAAAAAAAAAAACACCATCAGGTGTCTTTGCCAATGGCTGGCAGATCTGGCTCCCCCAATCAGAGCAACTGCCTGAAGGCTGTTGCTGGAGCTTTTTTTGCTTCTGACCCGATTAGGGGGACGTTTATCGCATGGATGTCTGGGCTCCCACCCCCCTTTTGCCATCTTTCTTTTTTAAAAGCAGAGAGCCTTTAAGGAGAGATTGTCTGTCTAAGGAGAAGTGGAGAAACAACCCCCTCTTCCAGGCTTCCTCCTGCCCTCCATGAATCCCGCAGACACTCCCTGACCTGTCTTAGGATTTATACCGCCTTCAAAAATTGATCTGTATTTTTTTACTTGAGGGTTGCCCCTCACCCCCACAGGTGGAGGCATTTTGCATCAGAGAATGCTACAGTGCCCTGATGGGGCTGTGTGTGGTTTGGGAAAGGACTGGGGTGAATTTCTCTGCCGTTCCTTGACATTTGAGGCAGGACCGTAGCCCAGCGACAAAGCTGCAGTTTTGCACACAGATGGTGCCAAGTTCAGTCCCCAGTGGCATATCCAGGTGTGTGAGAGTCACATACACACTCGGCTGAAACCCTAGCGAGCCATTGCTGCAAGTCAGTGTAGACAGGCAATACTGAGCTAGATAGATCAATGGTTTGATGCATAAGGGAGCTTGCTATTATTCCTAGTACAGTCGTACCTTGGTTGACGAACACCTTGTTCCAGTTTGCAAATGTTCTTTGGAACCCGAATGTCCAGCGTGGCTTCTGCGGCTTCCGATTGGCTCCAGGAACCTCCTGCAGCCAATTGGAAGTTGCCCCTTGGTTTCCAAATGCTTTGGAAGTCGAACGGACTTCTGGAACAGATTCTGTTTTGCTTCCAAGGTACGACTGTATTATTTCTAGTATTCTTTTACTGAACATGTAAGGGTTAATAGCCAAATTATACCTTATCATACCATAAAATCCAAAAAGGGTGGCAGGGCCACATTGACACCATACATTTAAAGCACTAAGGTCCCACTTCAAACAGTCATGGTTCCCCCCACCCAAAAAATGGGGGGGGGGACATTAGAAATGTAGTGTGTTAAAGTGTGTTGAGAGTTGTTAGGCGGACCCCTCTTCCACTCCTAGAGGTCCCAGAGTCGGCTGATGACACCTCTAGTATTTATTTCATTTCATTTCTGTACTGCAAACCAATATAAAATATATACCCGTGCAGTGTGCAAAATCTCATTTAAAAGCAAAAACAACATAACAAACAGAAACCAAGCAAAATACTTTATGCAAAAACCCCACATCTCCCGTTAGAGAGGTGCTCCTTAGGTGGCTGGGAAGAGGCCTTCTGAGGCCGCTGCCTGTCAGAGCGCAGGGGCCTCAGACTAGATGGATCAGAGGCCTGATTGTCTGTGGCTTTTTTACTTTAGTGAAAAAGGCAACGAAAGGGGGTGGCATGGCAGAGATTTATTAAATTATGCATGCATGAGAGAAAGCGGTCAGAGAGGAGTTTTTCTGCCTCTCTCAAAACTCTGGCTCAGCCAGCGAAATTGATTGGCAGGTGATTCAGGGCAGATGAAAGGAAGTCCTTCCTTACATAATGACAGATTCACTGCCACAGGATTACAGGCACTGGCTTAGAAGGCTTTTAAAAACCAATGAGACAAATTAATAATGGGGAGGGGGTAGATGGAAATCTACCTTACAGCTACGATGGCTCAGTGGAACCTCCATTTTCGGGGGGCGGGGGAACGACACATGCCAGAAAGCAACAACTGCTGTTGCCTCCAAGCTTGGTGGTCCCCGCTGTAGATGCTGGATAAGGTGGGACCTTTGACACATCCTTATGATGTGGCCTAAGGCCGCTTCAGCTGTCTGCACATCGTCCGTCCTTTGAGTTTTTGTGTCCACATCGTTTACTGGCAATCAGTATTTCCGCCGCAGTCCACAGGCTCCATAACGCTCATTTGCTTCATCCAAACGTCTAAGCGAAGAAAGCAAAGCCTAATGATTAGACTGAACATCACTAATCTGCCAAATGAAACGGATGGGGTTTTATTTATTATCGGAAGCATTGCTGTGGACGTACTTGGCTAGATCAGAACTCCTTTCTTGCATTCCTTTTTGTATTTGCTGAAAACAAAGTAAATTAATAAGTCAGTGTTTCTTGGTGTTTTATAGCCTGCCTCCTTCGCAGCTCAAGGTGACTTGTGAAGCTGGTGGATGCAATATTTCAAGGATATGTACAGAAATAAAACCATTAATAGGCACACACACACCCTTTCTACAATTGAGGAAGAATAGACTGGGGGGGGCAAATATTTTGATTTCTGTGTACAGATCTGGTCACCTCACCTCAAAAAGAATGGTGCAAAGTTGGGGAAAGTTCAGAAAGGGGCAAAATGAACTCGCTCCCAAAGGAGGCAGTGATGGCCACCAGCCTGGATCAGTCTTTGAAACTCCCATAGTTCTAGGCACATTTTGTGACAGGGAATTTCAATTAGTGCTAGCAGTTTCTGAGCCCTGGGCGCACGACTGTGCCTATGATTTCAGATTAAAGCTGCAGAATGGAAGGAAAGGAGGACCTTTTTCTGCCTCCCCTCTTCCAGCTACTTTCTGAAGACTGGAGAAGAGACCCTCTTAAGAATACTAAGGGGGTTGGGCAGGGGAAGGACTAGACCATGTGAAAAGCAAACATAGTATTTTAGCTGCAGTTCATTCATTTTCAGCTTTGTATTATTGTTATTAAAAAAGCATGCCTAGACATTCCGTTGTTGCGCCAATAACCTAGGTTTAATGTGCCATTTAGCGCCTAGCTTTCCTATCTCAGTTTCTAGCACTGGCTTAGATGGCTTTAAAAGAGTGTTGGAGAAATTCAGGGAGGAGAAGGCTATCGACAACTACTGTCCATGATACCTATGTTCCCACATCCATGGCTGAAGCCAGTAATGCTTCTGAATGTCAGTTGCTGGAAACCACAGGAGGGGAAAGTGCTTCAGTCCAGCAGCAATATGAGGCTAACAAGAAGATTGGCCTAACTTACAGGAACAGTGTAAGGCAGGCATCCCCAAACTGCGGCCCTCCAGATGTTTTGGCCTACAACTCCCATGATCCCTAGCTAACAGGACCAGTGGTCAGGGATGGTGGGAATTGTAGTCCAAAACATCTGGAGGGCCGACGTTTGGGGATGCCTGGTGTAAGGGGACCTTTCCCAACCTGGTGCCCTTCAGATGTTTGGGACTCCATCTCCCATGGGCACCACCCAGCATAGTCATGCTGGCTGGGGCTGATGGGAGCTGTAGTCTAAAGTGGCCCTGGTGGCAAGGACTGATGGGAGTTGTGGTCCAAAGCAAATTCCCCAAGTTTGGAGAATGCTACCATAGAGACGGCAAAAATACTTTCGCCATTCTCAGGGTCCTCTGCTTCTAGATCTGTATTGTAGGGCCTTTTCATAACTACGGTAGGCTAAATTAGTCTCTGATATATTTCTGTTTCGAGCCTTCCTAAGTGAAGAATGAGCCCAGGACTTGGAAGTAAGATGGAGTTCAAGAGACATTCGGGTGTGCTTGAGGGGGGGACGGGGCAGACAGTGACGCTCAAGAGAAATCTGCTCTCCCTGCCTTAATTCAGTGTTGTTGTGCGTATCTCCTCCCCTCCCTGAGGAGCGTGGGAGGAGAGACTCAAGTCTCCCCAGAAGACAGGAGAGCAGCCCACCGCTGTCACAACGGGACAATGATGACGGATGATTGGGAACATGGAATGGGATTGCCCAGATATGAAAACATATTGGCACAGCAGGAAGCCATAATTTAGTGCTAATTGGCCAGACGGTCCTAGCCAACTGTGCCTCCAAGGGCGTACCCACCACGGGGCAAGTTAGGGCAGCTGCCCTACTCTAGAAGCAGGGCTGGTGGGCAGAGGCGGAGCACAGCCCGGCGGAGCGCGAGTTCGCCATTCCCGCCGCGCCGCACCCTCCCTCCAGCTCCCCAGCGCGCCCTCAGGCGAGGCCAAGCGCGGCGGGGAACCAGGGAGCGCGGCGCGGTGGGCGGGAATGCCGAACTCGCACTCCGCTGGGCTGGGCTCCGCCTCCGCCCACCAGCCCTGCTTCTAGGGAGGGGCACAGCCCGGCGGAGTGCGAGTTTGCCGTTCCCGCCCACTTTGTGGCCCCTCCCCTTCCGTGCCTTGGCCCCTCCCCTTGCCCCCCCTAGTTTTGATCCTGGGTACGCCCATGTGTGCCTCAATGATGATCGATGGCGCCTCGTTAGCATAAAGGGGGGCATGCAAATGGCGCAACCGCAGGATGCACCTGACAGAGATCAGGGAGTAAACAACAGGTTGCCACCTTTTGCCCCTGGCCTTGCTGCTGCGCCTTTAACAACAGCCGGAGCCCAAATAAATTTTGCAGTTGAAACTTTCTCCTACTTCTTATCTCTGTGCCACATTTTCTGAGTGTCCAACTGCTCATAAAAGCACAGGAGTAGGGGTGGGAGCAAGAGAGCAATTCACATGGCAACTTTCCGGCATTCTCAAATGTTTCTCTACAGGGAACATTCCCAACTCTGCCATGTAAGTTGTGAGCATGTTGCAGAGGATGTGGGGGCTTCATGCAGGTTTGCCGGATCAGATCATTTGACTTGGTTTGGCCAAGCCACTCAGGCATCTCTGTTGCCCTGGGCAACAACAAACATCTCCAGTAACTCACCTCTGGTGTTTTACTGAAGAAGATGAAGGACGGTGAGCAGGGAAAGCTGCTAACTCAGGTGGCCTTAAAAGAAAAGGGTTGGGTAATTCTGCAGAGAAGAAGCTCTGTCGATAAATAGAACCTCCATGTTCAGAAGCAGCCTACCTCTGAACACTGGGGGCCTGGAGAGAGACAGGCACTGGCTGTTTTCTTCACGCCTGGCTAGTAAGCCTTCCAGAGGCAGCTGGCTGGCTCATGAGAAGACAAACTGTAGCTCTGATCCAGTAATAAAGGGCTTGCTTACTTATGACTATATTCTAAGCCTCACTTTTCCCTCCTGTTTTGGGGCCCTGTGCCTGCCCTGCCCTGCACAGTGCTAACTATTTTGCACATAAGTGATGTTCCTGTCACTGTTCTGGTGACTTTTGGGGAAATCTGACATCGCTGGTGTATATATTTATTTATGAAAATATTTATAGGCCTCTCTTCACATACAAAGATCATAGCAGCTTACGTCAAGTGTACATAAAAACATACAATAAAAACCATAGTTTAACCAAGTTAAAATCAGAAACCAGCCAACCATTGTGGAAATATGCATTCTTGATTGCTTGAAAAGTTTTCAGCAGGCATTTGTTTGTTTCATAAAATTTATATACCACTTGATTGTAAAAACAAACAAACCTCTAAGCGGTTTACAAAAAGATTTAAAAAGTTGGCCACCATTATTAATGTGTTTGTATCAGCCTATTACATTCCTCTCTACAAAGATTACATTAAAAAAGAACGTCCAAGGTTTTGACTCCTTCATCTCTGCAGGGACACAGAGATGATATAATGTCCTTCCAGTATTGCTGAAGGGAGACTGTTAAATCTGGCCCTAGAAAAGAGATAGCAGAACTTGAGGATATTATCTAGGAAACTAAAAAGTTAAACCAAAATATATCAGAGAGCAAGTTCTACAGCCTTTTGATAAAGAATATTGGCAATCATTAGCCTTGATCCATTGTTCCGAAACAAATTATGCAGAAGAATTCTATTGTGTGCAGAGGAAAGTCCATAGAGAAGCCTAATGCACACGGTACTGTATAATAGAATCCTAAAATTGTAGAGTTGGAAAGAACCCCAAGGATCGTCTCATCCAACCTCCTGAAATGCAGGAATCACGCCTAAAGAATCTCTGATAGATGGCCATCCAACCTCTGCTTAAAAAAACTCCAGTGGAGGAGAGTCCACCACTTTCCAACAGCTCTTACTGCCAGAAGTTCCTCCTAACATTTAGTCAGAACATTATTTCCCGTCACTTGAATCCATTTGGGTCCTCCTCTCCAGAGCAGCAGGAAACGAGCTTGCTCCATATGACGCCCTTCAGGTGTTTGAGAACAGCTATCATATCACCTCTCAGTCTCCTCTTCTCCAGGCTAAACATCCCCAACTCCCTAAGCCGTTCCTCATAAGGGTTTGTCTCCCGACGCGTTATAATAAGACCTTTGAACCTGGGGCTGATTAAAACATCTTTTTTGTAAGAAATAAAGATAATCTGGAAATGGCAAAGGTTGATCTAGGTGAGGGAAAGAGGGCTGTCACCTTCCCCTCCGCCCCCAAAAGAAATGGTGCCACTGTACTAGTTCATATATTTTATTAGCTGCAGTCTTTCTCTCTTTTCCTTTCCCTCTCTGTAGGCTGTCGTCCGTAATTACCTGTCCTGCCTCTGAAGGAGCCACTCCACACAGCCTCCTCTTTATATAATACAATAATTTCAAGCCATTCTTATCCTCACTCTCCGAGCTTAATTTCCAATCATCTTCTCCCCTTGTCTCTGTGCAGTGCTTGCCTTGAGAAGGGGCGGGAGGAATTGATGGATGATGGCGGGCTGGGAGGGAGAGGCGCTTAAGAAGGCGCTTAAAGGCTGCTTAGCGCTAACAAAGCATCTTCCACCCCCAGCCAGTCATTTCAGTGATGTTTTTGTGCCGGTTTCGTCAAAGGGGCTCAGCTCAGAGGTAGAGCATCTGCTGGGCAGGCAGAATGTTCCCGGTGGCATCTCAGGTAAGGCTGAGAGGGACCACACCTGTCTGAAACCCCGAAGAGCTGCTGCCAGCCAGTGTAGACATTACCGTGCTGGATGCACCAAAGGTCTGACTCGATGTGAGGCAGCTCCCTGTTTCAAGCCTCTATCCAGAACCATGAGGACTAGAATCCTCCTTTGTTTTCAGGCAAATAAATGTGGAAGGTCCCAGGTTCGATCTCCAACTTTTCCAGGCAGGGATGAAGTCCTGGAAATCCACAGCTAGTCAGCAGTTTCCTAAACAGTCGTACCTTGGTTGTCGAATGGAATCCATTCCAGAAGCCTGTTCAACTTCCGAAAACATTTGACAACCAAGGCGGGGCTTCAAGTTGGCTGCAGGAGCTTCCTGTGCTCAATCAGAAGCCGCAGAAGCAGCTTTGGACGTTCGGCTTCCAAAGAACGTTCACGAACCAGAACACTCACTTCTGGGTTTGCAGCGTTCGGGAGCCAAAATGTTCGACTCACAAGACGTTCAGGAAGCTCAATGATAGAGCACTGCTTTACATGCCAAAGGTCCCAGGTTCAATCACTGGTGTTTCCAGGTAGGGGGAGTCCACTCCTGAAACCTTGGACAGCTGTTCCCTGTCAGCAGAGACAATGCTGAGCTAGATGGAGCAAGGCTCTGACCCACTGTAATGCAATTTACTCTGGTCCTGCTGCTTTTAATGTTTCCTAATGTTTTTATATTTCTGCACACACTCCATATAATTTATATAAATGGTTTTATGAATAAAAAGACAGACAACCTATGCCCCTTGAATGCCAATCCTAAGCAGCCCTCCCATTCTCCACTCCCCCCCAAAAACAAGCCAAGGCACCGATTCTTAAACAGTCGATCAGCTTGCGTAGTTCAGGGGTGCCTAGAATTCAGTCAATTACAGCACACACAAAACAATACAAATCGTTAGGGTTGTCACCACTTTTATCTGTTCCTTTTCCTAGGCCTTTAACAGATATTCAGCATGGGAAGAGAGTCAGTGTGGTGTAGAGGTTAGAGTGTCGGACTAGGACCAGGGAGAATCCAGGGTTCGAATCCCCACTTGGCCACCCTGAAGCTCACAAAGTGACCTTGAGCCAGTCACCATCCCCCTCAGCCTAGCCTACCTAAGAAGATGCTTGTTGTGGAAATTAATTGAGGAACAGGGAGAACCATATAGCTCCTTGATCTCCTTGGAGAGAGAAAAACATTGAGATATAAATGCAATAAATAAACAAACAAACAAGGATTTCCTGTAAGTAATATGGAGGGGAGTCTCAAATCATTTCCGGAAGGGGATGGTGTGGGTTGCTGTGCTCTGGGTCTGTGGCTGAACAGCGACTCGGACTCTCCCTTGCCACTTTTCTGGTCCATCACCAGAGCACATGATCCACCCTTCCAGTTGCAGTCCAGATCAGTCGCACCTCCCTGCCAAAAATGTGATTTAAAAGCTCCTTATTCAGTCATTAATTAGGCCAGACAAACAGAGGGGGAGATGCATATTAATGTTTCATCTGGCCAAATTCCCCCCACTTTTGAAATCCCAAATGAAGAATAGAGCAGCTGCCTTGGCTGACATCCATCTTCAGTAGGAAGTTAATGCCCTTGTGTGATAATTGTGTGAGGTGAGGGGGGAGAGTCCACTCTCTCCACCTGAGGTTGGTTCTCTCTTTAAACTTTTGACCAGCTTCTGTATCTAGCAGAATTCAGCAGTAAAAGATTTCCCGGGGCTGCCTCCCCCTTTCAGCTGGCAGGAATTTTGTTTTTACCTAAGTTACTAGGTGCGTGGGTCTGCCTCTGCTGTGGGATGCTGGGACAGGAGTCTTTTTGTAAGGACCCCTTTTTATATATCCTTCCCCCACACACCCCGAAAATAAGGCTGAGAGGCTGGAGCTCCTTGCAAACCTTAGGTTACCCATCTGTCTGGGGCAGGGACGGTTCTTGTATATTGCAAATCATAAGCAATATCAGGAAATCCAACACTGGAAAAATTACAACCACAGTATTATTTATTTCATTGTCTCTGTTTTTCTCTTCTCTTCTCCTCCCCCCACCAAACCCCCTCCTCCAAATTACAAAGCAAATGCTGAACTCGTATGTTAAGAATGTATGTTAAGGGCCTGCTGGATCAGGCCCATAGCTGCCAAGTTTTCACTTTTCTCGCGAGGAAGCCTATTCAGCATAAGGGAAAATCCCTGTAAAAAAGGGATAACTTGGCAGCTATGATCAGGCCAATGGCTCACCTAGTCCAGCATCCTGTTCTCACAGGGGCCAACCAACCAGGTGCTCCAATGGGAAACCCGCAAGCAGGAGCCAAACGCAAGAGCCCTTCCTCCGCCCTTGTATTTTGCAGCAACTGGTATTTAGAAGCATTGCTTTCTCCAACTGTGCAGACACAGCATAGCCATGGGGGCCTGTAGCCAGTGATAGCCATTGGTCTTGTTTCTGCTAAGTCTATGTACATAAGAAATGAAAACACTTTTCTAGAAAGTCATCTACAAATTATAAGTTATATATGCCTTTATTTTGGGTTACAGTCTTGTCCATTCATAGAAGTCCCCATGTTTTATCAAACCTACCCCAAACTGGAGGAAGGTGCTTGGCTTTACATCTAGCCGCTGCCTGCAATATACCGTAGCTGCTTGAACATCCTGGTAAGGCTCCAGTAGGCTCAAAATGGGAATATATAGCCCAAGATCTATTTGATATGTCAGACCATAGATAGGTCGGCTGAGATCTCCTGGTAGATTTCCATGTGGTTTGCAATCGACTGGCAGAGATTTGAACAACCACAAAATTGCTTCCTGCACCTAAAATAGGCTGTCGAAATGGAATTTAACAAGAGTGGGCTTTTGTGTGAAAGAACTGTGGGCTGAGCTCTGTTCAGTAGTAGTTCTCACAGCAAATCCCTAATGTTCCAAATGTGCTCAGTCTTTTAATTCTAACTGCATTGTGTGTGTTTTTGCACCTGGCAAAAATCAGACAACATCTGATTGGCAGATCTTGGGGTTCCCGTAAAATACAAAATTAGATCTGTCGAGCCTGAAGTCCACCCACTCTTGCATTAGATTATCTGTGCCCGGCATTTTCTGATTGGGGGGCATTGTCGGCAATAATAGTCTCTGGGGAAAGGGGAAGGAATTCAGTTCGCATTGAAAGGCAAACTTAACCTAATTCACCTTCCAAAATACTTTGTGAAACAAAACACAGTCATCCTTCCAAACTCATACTCCTCTGGATTTTGCAATGTGCTTCTCCAGCCAAGCATTTTGCACAAAAAAATGCACATACCAGGGCAAAGTGTGCATAAAAGTGCATATATTGGTGAAAATAATGTACAATAATGCGTTTCATTAGGAACATTTTCTTTCCAAGAATGTGTACAGTAAATTGGGCAAAATTACATCCAAAAATGTGGACATTTGCAGTAAATTCACACTATAATGCTGATGAATTTTCAGGAGGCTTCTGGTCGGCGGTTTGTGTGTGTTTTAGTGGTGTTGCTTTTTTGAAATGCAAACTGATGTGGTGAACTTCAAACTGGAAAAAATGGCAGACTGAGAGAAATTGAAATTGACAGCTTTCCCCCTTGCTAGCTGGTCTCACAAGCTCCAGATTTCCTCCAGCGATGCTCTGAACATCCTTTATTTATATTGCATCTCATGGGCTGAGGCTTCTGCTGGGGCCAAGAAGAGCCCAAGGAAGAAGATCAGAGACAGTCAGAAGCAGCATGCCAAATGATGCAAGAGTTGATTTGGAGCAATCTCTTTCACTCTCTTCCCCACTTCAGAGAATCTCTCTGTTTTGATCAATTGACTCCTCCCAACAAAGCGGGGGCAATGTCTATTTTTGTGGGTGAGGGCTACATGCGGGAGTCTTTCAGTTAATTGGTTCATGCCAAAAGCACAGTGGAGTTTGCCTTGTGGATTTTCCCATTACACTTATGGAGCTCAATTTAGTACGATTTTTTGATGCATGGGGGGAAGAGGTTGACAGCAATGCAGCAGTGCCTACCGTATGTATCCATGTTGATACATCCCAGGGCAATTCCTACACACATGTACACACACACACACACAGTCCTCAAAGCCTTTTGTTTCTTAAGAATATAAGAAGTGCCTGCTGGATTAGGCTAATGGCCACCTAGTCCAGCCTCCTGTTCTTACACCGGCCAACCAGATCCCATTAGGAGAGATCTGCAACCAGAACCGGAGCCCAAGAGTCCTCTCCCCTCCTAAGGTTTCCAGCAACCGTGGAGGCAAAGCACAGCCACTGATAATTTTCTCCATGAATTTGTCTAATCCTCTTTTAAAGTCATCTAGGTTAGCAGCCATTGCTGCCTCTTGTGGGAGTGAGTTCCGTAGGTTAACTCTGTGCTGCAGGAATAAGTGCTTTCTTTGATATGTCCTGAATATCTTCCAACATTCAGCTTCGTTGTGTTGTGAGAGAGGGAGAATAACTTTTCTCTACCCCCTTTTTCCATGCAATGGATAGTTTTATAAACTTCTACCATGTCTCCTCTTACTCACCTTTTCTCCGTACTTAAAAGTCCCAAATGCTGCAACCTTTCCTCATAGGAGGAGTCGCTCCAACCCCTTGACCGTTTTGGTTTCCCTTTTCTGAACCTTTCCCAATTCTACAGTATCCTCTTTGGGGAGAGGTGACCAGAACTGTTTGCAGTATTCCAATTGCAGTTGAACCATGAATTTGTTTGACAGCATTTGTACAATCTGTTTTTTCCGTCACAACCCGTTCTCCAAACCTTCAACCTGAAGATTTGATATCTTCTTCCCAAGTTAATCCGAGCTCCATGGCAGACACTGCTGTCAATGCCACTGTGTTTAATTGCTCCCTGTGGCTATGAAGTGTGACTTCATAAGAGATCTTGCAGCTTGGGAAATGCCCAGCTCTGTCTTGCTTTGATCTCATCTTGGAGGTTTCGTGTGTCCCCCTTCACTGCCACCTCCTCCAACCCTGCCTTTCTCCCTCCCACTGTTACAACCCAGTTTGGAGATAAAACTGGATGGAGTGAACTTTGAATAACAGCCCCCCCCCCTCTCTCTCTCTCTGTGTGTGTGTGTGTGTGTGTGTGTGTGTGTGAGAGAGAGAGAGAGAGAGAGAGAGAGAGAGAGAGAGAGAGAGAGAGAGAGAGAGAGAGAGAGAGTTGATCAAACCCAAGTCACATAGCATAGAGTGCTTCCTTTGCAAAAGGGAATGCAAGGATACCGGGGTTAACAACCAGAGCACAACCTGGGGTCTTCTTTTGCAAGGGAATATGTAGACAAATAACTAGACTAAAGCACAGAGCTTTATTACCTAATCAAGTATAACACAGCCCTGGAAAGGGGGAAATTGCCGCTCTTTGAAAGAGTGTCACGAGCAAGAGAGCCTCAGCACATCTCTCTTCTTTCTCAGGCCACATTTGCACCTGTTCTACCAAATTGCCGTTGGCAATTTTAGCCAAGTGAACAGGTCACTGGGGGTGGACCCTCTTGCACTGAAGAATGGGGATGTTACCTGAACTGGAATGGAAAAAGGCTTTAGTGCAATGGTTCCCAAAGTGGGCAGTATTTTCTCGGGGGGGGGGGGCGCTAAGCAGCAGGGGGGCACTGAAGGTATAAACGACTGTCAGACTTTGAAAAGTTGAATTAATTCAACAAAACAGTTTTAACCAGATTTTGAAAAGGTGTGCAATTAATTGTTACTGTTTTGAATTTCATTGCGTTATCATCTTGCTCAGTGGGAGGGGGGCTCTGGGGATGAGTTTATGCAACCAAGGGAGCAGTAGTCCCAGAAAGTTTGGGAACCGCTGATTTAGTGCAAGGGTGGGGCAAAATGGACACCATCATCTTGTGTGAACTTCATTCATCTTGCTGTGGGGGGGGGCGGGGGCGGGGCAGTGGCTGTGTGTGTTTCCTTCCTGCCCCATCCCAGAAAGGGTGTCTTTTCTCTCACAGCTGTCGATGGGGGCAAATCTTCCCTCCCCTTGCGATCTGATGAGAGTTCAGGTCTCTGATTAACACAACCCCCTTTGAAGGTGTGGGGTGGGGAGCAGCCCCGAGGAACAGTGCCTTTAAAATATATATATATATCTTTCTGCAGATAAAAAGCCTTTCTCTTTGAGCGCCAAAGCCACAGAGATTACCATGAGCTCCTCGGGGCTCTCAGGAGCTGTTTTAGCTGGAAGCTGATGGACCCATAATAATGACCCAGAGCACAGCAGGCTGCCGATCTCTCTGGTACATGCATTGTGCCCATATCCCCCCACAACTTCCCATGGATTTATTTATTTTTAATCAAAGCATTACTTTTGCAATGATTTCAAGGCAGTTTACAAAAAGTGTTTTCTTTTTAAAATAAAATAACAACAGACAACCAATCCAAGGCCAAGTTCATAGAATCGTAGAGTTGGAAGGGACCCCATGGGTCATCTAGTCCAACCCCCCTTAATAGTTTAACCCCTATTAATCTGATGTGCCCCATCCCAGTTATTTCCATTTGATGCTCAAACGTTCATAAAAGTTCCTTTGGAAGTGTGGAGGTCCTTAACCCGCCGACTACCCCTCTACATTTTCTTCCTCTCTTTGGACAACAGGCATTTTGTGCCGATATCCTGTCTAATGATGCATAAGAACAACATCGGTCCGACATCCTGTTCTCACAGTGGCCAAATACCCCAAAGAACCTAGGAATCTGCATAGGTTTTGCCTCTGGACCTGAAGATTCCATAGGAGCATAAGAAGAACCTGCTGGATCAGGCCAAAGGCCCATCTAGCAACCTTCTCTCACAGGGGCCAACCGGATGCCTGTGGGAAACCTGCAAGCAGGATCCGAGCTCAAGAGCATCTTTCTCCTCCGTTGGCTTCCAGCAACCGGCATTCAGAAGCGTTGCTGCCTCTGGCCATGGAAGCAGAGCAGAGCCACCCAGGGCTGGTAGCCATCATTATTATTATTACAGTTAATTTATTAATCGCCTTCCAAACCGGTAGCCTCAGTAGCACCTAGCAGCCAACAGATCGCATAGTCATCGGGTACGTTTCCCATCGTGTTGGGATATGCTTCTCCCCACCCCCCAATCCGCCGCTTTCCAAATTTGTACCGGGGTGAGGAGGGGGGGGGAGAGGTGACTGCATGTCAAAGTCTGGCCAAGCACATCTGCCTCCCCTCCGGTTCCTCTCCGCCAGCCAGGCTGCCTCCCCGCAGCCTGCTGAGGCAAAGCGGATACGACAGCGATCGGTAACCATCGGGTCGGCGTGGCTGACGGCATCCGTGGTAGCAGTTGACTGTCGGGAAGAGTTAGGGTCAAAGCGGGGGGGGGGGAGGGAAAGAGGAAAGGGCTTGTTCGGCTCCAGATGCATCATAGTATTGCATCAAATTGCAGAGGAGGAGGAGGGAGGAGAGGGATGTCTCCCCCCCCCCCAAGCCCCAACTTTCCTCCTCCTCCTCCCCACTTTACGGTGGTGGGGCTGCAGTGGAAGCAAATGTCCTGCGGTCACCATGGGGCAGAACTGGAAGGACACCACCACCTCCCAGACCACATGTCTGAGAGCTGTCAGGACACATCTCTGTCAGAGAGTGCACAGCTGGGAGGGCAGAGAGAGACACCTTCCCCTTAAAGTTAGCGGGAGGGCCGCATGTTTTCATTGGGAAGCATCTGGCTGGGTGGGGCACTGAGAAGAGCTGTTTTGTCGTTGCCACAACCTGACCCCTGCCTGGCAGGGAAGGGCACTGCAGGTCTCCATGTGTGGTCAGTGTTCGTCTGTAGGGGCAGCAGAAGCCCTTGGGGACAAGCTTCTGCTCAGCGGTCGAACATTGGCTTTGCGTGCAGGAGGTCACGAGTTCAACCCCAGGTATGTCTCCTGCCTGAAACCCTAGAGGCAACACTGGCTAGAGGGAAGGCAGCTTCCTCTAAATGGGGATATGGAACTGAATTCTTCCCTCCTCCATAAGGCAGTGGTTGCCGACATGGTGACCTCCAGGAGCTGTTTGTTTATTATTATTTATTGCATTTATATCCCACCTTCCTCTGCCCCAAGGAATTCAAGGTGACATACAAGGTTCTCCCCAGCTCTCCATTTAGGCCCTACAACGACCATGTAGGTTAGGCTGAGAGGCAATGACTGGCCTGAAGCACCAAGTGAGCTTTGTGGCCGAGTGAAGACTCGGTCAGGCCTCCCAGATCTTCATCTGACACTCTAACCACCACACCACTGTTGGGCTCCCATCTCCCACTAGCTCTAGCCAGGGATGGTGATGATCATGATGAATGGGGGTCCAGCAATATCTAAAGCAGGCACCTCCAAACTTCAGCCTCCAGATGTTTTTGGACTACAATTCCCATCTTCCCCGACCACTGGTCCTGTTAGCTAGGGATCGTGGGAGTTGTAGGCCAAAACATCTGGAGGGCCGCAGTTTGGGGATGCCTGATCTAAAGGGTGCCTTGTTGGCTACCCCGGTCTAGGCTGGATGATGAGGAGTGGTGGGAGGCTCCGGCCGGAGAACCCCCTAGGGAAGCCTCAGAAGAGGAAAGCTCAGAGCCAGGGGAGTGGTGGTGGGACACAGAATACATGTCAGAGGATGGAGGGGAGGCAGAATGGTTCAAGCAACAGGCTTGAGTGAGAGAGAAGAGGCGGCAGAAAGCACTGCGGTTACAGGACAGGCAGCTGAGGATGGGGTGGGGGCTGAGACTGCAACAGATTCACAGGAGCCTGCCGATCGATCCTACTGTATTCAGCTCCCCTCCCTCCTTGTCTCCAAGGGCTCAGAGAGTTTTGCATGTAGCAGAGCAACAAGCTCAGAGAGCACAGGGGACCCTTCCCCAACGGAATTTAGGACTGCAGGGAAAACAGCCGAATGAGGAAGAGATGTAGGGGGGAGTTGGGAGGCCCAGATCGTCAATTCTGGCAGCTGCTTTACCGGGGCCAGTCTTGCCATTGTGTGTATTCTGCTTCCTTGGATAAAGAATGAACCTCACTGCTCATCTCTGAGTCTCTGTGTTGACCTGCTGCTGAACCAGCCCTGACAACCTGCCTGGTTGGGGCTACTTTGCACACCCATGTGGTGCCAAACCTCACTCAAGAGCAGAGTTGTTGAGTGGGCTGGAGAGGGGTTGAACCCCTGGTCTGTTGCAATGAGAGCCACATAACCCTGCCCTGATTTTTTTAAAAAATGATTTTATTTCATTTTGGCTTGGCTTGGCAGGCTCTTAATATATGCATATAAATTTGCATGTGCAAACGGGGCCTCGCCTCGGCCCCCAGACTGACAGCCTTGCTCAACAGAAAGCTGCAGTGGACCCCAGGCTCCCTGACAAACGTCACTGTGATGGACCCCAAAGTTTGCAATGCCGTCTTTGTACCATTCGCTCTCTTCGTTCCTTCTTGGCTCCAGCACCTTTGCCTGACCTTAATAGCCTTGCCAACCATCTCCACAGCTGGAGGGAGAAATGCTTCAGAATGCCAGTTGCTAGAAACTGCAGGAGGAGAGCGAGCTCTGGTGCTCGGGGTCCTGCTTACAGCTTTCCCACAAGCGCATGGTTGGCCAGGGTGGTGTAGTTGTTTGAGAGTTGGACTAGGACCTGGGAGACCAGGGTTCGAATCTCTACTCAGCCATGAAGCTCACTGGGTGACCTCAGGCCAGTCACTGTCTCTCAGCCTAACCTACCTCACAGGGTTGGTGTGAGGATAAAAGGGGGAAGGGGGGAGAACTGTGTCACCTTGAGTGGAATATAAATGTGACAACGTGCTTCTGTGTATTTTACAAATTAGGGCTGGGCCTTTCTGCCCATCCCTTGCTCCTCAGGGCGAAGGGAGCAGGAGGGGAAACTGGTCCTAATCGCCTCCCGTTATGATTGTATCGCCTGCCTGGTAGGCAGAGAGCTCGTTGCGTTTTAGAGGCGGGGTGAGGCTAATTGGGATTTTATTGGGCACGAGGACAAGATCTATTGCTTGTATTAATTATTCAAGGACAGCCTTGCCTTTTACCCGCACATGATGCTTAAAATAGATTGCCAAGCTGTGGAGGAGCAAGCCAGAGGGATGCAAGTGCGGGGGAGGGGGGGTGGATCCTAGGAATTGCAGGCTGGCCAATAGGATCCAGCCTTTTGCCATTGCGCACCCCACGCCCCTCTTCCCAGCCAAGGCAGCAGCCTAAGTGGGGGGGGTGCTCTTTGTACATGTACAAGAATCTACAGTTCGGAGCACCATGTGGCAGGAGGATCCTGACAGCAAGGGCTGAGGTGGGACACATTTACCCAGTTTGTGCCACTTCCGCGCATAGGTCTGCCCAACATTAATCTATCTTCATCATCTTCATCATCATCATCCCACCATTTTCCTTCCAAGCTGCTGATTCTGTGGAGGTGTACATGGCTCTCCATCTCATTTAATCCCCACAACAGCCCTGTGGGGTAGCTTAGGCTGAGAGAGGTGAGCTTCATAGCCAAGTGGGGGGATTTGAACCCTGGCCACCCAGGTCCTCTTCCAACACTCTTAACCACTACACCACGATCTGGTTGATTCCATTTTAAAAGCTTTGGCATTTTCGTACCTAAGAGACATGGTGTTCCCCAGACACGCTCATGCTCTCCATTTGGGCCGGTGGCTGTGGGAGAGATGCACAATCCTGCCTTTGGGCCTGGGAGTAGGGTATCCACACACACACACACACCATGCTCTGTTTTCCTTGGTGCTCAGCCCCTCTCTGAATTTGCATGTTCAGCTCTGTGAGAGAGCCTGGAAGGCTAGTACTGTAACTAGCTGAGCGGAGAAAGGAGGGTTGCGCCTTGTCATGTGGGATCAGAATCAATCTTCTGCCACACACGTTAAGGACTTCTCAGGCTGCTCTGCCTGCAGCGGCCTTCTGGGGCAGCCCCGCTCTCTCTTTCCCCAGGCGCCTGCGGGGATCCCCAGACCGTGCGTCTGATGGAGAGCTGCTGGGGGGAGCTGGTGCTTTGCAGTGGAAATAGGCAGGCCAGGAACGCTTGCGCTGGACTCTTGGCCAACAGCAGTCAAAAAGACTTTTCTCCTGTGTCGTTAGCATCCATACCTTCAGGCAGAAATTCCAAAGGTGCAGCCTGCTCCGACTCTGTATCTCCAGCTGGGGTGGGCAGGGGCAGTTGTACCTGTAGGGAAGCAAGAAGGACTTAGAAATAACCTCTTCCCCTCCCTCCCCCTTACATCGTTGAGGCCTAGCCCCTTAACCCTTTATCTCCCGCTCTAATGAAGCTTAGATAGCCTTTGACCAACCAGAAGTTTTAAACTACAACATCCATCAGCACCTGCCAGCACAGCCATACTTGTCGGAGCTGCACTCCAGAACCACTGTGCTGCCTGGGCCTGGTGGGAGTTGTAGTCCAGAACATCTAGAGCAGGCATCCCCAAACTTCAGCCCTCCAGATGTTTTGGACTGCAATTCCCATCATCCCTGACCACTGGTCCTGTTAGCTAGGGATCATGGGAGTTGTAGGCCAAAACATCTGGAGGGCCACAGTTTGGGGATGCCTGATCTAGAGGGCGCCAGGTTGATGGAGACTGGTGTAAAGCAAAAATCGTTCACGGCCCTTCCTTGCCATCCTTCAGGTTGTCTTCAAATGGGAGCAAAGACCAGCCCCGTCCTCCTTTCTTCCTTTTTCTTTTGAAACACTTCAGCACAATATACCCTGGTGGCACAGGATACGACATCATGACATTAAAGAATAAAATTCACATTGCATTGTGACAAAGTAAATTCTGTGGATCGTTGAACAGTAAGCTTGAAGTGTTTACATATAAATGGGGCAGTTGCTGCCTTTTCTCCTGCCTTGTCTTGCCCCCCCCCCCAAGGTTGTCAGCCTTCAGATTCATGGAGGAGAGGGCTATTGATGGCTACTAGCTATGAGGCTGTTCTTCCTCCACAGATGCAGGCAGCAATGCTTCTGGTTACTAGTGGAGGCAAACCACAGGAGGGGGGGAGAGTGCTCTTGTGTTCCAGTTCTGCTTGCCCGTTTCCCATCAGCATCTGGTTCGCAACTGAGAGAACAGGATGCTGGACTAGATGGGTCATTGGCCTGACCCAACAGGCTCATCATATATACTTATGTATTAACATACCGTGTTTCCCCCTTTTTAAGGCGTAGTCATAAAATAAGCCATAGCAGCATTTCTAAGCATTTGAGAAATATAAACCGTACCCGGAAAATAAGCCATAGTGATAGTCGCTGTGCAGAAGAGAGCACTGAGCTCCCCGAGTCAGCAGCAGCAACGCCGGCCGCAGCAGTGTTTGCTGAGTCCTTTCTTGCTTTTGGGACTTGGTTACTGTGCTGGCTTGGGATGGTGTGTGTGCAATTGCTGTTGCTGCTTCGTGTTTTTCAGCTGGATTCTCTGGGTTATAAGCACTTTCCCCCGTTTGTTTGCGAAGCAGCACTCGGCTGCAGCCCCTGCCTCTCCCGGCGGCTGCAGGAGGCTGCAGTTGATCGCTATCTCCTTTTCCATTTCTTTTGTCTTTGAGCACCCGGCCCCGCCCCCTCTCCCCTTCGTGGAATGAAGAACGGAGTTTTAGCAGCATTTCCTCATTATAAAAAAAAGGTCAGGAACTTTTACTTTAACCTCAAAAATGGGATATTTCCTCTCTCTAAAAACAACTCTGACCTGAACACCAATAAAACAGGGGTAGATCACCTCCAGTTTATAAATCCGCAAGTAGATCGCAGTCTCCTGGAAGTTGGGCTCTATACTTTGGCTGATTGCAAGCCTTTGCATCTTTAAAAAACAAAAACCATGCGCCTCTCAGTCTTAATTTTCCTTTAATTCATCCCCCTATACCCTCCTCCAACCATTGCCTCCTTCCATTCCTTACCCCCCTCCCTCTCTCCCCACTTCCCTCACTCCTGTGCGATCTCATTTAGTCATATACTTGCTTTTTCTGTTGTGTTGTCTATTTTATATTTAATATTATTACCCTTTATGATGTTATTTTTTCCCTTGCGATAATTATTTATTTTTTATCTTTAACTAACTTTCCTTTCCATATTTTTCCATATATAACTCAACACTTTCCCATTCCTTCTTAACTCTTTGGATAGAGTGCCCCCCCATTATTGTTGTTGATTTTACAGTTCCTGGATTTTTTATGGAACCGAACAGCTCGGGTGCTTCAGAATGTGCCTTCTGTTGCTACAGGGCTATGGGGCTTCACTATTTGACCCCCCCCCCCAGGTTGGGATTTTTAAAGTAGTTCTGTGGGTCCCAGGGCGCAGAATCACCCCCGATCCTTTCCTTTGTCTAAACAGACCTCTTCCCCCCTGACTTTGGAAGGCTGTGCTTCAAGGGTGATACCAGGGTTTTTTTTAAGACCTGCGCCTCTTAAGGATTGTTACGGTCCATAACTTCCATTGCTTTCTAAAGGGTTGGGGGTTTAAAGCACTGCCACCCCCCACCCCACCCTGCAGGCGCTCGGAACTGGCAGCGCCAACAACACGCCCAGCAGCGCGCAGAAGAGAGCACTGAGCGTCCTGAGCCAGTGGGTCCCAGTTGTACCAGCACTTTTTTAAAAAAAGACACCCCCTGAAAATAAGCCACTGTGTGTTTTTTTGAGGGGAAAAAGTTATAAGACGGTGTCTTAAAAAAGGGGAAACACGGTATCAAAGGGGCTGGTTCCTGCCTTATCTGCAGCCCCATCTCCACCTGTGCTGTCAGAGGTTGGACAGGCCTTCCCTCCAGTGAACTAGCTTGCAGCCACGGGGTGCAGACTGTTGGCACTTTTCACACGCACCCTCCTCACCACCACTTTCCCCAGTCCAGTGATTACTGAACCTAAAAAGCTATCTCAAAACCAATCTCCTTTCTGGCTGTTTTTCCAGATGATGCTATCGGGAAATTAGATCTTTCCTCCCCTTCCTCTTCCCAGCACCCCAAATGAGAAAACCAGCAGTCCCAGCCCTGTGTGCCTAAACCAGTTTTGCTCTGAAACACCCTTGCAGGGCTATATCACAGCCACACTGAGCGACCCGAGTCCCTTCCAAGGAAACCACCCCCAGCTCTAGAGTTTTCCCTCCTCGTTCAAAGACTGAACTGGCCCTGCAGGGAAACAAAGCCAGTGAGTTGGCATGTCAAGGGAGCCAGATGCTGCTGTTGCGGCTGCGGCTGCAGTCTTTCAGCAGTGCTAGGAAACCGCTGGAGCAGGGAAAAGGGTAGCCGAGGTCTCAGGCATCATGCGGCTGCTGCAGAATTCCGGTCTCTCTTTCAGGGTTGTTGTTGGGGTTCTCTTTTGGCAACCTGACATGGTCAAACAAGCAAGCAACTCTTGCAGCCGGCTTTCTCCCACATTCTGCAACCATCCGAGCATCTCTGGGTAGGGCTGTGAATGCCCACCCTCCTCCTGCCTGACACCCTGGAGAGCTGCTGCCAGATAGTGTAGACAGCACTACGCTAGACAGACCCAGCGGTTGGGCCCTCCATTGCTTCAGGAGCCGTTGGAAGGATATGGGGTACAAGGAGAAGCTCATGGGCCCCATTCCTTTCCCCATTGCCTGAAATGTTAGGACTCCCTAACACTCCATAAACAGATGCACTTAAATCAATAACTCTGCATCTTAAGGGAAATGTGAATTGTGTAGGGTTATGTAACTTAGGATTCTCCCATCAGTACTTTACGGAGCTCACCATTTCAAACATACAGATTCTAATTTGGTGCTTTTTCTGCACACAAATTATTGTTTGCTACACTTGCTTTCTTTTTTAAAGTGTGTTTTGAAGGCCTTATGTCTACAAATATCAAAGCTCCTTGAGGAAATCTGGCACCATCCCTCCCCCACAAAATCATGCAGCCATCAGAAACTGGGCAAAATAGCAATAGCAATAATAATAATAATAATAATAATAATAATCAGATCTATGCAAATGTTTCCCATTTATACACATTGCAGAATTCCAGCTTTCCTTGGTACAAAGTTTTGGTTTAACTTGGTGTGGCATTTTGATTTCCCCTTCTTCACCTGCACCCACCCTGGGGTTTTTTTTAGAACAGATTGTACACAAACCTGCCCATAATATTCACTTTCCTATTTAATCTCCTGCCTTCCATACACTGACTGATTTGGGGGTTGTTTCAACAGAATTCTTTTCTCTTTTCACCTTCCTTTTTCTTCTCTCTTCTTCTTCTTCTTCTCTCTTCTTCTTCTTCTTCTCTCTTCTTCTTCTTCTTCTTCTTCTTCTTCTTCTTCTTCTTCTTCTTCTTCTTCTTCTTCTGGCAATTTTTTTTTTTTTAAAAAAAGGACAACACCCCCATCCACAGCAATTGATTAACGTGCCCCGGACCGCACAACATGGGCACACCACCATTTTCAGCTCTGATTAATCCATCTCCTGCCAATCTGGACAAAACAACATTCCCTCCCTTTGAGGCCAGGTCCCTCCATTTGGAGCATCAGCTCTCCTTCGATCAACCTCGCCCTCCCCCACCCCACTGCCCAGGAGAAAGTCCAGCAGTGAGTCAGACTGTTGTTGCTGGAACTCCTGAGCTGGCCTCAAGCCTTGAGCCTCTATTGTTTCGGTCCCCAAGCCAGGCCGAGGCCTGTTAACACAGCCAAAAACACCCCCACCTTAGTCGCAGCACAAGGGGTTCTCCTTTAAGCACGCACACCCCGCCACCAGCAGCTGTGATCCAGGTGTCGACTGCCGCCCGATGCCCACTGCCAGACGCACGAGGGTGGGGTTGTGGCGCACGCAGGGTTCTCTCCTCCAGCCCAGGGGGTGCGCACGCTATACCACGCTTTCCTCCAGCTCGTCCGCATTGAGGAAGGGTCCGAGGCGCTTGCCGTCGCCCTCAGAGGCCGCGCACTGGGCCAGCATCCCGTGCACCGACTGGCTGCGCTTGGTCCACATGAAGCTGAGGCGCTTGGCGTAGCTGTAGCAGGAGCTGGAGGAGACGTCTCCCATGTCCAGGGAGTTGCTGCGCTTGGTCTTGGCAGGGGCGCTGGGGGGCCCCCACGCCGCTCCCCCCACCCTGTCTCCCGTCCTGCACTCGGGCTGAGCGGCCTTGGCCCGCACCCGCCGGTGCTTGGGGCCCCGCTCTTTGGGGGGTGTTCGCAGGGGGAGCAGGCCATTGGGGTGCCCGCCATTTGTCTGCGAGTAGACGTTGGTGACCTTGGGCAGGCTGCCGTGGGCGCTGCTGCACACCTTGTACTTCACCATCATGACCACGGTGAAGACCAGCAAGGTGACCACGATGATGCCCCCTACGATCACCGTCAGGGTCCCGCCCAGGAAGTGAGCGTGCAGCGAGTGGCAGTCCGGGTAGGCCTCCTGCGTGGCAAACTGGGCACATCCCAAAAGGTGCGTGGCTGCCAGGGAGGTGGCCGCGTCATCAAAGATGGCCAAGACACACAGGTCGTAATCCACGCTGGGCACCAAGTGCTTGAGGTGGAAATGCCGGCTGGTGGCAGGGATGATCCTGCGGAGAGGGAGAGAGAAGGTGGATCAGAAAGGTACAGCATCCTGTTCTCCCATTGGCCAACCAGGTGCCCCAATGAGAAGCCCGCAAGCAAGACCTGAGCACAGAAGCAAATCTCCCATCCTGTGGTTTCCAGCAACTGGTATTCAGAAGCATTGCTGGCTCCAATCGTGGAGGCAGAGCATAGCCATTGTGGCTAGGAGCCCTCAATAGCCGTCTCCTCCGTGAATTAGTCCAACACTCTGTTAAAGCTACCCAATCTCTTGAGCTAAAGGTAAAGGGACCCCTGACCATTAGGTCCAGTCATGGACGACTCTGGGGTTGCAGCGCTCATCTCGCTTTACTGGCCAAGGGAGCCAACATACAGCTTCCGGGTCATGTGGCCAGCATGACAAAGCCGCTTCTGGCAAATCAGAGCAGCACACGGAAACGCAGTTTACCTTCCCACTGGAGCGGTACTATTTATCTACTTGCACTTTGACGTGCTTTCTGCTAGGTGGACAGGAGCAGGGACCGAGCAACAGGAGCTCACCCCATCGCGGGGATTCGAACACCTGACTTCTGATCGGCAAGCCCTAGGCTCTGTTGTTTAGACCACAGCGCCACCCACGTCACCTTTTAAGCTACCAGACCATTATTGCCACCTCGTCATTCCCTTCTGCAGCTTTTTTGCAAGTGAAACTCAATATTCTTCCCTCCAGCCTGTATGGAATATGCCAAACTGCCTCACCAAAGCCACCTGACTAAATTTAGCTCTTGTGGGTCTGCAACTAACTAAGGAACAGGAAAAAGAGATTGGGAATAAATGGACAGCTCTTGCACCCGAGGAATGTACAAAAGAGGGTCCTCTCCCACCAATATTGGGACTTTGGCTTTTTCACTTGTTCCTGAAAGTGTTAGCAGTAAGAAGTGACCCAAGTTTGCTGATGAGACCAAAGTGCTCAGAGGGGTTAAGACACAGAAGGATTGGGAGACTTCCCAAGAACATCTCTCCACACTGGGGAAATGGGCATTAAGACGATAGATGCAATTCAGCGTAGGTACAAAAGCAATATAAACCTTAATGCTTGCATTCATCTGCCCGCAAGGGCACAGGAGCAGGTGGATTGGCAGGCGTAGGAGGTTCCTAGATCTTACCAGACCTGGGATGCAGCCTGGCGTTCAGTGGAGCAGGAACTCCAGCCTGGTGTAGCCAGGGCCCCCTCTCACAAGACATTTTGTTGCCTGAGGCTGAGGGACAAGAAGGCTTCTCCTTTCCCCATTCCACTTACAGGAGCCAGCAGGATGTTATTTCAACACTGGTGACCCGATAGCCTCCTCCCCTGTCCTGGTGGCAACAGACTAGCTAAGGGTGGCCAGTAGAGGGCGTCCCAGGTGCACATCTCTCTCCTCCCGCAGATGGAAATGGTTGGAACTCGGGGACAGCAAGAAGATGGCCCCACAGGAACTGCTGCCCAAGGAAGCCACTTCACTGCCTGTCCTTAGAGCCAGATGAACGGAAGCAGCGTTGAAAGCTCTGGCCTGGCCTCAGCAACCAAGTCAAAAGGCAGCCTTCCCAAACCGGCAACCACCAGGTCTTTTGCACAGCTGTATCACACTGGCGCTGGTGTTTATTGTTGCCATAAACATCCAGAGGGCACCAGGTTGGGCGAAGTTGTCCTACTTCCCCAGGTTTCCCTGGTGTGAATTCCACCCTGAATGGAAAGCCAGGGTGCCCTTTCCACTTCAGAGGCAAGGCGAGTGACTGCAGGGCTGTTGATGGCTACCGGCCATGATGGCTCTGCTCTGCCTCCGCAGTCGGAAGCAGCAATGCTTCTGAGGACCAGTTGCAGGAAACCGCAGGGAGGGAGAGGGCTCTTGAGCTCATGTCCTTCCCACGGGCATCCGGCTGGCCACAGTGAGATGCTGGACTAGACGGGCCACTGGCATGATCCAGCAGCCACTTTCTTCTTCTTACGCTCTTATGTCATGTTCATTTTTAAGGTGAATGGAACCTGGGGAAAATGTCCTCGTCTGTCTCCTCCTTGCACACAAATGCACATCAGTGTGCTGTGGCAGATCTAGGCTTGAGCCCTGGGGGGGAGGATCCAGCTGTCAAGGCTCAGAGTGCCACAAGGATGTACCCAGGCCCCAGCTGCTGCCAAAACCAGATCCAGGGGGCAGGGGGGAGGGACGTGCAGGAGACGGTGCTCAGGGGACTTTGGGAAGGGAGAAGGAGAGCCAAGCTGTTGCTCCACAGAGAGCACAACCTGAGGAGAAAGCACTGAATGTTGGTGCCTGTTGCAAATCTGTGTGTGGTCATTTTGCTTCTCAGGAATGCATATTTGTGCATGTCGTAGAATCATAGAATTGTAGGCTAGGATAGAATCCCCAGGGTTCATTCTATTCCAACCCCCTATGGGTAAAGAACTTGTGGTGATTAAGGCTACCCTGCCTCAGACTTCAAAACCAGCATTTCCCAAAACCATTTTGCCCTCCACCTCTAAACTCAATTCACCTTCCCACTTCCCTCCTCCAGCCCTCCCCCCCCCTGCTTCCATCACCAACCTCCCCCCTCCTTACAAGCAGAGACCTTGGGATGCATCAGGGGGCAGTTATTTTCTCAAGGTGGCCTACTTGGTTCTCTCCACTCCTCGTTTAATCCCCACAACAACCCTGTGAGGTAGGTTAGGCTGAGAGACGGTGATTGTGAGCTCAAGGACCAACCCAGGTACTCTAACCACTATGCCACACTGGCTCTTACATTGCAGCAGTGGCACTCTCTTACATCGTGAGGGCAGAGAGGATTCTGGGAGGTGATTCTTGGGGGGGGGGGTGCGCCCCAGGAAGTCGCATAGGCTGGCCCACTGCCATCCATGCCTTAGCAACCTCAAGATCAGACTACTGTAATGCAGTCAATATGGGGCAGCCATTGAAGACAGGGCAATGGGACTGCTGTAGGATTCCTTTCCAAAGGCCTCTGGCTGACCTCTGTGGAAAGCGGAGTACTGGGTTGTATTGAGCCACCTCGGTCTGATGCAGCAGCCAGGCTCTGTTCGCTTTCCCCATCTCTCAAGTGTTTGCCTGCATACAGGCTCCTAATCTTGTCAGCGTTGTAATTGATTCGTTTCAGTGACAAGAGTCTTGAGGCTGTGGCCTTTGTCACTGGTTACGCTTCACAGACACACACACACACTTGCTAAAGTGCAAATTCACATCCAGATTAGATCACCAAATCAAGCATTGTGAGGAACCAGGGAGGATGCAAGCCCTGGAACAAACATCCAGATAAAATGCACATTCCAGGCTGCAGTTAGAGGGGGTGTTGCAGGTTTGAATGTTCTTCTGGGGTTGTGGGGGATGACCTCCTTGCATGTAGAAAACAAACATGTCAGGAAGCACAGTTCTCTCCCTTGCCATCTTCTTGCAGAGCAAACTAGTTTCAATAATAGCTTATGATTTCAGGTTGCCTGGAAGACCCTTTAGGGTCTCTTAGAAATCTAGAGAAATTCTCCTTGTGACACTGCACACTACAAAATATCATAGGGTGATGACCCAAAAAGGGGCATTTTCCATCATTGCCCCATACTATGAATGACCTTCCCTCTGCCACATGTGAAGCAACAGCCACCAGCTGCTTCAGATGTCTTGTAAACAACCTGTTTTGTCCAGGCTTTCCCTGACGCAGAAGATTAGACCCTGATTTATGTATTTGAATCCCCTGCATTCCTGTTCTATTTCTTTTTCTTTGCTTTCATGCTGCCGTTTTATTGGTTTTAGGTTGCATTTTTCTTTTAATGATGCCGTTTGTTCTTGTACACCACTTAGAAGCTTTTTAAAAAAATAATTAAGTGGCTTATAAATGCTTTTAAATAAATAAAATAGCTAGCATTACCTAGAAAATTGCTGGTTTAAATCGGTTCATTTCAATCAAGTCTCCCAGTATGGAATTCATATATTTCCCGACAAGTGTGTGTACTAATTGGTTTCTAGAATAATCCAATGCATTGTTTTGCAACTAAATAAGACCTTGGAGCACAATGCAGAACTTTTTGTCCAAACAGCCGCCTGTGCTGCAGACTTAGGCCAGCTAAGCAGACAAGTTTGTGTTGGGCTGCCTGTGTACCCAAGAAATAAACACCATATATTGAAAAGTTAAGAATTCAGCCCTGCTTGGAAGTAGCCCCAGTGAATAAAGTGGGGCCTATTTCTGAGTAAACATGCATAAAAGTTGGACTGTGAGCTCCCAGGAGCAAAAGACAGTGGACTTCAAGGGGCCTCATGCTTTTGGATGAAAATAGGGTGCAGCCTCCATTGGGAGGCATCCAATCTCTGTCTCCCACCTCCTGTTCAACTGAGCCAGGTGGCATAGGAAGCTGCCTTATATACAGAGTCAGACCACTGATCCACATATCTTCAGTACGGTATGCACTGACTGGCAGTGGCTGTCCAGGATTTCCAGGCACGGGGTCTTTTCCAGCCCTGCCAGTAGATGCTGAGGATTGAACCTGGAGCATGGACAGCTGATGCTCTTCGCCGTGCGTCTTGGGCATTGAGCTGTTCACAACCCATGTATATTTCATGCTGTCTGTAACTGCCCAGGCTCACAACATCTCCCCAGGGTCCTGTTAGCATTGCTTCCTGCCCTAACACTCTCCTGGCTTCCCTGACCACATGAAGTGACTTGAGGGATTGTCAGAGGGAGGAGGTATGCTGGTGTTGCTGGAAACTGGTTGAAAACGAAGATTGCGGAGCAGATCAGCAACCCTCTCTTTGCACAGTTTAGCGTCCCGTTTTTAAAAGCAGGACTTAATTCCAGCAGGTTCACTCCCGAGGAACCTGTTATCAACCTCTGGAAATGTGAAACGGCCTCTTGCAGCCTTCCGTGACCCTTGCCTATTGAAATGTGTGTGCCAAGGTGTTGCTATTAGTTAGTATATAAAACCCTTAAGAACTTGGGACCAGTTTGCCTTACCTGAGGCACCCACTCAACTACTTCAGTCAGCAGAATTGGCAGTGTTATAGGTTCCACGTAATACTGCTCCACATTTGTAAGAGCTCAATCTTTTAGTGTGGCAGAATCTACACTTTGGAACTCCCTGCCTATTGATTGTGAATCCTGAGCTCCATGGAGCAACAGTCTGGCTCTGTATGAGGCAGCTTCCTGTGCTGCGGGCAACAAACCTGGTTAGCTACTAATCTTAAAGAGGGCTAGGGATGTCGGCTCCAGCTATGGAAAATCACTCCAGAGTGGCTCAGGTGACAGGATGAGAGCTGCTCCCTGGAATGAGCAGCATCCAGAGGCTTGGATGAAGTTCTGTCCCTGCTACTCTTGAGCTAATCTCTGCTGCTCTCCACCTGGGAAAGGAGCAAAAGAGGAAGGACCACAGAAGAGAACCTGGCTGCTGGATCAGACCATAGGCCAGCATCCTGTTCCCACAGTGGCCATCCTGATGCCTCTCCTGGGAAGCTCACACAAGGAGGATCTGAGCCCAGCAGTGAGCAGCTGGAGTTCAAAATAATCCAGGAGGCTGGCATCATGAGGGTCTTGGGAGAACAGAATTATAATTTGAAGTGCCAGAAACCTCTTGCTCGCAGACGGAAACAGTAAAATCTTGGTCCCTGGGCCCACCTGGCAGCCAGCGAAGGAGAAGCCAGCTGAGAGGCATAACAAGAGTTCCTTGGGATCAGGGTCCCAGGCGGCACGGTCACAAACGCCTTACCTGTAAATGAGAGTGTCATCCACGGTGCAGTTGTACTGGATCTGGTACATCCAGGCGGCGTAGGCCGACTTGTCAGCCACCCACCGCACCAGCGCTGAGCTGGCCGTCACGTCGGACACCTCCACCCTTTTCTCGAAGCCCCCCTCGCTGGCATTGGCCGATGTCTTGGCTGAAGTGGCAATGTCGGAGGAGCCCGGGTCCTGCTGTAGCACAGTGATGCTGCCGTTCCCCCGGTGAGGCAAGGGGATGATTTTGAGGTCCACGGTGGCCGTGGACTCCCCTGCAGCGTTGATGGCGATGCAGGTGTAGGCCCCATCATCCCGGATGGTGGTCACCAAGATGTCCAATGTGCCATTGCGGAAGGACATGGTCCTGGAAGAGTTGGACATGATTTTGTCATCAGGGGAGACCCAGTGGATAACCGGCTCAGGGTCCCCAATGGCCCGGCACCGCAGAGTGGCCCGTTGGCCCTCCAAGATCCAGAGCTTGTGGGTGTGGCGGGTGATGAGGGGTGGCTCGCAGGTGAACTCCTCCTCGGGGACCGACCAAAAATAGCGGCCCGCCACCTGCGCAGGGGAGGCACAGGTCTCCATGTCGTCCTCCCGCACCAGGCGGCGCAGCCACAGCAACTCGCAGTTGCAGTGCAAGGGGTTCCCGCCAAAGCTGAGCACAATGGTGGAGGTGTACGGGGTCGGGCTGATGACCCCGACCTGAGAGCGGGCAAAGAGTGGATCGGGGGGCAGCGTGTAAAGGCGGTTGGAGGTCATATCCAAGCGGGAGAGCTTGTAGAGCTCGGCAAAGGCCCCTTCCATGATGAAGTCGATCAGGTTGTGGTCCAAGTTGAGGGTGTGGAGGCAGAGCATCCCTTGGATCCCTTCCCAGGGGACCCGGTGCAGGTTGTTGTAGGACAAATCCAGGTCCTCCAAGGTCATCAGGAAGTCATCGAAGGCGACCACCGAGATGTCCACCAGTTGGTTGTTGTTCAGGATGAGGTGCTGGAGGTTGAGCATCCCACGCAGGGCCTCCTCCTGGATGTGGGTCAGCCGGTTACCGTCCAGGTGGAGTGAGCGGAGGCTCTCCAGGTCGCCGAAGGCAAAGGGGCGGATGGTGTCAATGGTGTTGCGCGACAGGGTCAGGTCCACCAGGCCTGTCATGTTCAGGAAGTCAGGCGGCTCCACCACCTGGATGAAGTTGTCGGCCAGCCGCAGCTCCACCGTCCGGCGGTCAATGTTGGGCGGGATGAAGAGCAGGCCCTTGTTGGCGCACAGGGTGCTGAGTGACTCAGAGAGGTTCTGGCACACGCAGTGGAAGGGACAGCCCTCGACCTGGGCCAACGCGCGTCCCACCATCAGCAGCTGGACTAGCAGCAGCAGCAGGCTTTCCATGGTAGACGGCTTGGCAAGCCCTGGAGAAGGAGGGAACGAAATAAAAGCAGTTACCGGACAAAACATCTCTAAGGGCTCGTCCACACTTCCACCCATCCTATGCCTAGAAAGCCTGGATCCAAGCGGTTTTCTACTTGATCTTCGCTTTCTGGGCATAGGTCTGAGTGGTTTCCCCCTTGCTGTGCTTTTTTCCCAGGGAAAACTCGCTCTTTAGCGCTAAATTGGAGCAAACATCAATCCAGAGAAATCCCGAATTGCCATTTGCTCCGATGAAGCGCTAAAGAGCGGTTTTCCCCAGAGAAAAGCAGGACAAGAGGAAGTGTGGATAAGCCCTATATATCCGAAGCTGGGTCTCCTCAGTCTTTTCACAGAAAGCAAGGTTAACTTGCAGTCTATACCTTTAATAAGTCCTCTCAGGCTCATCAGAATGAGATACTGAAAGAACTTAGAAGGGGCTTCTCTGACAAATATGTACAAAACAGCACTTGTGGAAGAATCCCAGGATAAAACAAGCACAAGGCCTGAGGCACAAAGACTCATCGCTGTTGAATGGCACAGCTTTATTATGTACATGGCTAAAACCAAAAATAGAGGACTCGCCTCATAAACTCTTTTGGTTAACTTGAACTGTTTATCACCTGCCATACAAATACAGTAGTGGTTTGGGATCAGAACTTTATTTGGCTATTTCGCATGTATTGCCTAAACATTAGCTTCTGGGTTAGGGCAGGATATTTCATTATTCATCTATGTTATATGTTGGAAGGAATTTTTAAATAAATTACATTTTAAACATAGGAGTAAAGAAAGAAGGTTGGCTTGATGATGGCATGAGGCAGGAATTTGGGGACTCAGAGAGGACTTCATGCCAAGTGGCAAATTGCCCCCTTTCTTCATTCCTTCACACACCCTTAACTTTGGTAGGCTATTAATCCATTCCTATCTCTTCTCTTCTTTATACATGTTTGTACATGATTGTTTACATTTGCTATTAATTGCAGAGTGTACTACTTGCCAGTGCATCAGATTAATTTGGGGCAGGGCCGTAGCACATTTGCAGAGCACCTGCTTCGCACACAGAAAGCCCCAGTTTCCACCCCCAGAATCTCAAGGTAGGGTTAGGAGGAAACCCTGGCTGAAACTCTGCAGAGCTACTGCCAGTTAGTGCAGGTGATATGGCGCTAGATGGACCAGCAGTCTTGACTCTGCAGAAGACAACATTCCATTTAAACCAGCCTTTATTTAGAACCATGTAGACCAGAAGCTTTTTAAGATGACAGAGATGATGTGGTAGATAGAGCATCTGCTATCAATGCAGAAGATCCTTGTTCAATGACTGGCATCTCCAGTTTGGGTTGGGATAGACCTGTGTCTGAAATCCTGGAGAGCCACTGCTAGCCAGTACAGGCAATACCATGCTAGCTGGTCCAGCAGGTGGAGGAGGAGAGGGCGGAGGGTGACGAAAGCACTGAGAGTGCGGGGGGCCTTCTGGAACTGCTGGGAAATTCAACAAACCTGCTGTACCTAGAACTGGGTGTTTGGAGAATGTAGCTGAATGGGACACAGCGGAGAAGCACCACCCACTTTTGGCCTGCCCATAAAAAGCAAGTGCAGACTGAGAAATTAGGGTGATGTCTCCTGTTTCCTCGAACTCTTCTCATTGTGAGACTTTCGTGGGTGAGCTGAGAGTTGGTTTGGATCCTGGGTGAGAACCCAGAGGCTGAGAGGTAGGGTGTGTTAGAAGGAAAGGGAATTCATATAGATTTTTATATATTAGTAGCTTTGTTTTAATGTAGCATTTTTATATGTAAGTGTTTGTTTTTGCAACATTTTTAAAAAGTTGGTGTTGTTACTGTAATTTTTTTGTACCCCGGTTAGATATACAGTATATTTAATACAGGTGATACCTGGACACGGGAAACTCCCCGTTTGCATGTCTTTGGGTCACACATGACCACACACATGTGCACTGTTTTTGGCAATGAAATGGGGCAGGCTGGGGGCAGAATGAAGCGAGGGCAGGGTGGGGGAATCCCCACTCTTGTACATCCCAGTGACATATGCTGCAGCCTGGAACATAACCCTTGCATAAGCAGCCAATCCCCTGTATATTAAGGACTATAGAAAGTAAATAATCAGTGGTTATATCAGTATAAATCAGTATAATCAGTATAAAGCAACTTCCTACAATTCAGTATATTCCTAATTTTAAACATTTTAAAAACATTATTTTCATTCCCATTTAATACCCCCAACATTCATTTGCCACAGCCCTTGTTATTTCAAATCCTCCCAGTCATTAATATATATTTAGATATAGAGATGTGATTCTTTTGCACATCCAACCACCATCCATATTTCCATATGGCCAGTGAAGAGATAATCAAATAAGAAGGAAAGCCTGAGTAAGGAGAAAAGGAGAGATAGATGGAGAGCAGGGTTGGGGGGGAGCACTAAAGGATCTTCATCAAAGCACAAATTATATTGCACAAAAATGTCTGTCACAGATTGATGGATATGCAGCGGCCAGATTACTCACTTCAGCTCTCAAGTTATATTACCCCTGTTTAAAAACAGTTTCAGGCCTAATTCAAGCTGCTCGCATTAGTTTTGAAAGCCAAGGGCGTACCCACCACGGGGCAAGTTAGGGCAGCTGCCCTACTCTAGAAGCAGGGCTGGTGGGCAGAGGCGGAGCACAGCCCGGCGTAGCGCGAGTTCGCCATTCCCGCCGCGCCGCGCCGCACCCTCCCTCCAGCTCCCCGGCGCGCCCTCTGGCAAGGCCAAGCGCGGCGGGGAACCAGAGAGCGCGGCGCGGCGGGCGGGAACGCTGAACTCGCGCTCCGCTGGGCTGGGCTCCACCTCCGCCCACCAGCCCTGCTTCTAGGGAGGGGCGGAGGCGCGGAGGAGGCAGCCACAAGCTCGCGCTCCCCACGCGCCTCTGGAGCTTCGTGCTGGGCGGGGGAGCCTGGGGCCGCCTCCTTGAAAGAGCTGCGAGGCACGGAGGAGGCAGGCACAAGCTTGCGTTCCCTGTGCACCTCTGGAGCTTCGTGCCGGGCGCGGGAGCCTGGGGCCGCCTCCTTGAAAGAGCTGCGAGGCGTGGAGGCAGGCACAAGCTCGCGCTCCCCGTGCGCCTCTGGAGCTTCGTGCCGGGCGCGGGAGCCTGGGGCCGCCTCCTTGAAAGCGCTGGGAGGCGCAGAGGAGGCAGGCACAAGCTCACGCTCCCTGCGCCTCTGGAGCTTCGTGCTGGGCGCGGGATCCTGGGGCCGCCTCCTTGAAACAGCTTGGAGGCGCGGAGGAGGCAGCCACAAGCTTGCGCTTCCCGCACGCCTCTGGAGCTTCGTGCCGGGAGCGGGAGCCTGGGGCCGCCTCCTCGGAAGAACTGGGAGGCGCAGGCCACGTAGCCCCGCCCACATTCCCACTGTGGCCCCTCCCCTACCCCCCTTGCCCCCCCCTAATTTTGATCCTGGGTACGCCCCTGTTGAAAGCCCTGAACAACTCAAGTCCCAAATTCCTGAAAGATGGCCTCCTTCCCTATAGACACCCTCGGTGCTGAGATTAGCAGAGGGGGCCAGTCTTGGTTGTTCCACCGCTCTCGGGGATTTGGGGTGCTGGCGTTCCAGGAAAGGGCCTTCTCTGTGGCCGCCCCTAAGTTGTAGAACTGCCTCTCCACAGAGATGCTCCTGACCCCTTCACTACGCAGCTTCCTTTACCCTGGCCGTTGACTTCTGTGACGCACACTTTCAGGAACAGCCACCCGCCAATTCCTGTGAGCGTAGTACGTTTTAACTCTTCGCACTTCTGGATTTTAAATTATTATAACCTGCCCTGGGATCTGCTGGGAAAAGGCATCTCATAAATTTAATAATAATAAAAAGCCGCTTCATTTGCACAGCTGCATCTTACGCCCTGTTTCTTGGTTGTACTAGGGAAAGAGTGGATATGGGAATAGCAGACAGAATGTGGGATGCCATCAGGGCAGAATCCAGCGTCACTGTGACAGAGCCCCACTCAGCAGAAGGGGGCACTAGGGGTCAGCAAACACAGGCCTTGTGGAAAGGGGAGGCTTGGCAGATTTTGACGTTAATAGTCAATGCATCTGGCAGTTAACCAGAAGGTTGGTGGTTTGAGCCCACCCAAGGATGGCTGTGAGCCAGATTCCTGCATTGCAGGGGGTTGAGCTAGATGAGCCATGGTGTCCCTTCCAACTTGTATGATTCTATAAAGTAATATATTTTACCATCTAAAGCAGGGGTAGCCCATGTGGTTTTATAGAGGAGAAGGCTATCTATCAATGGCTGCTAGCCATGATGGCTCAGCTTCCATGGTCAGAGGCAGCAATGCTTCTCGATGCCTGTTGCTGGAGTCGACAGAAGGAGAGTGCTCTTACGCTCAGATCCCACTTGCACTGTCAGAACAAGATGTTGGCCAAGATGGCCCACTGGCCTGATCCCAGCAAGGCTGGATTTTATGTTTAAATGTTCTTAGGCCAAACATCTGGAAACCCCCCAGGTTAGGGAAAGCTGTTCTAGATGTTAAATCTTGAAAGCTGGGGGAGTTACTTTATCTGTATCATGTCAATACATGCACATCATTTTAGTTTTATCTGATTGATTGATTGATTGATTGATTGCAGTTAAACCCCACCTTTTACTCCAGGGAGCTGAAGGTGGCTCCTCATTTTGTCCTCACAACAACCCTGTGAGGTAGGTTAGCCTGAGAGGCAGGCATTGGCCCAAGGTCTCCCAGTGAGCTTTGTGGCCGAGAAGGGGGTTTGAACCCTGGTCTCCTGGGTCCTAGTCTGACACTCTGACCACTACACCACACCAAGGCAGCATACGATCCACAGCTACAGCTGCTGACGTTTATCTTAAACTGCAGAAATTTTTTTGTGGGGGAAGGGAGGGAAACATTCATTCCCTCTAATATATCTTTGTTGTTTGGATTAAGCGCCTTCCTGACTTTCAGCTGGTGGAAGATGAGCTACACGAGAGTCAATGAGCAGAGCACACAGTGGTTGGGATTAAGATGTCATTGGTCTGAAATGGGGGGGGACTCTTATTTCCATGGTTGAAATGGGAGGGGGGATCTGCTGTGTTTCCACATACGTGCTTGAAAGCCGGCTGCACTAGCTGCTTTCCCAGGGCGCAGGTGGCCGAGGGGTCAAGCACGCCAGAGGTGACAACTCCAGAGACCTTTTGCAAATTGCCAGCCAGGTGAAGGGATTAAAGCAGGGGACCCCAACCTAAGGCCCGGGGGCCGGATGCGGCCCAATTGCCTTCTAAATCCGGCCCATGGATGGTCCGGGAATCAGCATGTTTTTACATGAATAGAATGTTTCCTTTTATTTAAAATGCATTTCTGGGTTATTTGTGGGGCCTGCCTGGTGTTTTTACATGAGTAGAATGCGTCCTTTTATTTAAAATGCATCTCTGGGTTATTTGTGGGGCATAGGAATTTGTTCTCTTTTTTTCCAAAATATAGTCCGGCCCCCCACAAGGTCTGAGGGACAGTGGACCGGCCCCCTGCTGAAAAAGTTTGCTGGCCCCTGGATTAAAGGTTCTGTATTGCCTCAGCGCTCAAAAGATGGCAGGGCAGATAAAGCTAAAAGAGACTGAGCGAAAGTGTGCGCTCTCTCAGACGTGAACCCTCAATCCTGGTGGGACTCCCCACCCCCCTTTCATCTCTTTGCTATCATCTGCAAGGTAGGCAGAAGAGGGGAAACCAGAGTGTTCATCAGGGTCAGGCCTCAGCCCTGAAACACATTGCAGAGCAACAGAGGGAACCTCTGAGCATAGACAGAGTGCTACTCTGTCCTCTGCTTCAGGTCATCACCCTCCTTAGGAAGCAAGATGGCAGCCGAGTGTGATCAGGTGTGGAACGACAGGACTAGGTGCCAGGTCATTCATGAGCCAGGCCTCGTAGGTCCTGTACTGTGCTTGCGGTTTCCCCACACGCATCATTTATCTGGCTGGCCACTGTGAGAAGAGAAGGCTGGACTAGATGGGCCATTGGCCTGATTCAACAGGTTCTTATGAGGAACACCAGCCTGGGAAGGTCATCTCTGTTCCCGAACCCATCTTGGCCAGTGTAGGACACTTGTGCCAGTGTGGCACACACCTCCCAGGCGACACAGAGCTCTTCTTCACATTGCTGGCAGACAGCCCTTCATCATTCAAAAGTTTTCGCGCTTCCTACGCTGCTGAGAGAGGCCAGATGTATAAGAGATGCTGCGCCTATTTTTATTCCTGCCTGCTAGGCGCCCCACGCAGCAACAGTCTCTCGTCTCTGCCTGCTGCGATTCTCAAGAGTCAGTATCTGGCCCTGCAGCAATGCTCCGTGAGATGCCAGGCAAATGTGCAGGTTTGGCATCTCTCCCCCTCTCCCGCCCCTTTTGTGTGTTTCCTCGGGCCTAAGGATGGTTGGAGCCAAGGGGACGCCGGAGGGGTTTTCTGTGGACCTATAAATGTCTATACTTGTGCGCATTTTTGCATAAGCGAAGGGCAGCTTAGACGACGAAGTGTCTCATGCATGAAGCAGCTCATTGATATGTTCCATTTCGCGGTCTGTGTGCCTCAACCATCCCAACAAATTACTACCCGTGGAACTCACTGCTCCAAGATGCAGTGTCTTTTAAAGGGGAAGAGATTAAATCCCAAGGAGCTGAAGAGGTCTATCAACAGCTATTTTGTTGCAGAAGTTAGAACCTCCATGTCCAGAGACTGTCTACCTCAGAGGAAGAGTTGCCTTGGGAAAGAGCGAACAGCAGGGGAGGGGCTGCTGACTTCATGCCTAGCGGATGTGTGCTTGTTTCCTAAACCATATGATGGGCTGTTTGTGGTCAGGATGCTAGACTAGAACTGGGGTCAGCAAACTTTTTCAGCAGGGGACCAGTCCACTGCCCCTTAGACCTTGTGGGGGGCCAGACTATATTTTTGGGGGGTGAACAAATTCCTATGCCCCACAAATAACCCAGAGATGCATTTTAAATAAAAGCACACATTCTACTCGTGTCAAAACAACAGGCAGGCCCCACAAAGAACCCAGAAATGCATTTTAAATAAAAGGACACATTTTACTCGTGTAAAAACACATTGATTCCCGGACCGTCTGCAGGCCAGATTGAGAAGGCGATTGGGTTGGATCTGGCCCCCGGACCTTAGTTTGCCTACTAGAAGATGAGATGGACTAGAAGATGAGCTCTTGGGGGAGAGGCATAGCTCAGAGGTAGAGCATCTGCCTTACATGCAGAAAACCTCCTGGGGTTCAATCCCCAGGTAGGGCTGGCCGAGATCCCTGCCTAAAACCCTGAAGAGCTGCTGCCAGTCAGTGCAGACAGTACTGAGCTAGATGGACCAATGACCTGATTCAGTATAAAGCAGCTTCCTCTGTTCCTATTTAAATTGGTCCTTTATTCAGAACCATGAGGACTAGAAGTTTTCTTTTGGGGAAGGGCTGTAGCTCAGTGGTAGAGCATCCGCCTTGCATGCGGTAGGTCCCAAGTTCAATCCCCAGTGGCATCTCCAGGTAGAGCTGCCAGAGACTCCCTGGAGAGCCACTGCTGCCAGTCATTGCAGGCAATGCTAGTTTAGATGGACCAGTGGTCTGATTCAGTATACGGCAGCTTCCCTTGCTGTCATGCAGAGGTGGGAGGGGGGGACTTTTATTCAGCTAAGATGTGATGGGAAGGAGTCCTGTCCCTGCCTGAAGCCTGGGAACCAAACCAGAGCAGACAGTTCAATACCAGGCTCAGCAAGAGCCCCCCTACTATTGCATCTGTGTTCTGCCTCCAGTTCTGTAAGGGAACAGGGGCGGAATTGGGTAATATGGCGCCCTGAGCGAGGACAAAATTTGGCAGCCCTCACCCTTAACTATTTCTTGGTTTCATAATAATTCATTTTGGTACAGATTCCTTTTTAATGGATCTTCTCAGTAGGAACCCATATAAACATAGGTATTGTTGTTGTTGCTATTATTATGTACCCCCTTGGCCTGGCGCCCACGCTGCCCTAAATCCTGCGCTGCTGGGAAGAGAGGGAAGGGCAGGGTCAAGGTGAAAAAGGAAGTGCCGCCTAATTTATAACTCCTCTAGAAGAAGAAGAAAATCCCTGTGATTTCCCCAGGCTAGTGGGAATTAAAGGGCATTGTGGAAATGGAGACTGCTGGAAGGTGTTCATGTCTCTGGGTGGGGAGGGGTGGTTGGTTGGGGGGAGAAGTCAGCCGCTAGGGACTTTCTAGCCTCTAGCTCAGAGGAAGGAGCTGGTGTGGTCGCTGCCACTGGCCCCCAGGACTCCTGGGTTCTGCTCCTAGCTCCGGGTTAAGAAACGAAAGCAAAAGGTTAGAGAGAGCCAGGATGGTTGCCTCTGGGGACTGGGCCGTTTGGCAAGAGACTTTTAGGAGATGGTCAGCTGAAGCAATGGAGGCTGAGCAACCCGCACCCCTGCTTCCTCAGCTCAGGGAAGGCAACGAGGTCTAGTGGTTGGAGGGAGTCAGGATGGTGGGGGTGGCATTTGGGGATCACTGGGAGCTGACAAGTGATGCAAGTTTAGGGAAAGGACCATACCTGGGTTCAATACCTGGTAGTATCTCCAGGGAGGGCTGAGAGAAACTCCCTGTCTGAAGCCTTTACAGCTGCTGCCAGCCAGTGTGGACAGTGCTGGCCTGACCCTCAGTAGAAGGCAGTTCCCTATGTTCCTATGCTCAGTTTGGCAAGCAGAACAACTGAGCTCTTTGTTGCCAACACTGGGGTGCCCCCACCCCACCTTAAAATCCAAATCCCAGACATAAATATGGAACTCTTTGGAGCTGGGCTTGGTTCTGCCTGTCTGTTGATGCAGCAGTTGACAAATCTACCTCCATCTCTCCCTCCCTCCCTTTCTCTCTCCTCTCCACCCCCCACTTCCCCCAGGGCACTCCCTTCTCTGCTCCAGGCTGGAGAGCCTGGCCCTGCCGGGCACGACGAGGCCTCCTAGTGGCAGAGTCGGGAGCAGCCGCTGCCTCTCTGCGCTGGTGCAGGTGAAAGGTTGCAGATGGCCAGAGGGAAAGGGGGGGTTGTTACTAGTGCCACAGGAAGGGGGGCAAGAGGCCAGGGCAGGAGGCAATTGAGGTGGAATAATTTGAAGCTGGCTGATCCCTTTCACCACCTCCTTCCTGCCACTGAGCACCTCCCTCCGATTTTAATCAAGATGGAAAGACAAAGGTCAGAGAAGAATAAAAGAGGAGTGGGGAGAAGGGCCCCCACCATTTCCATCACAATGCAACTTTATGGGTAAGGAAAAGGGTGGGGGGGTGAAAGGAGATTCAGTGGGAGAAAAAGAGGTTTGGGAGATCAGATTCCTTTTTTTCTTTTCTGGAAACCTTTCCAGGGTTTGTAACAGACGGAGACAGCTAAAAGGTGGCTCTTCCCCACCCCACCCCCACCCCGGGAAACCAGCGCACCCCATTTGTGGTTTTCTCCCCCTCCCCAAAATTAAATAAACACTCTGCAGTCCCCCCTCTGCAGGACATTAGTCACTCCACAACCCCCCCTCCAGGAGCCATCACTGCCTAACCCAACTTCCCACGAAGCTCAGCTAGACACACAAACCCCAACACACAAGACACACATCACATTTCTGCCCCCCCCCAAACCATTTGCCCCAGATGCCTTTTTACCTTCTGCTCAGTGTCTCAGGGGCCCAGAGAGCAGCCGCAGCCATCCTGCTCCATCTCCCCGCCTCTCTGAGCCCCCTGCCTCTCGCTCAGGCTCGCCTGGCCGGATCTCGGCCCCCAGGTGCCCCCTGAGCCCTCTGCTCCTCCGGGTGCCATGGAGGGGGGGCCCAACCGCAGCGGAGCCCCCTCGCCTGCACGGCGGCTGGTGCTGGTGCTGCTGCGTGGCAAGCAAAAGTTCAGCGTGGCTGGAGGTGGCATCGGAGACGCAGGCAGCAGAACATCCTTTCCCCCCCCTACCGTCGCCCCCCCCCCCCCAGCCAAAGGAATCAGACTCAGGAAATGCTGCAGCGCTCAGGCAGACATGGGAGAGGGCATCCGTGCCACCCTCCTCAAGATGCCGCTGTTAGTGGAGCTCTCTGTGACTTGGGGTGCTCTCTGCTCCCAGGGTCTCTGCTCTTTGACCCTTTTCGCTCACCAGGACTCAGGCTGGGCCACCTTGCCTCTGACCCTTCCTGGGCTGCCAAGGCGGCAGATGCCCAAATCAAATGCCTGGGCTCAGTCTGCTTTGCCCTCCAGCTCCTGTGTCCCAGCCACAGTTCCTGGACCCTGAATGCACCCCACTCTCCTTCCAGGCCCCCTTCACCCCTCAGGACTCCTGGGTTCCATGCCACTCAGCTCTCAGTTTCCAGACAAGTCTAGATCCCTTCGGTTTCTTCATTCCAAGGTTCTAGATCTCCCAGGACAGGCCCGTTCCAGGTTCTACATGGTCCATTTCTGATCTTGCTTTTCTGGATCTTCGTTCTAGATCCACAGTTCTTGAAGAATGGGGGGGGTTCGTTCGTTTGTTTGTTTTTTAAAAAAACCTTACCCCGGAAATTCCAGAATTGAGCTCCTTGTTCCAGCCAAGAGGCTGGGATTCCACCACCCACCTTTAGCTTCTTGCCCTTCTAGATGCCCAGTCTTTGACAGTTCCAGATTATATCCCAGTTCTGTGCCTTCTGGAGTTCCGGGTTCTAATCCTCCACCCTACTGGGTTCCTGGTGGGGAGGCCGTTCCATGCTAGATCTTTTGACTTGACTTTCAGACCCCAAGAACCCAAATTTGGGGTCGGGACATCTCCAGGGCATTAGATCCTGGATTTCCGTTTCTCGTCCTTCCCTCCTTCTTGAATCCGGCCGTTTTCTGCCTTTGCAGAATGTGGGATCTAATTCCCGGCGCCTTCAGAGACTCCCAGGGCCCTTCCAGGAACAACGACCTTTTGCACACCCCTTCAGGGCGTCCCCAGATCCTGTTTCTTCTGCAGATCCACCGCCCCTCTTTTCCTCCGGTCCTCCTGGGTCCCCCTCCAAGAGGCTCTTTGTCTCTCTGCCTGCCTTCCCGGCGGCCCGGCAATGAGCTGGGAGGGGACCAGCCCGCAGTTTGCAAGCAGCGTTCTTTCAGTTTGGCCTCTCCATCAAATCTTTTCCCCCAGACGCCACCCCACCCCTCCGGACTGAAGCAGGCTTAGCTCTCCGGAGCGGACGGCTCCGCTGGGCTTGGCCCCCTCCCCTTCCAGCGCCTGAAGCTCCTCCTACCCAAGCTCTGGTTGGGGGGAGGGAGTTGCCTGTGCCTGGTCTTTGAAGCAGCTGGGATGGAGGCTCCCCGCTTCCTTCTCGGGATGCAGAGGCAGAAAGAGTGATGGAGCACCTTACCCAAGAGCCAGATTTTGGGAAAACCTTTGCCTCTCAGTAACCAGGGCAGGGAGGCAGGCAGCCCCACTGTGTCAGGAAAGGAAATCCATATTGTTTTCACATCTGATTCTACCCTTTGTGCTTTTAAAAAGAGTGCTCACCCCCCCACACACACACACACAGACAATTTTAAGTCTGGATTTCAGATTACCAGGCAACTTCCCCTCCCCTCCCCAGGCTGCAACCTACCAGAGTCAGGAGAAGTGAGGGAGGGATCAAAGAGCAGCTGGTACCAAGTTGGTCCTCATCCAGACCCGTTGCTAGAAATGGGGATTGCCGAGAGGGAGGGGACACTGGTGGGGGATAGCGATGGGGTCCATGTGGAGCAGGGTGGTATGGGGTCCTCATTTTTAGGCCGAGGAAGGGGGCTTTTGGCTGCGGAAAGGGGAGGCCCACACATTTTAATCTTAGCACCTATTGTTTTCTTTCTTCGTTTAAAGCACACACACAAACAGAGAGAGGCAAACATTACCTTGCTTCTCCAAAACGTGGCTAAAAACAAAAAGAAATTGCAATCTTGCAAAGTTTCTTTCCAAAGTAAGCCCCCACCCCACCCCTGGAAAATTTCATCCTGTGCGTGGTGACTCAGAAGTAAATCCTTCTGCGCTACTCCCAATAAAGAATGGAGCCCTTACACAGTTATGCATGTCCACTTGGATAGCCACTGAGGCTATCCTAGACACACTTTACTTCGACTAATTCCCACTGAACTTAATGGAACTTACTTCCAAGCAAGCATGTGCAGGATTGTGCTCTTAGCCATACATGCCATTGGCGAGGTCCTTTGGAACCCCTCTGAAAATACTGGTAACTCTTTTTTGTGTGTTTTCAGCCAGTAAGAAGAAATAAAATTTTGGTGCTATTAAATCTGTGGATGCCTCCAGATCATTCTCACCGTCAATCCCTTTTGGATAGCATAAGACCATATTTGCACCCCAAGGAATTGTGCATCTGCTTTGTATCCCTGCTGATATAGGAAAGTCTTTCCGGCTCTTTTGTATACAACAGCTTACCTGGTCGCCACAATGTGACTGGAAATTCCATGCAAGTGAATAAGCTGGTTGGCAAGAGATTTGATTGTTCCATCCCTCCTGCCAGTCCCTTTGGCTGAAGGCCAGAGGATGAGGTTGCCAGTGGCTACCAGCCACAAAGGCTATGTTCTGCCTCCACTCAACACTTACTGGGATCCACAAGTGAGGAGAGTGCTGTTGTGCTCTGAGGGCTTCCCAGAAGAGCCTAGTAGCCATTGATACCGGTAGTCTTCAGCTCCTCCGTGAATTTGCCCAATCCTTTTTCATAACCATCCAAGTTAGTGGCCATTGTTGCCTCCTGTGGGAGGCTAGAGGAGGGGAGAGGGCGAAATCTGAGGGAGTGTTGACTACTGGTTAAGGTAGATAAATCCAAAAATTCCAGGGTTTTTTAAATCTTTGCTTTAGCCTTCCCCAATTGGGTGCCTTGGTCCTCAATTCCCAACAGCCCCAGCCAGCACACCTCTCATTTTAATTGAGCTGTGAGTTAAGGGCATTTGTCTGTATTTCAGCCTCTCTTTATCCTGCATTGCTGTGCCCAGGAAGAAAAACATTGACATTGGGCTTTAATCACCATTACTCGCTTGTCCTCGCCTCCAGTATTTATTTTACTGCATTTATATCCCATCTTTTCCTCCAAGGAAATCCATGGTGTATATGCTTCTCCCCTTTGTCATTTAATCCCCACAACAATCCAGTGAGGTATGTTAGGCTGAGAGGCACCAACTGAGCTCAAGGTCACCCAGTGAGCTTCATGGCTGAGTGGTGGATTTGAACCCTGGTCTCCGGTGACCTTGTCGACACTCTCACCACTGCATCCCCATTGGCAGGTCATGTGCAGTTGCAACTCCGTCCGATGAGCATCAAATAATTTTGACAGGCTGGATTTTATTCTTATTTCCCCCCAAATTTACTTTTAACCATGTTACAGCTCATAAACCCTCATTTGTTTGTGCAGATCTGCTTCCTCTTTTATGAATCTATCGATCTGGTCTTCTTTTTCTTCTGTTCCGTTGTTTGTATTGCTGAAAAAACATTTCGTGCGAATCAATAGCGTTAAGTTTTTGAAGAAAGAATGCTGTCTAATTGCAAGTGGCAGCTTCTCCCTCCCTTTTTGAATTATAAACACCCTCACACTTCTTTTCAAGACCTCAAAAGGCATCTGTACTTGGATTGTGGGAGAGGAGGGGAGGGAAATTTAAATAAAACGGATTATTAACTGAGTAACTGCCTAAAACCCAGATCCATCAGCTAAAAATCATTTTGTTGATTGACCAACTTGGAGAAAAGTCTGCTGATGAGGGAGAGAACAGAGTCCTTTGTTAATCCCCAGAGAGAGACGTAGGATGCAAAGAATTGAGCAGAGATGCTTGAGAACTGAAGCTCTCCAGGAATCTAGCAATGCGGACAGTTTCTGATCAGATAATAAGGAATAAGTGCTGCCCCCTTCTGGAAAAGGCTGTCCATGCTGCAGAGAGAAAGAGAGAGTGTAACCCATCCTTTCATTTCTGCAGACTTTCCTGCTTTTTCTCCCAATGATCTCAGATGGCAGTGGGAATTCCGCCAAGTTTCTAGGGTATCCCTGCTTTTAGGAACTGCAGGCATCCATCAGATGCAATCAGATACGCATCAGATCCAGCATACCCACATCTGAACTCAAGCGCGCAAGATTCCTCTGGTGTGCATGCGTGTGTGCTTAAATCTATGGATTCCCCTTTGAATTAAAATCAATTGTTATGTAGTCAGAAGTATCCAATTCCCACTCACACACTCGGTGCCAATTAACCAAGGAGCAGAAATATGCTGTAGCTGCGCTAGTTGCTAGTTTTATTACGCCTCATCTGCAAAGCATAAAGCTTTTAAGTTATTTTGCTTATTCCATTTATAATTTGAATTGCAAAGCTCGCAGTTCACAGAGCTGTTTCAGAGATAACTTTTCTCTGCGATGCCCCCCTCGCATTCGGAATGACACCCCACCACCCAAATGCGTCTCCTCAAAAACCCTGGTGTCTCTCTGGCCACATTTGTAGGAATTTAATTCTGATTAGCCCAAAAATGAATAAGTAAGGCTCTCAAGGGATTATGCAGTGCTAAACCTTTTATACGGCTTTTCCCATCAATTCATCATGTCCAAAGTGAAACGCGATGGAAGCCATTTTTTTCCCCAAAACCATCTAAAACGCAACAATAAAATATTATAATGAATGCCATATGCTTTATTACAGTAAATGCAGTATGACTTCATTTATTTATATGTATGCTGTCATCTGCCTCTGTGGGACAGAGGCCAGAAGACAAGTCTCCCCTGCCTGTTGTTTGTCTCCCAAATCTAGTATATTGTGCTCGTATAGGAAGGCTCCATTTAACTTCAGTGGCTGATAGTCATTCATAGAGCTACCGGTACCTTCTGTGCAACTAGAGCAGCAGAAGAGGACAATGGAGCCCTGTTTCCAGTTAAGAATCTGTGGGTCAGGAGGTTGGTTGTAGGGAGTTGTAGCTCCTGGATGTGAGATATTCAGGAGATTTGGGGGAGGTCCACACACACACTTGAAACAGGTGAGAATGAATTCTTAGCTTGAAGAATTTTAGCATGAAATTTTCCACTCCGTTCCATCTGCTACCCTCCGCCAAGGCACAATTGTTTGAGGCTTTGCTTGATCTTTTCCAGACACACTTTTCTCGTCTGTACTGTAAATGGCATCATTTTATAAGATTTCCCCTTGCCGATTCAGTGTGTGGACAGTTATGAAGTGCCAACTCCAGCTTCTAAGAGATTTATAAGCTAGGAATGGTTAAGTTCTGTCTCTTCTAAGCTCATGACAAGGAACAATGAATAATGTGCATCTCCGTATCTTGTTTCGGCACAGTCTGTGCGAGTTAAGCATCTGAGAAGGAGGTAGTAGGCAGTCTGTTCTTGGGGTGGGTAGCACTCCTTCTGAAGCAGCTGTTGCCAACTTGGTGCCCTCCAGATGTTTTGCACCACAACCCCCATCAGCCATGGCTTCAGCCCTGGTTGTAACACATTCACACCAGCTCACATTTGATACCAGTAGGACCAATTGCTGTTTAGGGCCTGTCTCCAAGGGCTGCCGCATACAGCAAGGCTGGTGGGGGGTGGGAGGAGTGGCATCAACTCCTCTACAGCTGCTCTTTTGGAGGACAGAGCTGTCTGCCCCTCCTAAGCCAGCCTGCTGCCCGCCTGAGAGTTGGAGAGACACACAGTCCCATCGCCTATCCTATATAATAAAGTGCAAGTGTCTCTGCGTCCAGTATTCCCTGTGTCCCTGGGTTTGCACTACTGCGCATGTGCCCCACGGACACAGGGATTAAACGGGCCGAATGACACTAGTATTAAAATAAGATTTAACTTTCTGTACATCAAAATTTGAGCCGGGGGGGGGGGGGAGAGCAGGAGGCAGTCCATTCCACACCCCAGCAGAAAAAAAGGATGTCCCTACATAACCTTTGTGTCTCTTCTGCAGTGTTGACTTGTTTTACTTTTTTATTTTATTTATAAATTTTCTAATCTGCTTTTCAACTTTTGAAAAACATACCAGAAATTTCAGCCGGGCATAAAAACACCCTTGACTTTTGCCTGAGGTCGCCCTGATCCTTGTTACCCTTTGCCTGCATTGACATTGAGTCATATTAGGATTTCCTGGGCTTTCACTATCGGGGGTTTTTGGGGGGGGGGTTGTCCCATGTTGAAAGGAACGTTTTTTGAAGGTTAATAGGAACATTCTTAGGGATCAGGTTCACGGTAGATAAGTGGCACCTGGGCACAAAGGTTTTCTCCCTCTCTCTTAACACCAGAACTCTTAGAAGCTGATTGTTGGAAGATTCAGGACAGATCAAAGAAAGGACTTCTTCATGAAGCGCATAACTGAACTATGGAACTCCTTCCATATGGCTGTAAAAGGAGACTGGACAAATTAATAGAGGAAAAAGCTGTCAGTGGCTACTAGAAGCAATGGCTGTGTTCTGCATCCGTGCTCAGAGACTGTGGATGCTTCTCAATACCAGTTGCTGGAAGCCACAGGGGGAGGGAGGGCTCTTGTTCTCGGGCCCTCGGGCATCTGGTTGGTCAGTGAGAACAGGATGCAGGACTAGATGGGCCATTGGCCTGAGGCTTTAATCATGCTCTTATGCCAGCGTGGTGCAGTGGTTAAGAGCGATAGACTCGTAATCTGGGGAACCTTGGGCTAGACACACTTCTCTGAAGTCTCTCAGCCCCACTCACCTCACAGAGTGTTTGTTGTGGGAGAGGAAGGGAAAGGAGAATGTTAGCCGCTTTGAAACTCCTTTGGGCAGTGATAAAGCGGGATATCAAATCCAAACTCTTCTTTCATCTTTTTGTTGCAGCTCCCACTAGACTGAGATAGCCCATCCACAGGTTTTTTTTATGCCATAATCACATCCAAGTTTGACAAGTGTCATGTGTTGTACATGGGGCTGCAGGAGAGCGGGTGGCGCTGTGGTCTGAAACACTGAACCTCCTGGGCTTGCCAATCAGAAGGTTGGCGGTTCAAATCCGTGCAACGGGGTGAGCTCCCATTGCTCTGTCCCCGCAGTTCGAAAGCACACCAGTGCAAGTAGATAATTAGGTACCGCTGCAGCCGGAAGGTAAATGGCATTTCCGTGCACTCTGGCACTCGTCACAGTGTCCCGTTGCGCCAGAAGCAGTTCAGTCATGTTGGTCACATGACCTGGAAAGCTATCTGTGGACAAACGCCGGCTCCCTCGGCCTGAAAAGCGAGACAAGCACCACAACCCCATAGTCGTGTGTTGTTGTTTTTTTACCACATGGGGCTGCCCTGGAAGGCTTCTGAGAAACTTCAACTGTGGGCAAAAGATCACTGCAAGGTTGTGCAAGCCTCAGAGGACACTCCTCGCCAGAGTTGAAACAGCTGTACTGACACATCATTGGTTTGCAAGCTGATTTTAAACTGATGGCTTTCAGGCCATTGTTTGCATGGGACCCCAATCTCTGAAGGACTGGTGAGCTTTCTGGGGCATTGCAGGCTGCATCAGGTCCCTTCATAGGGGAGGCAGAAGAGATGGAGGGTTCAGTGTTGTGCCTTCTGCAGAGACACCTTCACTGCTAAACTTGAAGTGCCAGGGCATTCAACTTCCTTTTAAAAAAAAAATCCGCCAAAGATTATTTTATCTGCCAATAACTTTTGCCTGCATTGTTTTATTGTTCCATCTGGCATTACATTTCTGACATCACTGGCGTTGCTGCTGTTATTTCTGACCTGCTATTACACGAATGAAACGTGCCATGAGTCTGACTTGCAGTGAATCTGACCAGACAGAGGTTGGCAAAGATGCCTCCTAATTCTTCTACCGCCATCGCATCGCCAAATTGCCATCCAGCAGAGCTTTTCTGGGTGATAATTGGGCTAGTACCTGAGGGACCCAGGTGGCACTGTGGGTTAAACCACAGAGTCTAGGGCTTGCTGATCAGTTGGTCACCAGTTCGAATCCCTGCAATGGGGTGAGCTCCCATTGCTCGGTCACAGCTCCTGCCCACCTAGCAGTTCGAAAGCACATCAAAGTGCAAATAGATAAATAGGGACCGCTCCGGCGGGAAGGTAAACGGCGTTTCTGTGTGCTGCTCTGGTTCGCCAGAAGCAGCTTTGTCATGCTGGCCACATGACCTGGAAGCTGTCTGCGGACAAACGCCATCTCCTTCGGCCTATAGAGCGAGATGAGCGCTGCAACCCCAGAGTCGGACATGACTGGACCTGATGGTCAGGGGCCCCTTTACCTTTACCTTTTACAACAAGATCCTAGAACAGTTACATTAGGACACACACACACCCTTGGGAGACCCACGATAATAAATTTGCAAGGCTGTTTATTTAGTTAGTTACACTTATCTGTTGGTGTCATATTGTAATTTTGTGTTGTGTAAATCACTTTATTCACACCTTTGCACACTTGAAAGTTGGCTAAGAAATATTTTAAATAATAATGGGAGGAGGAGGCCAAAGCTGGTCTCTCAGCTGATCCAATGGTGTGACCCTGCTTCCCTTCCTCCCTCTGCTACAGCCCATTGGAATGACCAGCGGTTGTCAGGTGACAGCTGAAGGGGGAGGAGCCTGATGGAAGTGGGGTTTTTTTCAGCTGGGCCGATGGACTGGCCCTGCTTCCTTCCCTCGGCTTTAGCCTGACACAATGGCTGCTGCCAGGTGACAGCTGGCAGAAGAACAGCAGTTGTTGCACAGATCTGGAAAGCTTAATCCTGACTGATAGTAGTGTCTAACACCCCCCCCCCAAAAAAAAAAACCCACACCCTGATGCGTGCCTCTTGGACCTACCTCTTGTCTCCCCTTTTCCTTTCAGACCAACATCCCTTTCCTGCAGAATGTGCTTGGCAATGACCAGTTTCTCCGTGGCACCGTGGACACCCAGTTCATCGATGAGAACCCCGACCTTTTCAATTTGCGACCTGGCCAGAATCGAGCCCAGAAACTGCTCCACTACCTGGGTATGTGGGGGTGGAAGAAGGAGGCAAATGTGCATCAATGGGGAAGACCTCATCATGTGGGACCTCAATTCCAATTTTTAGCCAGGAGGAGAGCAAAATCAGGTTGGAATAGTCTGAATCACCTCATGGTTAATTCTTGGAAAGGGAGATGGACACTCGCACTAACAGGAAAGCATCACCTCCGACCTGGAAGCACTTCTGTGGCATGTGTGAGGAGGCTGTGATGAGGGGAGGGCTCTCTGTGGGTGCTTAGAGGCACGCTGTCCTCCCTTGCTTCACACATTCCAAGGGTTTCGGGATAGTTTCTGGAGCTGAACCAGCCTTTACCTTGTCCTGTGCCTTAAAGATAAAATAACCAAGCATATAGAAGAACAAGCTATACTGAAGCAGAGCCAGCATGGCTTCTGCAGGATGTCGCTGTGGGCCGTTTCTGCCAGTCCCCGTCTTTAAAAGTCTAACGCAGCTTTTTCTTCCCAGGCCATGTCATGGTGAACGGACCCATCACACCCATCCCAGTGAACGCCAGGCCTTCGCCTATTGACCCAGTTACTCCTTCCGTTCCTCTGGGTGAGTTTGGGGATCTGACGAGAAGAGGCAGGCAGGCAGTGTGCCACCCCTAACGTAAGAGGCCAGACCTTTGGAACACTTTCTTCTCATCAATTTCCAGACGTACAAGGAAATTTTTTCAGCCTCTGACCTCTTCCCCTATTGGGGAGCATGCAGCACCTGAGAATCGTGTTCGTTTTGCCCTGTGTGTATTTCAGATGCCAGACCCAGTCCTGCTTTCCATACAGGTGAAATAGCCCCATAGGCAACAATCTTCACCGGCTTCATTCTCCCCATGTGGAAAATCAAATTGCACAGTAATTTCTGTATCGTAGTCCTGGGACCCTCTTTCTCCTCTGTCCCACCCCACTCCCACCCCCACAATTTTCCAGCTATACGCTCTTCCTATTTAAAAGAGGGCATCTCAGAGAACCCTGCAGGCAGAGACAAATTGAAATTTGACGTTTGGTTGGTACCAATCTAGGTGAGCGCAGTGTAGGAGGAAGAGAGAGGCAGCTAGCCTAGATTGGAAAGCTTGCAATTTAGTCCTCACACAGAGCTCCACAAACCTTCGGACGTGTCCAGATGCAGCCGCTTTGTTTGAGAGCATAAAAAGAGACTGTGGGATCAGGGCATCCTGTTCTCACAGTGACCAGCCAGATGACTATAGAGATCCCAAAAGCAGATCTCGAGCACAGGAGCCCTCTCCCCTCCTGCGGTTTCCAGCAATGGATATGTTTCCTCTAAAGGAAAAAACAAGCCAATCAGAATGGGAAGCCCCTGGTGGCTGCTTTAAAGTTAACCCATATAAACATCCAATGGGGAAACTCCTGCCCAGCATTGTCACTTCCAATCCATAATGGAGTTAGGTTCTAAAAGGGTACACTGGGAAGGCAGGAGCCCAAGACCTCCCTCCCTTGGGAAGAGGCCAGCCAGCCATTATTCGGATCCTTTATGAGGCACAGAGGTAGAAGAAAAGAGAAATGTGGTAGTTCATTCAGTTAGTAAAGCCAGAGATGAACTAGACAGAAGGTCAACAGAAGTCAGAGGACATAAGAACTTGAAAAGAGCCTGTTGGATCAGACCAATGGCTCATCCAGTCCAGCATCCTGTTCTCACATGGGCACATTATGGGAAGCCTGCAAGCCAGGGCCTCAGCGATCTCACCTCTGGTGGCTTCCGGCAGATGGTAGCCATTGATAGCCCCCTCCTCCATGAATTAGTCCAACCCTCTTTTTAAGCCATCCAACTTGGTGGCCATCACTGCCTCCTGTGGGAGAGAGTTCCATAGTTAACAATGTGCTGCTTGGAGAAGTCATTTTTTAAAAAATCTGCCATGAATCTTCCAGCATTGGATGTCCATGAGTTTGAGAGAGAGAGAGAGAAATTTCTCTACCCCCTTTCTTCATGCCATGCCTAATTAGTAAACTTCTATCTCATTATCTCTTACTTGCCTTTAAGCTAAAAAGTATCAAACACTACAGCCTTTCCTCATAGACAAGATCATTTTGATTGCTCTTTTCTGAAGCTTTCCCAACCTTTTCTGTGTTCAAATATCTCACGATTAAAAAAAAAGTTTAAAAGCCGCTGCCATGGGGCAGGATACTGGCTTTGGGCCAGGGTGCTGTGGGAGAAAGCCTGTTTCACCCCTCTGACATTACCTCCCCAGGGCTGCTCTTAGTGATCCTGGAGAGATGGGGAGACAAAAATACTTGCATCATCTCTCATTCATTCAGTAAGGCTGTTGGCCACTTGGAGAGTATTGAGGGTGATCTGGATCAGGAAATGGCCCAATTTGGCCGCGGTGGGGTGGAGTGGTTCTAACCCAGAATAAAAAGGCATAATGGCTATGCTCTGCCTCCATAGTTGGAGGGTGTAAATGACTCTGAATGGCAGTTGCTGGAAAATGCAGAAGAGGGAGGCGCTCGAGTCCTCCTTGCCGGTTTCCCACAGGCTTCTGGTTTGCCATTGTGAGAACAGGATGCTGGACTAGGTGGGCCCTTGGCCTGATCCAGCGGGCTCCAGAGAATCCTCCACAGTGGAATTCATTCCTTCCTGGAACGAAAAGTGCTGGGTTCTTCCCAGGACCAAATGTTCCAGCCTGCATGCATCTCACAGCAAGAACTGGGGTTGCCGCGAGTGGAGAGAAATTCTCTGTCCATTTTGTTCACTTCACTTCACTCTGCTCTTTTTGGCTGAGGTGGGAGACAGATCGCTGCTCTGACTGATGGCATCCCTGATGGTAGGATTCCTGGGAGGGAGTTGGCACCCATGACTGGGCTTTTTTTGAGGTGGGTGGAACTGGGGGATACACCACCCTCCTGACAAATCTGGGCCAGATGCCTCTGGATCACAGCCCCCTTTCCACCGCATAGCCAAGGGCTTTAGTGGAACTTTTGCCAAGGCATCAGAACGGATCCAAAGGGTAAGGCATTGGGTGGCTGTTGGGGGCCATCTGGAAAATGCGTCATGAACGGGGGCCGGGGGAGATGCAGAGGCGGCATGTGCCACATGAGATGATGCATAATTTAAGGCTCTTCTATCTCTTGGAGTTGCACCAGGGCCCATGAGCTGGATGCATTTCAGAGAAGGCTGCGCAAGGCTTTCCCTTCCCAAGGCCTTGCGATATGGAGTCTTGGTGGCCTGCAGTACAGGCAACTCCCCATTTATGTGCGTTCAAGGCACACACGAGCGCAGCTGCGTGTGTCACCATGAACTCGGAAGTGGTACGAAGCGGAGCAAAAATGGCCCTAAAAAGCGCAGGAACGGCAAAAATGGCATTGTAAACAGTGCCTAGCGATCCCGCGAGCCTTTGCAAGTGCAATCCCAGGAGCCCTTGTGCCAGCCTGGCATAAGAAAAAAAAGAAATGCCTTGTACTGAATCAGACCATTGGTCCATCTAGCTTTGTATTGTGTACACAGGTTTAAATCTGAAGGCAGCCCTGTTTAGGGAGGCTTTTAATGTTTAATCAATTATCTTATTTTTCTGTTGGAAGCCGCCCAGAGTGGCTGGGGAAACCCAGCCAGATGGGCGGGGTATACATTATTATTATTATTATTATTATTATTATTATTATTATTATTATTATTATTAATATCAGGATTGGGAACATGCTGAAGCCAGAATAAGTGGTCACAGCTCCTTCATGGAGGTTTCTTAATCCATCAGCCAGCGCTTCTCTGATGGTTTGAACTTGCCCCTCACCACAGAGGGACAAATCTATCAATTTTGGTACCTCCCACTTTCAAATTTTCCTGCTCAGTTTTCCACATCTTTGCATCAGTTTGCAGCAACCATGTAGCGTAGTGGTTAGATTGTCAGACAAGGACCAGGGAGAGACCAGGGTTCAAATTCCCCCTTGGCTGTGAAGCTCACTGGGTAAGGTTGGGCCAGTCACCTGCCTGCCTGACAGAGTTGTTGTGAGGATTAAATGAGGACAGGTAAAATCACTACCTTGAGCTCCTAGGAGAAAAGGGTGGGCTATAAATTATGATGATGATGATCATTATCATTATCATTATTATTAACGTAAGAGCCTTTCCATGAGTCCTAGAAAAAGTTTTCTCTATCCACTTTCTCCATGCCAGGCGTCGTTTTATAAGCTTCAATCATGTTGCCTCTTACTCGCCTGCTCTTTCAACTAAAAATTATCATCACCACCACATGAAAATGTGTCAGCATTTTCCTGTGCATTTCCCCTAACACCCACATCTTTGCGAGCAATTTCCCCTAATATAATGCATTTTTATGATACTTTCACTAATACTTGCATTTTACGTGCACGCTTTCCCAGCATTGGGAGCATTAAAAGAGGAACGAAGGGAGGACGCCCCTCACCTCTCCTTTAAAGCCCCACGCAGGGGAGGACCACCAGAACACAGCAGCAAGAGCTCTCTTTGGAATTCCTTCTGGCCAAATCAGGTTGGGATGGTGGGCTGGAGGGTCCTAGGAGGGACTGTGCCAGTGAGCGACCAAACCACCGACCGCTGGATCTCACCCCTCCTTGGAACTCCATGCCCTTCCACCCCGCAAGCTCCACATCGTCCAGTTAGCGTTTGAGACGAACAAAGCCCCATGCCCAGCGGTCCACAAGTGGTGACAATCAGCTGGTCGTTGGGTCTTGGGAAGGCCTTCTCAAGACCCAGCAAGCAGCAAACCGTTGGTGCTTTGCAGGCTGTCCTTCTCCCCACCTGGATCGGTTTCAAGCGATGCAGGCAAAAAACAATCAGCTGGCATCATGTGACGTGAATGGCAAGTGGGAAGCCCCGCCCACCTGTCAAACCTGGCCTGCGGTGAGAGAGATAACAGTCGGGCGCCCACTGCCCAGATCTGGTTCACCCAGATCCAGTTCACCACCCCTCAACTAAGTCATACTCAGAGCAGACACACTGAATTCAAGTCCATTGATTTCAACAGGTCCCCGCGGAGTATGACTGACATTGGATATCGCTCAGTGTCCTTTTTCTATTTTACAACAAAATGGTGCTTATCATTCCCAGACAAAGGTGTTTTTAAGTGTTGGGACAGCAGAAGCAAATCCCGATCCACTCCTGTAATCGCCACAGTGCTATGATTTCAGTGAATTTTGGAATGCAAAACCGCACATGCTCAGAATTGACAAAACTTTGGGTGTCTTATGTGTGTGTGTTTGTTTGTGTGTTTTGTCCAATTATTAGAGATGTAACAGCACTTGTAAAACATGGTGGTGGTGGAAGAGAGAAGGCAAATATTAATTGTGTTCTCCACAGCTGAAGTAATAGATGTGGCTGTCTTTTTTTTAAAAAAGTGGGGTTTTTTTGGGGGGGGGAGGATACATAAGATTATGGAGCTGAGGGTCTAAAATTACCAAGCAGCTTCTGTGAACTGGAATAGTACCTGGTGATGTGCTGTTCCATCCCACGCCCAGAGAAAAGCCTGCATTCTAAATGAATTATGAAGATGAAGCTAATTTGCATCAATGTGCATAATTCTGTTTAACCGTGGAGTGAGGAGCGCCTGGCACCCTCTGCTTGAGTGGTTGGACCCTGTTTATTATCTGCAGGTAGAAAATGCTAATCCTTCACATTATATAGCAATTTCAGAGTATTCAGGGCACTTTGCATACCTTAACACAGTCGTCCTGAAAGCAACTAGGTCAGTGTATTGTAGATGAGGGTTCTAAGCCAGGGAGAGCCTAATGACACCTAGGGTGCTTCTGTTTGGGTGTTTATTGTGGCATGGGTGATACTCAGGCACGGGACCCTTTTTGCACCTCGGCCATTGTTGACATCCAAAGGCCAGACTGTTTTCACATTCCAAGGAAAATCTGATTACAGTGGTACCTCGGTTTACGAACTTAATCTGTTCCTGAAGTCCGTTCTTAAACCAAATCTGTTCTTAAACCGAGGAGCGCTTTCCCTAATGAGGCCTCCCACCGCCGGTGCCCTTCCACCGTTCAACTTCCATTCGTAGACCGAGGTAAAGTTTGCAAACTGGAACACTACTTCCGGTTTTGCGGAGTTCGTAAACCAAATAGTTCGTAAACAGAGCTGTTTGTAAACCGAGGTACCACTGTATTTTTTAAAACAACAACAACAACAACAACAACACATACACTATTGCCCATGACCCATTTACAATCCTAGAATCATAGAACTGCAGATTTGGAAGGGACCCTGAGGATCATCTATTCCAGGCATCCCCAAACTTCGGCCCTCCAGATGTTTTGGACTACAATTCCCATCTTCCCCGACCACTGGTCTTGTTAGCTAGGGATCATGGGAGTTGTAGGCCAAAACATCTGGAGGGCCGCAGTTTGGGGATGCCTGATCTATTCCAACCCCCTGCAATACTACTGGATTGTAGCATTAAACCCCCTGATTGGAAACACTCCTGGCGAGTTCAAGGCAGAGGTGAGACAACCTGACCAGGGCGGAGCAGCGTGAAATATAGCAACTGGGGAATTTCTCCTTCACCCACTTTACAGTGTCAAAGGTGTATTCGCAAATACAGTCGTGCCTCGGAAGTCAAAGAGAATCCGTCCCGGAAGTCCTTTCGACTTCCAAAATATTCAGAAACCAAGGCACGGCTTCCGATCGGCTGCAGGAAGCTCCTGCAGCCAAATGAAAGCCGTGTTGGACGTTTGGGTTCCAAAGAACGTTCGCAAACTGGAACAATCACTTCTGGGTTTGCGGCATTCAGGAGCCAAAACATTCGACTTGCAAGGCATCCGGAAGCCAAGGTGTCATACCCGTAACTATTCCTCCTGTGTTTTAAGGGGTGTGTTATCTTGTCTCCAAGTGGTAAGAGACTCCAGGGGTGCCAGCCCTGCCCACAGTTCAATTTCTTTAGAATGAGGCTTTCACCTGACCTACTGTATAGAATAACCTCTGCGGCCCCCGTTGCTTTTGCCTCTGGCTCTGCAAGTGGCCCTCAGAAGGCTGTGCAAAAGATCAAGCCGCCATCAGGCTGAAAGAGTTTCCCTCCTGTGGATTGTGGCTTCACTCAGTTCATTACATTTAACTGAGCAGCTCTCAAGCGCTGGCATCGACCGAGTGGTTATTTCATTCACGGCCAGCAGAGGGAGCTGTCGCCATCAATGCAGGGGAGCTTGTAGGGCAAAGGTGGGGAGTGGGGGTGGTTTGGGCCACTTCCTGGGTGTTGCGTGTCTTTGCCTGCTCATCCCTCTAATTTATTCCATGCTTAAAGGTCCACCTCCATAGCACCATTTTACAAATCTGTGGCCCACCTGTGTTTAGAATATGGTACTCTGTCCAATTCTGGTCACCTCACCTCAAAAAAAGTTGTTGTAGAGTTGGGAAAGGATCAGAAAAGAGCAAGCAGAATGATTCAAGGGAGTGGAACAACTCCCCTATCACAGAATCGTAGAGTTGGAAGGGACCACAAGGATTATCTATTGCTGGAAACCACAGGAGAAAGCTCTTGTCCTGCTCGCGGGTCAGCCACTGTGAGAACAGGATGCTGGACTAGATGGGTCATGGGCCTCATCCAGCAAGGCTTTGCTGATGTTCTTAGATCTATGCCCAGGACTGGAGGAGAGGCTGCTTTTTCTCCTCCACCTGACTTAATCCACGCAACGCAGGCTGGGTTCCCCTTTTGCTGAAATGCAACACAAACAACCCCCTGTGAAAATCTGTGGGTGGGAGAGGAAGGGAAAATCTGCTTGTTTCTCGTTAACGCCTGCTAAATATTTGATGGGCCTAACGAGCCGGCGTGGAAATCTTCATAAGTGCGCAGGGTGGCGGGGAGGGAGCAGGGGGGGCAAGCAGATATAATAGCCGCCTGATTTACAAGCCTCCCTGCTTTTTTATGATTGATACGTGAGGTTCAGTTTAATTATATTGGATTCCAGCCTTGTATCATTATTACAGCAGTTTATTTTCTTTGTCAGCGGCTAATCCCCAACCTAAGCCAAGCATTAAGAGAATGAAATAAGGCTGTTTAAATCTTATTAAATTTCCCCCGAGCCAATAGTTAAATCCGTGGCGTGTGTATGTGTGTGTCTTAGAGGAGATGCTGCAGACCCCGGAAGGGGTAGCCCTTGCCGCTTCCATAAGCGGGACGCACACACAGCCCACAGGCCTGTTAGCTAATGGGGCATTGCATAGGCAAGCCTTCCCCAACCTGGTGCCCATCAGATGTTTCGGATCAAATGTCCCATCAGTCCCAGCCAGCATAGGTAGGTCCAACACCAGCGAGAGGCAGTGTAGTGTAGTGGTTAGCGTGTCAGACTAGGACCTGGGAGGCCAGGGTTCAAGCCCCACACAAACATGAAGCTCTTGGGTGATCTTGGGCCGGTCATTGCCTCTCAGCCTAACCTACCTCACCAGGTTTTTTGCGAGGCTGAAACAGGAGGAGAACCACATACACCACCTTGAGCTCCACAGAGCAGGAGAAGGTGGTATATAAATGTAATAAATACAGTAAGTAACTCTGGAAGGCACCCAGTTGGGGAAGGCTGTTGTTGTTGTTGTTGTTTAGTCGTTTAGTCGTGTCCGACTCTTCGTGACCCCATGGACCATAGCACGCCAGGCACTCCTGTCTTCCACTGCCTCCCGCAGTTTGGTCAAACTCATGTTCGTAGCTTCGAGAACACTGTCCAACCATCTCGTCCTCTGTCGTCCCCTTCTCCTAGTGCCCTCCATCTTTCCCAACATCAGGGTCTTTTCCAAGGATTCTTCTCTTCTCATGAGGTGGCCAAAGTATTGTAGCCTCAGCTTCACGATCTGTCCTTCCAGGGAGCACTCAGGGCTGATTTCCTTAAGAATGGATAGGTTTGATCTTCTAGCAGTCCATGGGACTCTCAACAGTCTCCTCCAGCACCATAATTCAAAAGCATCAATTCTTCGGCGATCAGCCTTCTTTATGGTCCAGCTCTCACTTCCATACATCACTACTGGGAAAACCATAGCTTTAACTATACGGACCTTTGTCGGCAAGGTGATGTCTCTGCTTATTAAGATGCTGTCTAGGTTTGTCATTGCTTTTCTCCCAAGAAGCAGGCGTCTTTTAATTTCGTGACTGCTGTCACCATCTGCAGTGATCAAGGAGCCCAAGAAAGTAAAATCTCTCACTGCCTCCATTTCTTCCCCTTCTATTTGCCAGGAGGTGATGGGACCGGTGGCCATGATCTTGGTTTTTTTGATGTTGAACTTCAGACCATATTTTGCGCTCTCCTCTTTCACCCTCATTAAAAGGTTCTTTAATTCCTCCTCGCTTTCTGCCATCAAGGTTGTGTCATCTGCATATCTGAGGTTGTTGATATTTCTTCCGGCAATCTTAATTCCGGCTTGGGATTCATCTAGTCCAGCCTTTCGCATGATGAATTCTGCATATAAGTTAAATAAGCAGGGAGACAATATACAACCTTGTCGTACTCCTTTCCCAATTTTGAACCAATCAGTTGTTCCATATCCAGTTCTAACTGTAGCTTCTTGTCCCACATAGAGATTTCTCAGGAGACAGATGAGGTGATCAGGCACTCCCATTTCTTTAAGAACTTGCCATAGTTTGCTGTGGTCGACACAGTCAAAGGCTTTTGCATAGTCAATGAAGCAGAAGTAGACGTTTTTCTGGAACTCTCTAGCTTTCTCCATAATCCAGCGCATGTTTGCTATTTGGTCTCTGGTTCCTCTGCCCTTTCGAAATCCAGCTTGCACTTCTGGGAGTTCTCGGTCCACATACTGCCTAAGCCTGCCTTGTAGAATTTTGAGCATAACCTTGCTAGCGTGTGAAATGAGCGCAATTGTGCGGTAGTTGGAGCATTCTTTGGCACTGCCCTTCTTTGGAATTGGGATGTAGACTGATCTTCTCCAATCCTCTGGCCATTGCTGAGTTTTCCAAACTTGCTGGCATATTGGGTGTAGCACCTTAACAGCATCATCTTTTAAAATTTTAAATAGTTCAGCTGGAATATCATCACTTCCACTGGCCTTGTTATTAGCAGTGCTTTCTAAGGCCCATTTGACTTCACTCTCCAAGATGTCTGGCTCAAGGTCAGCAACCACACTACCTGGGGTGTACGAGACCTCCATATCTTTCTGGTATAATTCCTCTGTGTATTCTTGCCACCTCTTCTTGATGTCTTCTGCTTCTGTTAGGTCCTTACCACTTTTGTCCTTGATTATGGTAATCTTTGTACGAAGTGTTCCTTTCATATCTCCAATTTTCTTGAACAGATCTCTGGTTTTCCCCATTCTATTGTTTTCCTCTATTTCTTTGCATTGCTCATTTAAGAAGACCCTCTTGTCTCTCCTTGCTGCTTTTTGGAAATCTGCATTCAGTTTCCTGTATCTTTCCCTATCTCCCTTGCATTTTGCTTGCCTCCTCTCCTCCGCTATTTGTAAGGCCTCGTTGGACAGCCATTTTGCTTTCTTGCATTTCCTTTTCCTTGGGATGGTTTTCGTTGCTGCCTCCTGTATAATGTTACGAGCCTCCATCCATAGTTCTTCAGGCACTCTGTCCACCAAATCTAAATCCTTAAACCTGTTCCTCACTTCCACTGTGTATTCATAAGGGATTTGATTCAGATTGTATCTTACTGGCCCAGTGGTTTTTCCTACTTTCTTCAGTTTAAGCTGGAATTTTGCTATAAGAAGCTGATGATCTGAGTTACAGTCAGCTCCAGGTCTTGTTTTTGCTGACTGTATAGAGCTTCTCCATCTTTGGCTGCAGAGAATATAATCAATCTGATTTCGATGCTGCCCATTTGGTGATATCCATGTGTAGAGTCGTCTCTTGTGTTGTTGGAAGAGAGTGTTTGTGATGACCAGCTTGTTCTCTTGACAGAACTCTATTAGCCTTTGCCCTGCTTCATTTTGAACTCCAAGGCCAAACTTGCCAGTTATTCCTTTTATCTCTTGATTCCCTACTTTAGCATTCCAATCCCCTGTAATGAGAAGAACATCCTTCTTTGGTGTCATTTCTAGAAGGTGTTGTAGGTCTTCATAGAATTGGTCAATTTCACTTTCTTCAGCACCGGTAGTTGGTGCATAAACTTGGATTACTGTGATGTTAAAAGGTCTGCCTTGGATTCGTATCGAGATCATTCTGTCATTTTTGAGATTGCATCCCATTACAGCTTTTGCCACTCTTTTGTTGACTATGAGGGCCACTCCATTTCTTCTACAGGATTCTTGCCCACAGTAGTAGATATGATAGTCACCCGAACTGAATTCGCCCATTCCCTTCCATTTTAGTTCACTGATGCCCAGGATGTCGATATTTATTCTTGTCATCTCATTTTTGACCACATCCAGCTTACCTCCATCCATGGTTCTTACATTCCAGGTTCCTATGCAATATTTTTCTTTACAGCATCGGACTTTCCTTTCGCTTCCAGGCATATCCGCAACTGAGCGTCCTTTCGGCTTTGGCCCAGCCGCTTCATCAGCTCTGAATCTACTTGTACTTGTCCTCCGCTCTTCCTCAGTAGCATGTTGGACGCCTTCCGACCTGAGGGGCTCATCTTCCAGCGTCATAACTTTTATATGCCTGTTGTCTTTGTCCATGGAGTTTTCTTGGCAGGGATACTGGAGTGGCTTGCCAGTTCCTTCTCCAGGTGGATCACGTTTAGTCAAAACTCTCCACTATGACCTGTCCATCTTGGGTGGCCCTGCATGGCATAGCTCATAGCTTCTCCGAGTTATTCAAGCCCCTTCGCCACGACAAGGCATTGATCCATGAAGGGAAGGCTAGGTTAGACCTATTAGCGCACAGCTCGCCTAACTTTTTGGACCTGTGCACCACCAGAAAAACCGCAGGCTTTTTTCAGGCAGTACATAGTTAAACTGTGGAACTCCTTCCCACAGGAGGCAGTGGGAGCCGCCAGCCTGGATGGCTTTAAAAGAGGATGGGACAGATTCACAGAGGAGGGTCAGGTGGGTCAATAATGCCCACAATGACAGTCGGAGGCAGAAATGCTTCTGAATACCAGTTGCTAGAAGCCGCGGGGGGGGGGGTTTGCTCTCGCACTCGGGTCCTGCTTGTCGGCTTCCAGTTTGGGCATCTGGTTGGCCCCTGTGAGAACAGAATCCAGGACTACATATGCCATTGGTCTAATCCAGCGGTCTCGTCTTACGTTCTTCCGTGGAAAGCGTTAGAGGCCCTCGCAGCCACACTGCAACCACATACGCTGCCTTGAGTTTCTGTCCCCCCCCCCAAATTAGTGAAGGAGTTTCCTGGAAACTTCCTTGCAATCTCCACACACACACACACACACAGAGAGAGAGAGAGAGAGAGAGAGAGAGAGAGAGAGAGTGTCTACACCAGGCATCCCCTAACTTCAGCCCTCCAGATGTTTTGGACTACAATTCCCATCATCCCTGACCACTGGTCCTGTTAGCTAGGGATCATGGGAGTTGTAGGCCAAAATATCTGGAAGGGCCGAAGGCTGCCTATATCTGGTCTACACAATGAAAAGGCCTTTCCCCCCATACCTAGTCCCAGAAAGGGGAAGAGCAGTTTCAGGGATCGCAACTGGAGAAGGAAGAGTTAAGCTCCTCCCCTCCCTCCCCCTTGCCATTTGACTTCAGATTGGGTGTGGCTTTTTCAATTAATGCCTCTCCGGTTGCGACCACCCCAAAAACCATGCCCACCCCCACCCCCATGCAGCATATAGGACACCTTTTGGCTACAATATATGGCTTTCTCCCCCCTCCCCCAATACCTAACTGCAGTGAGTGGTGGGACTTAGAAGGGAAGGCGAGGGGCGCCAAATTTTGGCATTGCGCAAGGAGCCGCTGAAATTTGAAAGCCCAAAGTCCGCCACTGGGCTGATGGGAGTCGGGAGTCCAAGATGGCCATGCTGCTGGGACTGATGGGAATTGGAATCAAAAACCAAGTGGAGGGCACCGGGTTGGGGAAAGCTCTTTCCAACAGTGGCCAGTCAAGCTATGTCCACGAAGTCCTCTGATTCAGTTTCTCCCCTGTGTTCACCCCCTTTCCATAACAGGTCAGCCGCCCACCGGTTTCCGGGACGTCCTTCTCCGCGAGGGCCCTTCTGGGTTTGCCAAGGCCATTCGCCAGCACCGCGGTTTGCTCCTGATGGACACCACCTTCAGGGATGCTCACCAGTCGCTTCTGGCCACCCGAGTCCGCACCCACGACCTGAAGAAGATCTCGCCCTTTGTGGCGCACAACTTCAGCAACCTCTTTAGCATGGAGAATTGGGGAGGTGAGAAGTCTGCTGGGCCAGCTAGAGGGGGCTGCCAATGGCTGCTGAGCCACAACAGCTGTGGCTCTGAATGCTAGTTGCTGGGAATCGCAGATAGGGAGAGCCATGCTCTCACACTCAGGTTCTGCTTGCGGGCTTCTCATTGGGGCATCTGGTTGGCCGCTGTGGGATCAGGATGCTGGACGAGATGGGCTTTTGGCCTGATCCAGCAGCCAGACTTTTCCTATAGTCTTTGGGCGAATGCCGCCTCCCAGCATCAGGCCATTCCGGATCTTCTTCGGTTATTTAGTATTAAGGGAGCAACACTCCACACATGCTCTCCCATCTCTTCTCTTTTTAAAATCTTTTTATTGATCTAAACGTGAACTTGCACTGCAATAACACAAGAACAAAAAAAACAAAGCGAAAGATGAGAACGAAGTGAGAACTAAAATGAAACATAAAGGTAAAGGTACCCCTGACCGTTAGGTTGCGGATGACTCTAGGGTAGCACGCTCATCTTGCTTTACTGGCCGAGGGAGCCGGCGTTTGTCCGCAGACAACTTCCGGGTCATGTGGCCAGCATGACTAAACTGCTTCTGGTGAACCAGAGCAGCTCATGGAAACACCATTTACCTTCCCACCAGAGCAGTACCTATTTATCTACTTGCACTTTGACATGCTTTCAAACTGCTAGGTTGGCAGGAGCAGGGACCGAGCAACAGGAACTCACCCCGCCATGGGGATTCAAGCCCTAGGCTCAGTGGTTTAGACCACAGCGCCACCCACGTCCCTCTTAAAATGAAACACAAACACACTCAAATTTGGCTTGTTTCTTTCACATTCCCTGGGAAAAAATGTTATTATGACTAGTGTTAGAGGTAGTAACATTTTGAAAACGATTTATTTTACTTATAAATATCAGGACATCGTCCTCAAGGTCGCATGATATTCTCACGTAAAGCTAAGAAATCCAAATTGTGGCATATTTCACAGGAGGCCTTTGAGCACTTCATCATTAGTACATGAATTTTTACTGCACAGCTGAAAATAAATCTTGATTTGTGTGTCCTCTGGTATGCCTTAATTTTTTTAGTTCAGTACATTCTCGGGTCCATTCTCTTCCTAATTATTACCATTTTGTAGAAGCTGAGCCTTTGAGGCTTCCAAAATGAGCCTGGGGAGGAAGCGGGTCCAAATCTTGAGCCCCCAATTAAAAGCTCCTCCAGACGTGGCTACCGGCCACAATGGTTATGTTCTGCCTCCAAAGCCAGAGGCATCAATGGTTCTAAATACAATTTACTGGAAACTCCAGGAAGGGAGAATTGCTCGTGTGCCGGGGTTCTGTTTTCTGGCCTCCCAAAGAGGCAACTGGTTGGCCACTTTGAGATTAGAATGTTGGACTACATGGACCATTGGCCTGATCCAGCTGGCCCTTCTTATGTTCTTGCAAACATTGCACTGATGCTCTCCTCCCTCTGCCTCCTCCTCCCATCTACCATCCTCAGGCGCCACCTTTGACGTAGCCATGCGCTTCCTCTACGAATGCCCCTGGCGCCGCCTCCAAGAGTTGCGCGAGCTCATCCCCAACATCCCCTTCCAGATGCTGCTGAGAGGGGCCAACGCTGTGGGCTACACTAACTATCCGGACAACTCTGTCTTCAAGTAAGTTCCTTGGGTGATGATCTGCAATCTGGCACCCCAATTATGCAGGATAAGCACATTTTCTAAAATTACGTGAGCAGTTTGGGGGAAAAATAGGGCTGAATCAGACCATTGGTTCATCTAGTTTAGTATTGCTTACCCCGACTGGCAGCATCACGGGCACGGAGTCTCTCCCAGCCCTACTCGATGGTGACATCAGGGGTTGAACCTGGGACCTTCTGCATGTGAGACAAACGCTCTACCACTTGAGCTACGGCACAATTTGTATTTGTATGCCACTTACATTTCAACAAATCTCTACTCAGTTCACAATGCGTGTTAAACTAAGTAGCTTAAATATTGGTACTGCCTGGATAGCTCAGTTGGTAGGGCATGAAGCTCTTAATCCCAGGGCCGTGAGTTTGAGCCCCGCCTTGGGCAAAATATTCCTGCATTGCAGGACTAGATGACCCTTATTGTCCCTCTGCGATTCTGCGAATCTATAAGGCGAATGCAAAACATTGTCAGAAAACATCTGCTTTCTATAAAATAGAATGTGGGGTCTGTGGAGTGGGGAAATTCCCTTGTGCCCCCTTCGTGCCCCCCTTGTCCCCCAAGCCCTCTCCCCTCAGCGATCCTGCACGTTCCCTTCCTCAGGTTCTGCCAAGTGGCCAAGGAGAATGGGATGGACATTTTCCGGGTCTTTGACTCCCTCAATTACCTGCCCAACATGCTGTTGGGGATGGAGGCAGCCGGGCAGGCAGGAGGCGTGGTGGAAGCCGCCATCTCCTACACGGGGGATGTGGCTGACCCTAACCGGACCAAGTACAACCTGGACTACTACGTCAACCTGGCTGAGGAGCTGGTCAAAGCTGGCACCCACATCTTGGCCATCAAGGTAAAAGGAGGCCCACCACTGGGTCCCCAGTCTGAAAAGGTCTGAACCCCACACAACGGAGGGCCTCCTTCCCTTCCCTGTTTTGGTTCCCACTGCATCCGCCATTTCCCTTGTGGCTCCTCCCATATTGTGCTTCAGCTCCTCCCCTCTCTCTGACTCCTCCCTTAATGAAGCCCCGCCCCTGGCCTTGCCCTCCCCCACCTTGCCCTCACACCAACCCCTCTGCAATTCCCACCTCTCAGCCTCCCTGAATGCCTCTCTCTCTTTCTCAGGACATGGCCGGTGTCCTGAAGCCACAGGCCTCCTCCATGCTGGTGTCGGCGCTGCGCCAGCACTTCCCCAACATCCCGTTGCACATCCACACACACGACACTTCGGGCGCCGGGGTGGCCTCCATGCTGGCTTGCGCCGCCGCAGGGGCCGACATTGTGGACGTTGCCGTGGACTCCATGTCTGGGATGACCTCCCAGCCGAGCATGGGCGCCATGGTGGCCTGCACCCGTGGGACTGAGCACGACACAGGTGCGGAATGGGGCACGGGGAGGAGGGAGGTTAGAGAGGCGGGACTTCCTCCTGAAGGAAGGGAAGCAGGAGGACTTGAGGTTTGTCACTGCCACCAATGCTGTCCCTGGTCGCAGAGGCACCATACATTTAAAGTGCTATGATACCACTGCAAGCCATCATGGCTTCTTCCCCCAAAGCATTCTGGGAGCTGTTAAAGGGTGTTGAGCAGGCATCCCCAAACTTCGGCCCTCCAGATGTTTTGGACTACAATTCCCATCATCCCTGGCCACTGGTCCTCTTAGCTAGGGATCATGGGAGTTGTAGGCCAAAACATCTGGAGGGCTGCAGTTTGGGGATGCCTGGTGTTGAGAGTTGTTAGGAAGCCCCCTATAAGCCTCGCAGAGCTACAGTTTTCAGAGTAGATTAACAGAGGGAGCTCTGGGAGTTGTAGCTCTGTGAGGGGAATAGGGGCCTCGTAACAACTCTCAGCACCCTTAACAAACTACAGTTCCCGGGATTTTATCATAGCATTCTGTTTGGCTTTTAAATGCATTTTATTTCACTAAAAAACACAAAAAGAGCATAGTAAAATACTGTTACAGCAGGTTGAAAGCAGCATAAGGTTGGGCATTATCGCTGAACTTGTTCTGAAACATTCCAGAAAAATACAGATTTTTCCACAAACCTGTTAGGCTAGTTTAGATGTATTCTTTTACAATAAATTAGCGTAATCATAGTTGCTGTAGGCCAAATTTTCACAATCCATTCAGATGTATTAGGAAATATGCTTCCCCCTATTTTTAGCTATTATAATTTTAGCAGCAGTTATAAGGTTGAACACTGCTTCTTGATCATTTTCTATAATAACCTATTTTAGATGACCAAGCAGAAATATTATTGCTTCCAAAGGGTATATAATATCCTAACCTATCAGAGATAATAGCCTGAATGGTTTTCCAGGATATTTCTATTTGAGAACAATCCCAAAAGATATGTATGTAATCTGCTTTATTTAATTTGCATAGCCTTTTAAATGCGTGGTGTGAATGCGACCCATGCTTTGGAAGCTAGCTAAAGGCATGTCTTTTTACCACAGCTTTTGAAAATTCTGATTTTCTTTCTATTGAGTAACTCTATGCTGCTTCTAGTGTTAGTGAGACAGTTTCGATGCTATTTAAATCATTAAGAATTTTGACACGTCTTCCGAAAACTCCTGATTTGTTTTGTAACCAGCTGTGGTGAAGGGTGGGTAATAACAGATATTTAACAAATTGCTACTGCGAGATATGGCAATGGCTTCAAAAAGGGCCAGCCCAAAACATTTGCCCGCCTGAGGCAAAGAACAAAATGGCGCCCTTCCTTCCTTACACATATAAAGAGCCAACCAGTTGGCAGTTGTATCTTTCTTCAAGACTGGTGATGGGGCCACACCCTCCACTGCCCCTGAGAGCAGCTTAGGGGGTGCAATGCAGGCACAATTCTGCCCCCCCTCCCCCAGCACCTCGCCATTGATTCCCAACACTTAGCATCTGCCCTCTGAGGTATTCACCTCACCCTGTCTAATGGAAGGGCTGGCCTCCATGGCTTTTAAAAGAGGATTGGACAAATGCCTGGAGGAGAAGGCTTCTGCTAGCCGAAATAGCTACTGTTAGGGCTAAAGCAACGAGGCTTCCCATTCCTACCCCACTACATAGAGCTCTCTTCCCCCCCCCCCACCCCACCCTCTTGACTCAGGCATCCAGATAGAGAAAGTGTTTGACTACAGTGAATACTGGGAGATGGCGCGGGGCCTCTACGCCTCCTTTGACTGCACGGCCACCATGAAGTCCGGCAACGCGGATGTGTACGAGAACGAGATCCCCGGAGGCCAGTACACCAACCTCCACTTCCAGGCCCACAGCATGGGGCTGGGGAACAAGTTCAAGCAGGTGAAAAAGGCCTACGTCGAGGCCAACAAGCTCCTCGGGGACCTCATCAAGGTAAGCGGTGCCTCGTCCAGGGCCCAACTCCCAGTGGCTTCCCTCCCATCCACAACAAGGAGAGGAAGGGCAGGCCTTTGGGGCAGCATGGCACCAAAGAATCTCAGGGTCGTGAGTTCGAGCCCCACCTTTGGCCAAAGATTCCTGCATTGCAGGGGGTTGGACTAGATGACCCTCGTGGTCCCTTCCAACTCTACGGTTCTATGATAAAGATGCCAAGGGGGCTTTGTGCTTTGGGAATGGAGCGACTCCTCCGTGAAGGCAGATTGCAGCATTTGAGACTTTTTAATTTGGAGGAAAGGCAAGCGGAGACAAAAGTTTGCAAAATTCTGCATGATGTGGAGAAAGTGGATGGAGAAAGGCTTTTTCCTTCTCCCGTGACGCTAGAATTTGGCAACATCCATAGCAGATGGATGGATGGATTTATTTATTTATCTATTTGCTTCGTAAAATTTCTATGCCTCTTGAGTCTTGACCATAGGGAGAACCAGTGGCTCATCGGCCCTCTTCTCCCCCCCCCCACCCCTTCCTGCTCCCTGCAGGTGACGCCCTCCTCCAAGATTGTGGGCGACCTGGCGCAGTTCATGGTCCAGAACAACCTGACGCGGCAGGAAGTGGAGGCTCAGGCAGACGAGCTCTCCTTCCCGCTCTCGGTGGTGGAGTTCCTGCAGGGCTACATTGGCATCCCCTACGGGGGGTTCCCGGAGCCCTTCCGCTCCAAGGTAAGCTCCTTGGGTGTCAGAGGCGTGGAGAGTCCTCCCCTCCCTTCTGCAACTTCCCAGATAAGAATTAACAAGCAGTTGATAGATTTGTAGTCTTTTTATTACAGCGTCATGTTGCGAGCACAAATACACAGGTCTCCGTAAAGAAGCAGTTGCCTAGTCTAATCATTCTTCCGGCTACTGCAGCATTTTGGGCACCAACAGGAAGTTCCTCTCTCCTTCTGACTCCTTTCTTCTCTGATATGTTCGGATCTCCGAGAATGTCTCCACTAGCTGACCCCTCCTTTCTGGTTCTGTTGTCATTAACTCGTAACTGGGTAACTCCCCCCTAAGCTGTTCACCTCCTGCCTCTCTCTCTCTGCTTCCGAATACGCTGTGAACAAGGGAGGTGACTCTTCCCCCTCCAGCTCTCCATCGGAGAGAAGCTGGTCTGCCATAGAATGCGTTCCCCAATCCTCGTTTTCAGACCATTCCCTGACATTGGGGTTCCATGGATTATAACCATATCAGACATAGGACTGACACCCCTGCTCACGTTGTTCACCAACGCAGCCTCTTCTTATTAACTCCCACCACCCCTCTGGTCAGTGACCAAAATGAATCGATTCATAACTCCCACCACTCCCTTTACCCCTCACACAAACCCCCAGCCCCTCATACCCCTACCATTCTCACAGCTTCTTCAACCAGCATTTTCTACTCGGTTCCCTGCAACGCTGCTTTACTCAAAGTTCTGTTGTCGCTTTCAACCACCAATTCCCCCTCTCCCTTTTCCCCCATCCTGATTTCATGCAAATCCAGGTTTATGACGCAACATTGCAAATCCTACACTGTGGTGGTGATGCATTTTTATGTACAGTATTTAGGGAGATAGCCAGGTTAGTCATACTCAGAGGAGACGCTTTGAAATCAGCAGAGTTAAGTTACATCAAGCCCACCGAGTTCAGAAGGTCCACTCTTGAGTGGGATTAACTGGGTCGCACCTCAGAAAAATCCTTCTTAAGCGGAAGACGTCGGGCATCTTTCTTCATTCCGGCTGGTAACAGATTCCAGAGGGCTGGAGGCACAACGCTAAAAGGCCCATTTCTTACCTAAGCAAAGTGCACCTCTGGAACATGCAGCTCTCTCAGCAGTGCCCTGTCTGGGTTTCCAGGTAGGGATCTCTGGGGTGATGTATTCTCTGAGGTCACCTGGTCCTCAGTTGTTTCCCGGCCCCTGGCCGGAGTCACCACATCAGGGATATGCAAGCTGTTGTCTCCTTTGCACTCCCCTCCAGGTGTTGAAAGACCTGCCCCGTGTCGAGGGCCGCCCGGGGGCCTCGCTGCCCCCCATGGACTTTGTGAAGTTGGAGAAGGAGCTGTGCGAGCAGCACGAAGAAGAGATCACCCCAGAGGATGTCCTCTCGGCCGCTATGTACCCCAAGGTCTTCAACGAGTTCAAGGATTTCACAGCCAACTTTGGCCCCGTCGAATGCCTCAACACCCGCCTCTTCCTGGAGGGGCCGAAGATCGCAGAAGAGTTTGAGGTGACCCGAAGGGTGGGGGGGCAGAGATTCACACAAGCCCCTTTGCCAAGAGGCAGAGGGAGTGGGGCGCCTCTAACCCAGGTGTAGGTGCTCTTCCCCAGTGATCGGGGGGGGCATTATCAGAAGCTGGCAATGTCTCAACAAGGGGCAGTTATTTGCCCGTCCCCACACTAAGGTACCTTTGGGGTAGCAGTACCACGTAGTCGGACTGGACGTCTTTCCTAACCCTGCCAGGAAATGTCATTGCAGAGCAGATGTTTGGTCACTGATCTAAAGCCATGTCCTCAAAAACAAAACAAGGTTCTTGTCTGCATGTTTCTGCATAAATAGGGATCAGCCTGGATAGCTCAGGTGGTTAGAGCATGGTGCTGATAACGCCAAAGTTGTAGGTTCAATCCCCATATAGGACAGTTGCATATTCCTGTATTGCAGGGAGTTGTGCCATATGATCTTCAGGGTTCCTTCCAATTCTACAAACCATAGGTTCATTTAGCTCAGGATCCTCTTCAAAGAAAGGCACAGGAAGCGGCTACCTACTGAGTCAGGCCATTGGTCTATCTGGCTCAGTGCTGTCTACACTGACTGGCAGCAGCTCTTGGGTGTCCCCCCAGTCCTACCTGGAGATACCAGGGATTGAACTTGGGGCCTCCTGCATGCAAAGGAGATGCTCTTCCCTTGAGCTTTGGACTAGCAGGACCTCCAGGGCAAGGGAACTCAGAGCTCGCTGTCTTCCTGACATGCAGGTGGAGCTGGAGCGTGGCAAGACCCTCCACATCAAAGCCTTAGCGCTGGGAGACATAAACCGGGCCGGCCAAAGAGAAGTCTTCTTTGAAATGAATGGGCAACTGCGCTCCATCCTGGTCAAGGACACAAAAGCCATGAAGGTAAGATTACCCTGTGTGCTGCAGCAGAAGCTAACTTTAGTTAAATAATATATAATAATAATAATAATAATAATAATAATTCATTTATTATTACCCCACTCGTCTGACTGGGTTGCCCCAGCCACTCTGGGTGGCTTCCAACAAATTATAAAACCACAGTAAAAGATCAAAAATTCAAAAGTTCCCTAAACAGGGCTGCCTTCAGATGTCTTCCAAAAGTCAGAAAGTTGTTTATTTCCTTGACAGCTGATGGGAGGGCATTCCACAGGGCGGGTGCCACTACCAAGAAGGCCCTTGAATCCTTGATTGGAGCAAACCTTTAGTTGGAAAACTATAAAATAAGAAAGCTTATGGTTATGGAGAGCCAGTGGTGGTCTAGTGGTTAGAGTTTCAGACTAGAAACGGGGAGTGACCAGGGTTCAAATCCCCCCCAACTCGGCCATGAGACTCACTGGATGACCTTGAAGGCCAGTCACTGATGCCTCTCATCCCAACCCACCTCACAGGGTTGTGTGGGGATTAAAAAATGAGAGAGAACCGGGCACACTACCTTGAGCTCCTTGGAGAAAAGGTGAGGTATGACGGCATTAAATAAATAGGAAAGAGTTTGACAGAGGAACAGACTCCCACAAGAGGTGGTACACTCTCCTACTTGATAGGAAAGAGTTCTATAGTCTTAGCTAACTATCTAGTTGGAGAACCAAAGAAGCCATGCTTGCCCCTTTGTTCTCGGAAGATACATCCAAGATGGCCTCACATCTCAAGGTCAAATGAGACTGGGAGGAGGAAGTTGTGAATAGGATGCAACCTAAGTAGTATCAGTCTAACTTCGAAGGGTACAGAGAGGTCAGCGCAGAGTTCAAAGGTAGAGGGATAATCTATCTGTTTAAACACCATGCTAACCCCTTTTCTGAGTGGCACCCAGACTTCCAACAGGTAATAAATAAGCAGGCTAGTCATGAGCAAATAAGGACCAGGGATAGATAAGTGGGTGGACAAGCTGGCGGCAAGATCCAGATCACAGCTTGCAAGATTAGACTTGCAGTTCGGGAAGATGAATCGAGTGCCCTTTCGGGTGTGTTTGTTTTGCTCGAATTGGATGCTTTTCTGATCATTAAAATTCATCCGTGCCCTCCTGAAAAAATAATAATCTTGCAACCAGCAATGCAAATATTAAAAATAACAAGATTCACCAGCACTGAGATGCCAGTAACAATCAGCCTCAGAGGTGGGTAAGTAGGGGCTTGAAAATACAGTTCTTACTCACCAGCGGTGATTTAACAAATGTCAATATAATGCTGGTATTGCATCCCTTTGGGGCCTGGTCCCTTCTTATCTGATCCAGCACCTTACCCTGCATCCTGTTCCCAACAGAGGGCTCAGCCAGATCCATCCAGGAGATCCCTAAGAGGGGGCATGAAGGAAACAGCTTCCAGCATGACAGGAGGTTCTCTTGGCTAACTGCTGAAAGCAGACAATAGACTCCCACTCCTCCTCCTCCTCCTCCTCCTCCTCCTCCTCCTCCTCCTCCTCCTCCTCCTCCTCCTCCTCCTCCTCCTCTGTGAATCTCTATCTCCAATTACATTTTTAAATGATCTATGAGCCAGTCTACATATCCAGAGGACTGATATGATGTCAGCCGTCTAGGGAATGTACTGTTTCAAATAAAGTGGGGGGGGGGTTGGCATAGTCCAATGGGCTCCTGTGTCAAAAAAGCAACAGTTGAAATACCAAATTCTACACAGAAAGAAATCGAAAGAGAAGTCTAGGCTATACCTTTAGTCTAAATCTTTGGCCTTAGTAAGAGCTAAGCAGTGGAACAAGACTCCCACAAGACGTGGTGGACTCTCCCTTCCTTGGAGGTTTTTAAGCAGAGGTTGGATGACCATGAGTCATGTATGCACTGAGGATTCGTGAATGTTACTCAGCGCTATCTTAATTGTTAGTTGCAGATTTTGCTGAGTGGTTTTATTGTGCTGAACCTGATTGGAATCTTGTCTATATGCCAATAAAGGTTTGAGAATTAAACACACAAAAAAGTATGATCTAGTTGAGATGCCTGCATTGCAGGGGGTTGGACTAGATGACCCTCAGGCTCTCTTCCAACTCCAATTTATACCCTGGGACTACAGCTCCCATCAGCCAGCCCCTACTTGGTGCCCTACAGATGTCTTAGACTACAGCATCTGGGGCTGATGGGCATTGTAGTCCAGATTGGGGAAAGCAATCCTGGCATATCATTCCTCTCCTCTCTCACTTCTACTCCAGGAAATGCATTTCCACCCCAAAGCCCTGAAGGACGTCAAAGGCCAGATTGGGGCCCCCATGCCCGGGAAGGTGATTGACATCAAAGTGCGGGAAGGGGACCCCATCGAGAAGGGGAAGCCCCTCTGCGTCCTGAGCGCCATGAAGATGGAGACGGTGGTCAACTCGCCCTTGACGGGGACCATCAAGAAGATCTACGTCAAGCCAGAGATGAGCTTGGAAGGAGACGACCTGATCTTGGAGATTGAGTAGCTAGCCCTCCCCTGCTCCAAAAGCAGAACAACTTGTCCCACTCACACGCACATGACCCCCCACTAAAAACTGCTGCTTCCCCTCCCTCCGTTGTAACCCAGGCTGTGCAACGGAGTCTTTAAGCCCCTCCATCTGTAGAAACTCTTCACCTTCTTCCCACCATCCCCTGCCAGGCCTGTATTCTGTATGCTTCAGATTTTTTTATGGGGGGGAGGAGCCCACAGAAATAAAAGCATGGCAGCATAGAGGGTGGGAGGGATCATGTGGGTCTGGGAGACACGGCAAGTGCCCGCTGGTTCCAACTTAGGAGGCAAACAAGGAGGAAACCATTTTTGGGGGGGAGGAGGAGGGATTTCAGCTGTTTCCTCCTTTCAAGAAAGTGATGGCAATTTCAGCCCCCTCCACCGAAAGTGGAGCCTTGGAGAAAGCAGACCTGAGTGGGGAAGGAGACCCCTATCTCCATAGCTGCACATGTGCCCTCTGCCCAGACCCCATGGACCAATTTAGCGAGGGGGGGGGGACATCGTTTCCTTACCATCTCCCTCTGCTGCAGCCCGCTGCTGACTTCACTACATGCCTCTCCCCCACCTCAGGGGGGGGGATCTTCTGTAGGACACCCCCCCTCCACACCTCTTAGAATGAACATTTCAGGTTCAACATTGCCTTATGGTTGGGGAGGAGGAGGGCAGGGTTAGGACCCTCCCTTCCTCTTCCATCACTCACTTCCTTAATCGCTCATTACAATTGCCAAATCAGAGACTTCTTCTCAAGCCAATGGGGGTGGGAGAAACCTTGGGGGGGGCCTTCAACTCCCTCCCCTATATGTGATGTACAAAGCAATCCCAATCACCAGAATGACCTAGGTAGCCCTCTGGCTGTTTTTGGACTACAAATCCCATCAGCCTCAGCCAGCATGTGCTGATGGGAGTTGTCGTCCAAAATGGCCGTGTTGGCCTCAGACGGTGTGTTGTTTACAGGGTTGTTCACCGAGGGCTGGGAGGGGAACCAGGGTGAGGTCCCCTCCTCCTCCTCCTCCTCCTCCTCCTCCCGCCCGTGGGTGAGGGAACAAAATGGAATAATGGAGCGCAAATCATTTCGACTCCACACTAAGGAACTGGACTGAGCCGGCCGGCGTGTCGGCATCTGAAGAATCATGGGATTATTTGATGAGACCGACAGGTGAAACGTGGGACCCACAGAAATTTCACTTGAAAGAAACGAAATCTATAGTATATAAATATCTATATAAATATCTATATATAAAAGCTCATCAAGGCAATCCCCTGTGTGGCGTGTGGATCAAGGGAGGGTCTGTGTGGGTGTGATGACGTCTCTCTCCCTCGGACCGAAGACACTGAACGCTGGAAGAAGATTCAGGACGGATAGAGGACTTCTTCGCGCTGTGCAGAGCTAAACTGTGGAGCTCCCCTCCACAGGAGACAGTGACGGCTACTAGGCATGGCCCTGCTCTGCCTCCACAGTCAGAGGCAATAATGCTTCTGAATACCAGTTGCTGGAAGGGAGAGGGATCTTGGGATCTGGTCCTGCTTGCATGTTTTCCCCATGCATCTTGTTGGCCCCTATGAGAGCAGAAGGCTGGATCAGATGCCTGTTGCCTGACTCTGGCTCCCTCCGGTTGCTGCTTTAATGCCCAATTGCTTCTCAACACTTTGCACACAACCTTTTGCCAGGTCACAGGGTGTGGTCCAGGGGTAGCTCACGGCTTTGGGGAGCTCCAAGGGCCGTGTTCCCACTTTTCAAAACTTTTGGGGGCCGCATGGCAGCAGCTGGTCTGTGCGGCCTGGCCTCCACATTCTTCCTGTGAATGTTGGGCACACAACTCCCCTCCCTCCAGCTGATCACCCCCTCCTCAAATGATCAATCTGGCGATAGGTGAGGAGGGAGGCAATCTGCACCCTCTTGGTGTACTGGGCTAGGGGAGAGACCAAGTCAGGCATCCCCAAACTTCGGCCCTCCAGATGTTTTGGACTACAATTCCCATCTTCCCCGGCCACTGGTCCTGTTAGCTAGGGATCATGGGAGTTGTAGGCCAAAACATCTGGAGGGCCGCAGTTTGGGGATGCCTGGACCACATGCTCTGGCTATTTTAATCACCAAAATGGGGGGAGGGGTCCTCGGGAGGCCAGAAAAGCATGGCTTGGCTGGGGGGGAGGGGCTGAGGCAGTCCGCCATATCTCATGCCACTTCCCTCTCCCCTTTTAAAGAATACCTTTGCTTGGCACACTGCAAGACACAGTGCCTGTGTGTCTCTGCCCACCCACTACCTTAATTTGCCCAGAAGCACAAGCTGGAGCTGGGTGTGGGTGAGAAAGAAGGAGACAGGAGTCACACGTTCAATGTTGGACAAGATGAGTCTCCGTTTTTTAAATAGCTGCACAAGTTACAGTTCTCAGCAATAGGTTTCCCCAGATTTGTGGGGCGGGGGGGGGGGAGGAAGAGGGCCCAGGAAGTCCTGTTGCATAAGTCAACATATGCACATTTGCATCATAGGATCCTGTGCTCCACAAGTCCGCTTCCACTACCACCCTGACTTGAAGCAAAAAAAAAAAAAGCCCCCCTTCCTCAGGGGCAGAGGAAGGGGGCGGTAAGGGTGGGCCGCCCTGGGTGGCATCACTGAGGGGGGTGACATTCTGCGTGCCGTGCCGCCCGCCCATGACTCCCAAGCCTTGAGCCTTCCCCCTTCATTTTGACAGCTCAGGGGAGGCTTGGGAGTCACGGGCGGGGGGGTGACATTGCCCCCCCCCCTGTTCCCAGGCTGCTTCCTGGGGGCGGGAGCCTCCCCTGAGCTGTCAAAAGGAAGAGGGAAGAAAGGAAGGCTGCTGGCAAAGTCGCACGGCTCCCCACCCCACCCAGAAAGCAGCCCACCATGAGCGGCTCACCCCCTGGGATGCTCCCCCTGCCCCCATGGCCCTGCCCCTGGGTGCACAGGCATGTGTGCCGCTCTGGGCGCTGGAGCAGCTAGCTCTGCCTCTGCCCTTCCTGCCTTTCAGGTCAGTGTCCAAGCTGGCTGTGACATCCAGTTTCTCCCCCAGGACACAACTTTCCTGTCCCGTTCGCATGGGGGCTGGAAGAGGAGGGCTTAGAACAGGCATCCCCAAACTGCACCCTCCAGATGTTTTGGCCTACAACTCCCATGATCCCTAGCTAACAGGACCAGTGGTAAGGGAAGATGGGAATTGTAGTCCAAAACATCTGGAGGGCCGAAGTTTGGGGATGCCTGGCTTAGAAGATGCCAGTGCAGGGAGGAGTAGGCAGCAGATTTGCCAACATTTTAATCTGACATTGCCCCTGTGGTATTAACTACCACCTCCTGTTACGGAAATTGAACAGGGGGAGCTTCTTCAAACACCAGAAGGCAAAGCAATGGGGAAAGTCTCCTGCTAAATTTCAGCACAGCCAGCAGCTGCTGAAAGGCACAGAAGCCCTCTTTGCACATGGGAGTTGGCAACATTTCTAGGGAGACTCTTCCACAGACGCACTAAACTCCTCTGCCCAGGTTGTTCTCCTACCTCTGCTCATAACTACTTTCCCCCCACGCAGCCTCTGCTTCACCAAAATGAGGAAATGCCAACTTCAAAGGCATCTTCTTATTAACACGTCAATTATTCTTAAGCTATTATTGTCTCTTCAAACTGAGAAGTGAATTTTCGGAGAATTAAGTGAGCACTCAGCAGGGGCTGCTGAGACAGAGCTCAGCTGACTTCACAGCTGTAATTAGCTGCCTACACACCTGTGTGTGTGTGTGTGTGTGTGTGTGTGGCAGGGAAGAGTGAGGTGGTGTGCAGGTCATAAGAAAGAAAAAGCAGTATGGCGCTCTGCCTTCCAAGATGAATGTTTGAGGACATTCCGTAGTAGTAAAGTGGGTGTTTGGAAATATGGAGGGCACAAGGAGAAGGGGACGACAGAGGACGAGATGGTTGGACAGTGTTCTCGAAGCCACCAATATGAGTCTGACCAAACTGCGGGAGGCAGTGGAAGACAGCGGTGCCTGGCGTGCTCTGGTCCATGGGGTCACAAAGAGTCGGACACTGCTAAACAACAACAACAACAAAAGTGGGTGTTCCATGTAACAGCAAGGAAATTTGAGGTGCACAGATAAAGGAGGAACCATACAGGGGGGGGATGGGTTTTTTAAAATATTAAATATTTTTGCACAGTCAACGGTCAAGAAGGTGGTTTATGCATGTGCTATGGAGGCTTGTGAGGGGCAGATGGGACTCATCAACCTGGGAAGGTAGCCTACCTAGGCTGACCCTAAACCTCCGCAGCCTTGCAGGGGATCTTTGGGAGAAGAAAAAGCTAAGGAGTAAACCCTGCACAACTCCGGTGTGCAGTCCCAAACGCTGCCTCCTGGCAACTCCTGCAGCCAAGCTGGTGCCAAATGTATTGCTCTGCTTTCCTTTGGACCACATCAGTGAGGCTGAGAGGTGGGTGTTGTATGGGCAGCTCAGCAGCTTCCAGGCATGTTACTTGGGTTTTGCTAATGCAGCGGTTTGACCTCACCACTGGAGGGGTGGGGCACGGTGCGCATTTGGGGGTGGGGCGCGCCGTGCACAATGACATGGCACACGTTTGGGGGCGGGGCGCACATTTTGGGGGCGGGGCGGGCAGCGGCGATGGTGCCCCTGGGATCGCGTCACTCGGGGAGCACCGCCCCTATCTTCCTACTGTTCCCAAAGGGCAAAAAATGGAAGCATTTGGACTGGTGCAAACTATTCCAGCTCTCTAGAGAAAAGAGAAACTTGTTACATCTTTCTCTTTCCACCTCTGCCACCTTGTTAGTAGTAACTAAATATTAAAAAGTCATGCTGAAACAATCTCCTGAGTCTGGTTTGCATTTGTAATTGCAAATGCCTGCCCATGGCCCATTTTGCCAAAAAAAAATTGCAAATTTAATTACAAGCTTCAACTCTCCAAGCTTGAGTTTAGCTTCTTCGAATTTGTCTCTGAAACTCACTCCAATCCTGCACTCCAATCTCCAAGCAGCGGCAGACTCCAGGGGTGCCTAACCTTACCCAGGAGTGAGTTTCCTTGGAATGACAGTCAGTGGAGACTGCGACATCCTTAAGATATATGGCTAGGTTTACACCTATATTTACAACCTGAGCATACCGGTAGAGTGGAGGGGCTCACAGTATTAACACCATAACAGATCTTGCTTACCTAGGTTAGGTTTCCAGGAAAGCCACAGCTTGGGGTCCAGTGCAGAGCAAGACACACCTCTGTGTCCCCAGCTTCCAGCACCAGGCAAACTTAAACACATAATTATCCCATATACAGCCCCCCTTGGCCTATTCTCCATCCTACAATAACTTGGCATCCAGCCAAGTGTGGTGGCAAAACCCTTTGTTTCTATGGCAACAGAGCAACCTATTTGGATATGGTAAATAGCAGTACTTAACTGACCAGCCAAGGTCATTATGTTAACAAAGGAACTTTATGGATGCTTTTGCAGCCTCTTCTGTTAGACTCTAAGCCAGCCTGGAAGGGACCTAGTATATCATCTAGACTGACCCCCCAGAAAAAAGACACACGCCCCCAATATCTGTTTTTATCTATGCAACACCCTTCTCCAATGTTTTGTGCTACAACTCCAGGCTGAAGGAAGTCATAGTCCAGAACATCTGGTGGGCACTAGGTTGGGGAAGTCTACGGCATTCAAAGTGCTTTGCACCCACTTTAACCATTACAACGGGCCCCCAAACGTAGACCGCTATCATCCTATTATTATTACTGGAGGTGCCTAAATCCAGCTTGCAAATTCATGCAGAGTTGAGTACTGCTTGAGAGCTGCTTGTACTGCTTGAGAGCAGTACATGTGAAAAGGATCTAGGAGTCTTGATAGATCACAAACTTGACATGAGTCAACAGTGTGATGCAGCAGCTAAAAAAGCCAATGCAATTCTGGGCTGCATCCATAGGAGTATAGCATCTAGATCAAGGGAAGTAATTATACCACTGTATTCTGGTCTGGTCAGACCTCACCTGGAGTACTGTTTCCAGTTCTGGGCACCACAGTTCAAGAAGGATACTGACAAGCTGGAACGTGTCCAGAAGAGGGCAACCAGAATGGTCAAAGGCCTGGAAATGATGCCTTATGAGGAACGGCTTAGGGAGCTGGGTATGTTTAGCCTGGAGAAGAGAAGGTTAAGGGTTGATATGATAGCCATGTTCAAATATATAAAAGGATGTCATATAGAGGAGGGAGAAAGGTTGTTTTCTTCTGCTCCAGAGAAGCGGAACTGGAGCAATGGATTCAAACTACAAGAAAGAACATTAGGAAGAACTTCCTGACAGTAAGAGCTGTTCGGCAGTGGAATTTGCTACCAAGGAGTGTGGTGGAGTCTCCTTCTTTAGAGGTATTTAAGCAGAGGCTTGACAGGCATATGTCAAGAATGCTTTGATGGTGTTTCCTGCTTGGCAGGGGGTTGGACTGAATGGTCCTTGTGGTCTCTTCCAACTATGATTCTATGAGTTTCGAACCAGTAACATCCCGGGTTGCAGTAAAGCCTTCCTTTCAGCTGCTGCTGCTGCTGGCCTTGACAACAACCTCTGGGCGCAAATGAGCCTTTGAATTTGCATTGTGCTGCTCCTTTTCCTGCCCATAATGCATCTTCAAATTGAATTCACAGGCGGAGGGATTCAAAGAGCCAATCGATAGCATTAACAATTCATGATTCATGCTGGGTTAATTATGAGGCAACAAGGCCAGAGCTCAGTCAAGGTCATGCCATTGCCTGCCTCTGCTCTACACAGCCTCCCCCAACCCCTGAAAAGCTTCCCACACCTGATTGCCCCTTTGGAGGGAGAAATCTTTGGACACCCCACTGCCTCATGAGCATTGAAGGACCAGCCTAATCAGGCAGCAAAATTAAGTGTTGATAATTTCCCATGAACTCCATGTCCAAATCATCCCTGCATCAACAGACTGGGTGTTCGGAAACAACCGTGCTTCAGGTTGGAGGGGGCAGAAGAAGCCCTGAAGCCATCTCAGAACGGTACCATTTCCAGAAGGGTTCCCTTCCCACTATGTAGCAAAAAATAGCAGCATCTTGTGACAGCTTAAAGACACTTTATCAGATGAATAGAATGTCATCCTGAGTTGGGTGCGTCAAGACCTCTTTAAATTGTTGGTCCTAACTTAGGGGGGAGTGTCAAAAGACCAGCACAGCTCTTCTGCAAGGATCAGCCTAAACATGCACTTTCCAGAAGGGCAGTTAGTTATAGGAGTCTGCTGAAGCAAAAATCAGCAGTAGGCTTTGTGACACCCCTTAGAGACTGACCAGTTAAGCCACGGAAGAAGACCCTCCAGGTGTCCCTATTTTCCGGGGACAGTCCCAGCTTTACAGAAGCCATCCCGGTTTCTGATTTGACCTTGGAAGGTCCCACTTTCCCTGAGGATGTTCCTATTTTCATCAGAGAATCAGGGGTGTAGGAAGATTGGGGCGGTGGGGGCGGGCCGCCCCGAGCGGCGCAATCCCAGGGGCGCCATCACGGCTGCCCGCCCCGCCCCAAAACACACGCCGCGCTGCACCCCCAGAATGCACACCACATCCCTGGGGGCAGCGCGCCTGTTCTCCACCCCCGGTGGCAGAGCATGAAACTCCGCCGCTGCAGAGAATTGTTGGAGGGTATAGAGTTATGCGACCCCCAAGCCAAGGAGATAACTAACTATATAACCTTTAGAAGACACCTGAAGGCAGTCCTGTATAGGGAAGTTTGGGGGGTTTTTTTAATGATTTATAATGTTTTTATGTAAGTTGGAAGCTGCCCAGAGTGGCTGGGCAACCCAGTCAGATAGGTGGGGTAGAAATATAATGATGATGATGAAATAGGACACCCCTTTTTTCATCAGGAAAATTTTGCAGGGTATGCAGCAGAAGTTTTCATGGACCACTTCACCGGATGCATGCATCAGACTAAAAGGGACAGGTGAATACATGAAAGCTCATCCCATAATACAAGCTGCCAGTCCTTAAGCCTTAAAGTTTAATGTGTGTAGTAGGGTTTTCACCTGTCTTGTATAATACAGTGGTTCCTTGGTTGTCGAACGGCTTAGCTCCTAATCAAATCGGCTCCCGAACGTCGCAAACCCGGAAGTAAGTGTTCCGGTTTATGAACGTTTTTGGGGAGCTAAACTTCCAACACGGCTTCTGTGACTTCCGCTTGAGTGCAGGAAGTTCCTGCAGCCAATCGGAAGCCACACTTTGGTTTTTGAATGGTTTTGGGAGTTGAACGGACTCCCGGAATGGATTATAGCTCTGGGTAGCCAAGCACAGACAGATTTACAAATTTGTGTGTGACAAATTCCAGAGGCGCTATCGTGTTAGGCTGCTATATAGATTGTAATGGATTGTTTAATTTAAAGTCACTTCAGCACCAGATGAAAAAGAAAAAGCCCCCCCCCTGTCCTGTATTTTGCTAGAACAAACGTGGCAACCCCAGGAGTAGGTTGCAAAGATTTACTAGGTCAGAAAAACAGCAGCAGCTGGGAATTCACAAAAGTGGAGTCCACTGGCCTACAAATAACACAGGCTTATACAGAGCCATTCCCTCGCCTTAGCTTTACACATGTGTAGAATGAAGTCATGTTCTCCTAGGAAAAGCAAGCCTGTATTATCAGAGCTGGATGCCTGATTCAGCGGGAACAAAGTGCCTACTTTCTATCAAACTGTCTCAAGGTTGTTTTTCCTGCACAAACCGTTCTTGACACATTCTTAATGCAACCTAAGTAAGCAGATTCTCCTAACAGTACTGTTTCACACACTGTTTTTGCATTTCTTCACATGTAAAATCAATGTGTTTATCCACCACAGGCATCACAAGCCTTTGTTGTGAGTGTAGATAAGACTGTTAGCATCTTTCCCAGTTCTACCTGATGAGCTCTATGTATCTCGCTACCTTGCATATTCCACCCGCAGAAGCCTTGTCCTAAACAACTCACTCGTGTATGTGTGTTTGTGTTGTATCACACCACTGACACAGGCTAAGGGCTCCTCCAGCAACCGATTTCTTGGGCACATTCATTCAGATTTGCTTGCATAAAGCTCAGTTGGCAGGGCATGAGCCTCTTCATCTCGGGGTTGTGGGTTCGAGCCCCACGTTGGGCAAAAGGATTCCTGCATTGCAGGGGTTGGACTAGATGACCCTTGTGGTCCCTTCCAACTCTACAATTCCGTGATTCTATGTGGAGGTTAGGTTGTATCCAATCTTGGTAAGCACTCGTTCTTATTTGTATGCAGGTGTTATTTTATTATATTTATAATATTTTAAAATTGATATACCACTTGACTGTAAAACAAAATAACAACCTCGACGCCGTTTTCAAAAAGAAGTTAAACGGCGACAATAAATATGATTTACCCACAGTGTATTTATTTATACATCTTCCCATTAATCATTCATCTGTTCCACACTTTCCAATGTGTTTCCAAACCGCAGAGAGCCCTGGTTGTTGAGGTTTTTTAAAGTGGATTTGTTGCACTACTGCAACGGACACTTTAGGTAAAGGTAAAGGTAAAGGGACCCCTGACCATTAGGTCCAGTCGTGACCGACTCTGGGGTTGCGCGCTCATCTCGCATTATTGGCCGAGGGAGCCGGCGTACAGCTTCCAGGTCATGTGGCCAGCATGACAAAGCCGCTTCTGGCGAACCAGAGCAGCACATGGAAACGCTGTTTACCTTCCCGCTGTAGCTGTTCCTATTTATCTACTTGCATTTAGACGTGCTTTCGTACTGCTAGGTTGGCAGGAGCTGGGACCAAGCAACGGGAGCTCACCCCGTCACAGGGATTCGAACCGCTGACCTTCTGATCAGCAAGCCCTAGGCTCAGTGGTTTAACCACAGCACCACCTGGGTCCCAACGGACACTTTAAAGGACTTTAATTGTGCAAACCAAAAGTTCCCTGCCACGTTCTTGAATCCGTCCCACGAAATAGTGGCAGTCTGAAGTCAACCCTCTCCCCTCCAATTTGATTGGAGTAGGGAGTACTTTCATATACTGTAGTCAAGGAAGCATGTAGGACCTGCAGTTCTCCACAGAGATCATTGTACATATTATCACTCAAACTGTGGATCACACCTCCGAAGCCTGGCTGACAATCACACATCCACCTTTAGAGGTTATTCTCAAACGATGCTGATGTTTAACATGCACATCCTTCCCTTCCTCATTAGCTGAGTGTCGCAGCTCAATTGCAAATCTGGCTACAGTCTAGAATCACCAGGTGATCTCCAGATTTTGTCAGGCTCCAACTTCCTTCATCCACAACGATGGTCAGAGGCAATGGAAAACACCACGTGGGCTACCCCTGATCTAAATCGACTTTAGAACCAGCAGGCAGGCAGGCAGGCAGGCAGGCAGGCAGGCAAGCTTATTCAAAGCCTCTGTCTCACCCCCTGCTATACCAATCCTCCCAAAAAGGTGTTATTTTTTTTTGGTGGCCCCACTATAACAGTGAAGCAAAGAGGTGCAGGTGCTTGCCACAGCTTGGAAATTTGGAATAACATTGCAGCCTAGTGGTCAGAAAGAGCAAGTGAAGGTGGATTTCACGTAAATGACTTATTAATTCTCCCCCTTCACATAATCAATGCTGGGCATTTTTAACATATCACAGAATCATAGAGTTGTCGAGTTGCCCCGTCCTTGACATTTGAACCCATTGGTTCAGGACCTACTTTCTATCAAACTGTCTCAACCTGATTAGTGTGAGATATGAGTGCGATGATGGGTTGGCCTCATCGGTGAGAGAGATCATCATATCATGGTCGGCTAACGCCGACCTTAAGCCAGGCAGCCCCCAGGTGATGAAGGGCTGACCCTCCACTGTCCACCTGCTTCAGAGGGTTCTTCGAGCTCAGAGTCTCACTTGACAACCGGACTGAACTTCTGCACTGGGCAAAAAAAGCAAAGAAACAACCCCTCTTGTGCTTAGCAAGCTTGAACATCAGGACTATGTACCCTGGCTTGTCTACTGACCAGTTGCAGGTCAACGACTCACAGAAGACAGGCATCATTGACCGTGAACAGAAAACACTCAACCTTGACCTTGTCGCTCTGCAGGAGACCAGACTCGCTGCAAATGGCTGCCTCTAAAAGAAGAACAACACCTTTTTCTGGCAAGGAAGCCGTCCAGAAAAACCATGTATTCATGGAGAAGGCTATGCAGGGAGGAAATTGCTTCTGTCTGCAATAGAACCACCAACTGAGGGCTCAGAACGCTCGATTTCCCCTCACCTCTCAGCCACCTCTGGTCCTGTTAACATCTTGAGCATTGACACTCCCACTGTGTGCTCTGGGCATACTGTTACAAAAGTTGGGTGCCTCCTAGACTTTCTTTCCAGGAAACACAGATCCCACTCCTAACGCCAGTGTTACAAAGGTTGGGTCCCTCTCTTCTTCTCTGCAGAGAAGCGGCCAAAGACCATGGGAATCACTCAGGGACTGTGTTCCTTTGGAGAATTGAGACATGGCAGAGACTGTTGTAGCTTTAAGAAATATGGCTTACTCACCTATTTACACCTTCAGTCTCCATGAAGGAAGTCCAGATCTTAAAGGTTAAGGTAAAGGGACCCCTGACCGTTAGATCCTGTCGCAGACAACTCTCGGGTTGCGGCGCTCATCTCGTGTTATTGGCCGAGGGAGCCGGCATACAGCTTCCGGGTCATGTGGCCAGCATGACAAAGCTGCTTCTGGCGAACCAGAGCAGCGCACAGAAACACTGTTTACCTTCCCACTGGAGTGGTACCTATTTATCTACTTGCACTTTGACGTGCTTTCGAACTGCTAGGTTGGCTGCTAGGTTGGCAGGAGCTGGGACCGAGCAACGGGAGCTCACCCCGTTGCGGGGATTCAGCATGGTTATTTCCAGAGGGGCTTATCCCTTACAGCAGAGCATCCAGCCTTCAGCCAACCATCCCAAGATGGATTCCATTCTTTCTTCTTCCTCATTCTTCCCAGAACACCTTCCTAGAAACTCTCTTTTCCTGTCACCTTGCACCTATTTACCCTGGCAACTTTCCAAATCTCCCAATCTCTGTTCACATGTCAGGGCAAGGGGAAGGGCAGTTCTCTGGCATTGCTATTGCCCTTCAATGGCCCTGTATTATTTCTTAATGGCCCTAGCTTGGCCAAGGTGTTTTGCATGGGTGAGCTCAGGAATTCCTCTGCATTTCTCCCTACACAGCCCAAATCAAAATCCTACCATTTTTCAATTTCTAGGGTTTTGGGGGTCCCCATCCCGAAATCTGTACAAACCAAGGAACTTGACCAGGCTGTCAGGAGGGTCTGGACTGTGAACACCTGTTCCTGCTGGGAGATTTCAGTGCCACAGCAATAAAACCATTAAAAACCTGTTAAAAGAGTTTCTTGGGAAGATGGACTGGTTTTTAAGCCACTCTGGAAACTGTAGCTCTGGGAAGGCAATAGGCTCTCCTCACAACTCTCAGCACTCTTAACAAACCACAGCTCCCAGAATTATTTGGGGGAAGAAACATTACAGTCATACCTCGGTTTAAGTACGCTTTGGTTTGAGTACTTTCAGTTTAAGTACTCCGCAGACCCGTCTGGAACGGATTAATCCACTTTCCATTACTTTCAATGGGAAAGTTCGCTTCAGGTTAAGTACGCTTCAAGTTAAATACAGACTTCCAGAAGCAATTACATTCATACTTCGGGTTAAGTACGCTTCAGGTTAAGTACTCCGCGGACCGTCTGGAACGGATTAATCCACTTTCCATTACTTTCAATGGGAAAGTTCGCTTCAGGTTAAGTACGCTTCAGGTTAAGTACAGATAGGGTTGCCAGACTCCATAGTGGACAGGACTTCTGTGCCTTTAATTGCCCTGCTCTCTTTTGAGTCTGGAAACCTTAAAGAGAAACCAGCAGACCCTTTGTTTAGTTTCCAAGCATTGTTTAATTTTCCCTTGCATTCTGGACAAAAGTCCCTCTCCAAGCTGCTGCTTCCCCAGGGAAGGGAGCTGCTGGCAGGCCCCCACACTTCGGGGTCCCCTGCCTAATTCCTCTCCTCCCTTCCCTGCCAGGCTGCGCTTAAAATGACAAAACATAAATTTGTGCCTTTAGATGCGTAGTCCAGTTTTGGCACGGAGGCACCCAAATGTTGCAAGACCTTTAGGCAGGCAGCGGAGAAATTCCCACCCCGTGAAAAGGCAGAGCTGCCTGCCTGAGATAAGCCTTTCCTCAAACAGGCAATAGAGGGGGTGTTATCCTATCATCTCATCTAAGTCAGGAAAAGCCTCGCTTTCCGTGGGTCACTGAGCCTTTTGAAAGCCAGGTGGTGGTAACATTTCACGGAGGCAGCTAATTTAGGTCTCTCACTCTCTCCCTGTTTTGGAAGCTGATTGGATAATCTCACTTTCTTTGGAAAGGTTTTTTTTTAAACTCAGCTGGGTGACTCATATCATGTGATCCCTGCAAGTTTTAAACTTGCAAAGTGGTGCAACAACTGTAAGGGAAATTAAGGAGAGAACATTGACAGCTGTCATGCCTTCCATGGATCTTTCGCCTAAACCAGAAGATTATATCTTGCAGGGTCCTGTTTTCAACCCAGTGAGTGATAATTTTTATTTCCTTTCATTTTCTGCCTGCCCTGATGAGTTGTAGATACGGTACCTTTGGTGGGAAATACCCTAATTTCATAATCAAGTATAATTCTAAGGAAGGTGGGGGAGAGAGAGAGAGAGAGAGAGAGAGAGAGAGAGAGAGAAGGAAGGAGAAATAGTCTGCCATGCTACCTTTCTAGGTTTTAGTGGACAGTCTGGAAATGTGATTTTTTTAAAATAAAAAAAGTTAACCAAACACCTGTTTGCTTCTGAGTTAGCTGTGGGCGGCTCATGCAGGCAGCTAAGATTAGGGCTGCCAAATGTCCGTTTTTTTAAAAAAAGAACCAGGATCTGCAGAAATTTACAAGCAGGACCAACTGCACTTGGCTGCAGGTCAGAAAACTGTGTTGTTCATTATGTTACGTAAAGCTGATTATAAATAAGGAACAGTAGAAGGGCCCTGCTCAAAACGAGTGGCTTTTTAAATGGTAGGCTTGCCATTCCATTTTGTTTTTCGACTAGCCTTCCTCATGTGCTTCGAGCTGATGCTGAAACTCTTCTCCCCCCCCCCCCGCCCCCATCCATGCTGGAGCAATAAATTGCATGACTGATTTGTCAGCCCAGAGAGCATCACCCCAGGCTCTCTTCTCCTGGCAGCTAGAGAGGTCCAACTGCAGACATCCCCTACCAGCTCTGCAAAGTGATATTGCTTGTGCCCTGCAGCTGTTTTGGACTACAAATCCCATCAGCCCCTGCATCGTATGGCTCTGCCGGTGTGGTCTGATGGGAGTTGTAGTCTAAAACATCTGGTAAAAAAGTAAAGGACCCCTGACAGTTATGTCCAGTCGCGAACGACTCTGGGGTTGCAGCGCTCATCTCGCTTTACTAGTTAAGGGAGTCAGCGTTTGTCCACAGACAGTTTTTCCAGGTTATGTGGCCAGCATGACTAAGCTAAGGTTACCAGACGCCCCCGTTTCCTGGGGACAGTCCCCGGATTTACAAATCAGTCCCCATACAAAATCCATTGAAGATGAAAAGTGTCCCCGGATTCATTGAAAAAAATCTGGTCACCTTAGACTAAGCCACTTCTGGCGAAACCAGAGCAGTGCATGGAAACACCATTTACCTTCCCGCCGGAGCGGTACCTATTTATCTACTTAAACTTTGATGTGCTTTCGAACTGCTAGGTTGGTAGAAGGCAACAAAGCTGTCAAAGGCATCCCTCGGTCTCCTAATTATTCCCCCTTTGCATTTGACTTGGGGCGGGGGATGATTCCAGCATCAAGAAACTCACCCATCTATTTCCTGACCTGGCAAAGGAACTCAGGATCTTGGTAGCCTTCAGGAGTGAGTGGAGGACAAGCATTAGCTGGGATCTGGTGTCTCGCTGCTGCCTGACCAGCATGCTCTGGATTCCGAAATCCGCAACCCCATCATGGTTGGTTCACTCTTGGGGCATTTCTGGAGCATGTGCAGAGTGCCGGCTGAACCAAGCACCTCTGTAGCACTGGGCAGGAAGGGCGTCTCATTTGCCCAGCCAAGCCTTTAATGCTTGACTCTGTGCTCTCCTGTGTCCATTTTTCAGATCGTTCCTTACATCACCTCCATCTTTGGCAGCTTGGCGCCTGGGAAAATGGTTTCCATCCAGGGAGCAACCCCAGTGGAAGCGGAAAGGTAAAAAAAAAAAGAGAGAGCGATCACATTGTTTAAAGAGAGGAGTTCTGAGAGCTTTTATCCTTCCAGTGTGTTAATCTTTCCGGAGGAAGGAGAAAGGAAAAGGGGAGAGGAAGGAGGCTTTCCTGCTGAATCACGCCAAGGATAATGCCAAGGTTGCAGGTTCCATCCCCATATTGGAAAACTGCATATTCCTGCATTGCGTGGGGTTGGACTAGATGATCCTTAGGGTGCCTTTCAGCTATACAATTTGAAGATTCTATTCTTCTGCTTCTGACAGGTGTCATTTCCAGGAAACCCACGTGGGGCACAAAAATGAGGGCAGCCCCCAGTCATTTGTCCCCACCACAACTGGTATTTGGAAGCAGACTGCCTCTGAACATGGAAGTTCTCTGTCCTAAGAGCCACGGATAAACTTCTATCATCCTCAGTTAACGTCTGATCGTTTTTAGTGCTCTGTTTACTGTGTTTTAATCTCATGTGTGCTGATTTTGCACAATATTTTCTGTTGTAAGTTGACTTCTTTTGGCATAAAGTGATGGAGAAAAATGAATAGCAGTGAGCACCTCTTGCAGCAGTGAACTCTGTAAATTAGCTCTGTGAAGAAGTCCATTCATTTTTCTGTGTCTGTCCAGTACCTGCTACTACCCACAGTTTTGGCCATAAAGGTCTTACTCAACACAGGTCATTCTGGCCTCCCTTAACCACCTTCTGTTCAAACCTCAGACTCCTCCAAATAAATTGGTTGGTAAACTCAAAACAGTATTTTGCCAGCTCCATATGAAATTTAAGAATAGTTGCAGGGTGCTAAGCAACAGGTGCTAAAAACATATTTTACACAATTCCAGTACAGATGCAAACTGACTAGGAAAGATCTTGGAAGAGGAGAGTCTTCAGTAGGTTCTGCAAAGACAACTGATTATGTAATACACGTCGATGTATTTGTAATAACCTTGACTCTGCTTTATGTTCTGTGATCTATATTTCACTGAATGAAACAGGTTTTTGGTTTGATGTCCTCCATTCAAAAAGAATATGAAAGGAATTCACTTCTTTAAATTATTCTTCCTGTTTTTCCCCACTCTTGATTCAGGTTTCAAGTTGACTTCCAGGCCGGCTCCAGCTTGGCCCCACGGGCTGATATTGGCCTCCACTTCAACCCCCGGTTCCGTTCGCGTCCCTACACAATCTGCAACTCGCTAAGCAACGGGCTCTGGATGGAGGAGGTGAAATTCCCCCACCTGCCCTTGAAAAGCGGCGACTCTTTCCTACTGCTGTTTCTCTTTGAACAAGATCATGTGAAGGTGAGGAGGTTCACAGGAGAGACACGCCTGGCTCCTGGTCCAGGCTAAAGGCCCATCTAGCTCACAATCTTGTTTCCACAAACTAGACTTTGTTTTTCTCTTCCTTAGGTGAGCGTAAATGGACAGCACTATCTCCAATATATGTTCAGCTTGCCACTGGCCCGAATGAACACACTGAGAATATCTGGCGATGTCATCCTGAAAGCCATAGCCTTTTTCCCTCAAAATGTACAGTATTGTATTGAGCAATTTTTTCACCTCTCTTTAAAATATACATATTGGCGGGGGTAGGGTGGGGTGGTATGAGGGAAACATCACCAGCTGAGGTTAATAATGAAAGTATTTCCTCAATCCAGACTCCTATAAATTAATATAGGCAGTCCATATATCCAAATAGATATCCAAATAGGACTGCCTAGAAAGGGCAGTGAGATCCTAGAATCTTAGAGTTGGAAGGGATCCAAGGGTCATCTAGTCCAACCCCCAAGGGTCATCTAGTCCAACTGAGGCATAGGGTGCTTATACTTCCACATACAGCCATAGCTCGGTTTAAGTACGCTTCGGTTTGAGTACTTTCAGTTTAAGTACTCTGCGGACCAGCCTGGAACGGATTAATCCACTTTCCATTACTTTCAATGGGAAAGTTCGCTTCAGGTTAAGTACACTTCAGGTTAAGTACAGACTTCCGGAACCAATTGTGTACTTAAACCGAGGTACCACTGTATTTCACATTCTGTTAAGAGTCGGGGCAGTTCAGCCAATATGTATGCAACTTTTAATGCCTAAGAAGTCCATAAAATTAGGATCCAGAGTGGGGGGTGTTCCCTCCCTCCCTGATATCAGAACTCCATTTTTTGTGTACTAAGGTGATTAGCAGTAGGTTCAAGAAGTATTTCTTGATGCAAATGTTATAGAATTATTATTTTTTTTAAAAAGAACTTTCCTGAGGAGAAAATTTAGAAGGAAAGCGAATGTGACAAAGGAAGCAAACGACACCATGGGAGAGGCCTACTTCCCAAAGTATTCATCCCACCTTTGACCTGTAGGTGGAGCTGTCGCCCAACCTGATAGCCCTGTGGTGCCAATTGTGTGGCTCACTCACTGAGACAAGATGTGGGGATGTGGCTTCTAGCTGGGACGGCTGTAAAAAGAATGGGAAAACTTAAGGACGAGGTGGCCTGCCACATGGCTAGTAAATGGAACCACAGGCAGTGTATTTCTGATTTGTGCTGGCTGGGGAGAGCTAAACACTGGGAAAGGGGCCTTGGGTTCCTGCAGGCATTTTGTTGGCCACTGTCAAAATAAGATGTTGGAGATCAGCAACAGCCTCTCCCAACTGGGCACCCTCCAGGTGTTTGGGACTAAAACACGGCTAGGGCTTAGGGGAGTTGTAGTCCCAAATATGTGGAGAACCTTAGTTGGGGGGAGGCTGCTGTAAGCTATCTTTGGGGTAATAAATAAACCCACATCCCCCATTCCTGCAAAACAAATAAAAATCCAGGTTTATGCAAAGCTTCAAACACTTGTATTTTGAATTATGCAAGGGGAGTGGTTTGCAGAAGATGCTAAGGGAAGCCATGGGGCTGGGAGAGTGCCCTGGGTATTCCCCACATTGGAAGCTCCTGCTGTCAGATTTACGACCTGTTGTTGATCCGTGCTGCGTCTTATTCTGTCCTCTCTCTTCTTGTGTGCAGCCTTTTGATATCTGTAGAACAGAATACCCTGTTGCCCCAGTAAGTATATATTTATTTATTGAATTTACATTCCTCCTTGCTCCCCACAGAGCCCACGGCGACAAGCAGAGGTAGTATTTTAAACAGTAATCTCCCTCTTGGATTACTGCAATGTGCTCTACCTTTGAAGGTAACTCAGAAGCTACAACTAATCCAGAATGTGGCAGCTAGACTGGTGACTGGGAGTGGCCGCCAAGACCATATAATACCAGTCCTGAAAGATCTACATTGGCTCCCAGCACGTTTCTGAGCACAATTCAAAGTGTTAGTGCTGAGCTTTAAAGCCCTAAACGGCCTTGGCTCAGTATACTTGAAGGAGCGTCTCCACCCCCATCATTCAGCCCGGACACTGAGGTCCAGCACCGAGGGCCTTCTGGCGGTTCCCTCACTGCGAGAAGTGAGGTTACAGGAAACCAGGCAGAGGGCCTTCTTGGTAGTGGCTCCCGCCCTGTAGAACACCCTCCCATAAGATGTCAAGGAAATAAACAACTATCTGACTTTTAGAAGACATCTGAAGGCAGCCCTGTATAGGGAAGCTTTTAATGTTTGATGTTTTATTGTGTTTTGATATTTTGCTGGAAGAGAGTAGCTGGGGCTGCGCGGCATGCAGTCTAATCAATCAGTGCATAATTTTGTGTGTGAAATAAAAAGTAGATAAACATTGGGGAAGTATCACAGAATAGCTCATAAAGGGGGAATATGTGGGCGGTCCTGCACAAACCCACTAATAATGCACTATTATGACATCTGTGACATGTTGAAGAGGATATCGCCACCCCCCAAAAAACCATCATCTTCAATAGTCCCCGTCTCTCTATCCCACCTCCTGCCCAATTCCAATCCCATTTTCAAGCCAGTGCATGGGAGTCTTATCCTGATTTTTGTCTCTCTCCGCCCCGCCCCCGCTTTCTTTCTTTTTTTCCATAGCATTTATTCAAGAGCAGAGCTGTTCTGGTGAGTCTAAATACACCCGTTGCCTTTATTTTCTCCTGTGGCTTAGTGGGGCAGCTTCTGCAGCTGCTAACTTGCTCCTTGCTCTTTCTCTCACTTTGCAGGATGTCCCCCTTTCCCATCTGCTCCCTGAGAGCCTCAGGCCGAGAGACACAATGACAGTGAGAGGCTTGGTGCGTCAGGACCCCAAAGAGTAAGTAGGCCCCCCATTACCCCCCCTTGCACTTGCTGCACACTTTTTTTGTGGTAGATCTTACAGTCAGGGCTTGGCAAACGGGGCTTGGCAAAACTCTGTTCTGATTGATGTAGAAATATAAGGAGCTGCTTTATAAGTCAGACCACTGGTCCATCTAGCTCTGTATTACTGTGTGTGATACAATTTACTACCCGCTCTCCACCCTTAGGTGAAATTGTTTCCCTTCTTTCCTTTGCTTTTTCCTTACTTCCTTTTTCCCCCGGTTCTCTTTTCTTCTCTTTCCCTCCCCCCCCCTCTCTCTCCTTCTCTTTCTTTTCTTTTCTGTGGTGTCCTCTATCTTATATACCAGTCTTTGGTATTACTGTTATTACTATTGGTTTTGTTTTAATGCACCTCTCTCCATTGGTTTGCTGTGTGTAGGTGTGTTTTGCATTTTCCATTTACAATTGTACCTTGGTTTTCAAACGCCTGGGAAGTCGAATGTTTTGGTTCTGAGCGATCGAAAACTGGAAGTGATCGTTCCGGTTTTCAAAGGTTCTTTGGAACCTGTCAGGGGATTGTTGCGGCTACTCTCGAGTAAAGACGCTCCAGTCCGATCTGTCTTTTAAGGTTTTATTGTGCATACTATTTACAGTGCAGAGATAGCAGAAAACATGACCTCCTAGTCACTCGCAGAATCTGGCAATGGCGCCCTTCTGCTTTGGGGCCAGCATAATAGCTTGGCGACCCTGAAACGCAGCCCCCTAAACCTGCGTTTGGGCGCGCGCCTCAATTCAGGCGCCAGAAGCGGCTGCGCTCCCTCTTCCACCTGTTGGCTAGGCGGGCAGTGCAGGGGCTCGGATGCCTCACTGAGCCCTCCCTCCATTCCACTCCATTCCTCATCCCCCCCCCCCGCCTGACCCGCTGTGCTGTTACCGCTGTCGCTGGGCGAAGTGCTGGTCAGGATGAGGGCGGGGAGGCTCCCTGTAGGGAATCCCCCTGACAGAACCCGAACGTTCTACTCGACTTCTGCAGCTTCTGATTGGCTGCAGGAGCTTCCTGCAGCCAATTGGAAGCCGCGCCTTGGATTCCGAACATTTTTGAAGTTGAACGGACTTCCTGAACGGATTCCATTCGACTTCCGGGGTACAGTACCACTGTATTGCTAATGTAGTTTCTCATGGACGGCATAAGGGTGTTTGAGTGTGGGGTCACATCTGAGGAAAAGTGCTGTCTTCCATTTGCTTTCAACCTTTTCTTGTTGGGGCAACCCTTCCTCCCCCTCGCAAAAAAGCAACGACGAGACAGCACTAAGATGTCTGAACTACATGACAATGACAAAGGAGTTCCTCTGAGCTTTATTTAATTAACAGATTTTTTAAAAATGGAACAAATGCTTGAGTCCTCGGACTTTGGTTCCACCCAAGAAATCCAGAATTCTTCAAGAATCCTGAGAGTATTTTGTATGCGGAGGACAACAGCTTTGCAACACCCCTTCCCTTGCAGCCTGTTTCCCAAATTACCTTTATTAACAGATTCAGCCATGGTGACTCTTGCAGGTTCTGCATCAGCTTGAAGAAAGACCCTTCCCACGTCTCCTTCAGCATCCGCGTTTGCTTCACGGACCGGACGGTGTCATGGCGCTCGTTTTCGGACAGAGGCCAGGAGTCCGGGGGGACGGTGGTTGAGGGCTTCCCCTTCCACCCCCAGCGATACTTTGAGGTAAGAAGAGACGTTGACCGTCTTAAGTTCTAGTTTCCCAGAAAACCTCAAACAGGCCTGGTTCATGTGATATACTGAGAGTTATGCTCAAGGGGGCAGTGGTGGCGTTGTGGTTAGAGTCGTGGTTAGACTACTAGGAAATGGGAGACCAGAGTACTATTCCCCACTCGGCCACAAAGCTCACTGGGTGCGACCCTCACAGGGTTGTGGTGTGTTGAGCATACAGGTGAAACTACCGGTATGCCCCACAAATAACCCAGAGATGCATCTATATATATATAAAAATGTAAAAATCGTGAAACTGCGTTTGACACTTTTCTCCGTAACCGCTTGACCGATCGTCCTGAAATTTTGACACAACGATCCAGGCCACTCCAAGAGCGTTGTTGGGGGCAAAAATCCCTCAAATCGCACACCTGCGCAGGTACAGACCTGCTTTTCCACCAACTCAAACAGCGCCCTCAAGTGGCGTAATACCCTCCTCCACCCCCTCCCTCCTTGTGAAATATAAGCCACACCCACAAACCAAATGACATCATCATCAACCAAGCAAATGAAATCAGCAAGGCAGCCATTATCCCCACTAGGCCCGGGGGGGGGATAACCCACAGCAATGCACTTGGGGGCACGGCAAGGGGTTTTTACTTTACAATTTAGCAGCAATACCCCCCCCAAAAAATACCATCCTTCAAAACGTCATGAGATACGCTGGTCACGGGGGGGGGGGAGATCATGGATCGGGACACGTGGGGCCAGTCACAGGGATTAGCCACAACAATGCACCACACCCACAAACCCCGCCTCCACCACAAGATCCTGTAAAACAGGGGGACTCTGAGGCTCAGGGGGATCTGAAGGGGGTCTATTACCAGACAACCCACAGAGTCAGGCCAGGGCCAAGGAATGGAGATATAGGGCGGAGGCCTCGGGTCACATTTAAATACTAGCCCAAGCCAAGGCCTCGCTTCTACTTTACAGCCTAAAGCAGGCATCCCCAAACTGCAGCCCTCCAGATGTTTTGGCCTACAACTCCCATGATCCCTAGCTAACAGGACCAGTGATCAGGGATGATGGGAATTGTAGTCTGAAACATCTGGAGGGCTGAAGTTTGGGGGTGCCTGGCCTAAAGACTAGGCCTAGGCTCCATTTTACAGACTAGGTCTCAGCTCTATAACCCTTTAAATACTATCCCGAAAGGAGCCCTGGGTGGGAGGTGGGGGGAGGAGGAGCCCAAATAGGTCATGGGCTGACGTAGGGTAGGGGGAGCAACTGTCCAACAGCCACTAAAACAGCCATTCCACCCCAAGCCCAACCAAAGCCTGTCCCGGCGGCTGCATTAATAAACGTCTGACAGCATTAGGCAGTCGTTCATCATTTCTCCTAACACGCACTTGGGGGCACAGCGAGGGGTTTTCGCTTTATAATTTAGTGACCGTTGTGTCACATGCGAGGCTACGGCGGCCATTTTAAGTAAGGGCAGTCGTGCCCCTTTTAAACTAGGCTTTACCGTGTTTCTCTGAAAATAAGACACTGTCTTATATTTATTATTCCTAAAAAAACCCCACATTGGCTTATTTTCATGAGATGTCTTATTTTTTATTACGCGTCCAGCCTTGCCTCTTCCTTGGGGCCCTCCAGAACTGCGCCTATCACTATGTCTTATTTTTGGGGTATGGCTTATATTGCGCAAATGCTTAGAAATCCTGCTATGGCTTATTTGATGGGTATGTCTTATTTTAGGAGAAACAACTGATTGTAAGCCTCTGTGTCTTTTTAAAAACAACAACAACAACCATGCACTTTCTCTCCCCAGTTTAAGCCCTCGGATATTTCCAGTGGCCACCCCCCCCCATTTACAATCCCCTACCTTCCCCTTGCCACTTCCTGGGTTTTTTATGGAACTGAACAACTCAGGTACTTCAGAACGCGCCTTCTGCTGCCAGGCCCTTGCAGGGCCAGACAAGAGGCCTGGGCCAGGTAGATAAGATAATGTGTCCCTGTTTTTAACCCTTTTGTTACTTTTTTCATTTTACTGATTGTGAATATGCAGACTGAGACCCCCTTTAGATTTGGAGGCCCGCGCCAAGTGGCCCATATGACCCCCCCTCCATCTGTCTGGGCCTGTCTGTTGCTACGGGGCTATGGGGCTTCGCTATTTGACACCCCCTCTCGGGATTTTTTAAGTAGTTCTCTGCCTCCCAGGGCACATCATCACCCCCGATCCTTAATCTAAATATATAGAAATGCTCACGATGCGTGCACAGGGGCCAATGTATGGAGATACAGGGGGGAGGGGACAACAGAGGGCTCAGACAAAAGTAAATACTGGGAAATGGAACCCAGAAACTGACAGCTCCTTCTCCAAGGCTGGGGGCCAATGTAGGAAGATACCGGGGGTAGGGGCCAACACTCCCCAGGAACAACAGAGGGCTCAGACAGAAGTGCATGCTGGGAAATAAAACCCAGAACCTAACAGTTCCTTCTCCAAGGGTGGGGGCCAAGGTATAGAGATACATGGGGGAGGGGCCAACACTCCCCAGGGACAACAGAGGAAAAGGTATCCTACCGAAACACAGGGATGAGCCGGGGTGGAGGGAGGAGGAGCCGGATATGTCATGGATCGGGACAGGGTGGGGTGGGGATCACAGAAAAGAACCACAGCAACGCGTGGCCAGGTCAGCTAGCTTTAAATAAAAGGACACATTCTACTCATGTAAAAACACGCTGATTCCCGGACCGTCCACAGGCCGGATTTAGAAGGCAATTGGGCCGTATCCATCCCCCGGGCCTTAGTTTGGGAACTCCTGGTCTATGTTATAGTTTTGTCCACATGCATAAACCCTTATATATTAACATGAATGCCCCTTAGGCCTGTCTGAATAGGAATCACAGAATTCCATAGAGTTGGAAAGGGACCCCACGGGTCATCTAGTCCAGGGGTGGCCAACTCCCAAGAGACTGTGATCTACTCACAGAGTTAAAAACTGGCGGTGATCTACCCTGTTTTGGGGGGTTCAGGTCAAAGTTGTAGAGCTTTTTAGGGGGGAGGAAACCCCCATTTCTTTGGGGTGTAGGGCAAAAATGTTGAGCTTTTTTTAGGGAAGCCAAAGTTGTTGAGCTTCTTTGGGGGAAGCCAGTGATCTACCACAGACATCCAGTGATCTACTGGTAGATCACGATCTACCTGTTGGACGTGCCTTATCTAGTCCAACCCCCTGCAATGCAGGAATCCTGCCAACAAGCTGTCCCTGGGTGGGCTCAAACCACAAACCTTTTGCTTAACTGCCCGGTGCAGCGACCCATTACACCACAGGAGAGAAAGGTCTTACCCTGACCATGGGAGGATAACAAAAGAAAGAGCCATTCTAGCCTCTCTTGAGAGGGAATCCTGCACTCTGGGAGCAGCCACAGAAAAGGCTCATTCTCAGGTCCCCACTAACCATGACTCTGATGTTGATGGGACTGAGAGAGGATGTCCTCACCCAAGGATGTTAGCACTGGTTGGGGAGGTACAGTCTTTCAGGCTGCCTGGACTCCAACCGAAAACATGTGGACACTGCAAGAAACTTGCATGCTTGAGAGCACCCACCCTATAATACGCTTGGGGGGAAAGTTGGACTTTGTGGCACCAGGGAAAGTGAATCTTTGCTGACGAAGAATAGTCGAAACAGGGCGTTGTCCTGATTTTTACTGGAATTTACCTTTATTTGCCTTCAACATTGGGATTGATTCCCATTTAAACTCCGCATCACATCAATAAAACCTTGTGAAGATTTATTTGAAATCCATCTTCTTTTGGCCTAAGTTCTTGCAATTTATCGTTTATTCCTGGACTTTCCCAAGAACTCCAATTTCTACTACTTTCTTAGATGTGGCACAACACTAAGAGCCCATGCTCAAGTTGCAGTATGCTTTGCCCCAGGGACGGAATGTAAGAAGAGATTGTTGCATTAGGCAATGGCCAATCTAGTCCAGCATCCTCTTCGGACAGGTGGCCCCAGCCAACCAGTTGTGGTCTTTGGACACGCCTTCCTTGCTAATGCCTTTTTCTCCCCCAGCTGCTCTTCCTCTGCCAAGAAGACCACCTGCAGCTGGCCCTGAATGGGACCCCACTTGGCCCTCGGTGCATCCCTCACCCCGCCACTGACGCCATCACGGAGCTGGCCGTGGATGGAGACGTTGTGCTTTACAGCACCCAGATTCGGTCTTCTCTCCCGAGCAGCAGCAGCGCGGCTGCTTTGAACATCCAAAGATAAGAACTGAGAAAGACAAGCAAACCCACCAACCGTTCCTGACATGGATTGCTTCAGAAGAAGCGCATGTCTGAATGCTCCCCATGCACAAAAGCTTCCCCACCCAGCCTATAGCATTGCAGAGATGCCGGGTCTCCAATCCATCTCTCTTCTGCTAGCTTTCCATGGGTGGGGAGTTTGGGGTGTCGGGGGAGCCATTTCTTTTCACGTTCTTCTCACACTGACCCACCCACCCACTCGCCATCTGCGTTATGAAGTACTGTAGGAGGAAGACCGTATTTTCTGTTTCTGCCCTGAATGTTGGCTTCCTTCGAGGAAATGCAGGACTTGAAGCTGTTGTTCTTTTCCCCTTCAGGAGAAAATATATGCTGTGACCGTACATCACCCTGGAGTTTTAAATCTCTATAAGCATTAATAAAATCACATAGTGTATACCATGATTATTATTTTTTCATGCCATCCTGGCCTTCAAAGGAACTTAGGAGCAACAGGAATTAAATAATTACAGAGCTGGAGGGGACCCCCAAGGGTCATCTAGTCTGACCCCTGCAATGCAGGAATCTCAAAACATGGTTCCCCCCTCCAGTTTAAAACCATATGAGACCTTGCACCACAGCACCAGCCTATTAGTATGTATTTCATTAAATTTATACACAGGCTGATTGTTGTTGCTTTTCAAACAAACCCTCAAAACAGTTTACAAATAGATAAAACCATAATATTAATTATCAGTAAGAAAAATCAACAACAATAATTTAAGACTTTCTAAAACCAGCAATAGACTAAAAACAGATCAAAACTCACATCAACTTTCTAAACATCTGGATAGGGTTGTCCTCGTAACACTAGAAGTCGGATGTGGCTGAAGGTTGGAAGATTCAGGACAGATAAATGAAAATTCTTCACTCAGCGCATTTTTAAACTGTGGAACTCCCTCCCACAGGAGACAGCAACGGCCACCAACTTGGATGGCTTTAAAAGAGGACTGGGCAAATTCACGGAAGAGAGGACGATCAAGTTTATTGTTGATTTTAATTATTTTTGAATGTTTTAAGTAGTTGTTTTCATGGATAATTTCTGTTGTATTATTTTTGTAAACCACATTGATATTTTTTTTGGGGGGGGGGGTGTCACAGTCAAGTGGTATATAAATTTTATTAAATAAATAAAGTTATTGGGCCATTTCCTCTGGTATGAAGGAAGACTGGGTGGCCTAGTTGAGAGAGAAAGAGAAAGAGAGAGAATGAGAACTGGGTGGTTACTTGTCAGATTCAGTTTAGCATCAGGCACCGTTGTTTCTCCTGATTTTAAGACGTTTATCTGTAAAAGAACAGCCAAAAAGTGAAAACAAACACGGAAACTTGATAACAGGTTAATAACAGTTTCTAATCTGATCTGGCCAGTTGCAAAAGGTCAGGTTGGAAACAGGAGCTTCCTTGACTCTGGGTGATTGTGGCACTGGGAGGCGGATACAGGTGTCACCTGATTTTTATTTGATGCACAGTGACCACTTCTGCGACAGGCGAACAATGCATCCATTACAAGTTCTCTTCCTGAATTATGCACTCTGGTAGTCAGGGGCCAACTTTGAGGTTGCTTCCGCACGACTTAAGAAACTGAATTGTCGGGAAGCTGTGTTTACCCGTGCTCAAACTCTCTCTGTGACAACAGGAACTTTCAGGGCATGTGGTGCTTTTACAGGTCTGATATTTCCTTTTGGAAAGAGAGGACTATAGTGTTTAGCCATACAATACTTGTAATGATTTGCAGACATGCTCGGTGGAGGTTCAACTAGAACTGTCCCAGAATCCAATGCTCCTGCATGTGAGAGGGCAACCAAAATGGTCAAAGGCCTGGAAACGATGCCTTATGAGGAACGGCTTAGGGAGCTGGCTATGTTTAGCCTGGAGAAGAGAAGGTTAAGGGGTGATATGATAGCCATGTTCAAATATATAAAAGGATGTCAGATACTATGGAGGCGGGAGAAAGGTTGTTTTCTGCTGCTCCAGAAAAGCGGACACGGAGCAATGGATTCAAACTTCAAGAAAGAAGATTCCACCTAAACATTAGGAAGAACTTCCTGACAGTAAGAGCAGTTCGGCAGTGGAATTTGCTACCAAGGAGTGTGGTGGAGTCTCCTTCTTTGGAGGTATTTAAGCAGAGGCTTGACAGGCATATGTCAAGAATGCTTTGATTGTGTTTCCTGCTTGGCAGGGGGTTGGACTGGATGGCCCTTGTGGTCTCTTCCAACTCTATGATTCTATGATTCTATGTGATGTCCAGGGAAGATGCTGGTAGCTTTTTCCAGGGTCCTAAAACTCAGAATTGCAGAGCAATCCGAGAAATTGCTCAGCCCTCACCAGTATATTCGGTGCTATTCTTCTAGAAAAAAAGAGGTGCCGGAACTCACCATGAACAGAATAACAATGGCGCCTAGTTGAGAGGTGCTGGGACTGAGTTCCAGTGAGTTCCCACGGGTGGGAAAAGCCCCGAGTGGATTCTGCCTTTGACACGGAGACCCAGCATCACCAGCAAGGAGGAAGAAGAATCACTGCTCACTCAGACCTCATCAGAGTGTATGCAAATTAGGAATTATTATTTATTTGCTTGCTTGCTTGCCCGCCCTATTGTACATCACTTCACACTTACGTTGAACCACATCTGGCATTTAATACCCAGTTAAAAGAGAACCGTTTGGAGAGTGCGCTTGTGCTCAGCTCTGCTTGCAGGATTCCTATAGGCCGGCTACTGTGAGACCAGGACTAGATGGTCCACGGGCCTGATCCAGGATGCTCGCCTTATGTTCTCATGAGTTCCTTTCATTTTTACTGTCCACAAATGTAGCCACCACACTTGCTCATTTGCTGAATCAACAGATACTGATTCTCTGGACAAATATTCTCAGAGTGGTGTCACAGTCAATCCCTCTTTCCAGGGAACTCTGGGAATTGTAGCTCTGTGAAAGAAAGAGGGGAACTGCTAACAATTCTCAGCACCCTTAAACAGTTCAACAGTTCCCAGGATTTTTTTTGGGGGGGGGGAGAGGAGCCATGACAGTTTAAAGCGTTTTTGTGCTGCTTTAAATGCACAGTGCTGATGGGGTCTCGGCACCTAAGCATATCAAGTCAAAATTATTGCTGGGGAAACTCTAAAACGGGGACATGTTTACTTTGGATACTCAAGATGTATGTTGTGCACTTTATACCTCATGACAGCAGCCAGCACAGCACAAGTCAATCCATCAATGGGAGTTCTGTACGCAGCCCATTTACACACCTGGATCACCTGGGATCGATGTGCTTCCAGACGCAGCCAAGAATGTGTCTCCCTGTGTGCAAAGGACACGCTTCATTTACTCGATTCAAAGAAACACTGTTGTTCCGGCGTGTTTATAAAAGTTCGCTCAGGCGGCTTGAATTTTGACAGCATAAAAGCCTGCTGTAAGGACGGCTCTGGGTTTCAATTTCAATTCTGTAACGTCTGCAGAGTTACTGGGGGCAGACATTACTTTCGCCCTGTAAACACAGCCTTGGGAAGGGTCAGGTTGCTTGCCCGTGGAGCACGTCGAAGAACACAAGAAGAGCCAGCAGGATCGGGCCCATAGCCTATCTAGCCCAGCATCCTGTTCTCACAGTGGCCAACCAGATGCTTGTGGGAAACCTGCAAGCAGGACACAAGAGTCCCCTCCTGGGATTTCCAGCAACTGGGATTCAGAAGCGTTGTTCCCTCCAACTTTGGAGGCAGAGCATAGCACTGTGCCCTCTCCTTCTCCATGAATTTGTCCAATCCTCTTTTAAAGCCATCCAAGTTGGTGGCCATCATAGGGTAACCCTAAGTTCATAGGGTAACTAAGTGCTACCTGAAAAAGTCCTGATTATTTATTCTTCCAACATTCAGCTTCACTGATTGCCCACGACTTCCAGAGTTATGAGAGGAGGGGGATTTTTGTAAATCTATCAGCTTTCACTGTGCGATGCATAATTTTATAAACTTCAATCATGTAACCTCTTACTCGTCTTTTCTATCAATTAAAAAAAATACCAATTGCTGCAACCTTTCCTCATAGGGGAGTCTCTCCAGCCCCCTTCTCCAATTTTCTATACTGTAAATACATGTTGTCTTAATGTCGACTGACGTTTCACTGGTGTACGACACCCAGATATTTTACATGGCAGTACTGATATACTTTTATAAATAAATAAAGTAAGCAAACACTGTCATCCTCCCCTGATGGCCAGCCATGCTGGTGTGGGAGGAAATTACTTTGTTCAGTTGAAAAGGGAAAGGGAAAAAGACCTTTTCTATAAGTGTGGCATATATTTTATCTGCTTCTAAAAAATACTACTAGCCACAAGAGGTATGTTCTGCTAATCCAGGCATCCCCAAACTGCGGCCCTCCAGATGTTTTGGCCTACAACTCCCGTGATCCCTAGCTAACAGGACCAGTAGTCGGGGAAGATGGGAATTGTAGTCCAAAACATCTGGAGGGCCGAAGTTTGGGGGTGCCTGTGCTAATCCTTATGTTAGGTCCCCAGCTGTTGTTGGACTACAGCTCCCATCATCTCTGATCCCTGGTCCTGCTAGCTAGGGATGATGGGAGTTGTAGTCCAACAGCAGGCGGGGACCCAAGTTTGAGAAACACTGCTAACCAGCACACCACCCTGGTTTTCCTGCTGGCTCCAGAATGGGAAACTCTTACCAGCTAATGTAAGTAGCCTGAGAAATGTTTACATCAAAAGTTTACAGTAAAAAGAAAGTTGGTTTTCTCTCTCTCTCAGAGAGGAGAACTTGGGCATTTTCCGTTGGCACCTGTTTAGGAATTTTCTGCAAAATACAGTTGCTGTGCTGTTCCCCAACCACCAAGAAAGTATCACAATGGTTGGCAAAAAGAGAGAGCCCAATCTGTTCTTGTTAAGAGGACGAGACGGGGCCAGTCCTCCCAAGAGGCAGACTGAAGTTGTGGACATGAGCGGCAGAATCCCACAGATGCCATACCTACCCCCACAACCCTGCTAAGCCTGGCTTTGGCAGTGGGGTGATAGGGGATTGGCATATTCCCATTTCACCACCTAAGGTCAAATGGGAAGGTACCACACTGTGTCCTCCCACTGCCACCCCCCTTTTTCTGGGATTTGGGGAAGCTCGAACGCAAGATTTCATTGGGCTCCCATGAGATTTTGTGGGGCTCTCATGAGATCTTGCCAGAACTCTGAATTCGCCATGGCTGCTTCTCCTCGCTTCTCTAGCAGTGGTGGAATAGGGACATCTCTTGGATTCCCACCACTTCAGTCTGCCTTATGGACCTGCCAGCTGAGGCTGCCCCTGAGAGGACAGCATGCAAATTTGCTAGCATTTTTCTTTCTTATTGAAGGAAATCTAAGACACCTGGCCAACCTGGCAAATGCACTCAGGCCACCTTCTGTGATAAGAGTATTTCAGTCACATGGATGGACTTTCCCTGCCAATGTCTTTGCATTCTGATGAGGTTGTGCCAGAAAAGACAAAGACACACACACACACACACACACACACACACACACACACACATTGCCCATAGTTCCCTTCTCAGGAGCTTCAGGTATCTGAGCAACCCATAAAATTCTGAATACGTGGCAACCATTGCACCATTGCAACATCTCGCCCTTTCAGCCTGAAACAGAAAACAAAATGGCGCCCTGGCAATGGTGGTAGGCGTGGCCTTTGTCTCCATTTCCCATTGAAGCTCTCTTTCTCCAGGGCGGGGCTTTGCTCCTTATATCTGTGCCTGGCATGACAACCAGACACACTCTGCATCCCAGCTGTTCCAAAGACCATGTCTGTCTCCTGGGTGTGTTTCCTTTTGCCACTGGCTTTTGTGCTGGCCTGGGGAGAACCACCCCAAGGCGAAGAGCCACAGTTTAGACGTCCGCCACCCCCTCCAAGCCGCGAACAAATTGCAGCAGCCCTGATGGCAAGCCATGGCGTTTGGGCAAAGCATCGCAAGGCAATGGAAGCCCAGGCTCTCAAAGCTCACGAAATGTTCGTGGAACACTTGAACAAGAAGTACAACGCCAATTACCGGAAAGCGGCAGGAGAGGCGACCCACATTATGGTGGAGGTAAGACTGGAAGTGATGCCAGACAGCATTTGTGGTGTATTGGTTAGAGCAGGGTTTCCCAAACCTGGGTCTCCACCTGTTTTGTGACTACAACTCCCATCATCCCTTGCTAGCAGGACCAGTGGTCAAGGATGATGGGAACTGTTGTCCAAAAACAAGCTGGAGACCCAAGTTTGGGAACCCCTGGGTTAGAGTGTTGGACTAGGACCTGGGAGACCAGGATTCAAACCACCACTCGGCCATGAAGCTCACTGAGTGTGACCTTGGGTAGACGCTGCCCCTCAAACTTACTTGCCTCAGAGGGTCACTGTGGGTATAAAAGAGGAGAATGTAGGTCACCTAGAGCATCTTTGAGAAAAAGATGGGATAAATAATAATGCTGGCTAACCCTGTGTCACCAGGGCAAGGTGACCAGGGCTGTAATCATACTTTTTCTGCACCCCAAAATCCAAATCTAAATCCCATCACTCCCTTGGTGTCATCCCCCGCCCCCTATGGAGTATATTCATAAATATCCCATCATTCAGAGACTCCCTAGAGCAGGGGTCAGCAAACTTTTTCAGCAGGGGGCCGGTCCACTGTCCCTCAGACCTTGTGGGGGGCCGGACTATATTTTGAAAAAATATATGAATTCCTATGCCCCACAAATAACCCAGAGATGCATTTTAAATAAAAGGACACATTCTGCTCATGTAAAAACACCAGGCAGGCCCCACAAATAACCCAGAGATGCATTTTAAATAAATGGACACATTCTGCTCATGTAAAAACATGCTGATTCCCGAATCGTCTGCGGGCCGGATTGAGAAGGCGATTGGGCCGCATCTGGCCCCTGGGCCTTAGTTTGGAGACCCCTGCCCTAGAGTCTCTTCTGTCTATCTCCTCTGCTAGCCAATCACAGCTGTGGGCAGTCAGGCCATATTCACACCATACATTGAAAGCGCTATGGTGCCACTTCAAACCGTCATGGCTATCCTCAAAGAATTCTGGGAGGTGTAGTGTGTTCTGAGTGCTGAGAGTCCGTGGTGTAGCGTGGGTTGCCAGCACCCGGGGCAGGGCACGTGTAGCGTGCGCGCACACACACACACACCGTGGACTGGGCAGCTGGGATGGGGAGACATGCAGCTGAAGGAGCACATGGAGGGTGAACAGAGCCCGCCTCCCACAGGCTCCTTGCCCTCTGCCTCCATCCACCTGCCCACTAGAACAACCCGCCTGCCGCCACGCCACGCCATAGCTACCAAGGCTCTGTGCCTGTTGTCGGGCTGCCTGATAGCATCCCCTCAAAACGTGCGACCGGGGCCACTGCCCCCTGGTTCCCCCGCCCCAACACTATGCCCGTGCTGAGAGTTGTTAGGAGACTCCTCCTATTCCCCTCACAGAGGTATAATTCCCAGATTGGCTTGAGAACCGATCCCTCTTTGTAGGGAACTCTGGGAATCGTGGCTGTACGAGGGGAATAGGGGAACATCTAACAACTCTCAGCACCCTTAACAAATTACAGCTCCTGTAATTTTTTGGGGAAAGCCACAACTGTTTAAAGTGGTATCACAGTGCTTTAAATGTATGGGGTGAATGTGGCCTTAGCAATGCAAGAGTTGTCATTACTTAGCAGCTAATTGAACTCAGCTTCGCTTCCTAGAGCTCCAATCCGCTCCATCCCAGATGGGATGGGATTTGCTGGCCATAGTGGTTTGTGACTGGCTATATTATTATTATTATTATTATTATTATTATTATTATTATTATTATTATTATTATTATTATATACAGCCCTATATCCGGTTTCGAACCCATGACCCTGAGATTAAGAGCCGCATGCTCTACTGACTGAGCTATCCAGCTCTATTAAATGGTTCAAACTGCAGACATTTTTACTCAACTACCCAACTGTGCCAACTTCTGTTGTTACTTCCCACCTTTACACCCAGGAAAATTGCATGAAAAAACCCCTTATTAAGACGATGCAGAACACACAGACGCAGCCTTGGTGAGGATGGGAGTCGCAGGAGTGAGGCCACTTAAGAATTCACTTGATTTCTCCCTCCAGAACACGATGGGACGCATTTACCACATGAATTCGGTGCTGGTGAAGGCCGAATGCGACAAGAACCAGACGGAGTGTGTAATCCCAGTCGATGCCCAGGTGAGGAAGAGACCTCTTATTACAAGGTTTTAAAATGGGTTTGATGAAGATAAGGGACTGGGTCGCAGGGCTGTAGCTGCCTTCTACAGGGCCTTCTCGGTGGCTGCTCCTAGACTTTAGAACTCCCTCCCTAGAGAAGCCAGACTGCCTCCCTCCTTGTTGTCCTTCCACTGGCAGGCGAAGACTGTTTTGTTCTGACAAGCCTCGGGGAACTGTTTGTTTGTTTGTTTTTTAAAAAGGAAAAGGCCTTTAATAGTGCTGTGCTGCTTTGCGTGTCTGTATTTTAACAAATTTGTTTTTAATATTGTTTTAATTCTGTTAGAGTTTAATTACTTTATAACAGCTACCTTCAACAACAACAGCAGCAGATGCCAATATATGGCATAGTTGAACTGGGAAGACCTTGGGAGTCACTCAGTGGCAGCCCTGTGAAGTTGGTTGCTGCCACTGCCTTTAGGCCAGATCCGCACATTGCTGGTCTGAGGCCAACGCTTCTGATTGGTGGGACTGACTGGTGGGAAGCCCCTTCACACTCCAAAATGTGGTGTATGTTTGTAAGCACACACTCATTTCTCGGCTACAGTGGGATGGGAGGGACATTTTTTTGACCAAAGGGCCACACTTCCTAGTGGGCAACCTTCCAGGGGCCACATTCCAGTGTCGGGCAGGGCAGGGTGCAAATGTAGGCAGGAGGCCGCATTTCAACCATGCAAAGGTCATGGCGTGTCAACACAAGTCTTACTCAGAATAGGCCTACTGAGGTTAACGGGCATGACTATGGCAAACTTGGGTTCATTCATATCAATGGGTTTACTCTGAGTAGGACTTAGCTGAGCTCTGTTCAACAGCGCAGTAAATGGTGGGTGGGCGGGCTCCTCTCCTTTGCTGGAGGTACTGGTAGACTCTGTAGTTCAGGGATGGGAAACTGGTGTCCCTCCAGAAGCTGGAGTCCACCAATATATGGAGGGTGACCAGGTTGGTGAAGGCTGGACTAGAAGACCTCTAGGGTTCCCCCCAGTGCTCTGATCCTAATATGCATAGCGGTGTTCCACAGAGTTAATGAGGGCCCATTCACACCATACATGCAAAGCACTATGGTACCAGCCATGGCTTCACCCAAAGCATTCTGGGAGTTGTAGGCTATTAAAGGTGCTGAGAGTTGTTAGGAGGCTCCCCTATTCCGCCTCACAGAACTACAATTCCCAGAGCTACCAGGGAAGAGGTTGGATCATGAAACCGCTCTGGGAATTGCAGCTGTGTTGGGAGTAGGGGAGTCTCCTAATAAACTCTCAGCAGCACCCTTAAACTACAATTCCCAGGATTCTTTTCTTGGGGGGAGGAGCCATGACGGTTTAAAGTGGTATTGTAGCACTTCAAACGCACGGTGTCAACGGCTCCTGTGCTGTATGAAGCTGTATCGGCTGCCTATTCTGATTGGCTGCCTGTTCTCCAGAGGTTCTAGCAGCAGTGGTAAGACTTTGGGCTCTCAAATTTCACTGGCGCCTTCTGTGACGCCAAAATTCTGCATGCCCCCAAACTCTTGCGCTGCATTCTACAGCATGGTTGTGGTGCCACCTGCAGCGTGGATGAACCGCTCACTCTACCTTAAAACCACCTCTGCTGGCAAGGCTCTTAACCCGATCTGGAGATGCGCCATGGAGCATGCCGAGGAGTTTGCAATCATGCAAAAACATTTGCAATTAATTCCACCACCCCCTTCTTTTCATGTTTGCAGAAATGGGAGTGCAAGGGGGAAGTCGTACAGCTTCATGGCATTGACACACCTTACATCCACGATGAGGACTGCACAGAGTACCTGGGCCCCGCAGTCTACCTGAAGCCCTCTAGTGTGTCTTCCACCCCAAGTGATGAAGAGGAAGGCACTCCATATGTTTGAAGACCAACCTGGGAAGAAGGAATCAGTGCTCTCTCTCTTTTTCGCTCTCTCTCTTTTTCTTTTTGTCCAGGGCTCTGAAATTAAGCAGATCTAGACCAGCCTTTACCAAAACGGTGCCCCCCCCAGATGCTTTGGACTACAACTCCCATCAGCCAGCCCCTGCCAGCACAGCTGATGGGAATTGTAGCCCAAAATTTCTGGAGGGCCCCAGGTTGGAGAAGGCTGCTTACTGACCCTCACATGTCCACATTACAGATTTAAACCAGTTTTGCTTCCCCCACCAAGGAATTGTGGTGTTCCGGGAATTCACAAAACAACCATTTCCGGGGTTCTGCCAGGAAACCCCTGGAAGATACTGCTTTCAACAGAAGGCAGAAGCACCCACAAGTTATACCTTTCCACCAGTAAACACCAGTCTCAAAAAACAAAACAAAAAAACCCTTGCTTTATCTCTTTGGTTTTGAACCTGCTTAAAGTAGAAAATAAAACTTAGCTCAGCTTGCAAGCAAAATTTGGGCTTATTATTTATTTGCTTCATAAAATGTATATACCATTTGATAGTTGTTGTTCTAACTCTCCAAAAAAGGAATTATAACGATTTTTTAAAAAATCAGTAAAAACAGTTAAAAACTTTTTAAAAAAAAATTATAATCAGTAGTGAGTGAAGAACATTCACCAACCTTCTACATATCAGGATAGGTTGCCAAAACAAAACGAAATCTTACTGTTCTCTTTGCACAGCCCAACTTTGCTGGCTTGCCCGCCCAAGCTTTTCCTTCGCATGCCGAGACCCACCTTGATCTACCCACCTCTAGGCTAGCCACCTTTTTAAAAAGCCTTTGTGTACCTGCTTCATATGGACATCACTGACTCCTTCTGCCAGCTACACAAGTTAACCCTTCTCACCCGCAAACAGGCAGACAAGATATACACACCAGGCAAACTAGATATGCATTCCCATAGTTGACTTGCAGCACATTCCGCGTGTGTGTGTGGCTGTATATTCAACCCCCGAACCACATCCGCACAACCATCCCTACTTTTCCAAAGTCGCTGCGCCAGATGGGTCTTGCTTGCTGGACTCTGGGAAGACTCTTGCGTGGGCTCTGGGTAGCTCTCACAAGATCTCACAGTAGCTTCCCAGAGCCCTGTAAGCCAGCCTGAGAGCTTTTAAGCTCTCCACCATGAATGTGTTTCATTTGTGTAGTTTCAGCTCGCCAACCACCACGGGCGTAAAGCTGCAATTAAATGTATGCAAGTTGCGAGTCGACTGTATAATGCTCAGCCGTCCACAAAAACAAGGCCCAGTCCCTTCACAGGAAAAATGCCTCTTCTTAGGAGCTGCGCAGGCCAGGTGCCTGAACTGTGGCTCGGATGTGAGTTATTGGGACCTAGAGCTGAACGGAGCTCAACATCAGCAGTAAGTGAGGGTTCCCCGACCTGTTCTAAGTCCATATAGGTATGAAAATTTGGCTCTTACAGAGTCACAGCCTACCTTTCATCCTTTCAGTGGTACAGCATCTGGTTTTACATGCAAAGGTCCAGGTTCAATCTTGGGCATGTCCAGGAAGGACAGGGGGGGGGAACTCACTGTCTGAAACCCTGAGAGCTGCTGCTGGTCAGTGTAGACCAGGCACCCCCAAACTGCAGCCCTCCAGATGTTTTGGCCTACAACTCCCATGATCCCTAGCTAACAGGACCAGTGGTCGGGGAAGATGGGAGTTGTAGTCCAAAACATCTGGAGGGCCGAAGTTTGAGGATGCCTGGCGTAGACAGTACTGAGCTAATGAACCAATGTCCTCACTAAGCACAAGAAGATTCCTATCTTCCTACATTGTCCTGTAGTGGAGACTGACTTTTTTCAAGTGGGGCTGAGAATGGGTAGGGGGGAAGTTACAGGGCGCTGTTAATATGGGGGAAAGGCAGATTCCATGGCCCATACTGAAGCCTTCAGGCAATATTAAAAGTCCAGCACCTCACTCCAGAAGGTGCTTGTCCACCTGAAGTTCTTTTAAAAATATATTTTATTGATTTTTGTGAGAAAACAATAGGAACAGGCAAGTTCTCCCTCACTGCAGCGCAGAAGAACAAGCCGTTGGAAAGCTTTTGAGGTTATCCCAAGTAGGAGAAATTATTGAGTCCAAATGACTACAGAAGTCATTTCAGATAGTGTCCCACAAAAGAAGGCAGACAAAAGAGATGAGGACCTTGGGGACATTCCTGAACGCACTCCACAAGTTGACTCCAGGTAGCCAGAAAGTCAAAAAGACTTTGCCTTTCCTTTGGCTAATTCTATCTCAAATGTCAATTTTTCCACCTTGGAAACGCAAACGTCTGCAGAGCCATTGCTCAAACAGTTAAGCTGGGCCACATCCCGCAATTCTGCAATTTCTAGTCGAGCAACCAAGTAACGTGAAGGAGTCCATTAGAAGTTAACAGGTGGTTCTTCGGAAAGTTTTGCTGTCCGGGCACATAAGGGAGAGACCCCCCCCCTCTTCTATGAAGCTCATGGGAAAGAGAAGGCAAAAGCGGGGTGCCCCGGAGCTGCTCCCTAAAGAGCAGCAGTGATGATAATGGTGGCCATACCCCCACTTCATGAAGGCCCACGTGGTCCATCCCCAATGATAGGCGCTGTCTCGTCGTCGGTCCACGTGAGGCCGCTGCTCTGAGGCGGCTGGAACGGGAATTTGCCGACACTCTCCAAGTACAGCAGCAACGCCGTCAAACACCAGAAGAAGAAGTTCACCCAGGCAGCCGCCTGAAGCCGGGAAAGGAGAAGAATGGGCAAAGTCAGAATGAAAACCAGCTTTGTGCAACCGCGTGCGCTCTAGATGTTTTGGATTTCAACAGCTGTATTGCGCTGTGGGCTGTATAGACAGGAGTTGCAATCTAAAACGTTGGGAGGGCACCCGGTTGGGAAAGGCAGCTGTAAATTTTTAATTTCTTCTAGTTCAAAAAAATATGTGAGCACCACTGTAGGAAAAAAACTATTTGTAAAAACAGTTTAAAAAACAGCAATAAGGTAAAAACAGATTAAAACACACATCAGCATTCTAGATTGCTGGGTAAAAAGGTAAAGGTAAAGGGACCCCTGACCATTAGGTCCAGTCGTGACCGACTCTGGGGTTGCGCGCTCATCTCGCATTATTGGCCGAGGGAGCTGGCGTATAGCTTCCAGGTCATGTGGCCAGCATGACAAAGCCGCTTCTGGTGAACCAGAGTAGCACATGGAAACACCGTTTACCTTCCCGCTGTAGCGGTTCCTATTTATCTACTTGCATTTTGACGTGCTTTCGAACTGCTACCGGTAGGTTGGCAGGAGCTGGGACCAAGCAACGGGAGCTCACCCCGTCACAGGGATTCGAACCGCCGACCTTCTGATCGGCAAGCCCTAGGCTCAGTGGTTTAACCCACAGCGCCACCTGGGTCAGCATTCTAGATCACTGGGTAGGCTTGTCTAAACCAAAATGTTTTTAGCAGGCACAGAAAAGGATATAGGGAAGGCACCTGCCTGCTGTCAAGTGCCAGGGAGTTCCAAAGTGTAGGTGCCACCACACTAAAAGATAAGATGCAGGGTGGGTACTGTGTGGCATCTACAATGGTGCATAAAGTTATCACATATGTAAGGATTTGGATTATGCTGCCAGAACGTGGGCAAATTTTAAGTGCAGTTAAGACTAGATTTCTGTACCTGGGGGTGTGACTGAGAGAAGACCCTTTTGCAGAGGAGAAGCTGAGGAGCAGCGACAAACAGCTTTGATTCAATAGCCTGCCATTGAAGGCCCACTCACCTCTGCAGTGTAGAGGTTGTCATAGAACCTTGCGGCACGATAGGGCTGGACCCAAGGGCGCTGCTGAGCTTCTTGACAACTGCAAGGCGGGAAGCAAGGAGAGACAAGCCAGGGCAGTTAACTCACTGCAGCTGAAAGGTGTCACTCAAGTGAAAACAGGTGCCCATCTACCTCAGTGTGGTCTACACTGACTGGCAGCAGCCCTCCAGGGTTCCAGGCAGGGGGCATTGCCAGTCTTACCTGGAGATGTTGCCAGGGATTCAACAGGGGTTCCCCTCGAAATAGAACAAGGTTCGATTTTTGTGTGTGCCATATATGTACAGTGGTGCCTCGCTAGACGAAATTAATTCGTTCCACAGGTCTTTTCTTATAGCGAAAAATTCGTCTAGCGAATCCCATAGGGGATTGAATTTTTTTTTAATGTTTTTGAATTTTTTTTTTTGCCCATAGGAACGCATTAATTGAATTTCAATGCATTCCTATGGGAAACCGCGATTCGCTAGACGAATTTTTCGAAAAATGCATTCGTCTAGCGAGGCAAGCTCCACTGGAAAAATCCTTTCGTTAAGCGGAAACTTCGCTAAGCAGGGCATTCGTTAAGCGAGGCACTACTGTATATATAATTTTTATATCTGAAGTATTCTATAATAACGTGAATACAATGCATTACTTACCTATGCATATTTATTGATATAATCTAGAGTAACAATGGGAACATTTATCTAAAAGCATAGAAATATGATGCAAACTCCCTAAATCTACTGCTATACTATATTCTTATAATACTACCGTAATATACAGCAAACAATCTCATAGACACACACATTATTTATATAACACTAAAGCAGTAAATAGGGACGCAGGTGGTGCTGTGGGTTAAACCACAGAGCCTAGGGCTTGCCGATCGGAAGGTCGGCGGTTCGAATCCCCGCGACGGGGTGAGCTCCCGTTCCTCAGTCCCAGCTCCTGCCAACCTAGCAGTTCGAAAGCACGTCAAAATGCAAGTAGATAAATAGGAACCGCTACAGCGGGAAGGTAAACGGCGTTTCCATGTGCTGCTCTGGTTTGCCAGAAGCGGCTTTGTCATGCTGGCCACATGACCTGGAAGCTATACGCCGGCTCCCTCAGCCAATAATGCGAGATGAGCGCGCAACCCCAGAGTCGGTCACGACTGGACCTAATGGTCAGGGGTCCCTTTACCTTTACCTTTACAGTGGGAAGGTAAACGGCGTTTCCGTGTGCTGCTCTGGTTCACCAGAAGCGGCTTATTCATTCTGGCCACATGACCCGGAAACTGTACGCCGACTCCCTCGGCCAGTAAAGCAAGATGAGCGCCGCAACCCCAGAGTCATCCACGACTGGACCTAATGGTCAGGGCGCCCTTTACCTTTAAGGCAATAAATAGTATCGTATATGTGTGTGTGTTACACATTTAAATAGGAACTTTCTTTCTGAACTTGGTCCCTCTAGCTCAGTATTGTCTACACAGATCGGCAGAGGCTCTCCAAAGTTTCAGACTGGAATCTCTCCTACTCCTAACGGGTGATCCCAGGGATTGAATGTGGCACCTTCTGCATTCAAAGCAGATGCTCTACCACTGAGCTACAGCCTGTCTTGCAAATTACCCCACAACATCTTGTATTCCCTGAGGTCAGGATTTTAGAGGTATAGCAGACAAGCCACATCCAGACCTACGTTTATATTGGAGGGTGCCTCCATAAGGCTTGCTAGCAGGCAGACATGTGGTACTCTGATATCATTCACCCCAGGCATCCCCAAACGTCAGCCCTCCAGATGTTTTGGACTACAATTCCCATCATCCCCGACCACTGGTCCTGTAGCTAGGGATGATGGGAGTTGTAGGCCAAAACATCTGAAGGGCCGCAGTTTGGGGATGCCTGATTTACCCCAAGGCTTCTGAGCCAGACTATCAGCTGATGAAAATGGAGCTTGTATAACTTAAGCTATCAAGACAAAAACACATTGTGAGATCTCAGCTGCTTTCCAATTAAATAAATAAGTTTCACTAAAGAACTAACCAAGAGAGAATTAACCAAAGACTTCCGGTTGTTGAGCCCAAAGACAAAGAGGGAAAAGGAGAGGGGGGAAGACTTCTGAGAGAAACAAATATATCGAGCCATTAATACACGGACCACATTAATACGATACATTTAATGTGCTATGATGCCACTTTAAACAGTCATGGCTTCCCACCAATCACTGCCTCTCAGCCTGATCTACCTCACAGGCTGGCTGTGAGGATTAAACAAGGAGGGGGAAGAAACAGGCCCACCACCTCGAGCTCCTTTGAGCTCAATCAATCAATCCAAGCGAGGACTGAGCATCTTTTGGCACTTGCCTTGGTGCAGCCGCCGAAGTATGAATGGACCCACAGAGAGCATCCATGCCGACCCGAAGGATGCAGGCCGAGATGAGCAAGAAGAAGAGGACCACAGCTGAGATGACCAAGAACGCCTTGACCCACACGTCACCCCTGCGGGAGAGAGACAGAGGACAGGGGCGGTCAAGAATAAGCCAAACCCAACCCAACTGGAAACCGCCCCATTCCGCTGCCCGCCTTCACGACTCACGACTGTCTCTCGCTGTCGCCGAAGCAGGAAATGTAGACGCTGCGGAGAAGAGCCACGAAGGAGGAAATGGCGGCCAGGAGGGAGACGGCCGAGACGAAGTAGCAAAGCGAGACGTGGCTGGAAGTGCTTAAGCTCAGAGTCCCGTTGTAGCGCACAGAGCCATACAGGATGCACTGGCCACCGAACTCCCCCTGGAAGGAAGGAAGAGGGGGGTAAAGTGAGAAAGGATGGGGATTCCTCCTAAAAGTCAACACCAAGGGAGCCACCACTGAGAAGGCCCTGTCATGGACCCCTTCCCCTGCCCACTGTATGGTCTGAGATGGCGGACAATGGGGATGGTGCTCTTTTAGTTATTTGGGCCTATTCTACAAAGGCAAAATTTACAGCCACAGCCCCGCCCATTTTTGCTTTTAGCCCCGCCCACCACTGGCACCTGCCGCACCACCTGAAGGGGTGTGTGCCCCTAGGGCTGAAAGGGCTCCCCAATCTTGCTCTAGACAGTACAGGCATCCCTCCCCCCCTTATGAGGGAGGGGTGGGTGGTTTACGCCCTGGGGCCCCCCGCATACATAAGCAAAAAGTGGGGAACACCCCCTAAACACCCTTTAAATGCCCTCTCTGTTGCACTCCCTGCAATCCAGACCAAAAATACTGTATCCAAAAATATCCACAGCTAGAATGGAAGCTCTGGAGCCGGCTGGAAGCTCTAGGAATTGTGGGGAAAAGTGGCGGCTGTAGCTGTGCAACCCCATACGTACACTGTTACCGGGTGGGGGGCTGAGCAGCCTAAAAAGCCCCACTGAACCTCCAGTCCCTCTGGACCAGGCATCCCCAAACTGCGGCCCTCCAGATGTTTTGGCCTACAACTCCCATGATCCCTAGCTAACAGGACCAGTGGTCGGGGAAGATGGGAGTTGTAGTCCAAAACATCTGGAGGGCCGAAGTTTGGGGATGCCTGCTCTGGACTCACAAAATCCTCTTCTGATGCCACGAGGACTCTCCAGCTCTCTCCCACCAATCCCAGGTTTGAATCTATTTACTCATTTATTTCCCGGTGCCGCACGTAAAGGCTGTCGCGTGCGAGCCAATGCCTGTATCATATGCAGGCAGAAGAGACATAAACCCACAGCGACCACTTCTTCTGTCGCTTCCTTAATGTGACTGGCAAGTTCCTTGGACTTGTTCTCTCAGAAATTGCAGAAAGCCACGTACTTCCAAGAAAAACGATTAAAGGCAACTCCCCATTTATGTGGGGGTTACGTTCCGAGGACGCTTAAGTGAAATCACACTGGGAACACCATTGACAAAGGCTGTAAACACCCTCTGGAAATCTTTGAAAAACCCTTTAAAAAAAAAACCCCAAATCCAGCAAACTCCATCACAATCGCTCCCCCACAAATCTCCTTCCTCCACAATCCAACTCTCCACAGGCCTAAGATTGGTGCAAAGGTTCATGGGATTGTAAGATGCTGTTTTTGCACAATTTTTGCCATCTTCACACTGTTTTTGCCCCTTTTCATGCCACTTCCAGGTCCACAGGAATGCACACAGTCTGGGTGGTGCACGCCTTGAACACACATATTTTTTTTTGGGGGGGGGGGTGTCTGTACAGTGGTACCTTGGTTTACAACCACAATCCGTTCCAGAGGTCCTTTTGTAAACCAAAACAGGTTGTAACCCAAGGGGCGCTTTCGCCAATGGGGCCTCCAAGAAAAAAGGTTGCAAATCCAAAAGATAGGTTGCAAACCGGGACACACACTTCCGGGTTTGACGTATTTGTAATCCAAAATGTATGCAAACCAAGGTACCACTGTACTATGCTAGAAAAGGCAGGTGAGAGTGTTGCTTCCTTCCTAGTTCAGCCTGTCAGAAAGGCCATTTGACTCATGGCAATGGGCTCCACAGGAGGTGTCAAATTTAGACACTTCTTAATTTTTCAGCAGCTTGCTTTTTATGCATAACGGACCCAAATGTGACATACTCTCTCAGGCAGAAAAACATTTATTTCATTAAAACACACACACACACACACACACACACACACAAACCTGTTGTGTCTCAATCTCTTTTTGGTGATTTATTTTGTGTTTGGGTTATTGACAGCCTTATTTTTATTACAGCTAGTGGCCTCGAAAGGCTGAAAGTGCCTCAGGGCCCTGTGGAACTCCTTGCTACAAGACCCAGAGAGTATTCTGCTTCACATTTTGTAAATATAATGCTTAGCGTGCATGTGGCTTTTTTAAAAAAGAAAAGTTAATTTCATTACCATACCCCCAACAACCTATAATGGTGTTACTTGCGTAATCTGTGTTGAAGCTGTTGATGATGCAAGGAAGCAAGTGTGGTTTAACGGTTACAAGGAGCAGCAGGCGGAGATCATGAAGCTCCCCAGAACAACTCAGAACAGTCTCTCAAAGTGCAAATAGATAAATAGGTACCATTTGCCTCTTCTTTCCTCCAAACCATTGTGCCCAGGGAAAGAGCCAGCATGGGTGTAGACAGGGGGGGCAGGAGGGGGCAGCTGCCCCCCCTAGAAGCAAAAAATTATTGTATTTTACAGACCATAACCAATACTTTGCCCCTCCAAAAACTGAAGTGGAAAGGGCTTTGCTTTAGCAAGAGCAGCTCTCCACTTGCTGGGGGCGGGAACACAGCTGTAACAAAAACACATCAAATAAATAAAGCAAAGTGGCTACCAGTACTTAAGCAGTTAAGACAATGGAGCAGAATATCCCTTCAGGCAAGGTCCACCCTATTCACCCTATTGTTATTCAGTGGGAGTTGTTAATGGGCATTCAGGGATCGCATTAACAGTTCTATTGGCGATTTAATGAGGGTGCAGAGGATTCAATTTGACTAAGGTGGCCCTGCAAGGCTAAAAGGAAGTGAATAAGAAGGGGGGGGGGGCTGTAGCTTTGATAGACACAGTGATGTTTATAAAAAGCATTGGTGTTCCAGTCTGCCCCTCCTCCTGCATCTGTATACTGTAAATCAGGGGTGGCCACCTCCCAAGAGACTCTGATCTACTCACAGAGTTAAAAACTGGGAGTGATCTACCCCCTTTTGGGGGGGTTCAGGTCAAAGCTGTTGAGTTTTTTTAAGGAAGGGAAGCCCTGTTTTGGGGGGTTTAGGTCAAACTTGTTGAGCTTCTTTTAGGAGGGAGGGAGGCCCATTTTTGTTTAGGGCTTCAGGTCATAGTTCAGCTCTTTTTAGGGAGGAGGAAAAATTTGGGTGAGCTTTTTTTAGGGGTGCCAGTGATCTAGCAGTGATCTACCACAGACATCCAGTGATCTACTGGTAGATCACAATCTACCTGTTGGACGTGCCTGCTGTAAATCAAGCAGAGAGAAAGCTGCTTACAAGGCTCCTGTACAGGTGTACCGGTATCTTCCTCTTGCTGCAGAGTTCTAGCATCACAGCGTCACCCAGAGGCACCCACAAATGTGAGTTATCCCTCTCTCTATTTCTTCCTTCCTTTCCTCCCTCTTCCATCCTCAATAAAATACTGGGGGGGGCAGATAAGCCCCACATAGAAAGCCCATCAACATGGGGGGGGGGGAGGACTCTTTAAAATACAGTATTTACCAGTAATTTCTTTTGGGGGGGGAGGCACCTAGGCCTCTAGGAGTTGGCTGCTATGCCTAGGACAATTCAAGAAAGCAGAATCATGCATATGCTATGGTAATATATCAATAGAATCATGGAATTGTAGTCGGAAGGGACCACAAGGGTCATCTAGTCCAACCCCCTGCAATGCAGGAATTTTTCCCCAATGTGGGGCTTGAACCCACAACATGGTTGAAATATTATGCTGATATGCAGCAACGCCTCGGAGCCATCGAGACTGCGGCCCTGTCTTGCCTCGCCCTCGCCTGCCCTGCCACCCCCTCTCCCCTGCCCGACCCTCCCATCCTCTTGCTGCAGAGTTCCAGCTTCACAGCATCACCCAGAGGCACCCACAAATATGAGGTATCCCTCTCTCTATTATTCCTTCCTTCTCTCCCTCTTCCATCCTTAATAAAATACTGGGGGGGGGGCAGATAAGCCCCACATAGAAAGCCCATCAAAATGGGGGGGTGACTCTTTCAAATACGGTATTTACCAGTAATTGGGGGGGGGGGGAGAGGCACCTAGGCCTCTAGGATTTGGCTGCTATGCCTAGGAGTAGGACAATTCAAGAAAGCAGAATGATGCATATGCTATGGTAATATATCAATGGAATCATAGAATTGTAGTCGGAAGGGACCACAAGGGTCATCTAGTCCAACCCCCTGCAATGCAGGATTTTCCCCCCAAGGTGGGGCTTGAACCCACAACATGGTTGAAATATTATGCTGATATGCAGCAACGCCTCGGAGCTGTCGTGACTGCGGCCGTGCCTTCCCTCGCCCTCACCCGCCCTGCCACCCCCTCTCGCCTGCCCGACCCTCCCGTCCTCTTGCTGCAGAGTTCCAGCATCACAGCGTCACCCAGAGGCACCCACAAATGTGAGTTATCTCTCTATTTCTTCCTTCCTTCCCTCCCTCTTCCATTCTTAATAAAATATGGGGGGGGGCAGATAAGCCCCACATAGAAAGCCCATCAACATGGGGGGGATGACTCTTTCACATACGGTATTTACTAGTATTTGGGGGGGGGGAGGCACCTAGGCCTCTAGGAGTTGGCTGCTATGCCTAGGAGTAGGACAATTCAAGAAAGCAGAATGATGCATATGCTATGGCAATATATCAATAGAATCATAGAATTGTAGTCGGAAGGGACCACAAGGGTCATCTAGTCCAACCCCCTGCAATGCAGGAATTTTTTCCTAAGGTGGGGCTTGAACCCACAACATGGTTGAAATATTATGCTGATATGCAGCAACGCCTCGGAGCCGTCGTGACTGCGGCCGTGCCTTGCCTTGCCCTCGCCCACCCTGTCACCCCCTCTTGCCTGCCCGACCCTCCCGTCCTCTCCAGCCAAGCAGGGTAGCTGCCGCCATTGCCAGCCCCAGAAGCACAAGGTGGCCGCTGCCGCCACCACGATGTCGTCAGGCCAGCTGGCCCTGTAGCCCCGCCCACGTTCCCACTTTGTGGCCCCGCCCCTGAATGATCATGGCTTGCCCCCCCCCTAGTTTTGATCCTGGCTACGCCCTTGAGAGCCAGTGCAACATAGGCCATCCCAAAACAAGGGAGTGTTCATCCGCACACAGGCCAGTAAGGTGAGTGCCAAGCACATGTGACACAGGCCAGGAAGGCTGTTGGGTGAAAGTGCTCCTGGCAGCAAAAAGATTTGTGCAGGAAGTCAGCTCTCACTCAGCTGACGAGCATTAACGCACACGGCTGATGCTCATATGACACGACACGACACCGCCTGCTTTTTAAAAAATATGCAAGCTTGGTGCATTATTATAAATCTTTTGCAACAGTCCGAGGTTGAATCAGTAGCTGTGAGCTCAGATTTTCCCAATTCCCAACAGAAAACCTTTGGAACCATTTTTTCAGAAGCCTTCGCAGCCTTTCCAGCAAAACAGCAGACTTCCAAAGGTCCTTGCGAGGAATGAAGCCCCTTAGGCGAAACCGGTTTCAAGTTGGCCTAACTGTGTTGTGTAGCTGCCTCTTGTTACAACAGGGCTGGGTGGTGGAATGAATAGGCAGGCTCATGAGGACTAGAGACTTGACAGAGTGCACAAATTGTTTTTGTGTTTGTTTGCTGTTGTTGTTTTTTAAAAAAAACTTTCTAGCTCTGCTGAAACTCTCTATCACCCAAGGTAGCTCAGGGAAGTCTGAATGAAAACTTAGAAAGGCAGTAATAGATTGCATTTTAATTTTTAAAAAATCAGGCACGTGTGACACCCTCTGACTTGGAAGCCCTCCTCCTCTCAATACAAAGGTGGGGTGTTCTATAGTTATAAAAGCACACTGTTTTTCTAAAGAGGTTCTGGCGCTCAAAAGCCGCCATGGAAGAGGAGATGAATGTGGAACTTAAATGCTCTCTGCATGCACTCAGGGGTGCCCTTTCTTCTTGGTACGTTACAAGCAAAAATGCTGGACGCTCTGCACATCGGCAGGTCCAACGGTGCATCTCTGGTCGTGCACAGCCACTCCCTCCTCTGCACTCAAGCGAAAGCCCGGCGCCCTCTTCATGTGCTCAGAAGCACTCTCGCGCCACTAAGCGGTGGCTCTTTAACGGGACAAGCGCAAAAGCGCAAGAGAACTTCTTTGCCCGGGATATGGGATGGCAAAGGGAAACTTTGCGGGTCCGGGATCGCTCTCTCTCTCTCTCTCGGGACCTTACCTGGGTAACGGTGAGGGCGGAGGAGCAAATGACTCCGCACAGGAAGGCGGCGGCGTTCAGGGCCAGCTCGACCAGGAGCAGCCCGGACAGATGCGCCATCTTCCAGCCGACGGTGCTGGGGAGGGGCTGCCCGGCTGCCGGTCTCCGCCCCATCGGAGGGGAGGAGAGAGGAGAGGCGTCGTCAGCGCTCGAGGGTTGAGGGTTGCCTGCCGGGACCTCAAAGCGTTTGGCGCTGCACGCAGGCAGGCGGTCCAACAGCACCGGTGGGATTTCTGCCTGACAGCAGCACTAAACTAAATTGGCAAAGACGCACCAAGTTTACTTCTTTATTTATTGCATTTGTTATATTATAACCAGGGCCGGATTTAGGTTTGATGAGGCCATAAGCTACTGGAAAATAAAAAAATCCTTCCAGTAGCACCTTAGAGACCAACTAAGTTTGTCATTGGTATGAGCTTTCGTGTGCATATCTGAAGAAGTGTGCATGCACACGAAAGCTCATAACATAGTTGGTCTCGAAGGTGCTACTGGAAGGATTTTTTAAATTTTGTTTTGACTACGTCAGACCAACATCGCTACTTACCTGTAACTAGAACTAAGCTACTGAAGTTAATGGGGCCCTTTATATCTCCAGCTGTCCTTTGTCAACAACAAATTGCCGCTTTTTTGTGTTGAATATATGCTAAATGGTAATTTAGGGACCTAATACCGTAGGTATCTAAAGCCATTTGCACATGTTGCCATGCAACCAGTCCATGCAGAAAATGTAGGCACCCTATATATAGAAATGAGCAAACCAGTGATATTTTAGGGAGCAGGCTAGCAGGCAGGGCCTATTACTTACGTCATAGGAGCCTACACAACACAAAACACTGTTGATGTATGTAGGTTTTGTTTTTTATCTTATATTTTGGGAAAGTACACCCAGGTTTTTTTCCTTTAAATTTTTGGGGGGGCCCAAGAGTGGGGGGTCCTAAGCTATAGCTTGTTCGGCTTATACATAAATCCGGCACTGATTATAACACACACACATAATGAGAGGGTATTTTTTCCATTGAATTTTATTTTTCTTGCATTTTCTCCAGGGAGCTCAGGGTGGTGTACAGTGTTTCCCCCCTTCCTCACAACCCTGTGCAATAGGTGAGAGGCAGTGGCTGCTCAGCAGAGTTCAGGAAATGGGACAAAAGCAGAATCAGGATAAGTGAGGATTACAGCACCTTTAGAAAGGCTAAAATATGTGGATATTTTTAGGGGTGGGGTGGGGGTTGTATGGTGTTGAGAAAGCAGCCAGAGAACATCCCCGTTTGTTTAAAGAGTAGAACTGAAAATAGAATAGAATAATGGCTGGGAGATCAGTAGATTCAGGACAGACAAAAGAATTTTTTCACATATAGATAGATCTGTGGAACTCACTGCCACAAGAATGATGACTACTGACTTAATGGCTTTTAAATGATACATTTCAATGATTAATGGTTTGTCTATGATGACTTAAATTATCATAATGTTCACAAAATCAAACTGAGGTATTTGTTGGATTGTCATTATTCTGAAATGGTTTATTATTTTATTGCTATTGCAATGAAGTATTGATGTGTATTTTTGTTTGGGGGTGATGCTCTGAGCATATTTATATGGAAAAGCAGCATACAAATTTAAATAATAGTCACAGTAATAATTAAAAATTAAAAGGCTGACTTGGTAGAAGGCAATTTCCTATATTATGATTTACCAACTGGATTAGAAACAGTAAGTTCCAAAATACTCCTGTGTTCAACCAATAAGGGAAAAAATTTTTTTTTGGGGGGGGGTGCTGAAGGGAGAGAAGAGACACACACAAAGGATGAGGTTTTTATTTTATTTTACAAAAAGCACTTCCTGTGGAATAATCTCATGCACTCACTATAAGCCTGCCCCTCCCCAAGTCCACAGCTACCCTGAGGGACCCCTCCCAAAACTTTTACGGTAGTGACTTCCTAAAAAAAAATTAAGATTTTTTTTCCTAACTAGTGAATCTGAAACTTTGCTTTGTCTCACTCAGTCCAGGGCTACACAGACTGGACATTTAAGGCACACCCCTACACAAAGAATCTTGGGAATTGTAGTTTGACCCCTCACGGAACTAGAATTCCCAGTACCCTTAACAAACTAGCTTCCAGGATTCTTTTGGGGGAAAGATCACAATTTAAATAATAAAATCACAGCATTGTAGAGTTGGAAGGGACCCCAAGTTTAATCTGGCCTACCCCCTCCCCGCAATGCAGGAATTCTGCCCACAGCCATCCCTGGGTGGACTTGGCCCAACAACCTTCTGGTTAACAGCATGACCCACTGTGACATCAGTTTATAAAAAGATCAGGGAAATAAGGGGCTGCTTTATTAATTTTCTCTTTCGGTAGGGAAATGGGGGGAAGGGAAAACGGAGCCCCCATTTCCAAAATAGTTTCCCACTGCAAAGGAAAACAGGTCGAGAGCACTCTGTGGTCATAGAAGAAAGAGGAGGCAGAGTATGTCCTCAGTGCCTTCACAAGCAGACAACAACTAGAGCAGTCTTGGCCAGTGTGTGGTAGCTGAGGCTGTTGGGAGTTGTAGTGCAAAACAAACATTAGTAAAGGCCGGCCGGGAGCCTCGCCCCAAACCCAAATCCTTCCCCCTTCACAGTTCCAGGGTTGACATCTTTGTAAAACCAGCTCTGCTCTCCTGCCCCCAACCTCTCACACAAGCGGTGGCGAAATTGTGCCCCTCAAAAGAAGCAGAGCCGATAAAAGAGAAGTCCCAAATCGCCAGGAATAAAACACAAGTGGTCGCCGCTCTACCTGAGAAAGGTTGTGGCCCTTAAAAAAAATGACATTGCCTAAAGATTAAGAGATGGCAAGTATTGGGGGAGAGACACCACATGGGTGCGTGATTTGTTTTCTTTGTTTGGTTATTATTTTGTATTTTTATTTCTAATTGAATAGTGTGCATCTTTGGGGGATTTTTTTTTAAAAATGACATTGCACATGGCCCAGAAGGGCTGGGTGCTGCTGCCGCTGCCACCCTAGCCGGTCCCTGCCGGCCCCTTTCAGAGAGGCAGGTAGAGAGAGTATTCCGAGTGGGCCCACTTCTTCGCTGCCTTGGTCCTCCCGATCATGGGCAGCTTCTGGGTGTAGCGGGAGACGTGGCCGGGGCCGTGGTGGTGCAGGAAAGAGGTCTGGAAGAGGCGCCCCTGGCACTGCCTCTCCGCCTGTCGACCCGCGATCAAGAAGCTGAAGCGAGGCGGCCCCTGGGGGGAGAAGCGGCACTTCTGGAAGACGTCCCGGACGCCCAGGCGGTACCCCTGCTGGCGAGAGGCGCTGCGCGACCGAGCCAGGCTGGCAGGGCGCTGCAGGTGGGCCCGGCTGGCTGAGAACTCCCCGCGGGGGCTCTCCTCTTCCCGTGGGCTGACGGTGGCGTTGGCCGTCAGCTGGGGCATCTTGCGGGCCGTCTCCCCGCCCCCAAAGGCTGGCGGCTCCTTTTTGGCATCCGCCACCTTGGGAGTGCTGGCCGGCAGCGGCTCGGCTGGGCACAGTCCTGAGCCAGTGCCGAAACGGGTAGCCAGGCTGTCCCCAAAGAAGCAGTACAGCTCCTGGTAGATCTCGTTCAACGAGGTGGTTGGGGGGTCCGTGGAGATGCCCACACCGGCCTGGGGCCCACCGCTGCCCAGCTGGAGCAGGTGGCTGGCGATGCCAAAGCCGAACTCCACCTGAGGGTCCTGGAGAGGGCTGAGCCAAGGGCAGCCTTCCCGCGAGCGCCCCTCTGCGCCGGAGCCTTCCGCCTGGACAGGCGCCGATACAGCCTGTGCCTTCATCTTCAGGAGCCGCTCCACTGCCACCTGGAGGAAGGGAGGAGGAACAGCACATCCAATGAGCATTGGCAGTGGGCAGAAGTGGGCTGGCACATAATGCGCTCGCAGGCTGGGCCTCATGGGGAGCGGGTTACGCAGTGTTTCTCAAATTTCCCCAGCTGTTGTTGGACTACAACTCCCATCGTCACTGACCACCGAAAGGCTGGACTATATTTTTGCAGGCCGAGATTTCTCAGAAATCACCCCTACCCTCATTCGTCTCTTTTGAATTTGCTTGTAGATTTGGATCGAGACATAAACAACTAAGAGACATAACTCACACCTTTTGAGAGCAGCCTGGGCCTCAGCTGCCAAGTTTTGGAAGCCTTTTGATCTCAATCTCTGGGCTATTGGCTATTCCAACTTTTCGCAAATCACCAAAAAATCTCACATAAGCTAAAAGTGTCCAAAGGGCTTGCGATCCCTTCTTTGCCATTTGGTTTATTTCCTATACAAACACAGCAGCTCAGGAGTGTCGGGTCACACAGGTCTGTGCAAATGTCTGGATTTAGTACAGTTTAAGGTAACTTTTTCATCTTTTTTCAAAGTATTAAAAATTGTAATTGTTCTGATTTAGACCAGTGGTTCCCAAATGCAGTGGTGCCATCCCCTGGGGGGGGGGCAGTGGGATTGCCTAGTGGGGTGCTAAGAGGCAAGGGGTGTTGGTAGGGGGGGACAGGACTGGAGGTGTCAATGACTTTGAAAAGCTGCTGTCACAGGATCTGGTTAATCAATTTTATTCAGTGTAATTCATTAAACTAACACGTTTTAATTGGCTTTTGAATAAACACGCATGGTTTTTTTTTACTGTTTTGGGATTTTATTGTGCTTCCTTACTGGCTCATGCAAACTGTTATTGCAAACAGCGCTTTCTATAGCATAGAGGGCTCTGGGGATGAATTTATGGAACCAAAGGGATGGTGGCCCAAAAAACCTCTGGATTAGACCATGGAACCCTTTGTTTATAATAGATCACACACACCCTTCCCTCTTCCTTTTATTGATGCAGTAAAATTGTGTGGCTGCATCCTATTATTTCCTTACGGGCAATCTTATCATCCCTTTTTCTTTTCTTTTTCTGCAACCCTGCTTGTTGTCAATGAAATTCGATTTTAAAAATGAAAAAAGTATCTCATAAGGTACCAGCAGGGACTTACCAGGATGGCTCCATAGACTTTGTGCCCATCAGCCTTCACCTGAGCATTGGACACAGAGTAGTCATCAAGCACGGCCTGCAGGTTCGACCAGTAGGTGGAGAGGTGGGGATAGAGAACCCTCTCCACTGCCTGGGTGAGAAGAGGCGGAGAAACAGAGAGACAACACAGGTCAGCTGTGCTGGTCACTAGGCTGGGGAGACACAGCCAAGAGGAAGACCACTGTAGCCCCTGCATTGGCCCAGGCTAGATCCTTGCAGTGTCACTGCCCTTGGGCCTGGTTCAGAAGAAGCTCTGGCACAAACTGTCCATCTGTTACCCCATCTGCTACCTGCAGTTTCAATGTCCTTGCATCAATTTACAAATCCCTGAATGACTTACGTCCAGGGTACCTAAGGGACTGCCAGAACCCTTCTATTCCAGCTTGATCACGGCCATCATCTGCAGGGCAAAGCTCATTTGACAATGACAATAAACCTTTAGTGTCACTGGCTCAGTCCTGTGGAACTCTCTGCCACTAGCGATACAGTAGGCCTTTCTGTGCCACCCGCTGAAAACTTTCCTATTCTGTCAGGCTTATGCAGGCAGTTAAGAATACATTATTTCATCTATGGTCGGCGGTTTTACGATTTTAACTTTTCCATATGGTTTCCGTTGTATGGTTTTATGTGCAACTGATGCAAATGGCTCTGATATGTCTGCAGTGTTTCCCAACCTTGTGCCTCCAGATGTTTTGGGACTACAACTCCCATCATCCCTAGCTAGCAACACCAGTGGTCAGGAATGATGGGAATTGTAGTCCGAAAACATCTGGAGGCACAAGGTTGGGAAACACTGGCTTAGAAGGACCCCTCACACATATTGATGTTCCTTTCCATTTTCCAGGTAACCTGCACCATGCAAAATCTGACAGAGGCCTCTCTAATTGCAGCTGGTGGTGTGATGATCCCTGTTCATCCGGAAGAACTTGTGCACGTAGAGAAACTGGTGAGTGCCCTGTTAGCAGACCTTGCAGCTTGGGTGAATTTGATCGAAGTAATCGCTTACAGTTTCTGGAGTTTAAAGGCTTTATTCATGCAGGAACTTTTTACAATATGAGTGGAGATGAGACAGAAAATAATGCATAGGGGTATCTAATAATAATAATAATAATAATAATAATAATAATAATAATAAATAAAATACAAAAATGCCAGTTACCTTCCATCCCAAGGCATGTAGCCCCACAACAGCCCCATAGTGGGAACAGAGTGGGCGGACGGGATCGGCCAGCACTTTCTGCAGCGACAGCAGGATCTGGTGATATAGGCCGCTCACCAAGTCACCGTGAGTCCTGAAAAAGTTTTGCAGTGTATGCAGCATGTATCAATTTATGGCAAAAGAAAAAAGGGGGAAATGAAAAGTAAGAAAAAAACCAGCAGGCAGGTCCCTGCCCCAAGGAGCCTGCAAACTAGCCCACCCAAGAGTCTCTTCTGAAACAGCTTGCCTAGCGAATCACTTTTCCTTACCGTGCCTCCTCTCTCTTGGGTGGGCTAGTTTGCAGTGGAATGTAGAGTCAGCCTGAGCTATATAAACCTGATTTGTCCGAACAGACAAGCAACATTTTAAAAGACCTTTATTTGCAAGGCAATCCAGTTTGGGCACCATTGCTTTCTGCTTGTCAAGAGTACAAATTCAACAGGGCTTTGTTTGTTTTGTTGCTATTTTATTAATGTTGATAATCATAGAATCATAGAGTTGGAAGAGACCACAAGGGCCATCCATTCCAACCCCCTGCCAAGCAGGAAACACCATCAAAGCATTCCTGACATATAGCCATCAAGCCTCCACTTAAAGACCTCCAAAGAAGGAGACTCCACCCCACTCCTTGGCAGCAAATTCCACTGCCGAACAGTTCTTACTGTCAGGAAGTTCTTCCTAATGTTTAGGTGGGATCTTCTTTCTTGTAGTTTGAATCCATTGTTCCGTGTCTGCTTCTCTGGAGCAGCAGAAAACAACCTTTCTCCCTCCTCTATATGACATCCTTTTATATATTTGAACATGGCTATCATTGTATAATATTGTTTTATAGATACGAATGCTGTCATACTTTGTGAATCCTTTCTTGTAAATTTTTTGGTGTAACTGTGATGTTTAGCGTACTTTTTTAGTTGTTTTGTTAATAGCGTTACATAGATGGTAATTGTTTTATTTGGGGTTTGATTGTTTTACTGATTATTTGTTAAGCGTTCTATATAATTTATGCTGTATTCATGATGTTCCATTATGTTATTTTTTTTATCTTTCGTTTGTAAGCTGCTTTGGGATTTATTTGAATAAAAAGCGGCACAGAAATAGAATCAACCAAGATGATGCTAAAAGAGTTAAGGATATTTTTCTCTCCACGGGTTTGCTCAACCGATGGGACAGTGCACGTCTAGATAAAAGAAAATATTTCTTCATGAAACACATTTGCTAAACCGTGGAACTCGCTCCCCCAGAATGTCAGGATGAAGCTAGGGTGTATTAACCAATGGCTTTGGTGTGGCAGGAATACAGCCTACTGCCGAGGGTCATGCCTGTTCCTCTGTCCACAATTGCCTCTAACTTCATCCATGAGGCCAGGCATAGGCAAACTCAGCCCTCCAGATGTTTTGGGACTACAACTCCCATGATCACTAGCTAACAGGACCAGTGGTCAGGGATGATGGGAATTGTAGTCCCAAAACATCTGGAAGGCCGAGTTTGCCTATGCCTGTATGAGGCTCCCTTAAGCTTGCCAATGACCGAATGTGGCCCCCAGACTTTTCCGCTAGATGGAATCATCGAATTGTAGCATTGGAAGGGACCCCCCCACGGTCATCTGGACCAACCCACAACTGGAAAATTCCTGACAGGTGGCCACCTGTTAAAAAAAAAAGAGCAGAGTCCCCAAGACATTTCAGTAGGTGACATCCCAAAGAGGAAGGTGCACCTCCCAGCCAGTTACCTCAGCGGGAATCCGGGGGGGTGGGGGTGGGGAAGGCTCTCCCAGCCGCAAAGGAGGAAATGGCGTACCAGAAGATGTGTCCCAGCAGCATGGCTGCGTAGTCACGCAGGGTCCAGTGATCATTGAGGGGGTTGATAGAAGCCGCCAGGGGTTCCAGGACGCAGTACATGACGCTGGCAATGAGGCTCTTGACGTAGGAGCCCAGGCACAGGTAGGGGTTCTGGATGAGGCTCTTGGCCACGTGCAGAAGGCGGTTCAGCTGCTCCAGGTCATGGCTCACGGACTTGACCTGCCAGGGGATCCAGGAGAGGAAAGGCAGGCTCAGAAGCCAGCAGAGGACCAGGCCGTACATCACCCCCTGGGCAGCCCTCGGGCCTTAGCTGACTGGCACACAGCCTCTCCCCTCAAGGGTGGGCACCCCTCGCAGCCTGGAGGTGCCTTCCTTCATACCTAACCTTACAGCAGTTGTAAACACAACCTCCTTCTCTCACTCCCATGCACAATGTAGGCTCCAAATATCTGAGAGGCCACCTTCTTTCCCACAGTCCCTCTTAGGTGTTAAGATCAGCAGAGATCTCTTGGTTCTCCAAGCTAAACATCCCTAGTTCCCCAAACTGTTCCTTACAAGATGCTGTTTCCAGGCCCTTTATCATTTTGGTCGCCCTCCTCTGTACACATTCCAGCATCTTGTGAATGAGCTGAGGTTCATGCCAGCTTTGACAGGAAGTGCCACTCCGAAGGACACCTACAGGCCCAACCGAGTGGGGAAGCCTGTGCTGGTTGTTGCAGAAGCCCTCCCCAAGGGGTGGGGAGAAACTGGGCACTTGCCACTCAACTCACCCCGCTCACAACGTAGACAAAGTAAGGCAGGAGAGCCGCAATCTTTGAATTGGTTTGCAGGTCCTGAAGAGCCACCTAAGCAGGAGGGAGGTGGAAAGGTTAGGGGACTGGCAAGGGGGGGGGCAGTTTGGTGCCCTTGGATGGGTGAGACTTCATTGTGCATGGTCAAAGCACCATCTATCTATCTATACATATAAAAATAAAAATATATATTATATATATATATATATAAATGTAGAAGGGCCATGGTTGTTATAGTCCACTTTTCTTGGAAACCGCTTGACCGATTCCACTCAAATTTGGACACAGCGTTCCTTGCCAATACGAGACTGTTTGCAGAACCTTTGAGTCTCCAAATCGCACACCTAACACAGGTAAAAACGTGAATTTGACTTTAAAAAACCTAGCGCCCTCCAGTGGACGTGAAAGGAATATACGCCATACTGTGTAGGAATAGCACTACGTAGCTCCCACGCAGTCCCAGATGAACAGGAGGCAGTCAGGGCAAGGAAAGCTTAACGCCTGAGAATGTTTGTACTGTGTGGCAAGGGGGAAAAAATTAAAAAGAGCCACCCAGGCTTAAAGTCAACAAAGGGCATTAACAAATGGCCTATATATAAAGAGAATTACTTTATATATAGTCAATATAGGCACAAAGTTAAATTTTTTAACTTTTTTAATGGTGGTGTGCCTCGTGATTTTCTTCATGGAACAAGTGTGCCTTTGCCCAAAAAAGGTTGAAAAACACTGTACTAAACAACTACTGAGCCAGGTTCAAGGCTCTTGTATCAATTTTAAAAGCCCTGAACCACTTAGGACTTTTCTATTCCATGGTTAGCAAACGCTGCTCGGGATGCACTTCCAAAACTCCAGGCCGCAAACCCAAATGCTCCCCAAACCACTCTCACTACCACTTTGCACTTGACCTGTCTGAGGTTTCGCCCAGATCAGAAAATGTCTGCTTCTTCCTGTTTATCCACCCAGCACAATTCTGCTCTCTGATTCCACCTGTGGCCCCAGCCATTGCTTCGATCGCTCCCTCGCCCCTCTGCTCATTGCCCACCTTCATCAGCTGGGGGTCGTCCCCCAACACGGCCCGGGTCACATGCTGGTAATACTTCAGCAGGTCGTCTGTCAGGGCTGAGACGGCGCTGGGCACTGGAAGGATGAGAGGGAGAGATTGTGGGGGTTGTAGCGGGTGGGGGAAAGGAAGGACGCAACCAACCAACCGGGTTCTTTTCAGAATCTGCGACATGCTCCATGTGGGGCTTCCCTTGCGCTTGATCCAGAAGCTGCAAAATGCTTCAGCACAATTGCGGACAGGAGTGAGGCCTGAGGTTTATCACCTCAGTCCCACACAGTTCAGCAACCCATTGCTTCCTTGTCGCCTAGGCCTGTGGGGCAGAAGGTCGGGGCGCTTCAACTGGCCACACAGAGCCAGGGCATTTTTCAACCTGAGGGCCACATTCCCTTTTGTGTGACCTTTCAAGGGCCATGCACCACTATTGAGTGGGTCGTAACATACCTCACAAAATTGTTTTTGCAAGGAGGAGGGGGAGGGAGAAAGACATTGATTTCCTTGGAGGAAAGGTGGGGTATAAATGTAATAAACAACAAATTACAAAAAAAACCAACATTAAAGCCTGGGATTCACTTTGAGGGGCGGGTTGGGAGAGAGAAGCAGGGTTGTTGTTGTTGTTGTTGTTGTTGTTGTTGTTGTTGCTGTTACTTCAACAAATACAACTAAGCAAACTGTTCTTACCAGAGCCTTGTGGTTCCAAGTTTCCTTTCCCATCTAGGTAAGAGACATGAACTAGAAAGAAAGCAAAGAGAAGAGGGTCCATGGTTTAGCTCAGGCATCCCCAAACTGCGGCCCTCCAGATGTTTTGGCCTACAACTCCCATGATCCCTAGCTAACAGGACCAGTGGTTGGGGAAGATGGGAATTGTAGTCCAAAACATCTGGAGGGCCGAAGTTTGGGGATGCCTGGTTTAGCTGCTCAACCCAGCCTTGGATTACTGCAATGTGCTCCCCCCTTGAAGGCAACTCAGAAACTTCTATTGGTCCAAAATGCAGCAGCCAGATAACTGCCTGGGGTTCCATTTAGATCTCATATAATCCATTGTTTGAAAACAACTTGCACCAGTTGCCAGCCCTTTTCCAGGCCCGATTCAAGGTGGTCGGGTTAGTACTTAAAACCCGAAGCAACCCAGGCCCCAAATACCAAAACCGACGGCCTCCTTCCCTGCAGATCCTCTCAGGTGCTAAAGGTTGGTTAACTTCATTAAACCCAGGCACCGAGGTGGATAAGATAAGATGTTCAAAAGTACAACAAACTGGGAAAAGGAAATATAAGCCAAAAGGAGGAGAGCCAGCAACAAAGGCATTTAGTTAAAAGATTTATTCGAGCTCCGATAAGAGCGTCTTACTTCGGCGCCATCTTTCTATATCCTTCCTTTTTTAAAAAATTTTAAATACTTTATTAAGATTTAAGGTTAAAATACAGTCCACACATACTCAAAGATCGCAATCGTACCAAACATAAATTCAAATATACAAAATCATATAAATCATAACTCATATATCCTTCCAGACATTACACACTACATTGCTTTTTTTGAATTGCATCAAGGGGCTGCCTACCTCTCCCACCTCCGGTTTAAAATGCCTAATAAAGGTTTGTTAAGTAAGCTAAAGGTTGGTGGAGGGTCAGAGCCATTTTGGCACCAAAGGCGAACCACAAAATGGCAGTTCCCCCCCCCTCCCTGCCAGGTAAGATGGGGTGGGGACATATCTACATCAGGAACAAGGGGGGAATCTACATCAGGATCTTCTGCCCCTGTGGACCCTGCTGCCTGGGGCAGTCGCCTCACCCCTTTGCCCTGCACTCCCCACCCCATGAGGCCTACCTCTCACAGCTGCTTCAGCACAGCCCTTGGGGATGTTGGTGGCCAAAGCCAGCTCCACCAGGTTGACCTCACGATCCTCCTGGAAGTACAGTTCGCCGTCCTTGATGGCACGGAATGGGAGGGCGTCCTGAGAGCCATAGCCACACACAGCCTGCAACAGATAGCACACCCTCAGTCTCTCAAGGCCGCCAGCCTTGCAAAGCAGCCACAGGAGCAGACACACTCTCTCTCTCACACACACACCCCATTTCCTAATTAGCCTGCCAACCCCATTAAAGAGGACCCCTCCCCCACTGTGAGTTGGCTACTAGTCTGCCTGGTTTTAGTTGATAACAGGAGCCTGTGTTCTTATGCTCCTTTGCATCTTATGTCCCTCAGGCCTGGGCGAAAGCAGCATCCTAAATCATTCTAACTATCAAGGAGCTTCCTGGCTTTTAGGTGCCGCCAAGAGGGAAGATGTCCAGAGAGGGGTCCATTTGGGGCCAGGTCTCAAGAAAGCCAGGCTTCCTGGGTTCACCTCGACATTGCTCCAGCGCAGAGCGCGATTGAAGTCCTCCACCGTCAGCTTTCTCCGTTTGGTGTGTTTCATGAACTGGGAACTGTTCTGAAAGCGAGAGGAAAGGACATACAAAAAGTCCCATCAGATGAAGTCAGGTCCTTGGGCTGTCTAGCACGATACTGTCTGCTCCAGGTGTGCTCCCCGCCCCCACTGTGGACCATCAGGCATCCTTAGACCACAACAGGATGGGGCTGATGGGAATAGTGGTCCAAAATGACCATGCTGCCCACAACTGATGGGAGTTCAGGTCCAAAATATTTAAAGGTGGAAAAAGAAAATGAATGCACTTTCAGCATACATTGTTGGTTCCCTTGGCTTTTATTACATACATATCTGCATTTTTAAAATTTATATTTTTTATGTCATTGCAGGTTTGATTTCATGGTTTTTTCTTTCTTTATTAACCTAAGGAATGGGGGAAATTGCTAAAGGTAAAGGGCCCCTGGACGGTTAAGTCCAGTCAAAGGCGACTATGCGGTTGCAGCGCTCATCTCGCTTTCAGGCCGAGGGAGCCAGTGTTTGTCCACAGACAGCTTTCCGGGTCATGTGGCCAGCAGGACTAAACCGCTTCTGGTGCAACGAAACACGTGACAAGTGCCAGAGCGCACGGAAACGCCATTTACCTTCCTGCCACAGCAGTACCTATTTATCTACTTGCACTGGTATGCTTTTGAACTGCTAGGTTGGCAGGAGCTGGGACAGAGCAACGGGAGCTCACTCCGTCACGGGGATTCGAACTGCCAGCCTTCCGATCGGCAAGCCCAACTGGCTGATCAGTCACCAAAATAGTGTCCTATTGGCAAACTGGGGCTGGGAAGGAGACAGGTTGTCAACAGCAGGAGGGATGGAGGGTGCAAATATGGGCCCTCCATTTCCCAGAATCCTCAGGACTGGACCCACCAAGGCCTCCCTCACCTGAGTGGCTTCTCGCAGACGGTAACAGACATCTTCAGCCAGGAGGGAGGCCACCTCGTCCGTCAGCTCCACCCCAGTGCTCTCGGCCATCAGCCGCACCGACTCCCGCGGGATCTCCACAAAGCGGCGCTCCTCCCTATCCGACATGGCTGTGGCAGCTGGACAGGTAAGAAGGCTTTACGGAGGCCTACATGAAAGAGAGGTTGAGCATGATGCAAGAGAGAGACAGTGGGGGTGTAGTGGTTAGTGCCAGACTAGGACCTAGGAGACCAGGGTTCAATCCCCACTTCGCCTGGAAGTTCACTCGGGTAACCTTGAGCCAGGAATAGAATCTCAGCCTAATCTACCTCATGGGGTTGTTGTGGGAATTAAATGGGGAGGGGGGATTTTATTTATTTATTTGATTTCGCACAATTTATACACTGCTTGACTCAAAGAAGTTTACAAAAAAGAGTAAAACTAGACATTCAAGATAAATTTACAATAGTTTAAAAACATACAAAAAGTTAAAACCAATTGAAATTCACATTAGCATTTCTAAGCATCTGGGAAGGGTTAGAATGCTTTTGGCAGGCACCAAAACGAATACAGTGACGGTGCCTGCTTGGTATCAGTAGGAAGGCAGTTCTGAAAGGGAAGTGCTGCCACACTAAAACACCAAGATCTTAGAAAGGCCAGACAGGTATTATGTGGCACTTGTAATAGTGCCCATTTTGCCAAGCAAAGCTGTCAAGTGGGTATATATGGGGCTTATGAATGTGGCTTCTGTCTGATAGCCTATGTACCGAAAGGCTCGGTGACAATGAATCTATCTTTTTTAGTTACTTTTATTTCATAAAGTGTATCTGCTGCTTGATTGTAGAAGAACCTTCAGAGTGGTTTACTAAAAAGAATCTATTATGCACGTATATGGTCCCAGGTTCAACTCCCAAAGGCATCTCCAAGTAGGGCTGGGTTGAGATTTCTTGAATGAAACCCCTGACAGCTGCTGTCAGTCAGTGTAATAGACAATTCTGAACAATCTGACTTGGTATAAGGCAGCTTCTGACCTTCCTAACACCTTGCCCAATTTTAATCTGGCCAGTGTCTGCAGTAGAACTGCATCTGGGAACTACCTGGGCCCCACCACAGAAGCAAGAGGAGTGGGGGGGAAACCCACAAGAAAAATAATAAAAATTTGGGGTCTTAGGTTACAAGCTACGTATGGTATGAGGGCACACCAGGCTGCCATCATTCTTCCACCTAAGCAGGGCATGGTCTATTTACTGCCTGATTGTGAAATGGAGACCCCACCATGTGATCCACATCTATAATGCCGTGAGAGGCAGGAAAGGAGGAAGGTGGGGTATAATGTAGAGTAAATTGTTGTAATCTGGGACCTTAAGTACAAAAGAAGAGCCTGCTGGATCAGGCCAGTGGCTCATCTACTCCAGCATCCTGTTCTCTCAGTGGCCAACCAGATGCTTGTAGGAAACAGGCTAGCCAGCTCTTTCCCTTACAGCGGCTTCCAGCAACTGGTATTCACAAGCATCTATGGCATAGCCATTGTGGCTAGTAGTCACTGATAGCTTTTGTTTATATTCTATGACTTTAGTGGGTAATAAATGAACCATTCGATTAATACTACTACTATTAATAGTATCACCAACTGCACAAGAAAAAAACAGCAGAAATAAATGTAAGGAAATAAAACAAACCTCTCCATTATCTCCCGCCTCCCACAGTCGCCATTGCCAAGCTCCCTCTTCTCGCCCACCGGCCCGCCCTCAGCCCCATAGGGGTAAACAGTTCATTCAAAATTGGGAAGAGATATTGGAAGGAAAGGAGAGCTGGATCCTTGAGAGGATGCGGAAAGAGTTTCTTTATAAATCTGTACAGCATGAGACGCTTGATCTCAGGGTCGTGAGTTCGAGCCCCACGTGGAGCAAAAGATTCCCGAATTGCAGGGGTTGGACTAGATGACCCTCGTGATCCCTTCCAACTCTACACTTCTATGATTCCATAGTTGCATGCGGGGAGGGGGGGAGGAATGAGAGCAACCTTAGAGCCGCCGCCCGGATAATAGAAAGCGGCAAGAGAAGTGAAAAGAAGTTACCTGCTTCCCACCTCCAAGACCTCTGCCTTCTCCAACCACGCCTTTCTTTGTGGCTCAGTCAATCAGCAGCAGCAGCTTGGCGAGAAGCGGGGCCGCGCAGCTCACCAGAGCTCCTATTGGTCCCGGCGTCGCAGCGCCTCGTCGCCACGTGACGAAGTAAGGGCAGAAGCCGCCGGTGTTGCCAGAATCCCGTCATGTGACAGAGCGAGGTCAGCCGCCCAAGGCTGTAGCTTAAAGAGGCAGCAACTCTGAAGCAGCCGTGTTTAAGTCAGCTGCGGCAAAAGCAACGGAGTTTTGTTGCGGCGACTCGTATAGTTATTTCTGGCATGAGCTTAGCTACATAGATGCATGAAGTTGGTAGGTATATGGAGCATACGAGGTGCAAAGGGATGAGAGGGAGTTATATTAGTGGGTTGAGTTCAACTCACAGTAGAGTAGACCCATTGAAATGAATGGATCTTACCGGTAGGTAGTTTTGTCGATCATTTCAGTGAGCCTACTCTGAGTAGCACTGCACTATCATTGGATCCAACCCAGTGGGGCCAAGCAAGCATGAAATTGTAATGGGACAATTCAAATACAGCTGCACTAATGTATCTACACAGCAGCATGCATTTAAAGCACATTTAGTGGATGTTTAAAGCACATTTAGTGGATGACCTGCTGCCCCAATGAATCCTGGGAGCTTTACTTTCCCCATCAGAGAGCCAGGATTCCAAGCACCTATAACGGACTATAGTTCCCATGATTCTTTGGGGAAAACCATGTGCTTTAAATGTGCACTAGATGTGCTTTTAATGTATGGTTTGGGTATGCCCACAGTGATCAACCTCGGATGACTTTTACACTAGTTGCTGCTATTGTGATTGGCCATGGATTTGTATTTGCATATATTTACATTTAAATGGAATTGCCAGACTGTCCCGCTTGCATTTCATAGCCCTTTACAACACATATACATATACAGTGGTCCCTCGACTTACGAATGACTCGACGTACGAATGTTTCGAGTTACGAAGAGAGTTCCGCCCGCCATTTTGGATGCGGTTTAGATAGGATTTTTTCGACTTCCGAATCCCCCCCCATTGGCTTCTACTTTTTTTTGACTTACGAAGGTTCGTTCGGAACGGATTAAATTTGTAAGTCGAGGGACCACTGTACAGACTACCTGTTATTGGAGGATAGTACTTCACGCACCTGACGAAGAGGACTAGCTCACAAAAGCTTGTGTCAGAACAAATATTGGTGGGATTTTTGTACAAGACTTTGGTCACATTCATACCATACATTTAAAGGGCTATGAGACCGCCTGAAACAGTCATGGCTTCTCCCAAAGAATCCTGGGAGCTGTAGTCTATTAACGGTGCTGTGAGGGGTAAAAGGCATTGGAAGTAGCGCAGAGCTTGCTGGCACTGAAGTCCTTTTGGAAATTGCCTCCATCCTGCTTGTACAAGCCTGCCACTGATTTATAGGGTTGTGACACGGGTGGGACATCAGGCAATGAGACTTGCAAGGAAATGACATCTTCTTCAAGTAGGAATTTACAAAGAGGCTTCTGGTACATGAGCTAGCTCCACCCCATAGACATAGGCCAACAGGCTGACCATCTGCACCCCCAAGCCAACAGCTGACAGCAATGTGAAGGGCCTTAGGCACACCTGAATCTATGTATGTAGGGCACCCTTGGTGGGGCCGCAAGTCCTGGTCAACCAGCATCTATATCCCTAGGGTGGGTGAGACAATGTTACTGTAGCACTGAGTTCATCTCAATGCTGGTAGGGCTTTAGCAAGAGATGGACCCTTTTACAGTTGTGGTGGGCGTGTGATAAGCTTATTGAGATTTGGCAAAACATTTTTGAGGTTGTTTCCTAATATTATTGGTCAATCATTGAATCCAAATCTTGTCATTGGGTGCCAATCTAGCCCCTCCCCTTATACATAAGGACCCAACTGCCATGCTGTTTACCGATGTCTATTTAGGGATCACCTCCTGCTGCAAAGACCCCAAAGGTTCATCTATGACAGGGATCTAGCTCTTTCTGAACATTTAGCGCAGCATAGAAGCGTCATTCAAAGCCAAACCAAACACAATCATTTTGACAAGCTCTGGTTCCTGTATACAGTACAAGCGATGTAAATATAAGTGATGTTGATGTCAGACCTCCAGCCACTTATGGAGAGGCTATGTTAGAGAATTGAAGCCCTGGAAATGCATTCAGTGATTCAGTTATTTGAGTGCCCCTGCTCAATTTTCTAGTGGGGCCCCCCACAGGGAGTGGCAGCACACTGTGACAAGTCTACCCACCTCTCTATGGCCCACTGGGAGGGACAAAATAGTCCTGTTTTACAGCAATCTTGAAGTCTAATGTTTGTGAAGACTGAGGCCCAGCGGTTCCTTCAGAACTGGAAGATGGTGGAAGAGGGAAGCTGCTGCTAGGCAAAGCTGTGTTTTAGAACAATCGTTTTGCACCCAAATACGCATTCTTCCCCATAACACTTCCCAACCAGTCTACATCAACAAGTCTGTCTTTTTATTTCCTTTTGTAAAAAATTGGCATAAATAGAGTCACAAGGAGTGGTTGAAGCACACCCAACACTCAGTGTCCATTAGCCCTGCTTGTGATGGGGAGACAGAATTGCTCCTTAGTGAGGAGGAAGACAGCCCCTCTCCGTTGCCTTCTAGTTACTGGGGGTGCTCAGCTCTTGATGGTGCTGTTGATATAGGATTCCAAAATGAATATGGTTTCATCCACTTGGTTCTCACTTGCATCAATCCTTTGTTAAAAGGGGAGAAATATGAATATATATATTATTCCAGCTACATTATATGTCAGTTTTGACTACTCAGTTAAGAATACAGGTGAAACTCGGAAAATTAGAGTATTGTCGAAAAGTGCATTTATTTCAGTAATGCAACTTATTATTTTTTATTTTTATTTTAATTTTTACAAATGCTTTCTTTTGGAAATTCCACAGTAATAAAACAAATAGTTACAATAATACAAAAATAAACAAAAATAAACATCGCTATTACATCTCATTAATTACATTCCATTTATAATTGACCCGCCTAACGACAAATAATTACAATTACAACAAATAAAGGCTTGACATATCTTGCTTTGCATGTCATGACTCTATCTCATATATTGGTTTCACCTTTTAAGTTGTGTTACTGAAATAAATGCACTTTTCAACAATATTCTAATTTTCCGAGTGATTAAAACCAGTTAACAACTAAACTTTTTTTTTAATACAAATACTTTGAGAACTGCAGGTGGCAAGTGACATTTTAGAAGTGGTCTATTCTCATCTGTATGAGAAAGAGAGAGAAGGTGGGGAGTGCTTCCTTTACCCTGATGGCTGCTGTGACATTTGAGTATCCCTTTTACTAAGAAAAGTAATCAGGTGACAATCTTGATCTTATATGTCAGATACACGCAGGGAGGGGTGTGTGAGAAAAAACATTTAAGCTTCCCCAAGAAGCAATTTGATAGGGCTTTGTGAATAAATCCACATTATTAGCTCTGTGGTGTGGTTTAAAAAGAAAAAAGTAGACACGCTCACTCTCTCAAAATTTATGGAAGTCATTCCACCAGATGTCCTGGAGGCAATTTTGGCCACAGAAGTGACCCCTTAAGTTGGGTCCCCAAACTACGGCCCGGGGGCCGGATGCGGCCCAATTGGCCTCCCAATCCGGCCCGCGACGACCCCCGCCGCTCGCCGCCGCCCGCTCTTACAGCGCGCAGCGCGGCGGCGCTCTTCCAGGTCGGAAAAAAGCGCCAAAAATCCTTTGTGCGCATGCGTATGGGCCTCTCCCGACCCAGAAGAGGTCATTTCTGGTGCACTTCCGGGTTGGGGGAGGCCCATATGCATGCGCACAAACGATTTCCGGCGCTTTTTCCGACCTGGAAGCGCGCCGCTGCGCCAGTAAGCGCCCGGGCGCGCACTCCCCCGTCCTCCGGCCCGCCGAGCGATCGGCGCGGTGGGAACCGGCCCAAAGCCCGGTAAGTCTGGGGACCCCTGCCTTAAATACAACAGAGGTTGTGCACTCTGATTTTTCCCTGGCCTACGAAGGCAGCACAAGAAGAACCTGTCTGGGTGGGTTGACTGAGGGCGTGTTTACCCCCCAAATTCTCTCTTTCCTGTAGTTGCCAATCAGTAGCTTCTGAGAAGTCCATAAGGAAGGCATAAAGGCAACCTTTCCGTGTGCACACTCTTGAGCAGGGAGGATCTGCTGAGCAGCCCCCTGTCCAGAATGCTGTAGTCCGATCCTGCACTGAGCAAATGGCTTGGACTTGATGACGTCCAAGGTCCCTTCTCTGATCCCCACCATCTGCTCCTCCTCACTTACTTGTTGACATTGTGCTTTAGGCTCTCCAGCTGCTGCCGTTCGGGGGCTGTGATCATTTCCTCGATCTCCTGCAGCTGTGCCTCCTCTGCCCCCGAGGCCTGTATTGAGGCGAGGATGGCCTCCACCCGCTGGGACTTTTCCAGCAGACGCCTGGCACAGGAGAGAAGCTGCAGGTCAGACAGAACCACACCACTTCAATTTAAGGCTGGTCAAAGATGTGGCAAGGCCCGAGGCAGAGAACCACGACTCCTTCACAAGGCAGAATTCATGAAGTCCTCCTGGGGCGAGCCCCATTGGGACAAACTCACATAGAAGAATTGGGGGTCAGCCCTGGGAGTTTCCTACTTTTAACAGTCCTTTGAAACCAGACCTTTGAAAATCTAAGATTTGCAACCCGTCACTCAGCACCACAAAGCTGTGACAGCAGTGACAAACAGAGGAGGAGTGACCCTGCGGAGGTGGATCTTGAGGGCTCCAACTTCTTGCCCTAACCACCCTCCTCCCCCCAGGACAGCTCACTCACCGGTTCTCCTTGGTCTCATGCAGGCGTCTTTCTATCAGGTTGGCCACGCTCTGAAAAGGAGGAGGAAGAGAAAAGGGCTATTGCAATCCAATTTCTCCTGGCATTTTTTTTTTTAAAAAGGAAAGTGAGGGCAGTGAAGCCACAGGACACGCACCTTGTAACAGCGGTGGAGCAGCATCCGCGCAGATGAGAGCCTGTTCACTGTATATAGGTAGAAAGTGCGGGAAGGGGCATGATCAGGGGTCTTGGGGATTTCCTGTTTTTGAATGAGAGAACACCCACTATGTTTGCTTAATAATGAAAAGAGAACTGCAATGTTTACTTATTTATATACCTCTACAGCGGTACCTCCGGTTGTGGACAGAATCCATTCAGGAGGTCCGGCCGGATCCCGAGGTTTTCACAACCGGAGAGACCGCTTCTGCACATGCACATGGGGAGGTAGAGCAATTCTGTGCATGCAGCAAAACCCCGGAAATATACTTCTTGGTTTCCCGCTTACGTATCCCAAAGCTTACGTAACCAGAGGGATACATAAGCGGAGGTACGACTGTAATTCATAAATAAAACATCAAATTGGTTCACAAGAACCGTACATAAAACCATATAAACAACTTAAAATAAAAAAGATGTCAAGGAAATAAACATCTTTCTGACTTTTAGAACACATCTGAAGGCAGCTCTGTTTAGGGAACTTGCTAATGTTTGATGTTTTATTCTGTTTTTAATCTGTTGGGAGCCGCCCAGAGTGGCTGGGGTATAAATAATAAATTATGATTATTACATATGATTATGTTTCAGGTGGGGGCAGTGAAGCTGAGAAAGAGCATGTTCAATGGCAGTGATGGAATTTGAGACCAATGATTCCTGATTTGCAATGCAATCCGTTAGCCACCGGGTGACCACTGTGAGAACAGGATGCAGGATTAGGTGGGCCACTGGTCAGATCCAGCAGGCTCTTCTTGTGTTCCTTATTTATTTAATGCATTTATATCCTGCCTTTCTTCCAAGCTGGGATTCAAGGCGGCATCCTTATAACACCTTTATAATATACAAAGTAATAACAACTAGTTGAAAGCAAGTTAAAATACATTAAAAAGACATTTAAACCTAGCATTAAAATGCAGTTTGCCCAAAGACAGGTCAGCATCACCTGCACCTTAGTTTCGAAAGGCCAATCTAAACAAGGTCTTAACCTTTCAGCGGAAGGCTAACAAGGAGGGAGCCAGTCTAGCCTCTCTTGGAAGGGAATCCCACCATCTGGGAGCAGCCACAGCAAAGGCTTTCTCTCATGTCATCACCAACTTTGCCTCTGATGTCGATGCTCAAGCACACCACTTTCAACTTTTCAATACAGGAATCCATGGCAGCCTTTCAGTGGAATAGGGGTCACAGACAAGGGATCAAGGTGTGGGTGTACTAACTACACCTCTTTCCAGTCTCCCTTGCCCTTCGTAATGCTTGCGTCTGAGTTTTTGTCCCCATAAAATTCCATGGGAACCACTGAGAACTGGTTTTGCTCCAACCTGTAGAATCCCACCCCTTAATCAGCACACCCCTGTGACACATCTGGTTTCTTGATGATGCCAGAGTGTGATGGAAGCTCAGGAATTGGTTTTCATGCTGATGAAAATAACACACTGGGAGTTGAGAATGGTATGCGCAGGAATTGCAATCTTGCAAATAATTCTGCTTCCACCTTATCTCCTCAGGGCCTGGATAGTTCGCTGTGCTCATCTTGACTTGCACCCAAGCAGCTCATGTCTTCCATGGAACTTTGGTTTTGCATAATTTATTTTTCAGACCTAGATTATTCAGGACAGCCAAAACAAAAGGAGCATACCTGCAGGGCTACAAAGTTAGTTGACAGCATTTTGTACATCATTTCCTTTGCTTCCTTGGCAGGGATCATTGCAAAGTCTTCTATTTGCTTCTGTTCCAGATGCTTCTTCCTCAGGAGCAGGCGGAAGATGCGAGCACAACGAGACCCGAATCTAGATCAGAGAAATAAAATGGAGTAACGGGCTGGTTTTTCGCACACTCTGGGTGCATCATGCAATGGAGCATCAGGCTTCTCAGTTTGGCTTCCAACTGATGGGAGCTGGGAGTCCAAAACATCTGGAGGGCACCAAGTTGTCAAAGGCTGAAAGACGTGTAGAGCTCTAACTGAGCCTAGTTTATTCCATCATTGTGACTCAAAGGCTATAAGCACTTCAAGGTATTACTGAGACACAAAGAGCTCAGAATGATTTTCTATACTAGAAAAGAAATAGGCCCTTTATTCAAAACAAGGTTTTCTCTACAGAACTAGGAAAGCGTTACGGTAACAGATCAACAAATTCAGTGCAGTCCACAGTTAGCACTGCTGTCAGTCTTTGACAGCCTGATTTGCGCTCTGCTTATCAACATTTTTTTATGGTTGTTGCTTGACATTGGAAAAGTGTCCTTGAGTTATCGTTAACCAGATGATCTACAAAAGTATGGCAAACAGCCTTGGCTGAGAAACTAATGTAAAACATTGAAAGAAAATTTTAAAAACAGACAAGACAATTTTGATCCCACCATCAACACACAGGAAACCTAGGGAGACACTCTCTTAAGTTAACAAACGAGTCTTCTTCTTATAAGTCAATGTAAAAACATGTACTAAGTTTATATGGTTACAGGTAGGTAGCCATGTTAGTCTGACGTAGTCGAAACAAAAGATAAATAAAAAATCCTTCCAGTAGCACCTTAGAGACCAACTAAGTTTGTCATAGGTATGAGCTTTTGTGTGCATGCACACTTCTTCAGAGTTTATATGGTTTGTTTATATGGTTTGTTTGCATGTAAAGGAAAAAATAAATAAAAACAACTCAGGACCAGTTTACTTGTGAGATCGCCATGGCCCATATATGCACAAATGGCCGCTTTGGTCTGTGAAACTAGCACCATTAGAAATGGTAAATGGAACCCTGACACTTAGGTCTAGTCATGGACAACTCTGGAGTTGCAGCGCTCATCTCGCTTTACTGGCCGAGGGAGCCGGCGTTTGTCCTCAGACAGCTTCCGGGTCATGAGGCCAGCATGACTAAGCAGCTTCTGGTGAACCAGAGCAGCACACGGAAACGCCGTTTACCTTCCCGCCGGAGCAGTACCTATTTATCTACTTGCACTTTGACGCGCTTTCGAACTGCTGGGTTGGCAGGAGCAGGGACCGAGTAACAGGAACTCACCCCGTGGCGGGGATTCAAACTGCCGACTGTCTGATCTGCAAGCCCTAGGCTTTGTCGTTTAGACCACAGCGCCACCCGTGTCCCTTTGGAACTCTCTGCGTATTGACTTCAGGCAGGCGATTTCACTGTACTCTGTTTGGTGCCTGCCAAACCCATTTACGTAACAAATAAACTGGATGTTTTGTTTGCACCCTGCTGGGAGGAGGAAATAGCACTTTGCTTTCACCACAGTGACTAAAGATCTATGCAGCAGCAGGCACAAGGAGCCGGCCTCATGTTACATTTCTGGCTTGAGGCAGGCCTGCATGCAAAATAACACTGCAAATACATTAAGCCAATGAGCTCTGACATGCCTGCTACCTTGACTCAAAGCAAGTTTTCAACTCCTGCATCTCCAAACAGGCAGGCTCCCCTTTACCTTTCCTGAACTATTGATTCCAGCGTTGCGGTGGCCAGAGACGCCAGGGCCTTATGAAGGTCTGTTTGAGGGAACGTTAGGGGAAAATGTCAGAGTTCAATTTTGGCAAGCAATCAAGTGGTTTGCCCCTCACCTCCTTCTAACTAACTGACGGGAGTTTCAGTTAGGGTGGTTAACTTGGGAGGCACCTTCTAGGCTCTCCGATGCTGCGAAGACACATCAGGGCCACCTGCTAACCTGCAAGATTCAGGACGGATAAAGGAAAAGTCCATTTTCATGCAGCGAATGGTTAGACTATGGCTCCCCCAATGATGGCCATTGACTTGGATGGGCAAATTCATAGAGGGCAATAAGGCCATCAATGGCTACAAGCCAAAGTGGCCATCCTCTGCCTTCATGGCCAGAGACAGTGATGCTCCATCCAGTGGCCAACCAGATGCCTGTGGGAAACCTGCAAGCAGGACCTGAGCCCAAGAGCGCTCTCTCCTCTTGGAATAAACCCTTTCCTTGATTCTTTCCTCGCTTGAGAGGACATTGGCTGCTCCAAGGTCTAGGCTGTAACAGGTTCCTCAAGACTCACCAGTCCCTCTTTAAGAGATGTGAGAGAAGCATCTCTTTAAGGCATCCAATGGCTGAGGGAAGAACAGGTGGGCTGTGCAGGGTCCAAGGATTGGTTGCTCTTTGCCCTAGTGCCGCAGTTGGGATCAGCACTGTGAAGGAGCTCCTGTGGGCTGCTTTGGCTCCTGCGTCCCCACCAGCTCTCTCTTCCTCTGGGCCCCACAATCCATTTGCTAGGTAAGTGAGCTGCTATCTCTGGCTTCTGCTGCAACTCCCCCAGGTTGGCTGAGTTGAGCCCGTGTAGCAGCTGGCCCCCCACAATGGGCGGGCTTGAGTGTGCTCTTCATGTACAGAAGTACATGTGTCTAGCGTAGAAGTACAGACACATCCTCCCAAACAACTAGCATAGCTTGCCTTCGAACACAAAACCAGTCCTCATGATACAGCCGCGTCAAAAAGGATACTGATGACGTACATTCCTCCGCCACTCTCCCCCGACTTGCCAACAAACTCCAGCTATGGGGAGATTAAAGGATTGAACCAGACAAGGTTTTATTATCAGAAAAAGGAAGTAAAAAAGAAAAGAAAAAGAGCATGCCACTTCAGAGGCATTTTTCAAAATGAGAATAATAATCCAGAAGAGGACTTTCTTACCGGATCATCTGCTAATAGAGTGAGGTACTGATCGAGAATCTGCTTGGAGATGTTGTAACCAGCCGGAAGTGACCGGAATATCTTTAAAAAAACAAATCAGAAGTCCAGTGTTGTAGATATCCTGTGACTTCTTACAGACTTTAAACTACTACTGAACATAACCAGAGAGCAGGTGACCTACAAGAGGTTCTTTACAGAACAATGTCTTTTAATGAATAGTGTGGTTTCCATTTATAACCTTCATAACCAACAAAAGTGTATTACACAAACCTGAAATGACTCATGTTAGCTATAGAGGGGGTATTTGCTTTCCGCTTGAAGGATTCTCCTTTGCCTGGCCTAGACACATTTCAGACTGACCCCTTCCCTAACCAATTGATTTGTTCTTGTTGCGGATGGCTCCTGACCTGATGTAAACTCTGACCCATTTCGCCATAATTATTTCTTAATATTGATATAGAACCTCTGTACTGCACTCAGTTATAGTTATGGTTTTAAAGTATCTTTTTTTATCTATAAATTTTATTTACTTTTTACAGCTTTATTTTCTAAACCTATATATATATATATATATATATATATATATATATATATATATATATATATCTGCATAAATATACACCCATTAATTCTAATACCATTATTCTAGAACAAGTAGTATAATAAGTCCTAGGAAAACCAGTGGAAAGCATGGAGTATATTTAGCCTAGAAAAAATTCAAGGGGGGTGGGACAACGACATGATACCAGCCTTGAAATATTTGAAGGGCTGTCATGTTGTTGGTGGAGTAGGCTAGCTCTTTGATACTCCAAAGGGAAAAACGAGAAATCAAGAGCCGGGAACTGAAGGGAAGCAGATTTTGACTAAACCTCCGAATAGTTAAGAGCTATTAGGCAAGAGAACAGCCTTTCTTGGGAGGCACAGGCTCTGTGCTGCTGGGTGGTTGTTTTTAAGCAGAAGCTGGGCAGCCATCTGCCAGGTGTGCAGTTGCTGGAAGATCCCATCACTGAGCAGAGGGTTAGGCTAGATTACCTCCCCAAGGTCACCTTCCAGCTCTAAGATTACATAAAACAAAGAAAGAAATGCCAAACAACTCACAAAAGCTCTCTCCTGCTCTCAATGTTTTGTGGGGCATGATGTATTGCTCTTTTGGCAGGAAAATGAATGCATTACAATCCCTTTGAGATGTTAAGATTTGGTACAATTTGTATTGTATTTGCGCTGATATGTTTGTATTTGAATTTGTAATTTTTATGAGCTGCCATGGGGGCCTTTTTGGCTGAAAGATGGCATATAAATAAATAACAATATCACATACCAAGGAAAGCCATGTGCCCCGGGCAAAAATGAGACATCCCCTCTCTAGTAGCTACTCTGACCTAGGGAAAGGACAGCAATGAAACCCAGTCATGGCAGGCATGAGCCACTCTATTAGAGGGGTTTGTTACAGGGGGTCAGTGACCTGTTTAAGCCAAGGGCTGCCTTGGCTCTGGTGCCATCCTTCTAGGAACTGCACGCCAATGGTGAGAGGGACCCAAATGAAAGTGGGTGTGGCAAAAAGGGGTCAAGGTCAGAGCTGGAAGAAGGCAGGGCCACCCCACAAGTACACAGAGCACACATGCCCACGCACTCCACACATACACTTCACAAGCACCTTACACACATGCTTGCATACACATCTGCCAACAAGTCCCAAGTATTGTAGCTGCTCACCTCGTTGGAAGACAGGGGCATGGTGTATGGCGCGTTGGAAGAGGTCGTGACTTCACTCATTCGCAGCATCGTCCGCACAATTTCACTGCTGGTCTGTCGGAAAGGGAAGGAGACAGAGGCAGAAATCTTAGGGAAGTCCTTGTTTTGTGCATGAACTGTAAAACGTAGGCGGAAGTTTGCATGATTAAAAAGCTCTGCCATACCAAAATCAAGTAATAAATCCCTGCACGTAGAAAACCAGTATGCCAAGGAAAAGGGAAAAGCTAAAACTCTTCTTTGATAAACTAAAAACTGGCCAGGGGAGGAAATGCCATCCAATGGCCATGAGTGCCTCCTGTGTGGGCAGGTTCTACAGCAGGGGTCCTCAAACGTTTTCAGCAGGGGGCCGGTCCACAGTCCCTCAGACCTTGTGGGGGCTGGACTATATTTTTGGGGGGCGAAATGAATGAGGGACGATGAGCGGTGCGCAAAAAAGCTCCGGAGAGGGGCTGCTTTAAATGGCAGCCGCTCGAGAGAGGCGCTGAGCCAAACATGGCTCCTCTGTCTTGTGAGCGGCAGGGGCTGGCAGCACAATCAGCGGCGCGCGAAAGGGCTCTGGAAAGGGGCTGGCACAAACAAAGCCCAGCCCCTTTCCTCCTCTAGGCAGGGCAAGGAGAAGCCGGGAGGGAGGAGGTGCTGCCGCCGCCATGTGAGGGAGAGGGAAAGAACGTGCGCACTGGCGATTCATGCGGCGATTCCCGGACCATCCATGGGCCGGATTTAGAAGGCAATTGGGCCTGATCTGGTCCACAGACCTTAGTTTGCTGACCCATGTTTTACAGTTTGACTATGTGCCACATTAAGAAGTGTTTTCTTTTATCTGCCCTGAAACTTCCAACATTCAGCTTCACTGGATGTCCACAAGTTCTGATTTTATGCAAGAGGGAGTATAACTTTCTCTGTCCACTTTCTCCATGCCATGCATAATTTTATAAACTTCTATCGTGTCTCCTCTTACTGGCCTGTTCTCTAAATGAGAAAGTCTCCAATGCTCCAACCTTTCTTCACAGAAGGGCCACTCTATCCCCTTCATTATTTTGGCTGCCCCTTTCTGAAACTTTTCCATCTCTAGAATATCCTTTCTGAGGTGGGGCAACCAGAACTGTACACAGTATCCCAAATGTGGCCACACCACATATTAGTCTAATGACATAGAGCCACCCACCCCAAGAAGGAAAGCAACACACCTGGTCCATTCTGTTGGCCACAGCGCTGACAATGGCTTGATCTCGGAAGTGCTGGTGGAAACGGTCAATGTTGACTTGCCAGTAGATTCCATCATCTGATGGAGGCTGAGAAGTGTTGATTGGGAGAAAGCAGGAAGCAGAGTGTTATCCTGTGTATCAAATTGCACAACTGGGGGGTTACTTGTACCCCCAGCGCACTCCAACCAAAATTATGTCACCACAAACACTAAATGCTGCAACTTGCATATATTATGCTAATAGAGCAAGTATGCAGAAACTTCATTTGCATGATTTATTTTGCTTTAAAAACAAGTAAATCCATAATTCCTTTTGCTTCTATTAAATAAGTCACTGGGAGGGAAAAATCATGTTGGCTGCTTCCTCTATGGCTTCAGGAGACAAAGTCCACATGCCATTGAACTGATCTGCACAGCTATAATGACCATCAAGGTAAGACTTGGTGTGGGGGCATGGAGAGATAAAGAAATAAATGAAATAACCAGGACAACTGCAGAATATTTTTGGTGCTAGAGGTACTAAAATCAAGGGTTGCAACCAATGATAGTCCTACTTGGAGTAGATCCATTAATGAACATGAGTAACTTAGGTCCATTATTCTCAATAGGTCTATTCTGAGTTGAACTTACGTTGATCACAACCTCAAATGATGTTACAGTTCCTCTTAATTTACCTGGGGCGGCGGCACACCCTGCCATGAAATCAAGCCTTATCATGCCCTAAACGTTGGTAGGATCTATCCTCCAATTCCTGCCAAGGCACCACAGATCCACCCTCACAATATATCAAGACTGCTCTACTTCTCACCTCCTCCAAACCCATCATTTACAGATATTACAATGTGGATAGCTCAGTCAGTAGAGCACGAGACTCTTAATCTCAGGGTCGTGGGCTTGAGCCTCATGTTTGGCAAAAGCTTCTTACATTGCAAGGGGTTGGACTAGGTGACCCTCGTGGTCCTTTCCAACTCTACAATTCTATGACGCTATGATTAAAACCAATGGGAGATTTGCTCTTCCTTTCAAGGTGATGGAGAAAGCTAAATTTCCAGTGCCCGTCCATGAAGGGATGCGCTCCCCAGCTCAGCAGCCTCTTTACCTCCTTGCTGTCTGCCTCCTGCTTTTGTCGTTTCGCTTTGCATTCTCCATTGTCTTGGCCGTTGTCGGAGTGCCTCCTCTTCCCCTTCCCTGATGACCAAAAGAAAGGTCTGCACTTTGAGCAGCAATAAGAATGCAATCTGCCTAAGCCCACCTTTCTATAGCTGCTCAGCCCTCATCTTCCATCATGATCATGCTTTGTAAGCATGATACGCCATCTATTTCTCTCAGGGGAAATCCAGAGAGGTTTTCATATGATTTAACAATCAAACCATTATCCTTGGGAACCCAAGAATTGTGGTTTGAAGGGGTGTGAGGAGAGAAAAGCAAGGACAAACATTTCCAGCATCACAAGCTACAACTCCCAAGGGTTTCGTTTTGGGTGGCGGCAGCAAGGGGATGAGTTAAGAGGGCATAAAACCAACTGCAGACAGGACCACTGTTTCCTTTCTCTCCTGAAATGAGCTTTGCTGAGCCTAGACGTCTCTGTTTAGGAAAATAGCTTTGAGACACTGCTTACCAGTCACCAGCCAATGCTGCACATCATCTATGATGATGCAGTTTTACAAGGCTTAATGAAATGATCATGGGGCCTCTGAGTTGTTTCCTCACCTATGAGATTCAGTTTTGGAACCACATACATATCCTTCTCGTTCAACAGCAATGTGGGCACAGGAGGAGGCGGGCCATCAGAAGGCTCTGGACCTTCAGGAACTGATGGGCATCTCTGAACAAAGTGGGTGTCTGCCAGGCGTACAAACGTGCTCGAGACTTCACTGTACTCCATTGTTTTACCATCTGAAGAAAAGGAAACAAACCCTCGACTCAGACCTTAGTTCCAGGCTCCACCAAAAAGTGCCTTTCCAGGGCTGAGCTCCACCTTAAATTCAGCTCACCTTCCATTGTTTCTGTCAGCCGGTCAGCCACCTTCTTCACTGTGGCACTCATGGACATCTTGCCATTGAGCAGCAGCTCCTCCACGATCAGCTCACCCGTGTCACTGTAAAGGGTCTTGGCAGTGTAGATATAGCGGGGGTAGCGGAGGATCCGCAGCACTCGGCTGCACTGGGCTTCATACTCCACCAGGCCTCGCTTCTGCAGCTCATACGTCACTAAGTTGTGCTGGATCAGGACACAGAGTGCCTTCCGAACCTGTGCAGGTGGGAGAAAAGCAAGGTGCATATATGGAGATCTGCAGACTCCACCCAACCCCAGTCCAGAGCACAGCATTCTATTTGAGCAAAACAGTGTGAGAAGGATTCAAAGAGTCAGAATGAACCTTATGGATCATCCAGAGCAATCCTTTCCCAGGAACAGCAGTATTTATAATGCACCCCTTCGCCCACTTACAACACCCCTGTGAGGTGGAAGAAGTTAACAGGCCTTAAGTTATGCAGGGACCTTCATGGCCAAGCAGAGATTTGAACCTGGGTCTCCCTGACTTGAGGCCAAAACTCCATGGTTCTCCAGTGCAAAGCCATTATTCATGTAACAGCCTTTCATCTGCATCAGTGCCATCTACCACTACACATACCTGGTCAAGTGACATCCCAGTGTCATGAGCTATCATCCGTAATGGCTGGCTACCCATGCGAATGAGGTGCGTCCCAATCTTTTCTACGATCTCACCAAAATGTTCACAGAGCAAGAGGGAAGAGAGCTTGATTTCTGCCTGGGTCATCTTGCAGGAATATTATATCTGTCTGGCCCTCTGTAACACAAGAGTGTATCCACACAAGTCAGCACAAGCACAAATGATTGCCCAGTGGGTTTGGAGACTGGAAAGAGCTCTTAAAATCCCAATTTTAACTGCCACCATATGCCAGTCAGTGTACTTGAAGAGAGTGTGCCTTAAACTTTTGGACATTTTACTGTGGTCACATGGCTAGAGATGTGAAGGCAAGGAAGACGAACAAAAGAATCCCCCCAGTCTCTGCATGGGGTATTCACATTTTTACAGCTTATCCACCATGACAGCCAATATACACATTCAGCAGATTCAAGAACTGTACTAATGCTTTTCCTGAACTCTGTTGGAGGTAGGAAGTGGAGATTGCATGCCTGAACACCTCTTGTAGAAAATAAATCCCTCCTTGCACACTCTAAGCTTTGGGCTAGAGTACCTGAAGTGACACCCAGCCTGCCTTCAGTAATGAAGTGAGTACCCACAGATCTTCTACGTTTGTGGAATTTTCTCCCCAGGCTGTCTATATTACTAGCTTTTTGACTACAGCAAGCATGGGCATCTCCTTCATGGATCACTGCCTTATCGTGGCGAAGGGGCTTGGATAACTCAGATAAGCTATGAGCTATGCTGTGCAGTGCCACCCAAGATGGACAGGTCATATTATGGTGCTGGAGGAGACTCTTGAGAGTCCCATAGACTGCAAGAAGATCAAACTTATTCATTCTTAAGGAAATCAGCCCTGAATGCTCACTGGAAGGACAGATCCTGAAGCTGAGGCTCCAATACTCTGACCATCTCATAAGAAGAAAAGACTCCCTGAAAAAGACCCTGATGTTGGGAAAGATTGAGGGCACAAGGAGAACGGGATGACAGAGGACGAGATGGTTGAACAGTGTTCTCGAAGCCACCAATATGAGTCTGACCAAACTGCAGGAGGCAGTAGAAGACAGCGGTGCCTGGTGTGGTCTGGTCCATGGGGTCACGAAGTCGGACACGACTAAACAACAAGCATGGGCATAGCTTGGGGGGGGCAGTGAGGGGCAGCTGCCCATCAATTAAATCAACACAAAATAACTGAGGTTCTGCCCACCTCCACAAATCCTGACTATGCCTGTGACAGGAAAGAAATCTTGTTTAAATTTCTCATTTTCCCAAGTATTTTAGTCTGTAAGGAAACCAACTGCTGCAGGCAGGATACTTTTTAATTGTAACTTTTCCAGTCTGTTTTTTTTTAAAAAAATGTCTACAAGGATATCATTGCTGTCAAGTTTTTATCCACCGTTCTTTCCCCTGCTCGTTTTAATCTTTTACTGTGCAGGTCTGTAAACCTCATTAACACTGACAGCACATCCGCACAATGTTTTTTTTAATGCACCCCACACGTGGTGTTTTTACAGAATAGCAATGGGCGTCCGTCCTGAGAAGCTTACGACTGTGAATTTGACACAAGAGGAAAGGGAACGAGATCAAGGCGAGGGTTAAAGAAGGGGGAAATACGCATCCGGTTAAGTTTCACATTCTTGAAGCTACCTGGTCTACCTTATAATAACAACAACAAGGCTTGTTCTTCCATATGCTTGACTATTCCCTGATGAACCCGAGACCCCAGCTGACCCCCTATATCGATCCCGCCACCTTGCACCAGAAAGACAACCAAGTCCAGCCGCTCCCTCCCTTGATGAACCCAGGAGTCCCGGCTCTCAGCTCTCTTCCTCCCTACGTGGTCCCCACCGACTCTACACCCCCGTGGCCGCGGTTCCAAGAGTCCTCCCTCCCCTCTACCTACCCGAAGGGACTCTTTTTACACCCGAGCCCGTAACCTTCGAGTCAGAGAGCAGCCCGTTTCGCCTACTCGACTAGGCCTCAAGCTCCCTTTCCGTTGCGGCAACCATGGCAACCACGCTCCGACGGACCCTTCGCTATGCCCGGGGAACCACATCCGGTACCCAGCAATCCTGACGCCCCTCCTCCTTTAAAAAAAACAACAAACTTCCCCTAAGAAGGCTTGGGAGGAGAAGGAGAAAGAGGGAAGTGAAGTGTGGAAGTGTGGCGGCTAGAGCGTCCCCTCGGCGTTCCACAGTGTTCCGCTCTAGGCCTCGAGTCCTCCGTGTGGCCTGTGGCGGCGGAGCGTTGCTGGTTCAGGAGGACTGACGGCAGCGGCGACGACGGCGGTGGCGGCGGAGGGGGAGGGGAAGCAAAATGGCGGAGGCGTCGGCGGCTGCGGCGGCCGCCGTCTCCCAGCACCGCTTTTTCTGCCACAGCTGCAAGGGGGAAGTCAGCCCCAAACTGCCGGTAAGGGAGAGGCCAGGGCGGGTCTGTCTGAATATGACCCCCCTCCCTGTCTTTGAAATAACCACAAGCAGGCGGGGTGGGGGGAGCGGAGAGGGAGAGAGGTTAATTCGAGAGGGGTCCCAGGACTCCAGGGTTCATCCTTGGGACGTGGTGGGGAGGTGAGGTTGCTGAGGCCAGGAATTCCTGGGTTCATCCTTTGAAAAGTGGGGGGAGGGGTTGAGGCCAGGACTCCTGAGTCCATCTTTTGAAGGGGGAGGGGGAAGGGATTTGAGGCCAGGACTTGTTGCTTCATCTTTCTGACTTGTGGGGGGGGGTGTCTGGGCTCCTTGGGTCCTTTTCTCAGACTGATTGTGGAGCCTAAGGAGTTAACAACATGATCCTGTACCTTGACATCTCAGGCCTAACCCTCATTGAATTCAACGAGACTAGAGTCTGGGGGTCATGTTTATTGGATTTGCAGTATCTACGTAGTATGGTGGTATTTTTAATTTTTTTGAACAGTCTCAGTATTCTCCTGTCACAATATGAAAGGGCAAGGATCTGATTGGGAGGGTGGGGGCGGGGACAGAAGAGAGAAGGCCCCGGTCTACTTCCATTCAATAGGAATGCTAAGGGATTTTAGGTTTTGAACCCCATGTGCAACTTGAATCCAAGTGAAGTGGGTGGTGGGGTTCAGGCAGACCACAAGGTCCTATTTGCTCTCAAATGTATTGTATGTGGGGTGGTGGTGGTAGTAGATTTGTTATTGCTGCTTCTACTATGAAAGAGAGTTGGCTCCTATTCCTTCCCACCTTGACCAACACCAAGGTCTGGAGGAGGCAAAAGTGTATCTGGGGAACTTGTGCCCAGTGCCGAGGATAGAGGGCAGAGGGAAATCAGGGCACAGACGACGCTCAACTGTTAAGACAAAATCACACATAGGCAAAACACATTGGGTTCAATGGTGGGTTCCTGGATGCCCACCCCCTTTTCACCTCCTTTTTATTTATTTATTTAAAAACTGCTGAGCATGTAAAGCTGAAGTGGCAGGTTACCTGCATTACGTTGCCCATATACAGAGTTCTGAGGCTGAAAGTAGAGGTGGAGGCTGCAAGGAGTTGTAGGGTTTGCTCATACCTGGACATCATTTTCCCCATTTCAGTGATCAGTTACACGACAGTGCAAGCCAAGGATTTCTCTCCTGCCTCCAATATTATTTTCCTTTCTAAAAGAGTCATTGGGAAGTGCAACAGGAATGGTGGGTGAAACAAGTTGGAAAAAATCCGGAGTTCTCCTGTGTCTATAAATTGGGAGGTTGATGGAGAATGGTACGGGGCCGTGGGTCTACCCACTGGGGCCAAGAGACAGAAGGGACCAATGTCCCGTTTGGACTCCAATTTAGGAAAGAACAGATAGTCATGAAAGCAAATGCAATTGCATTCCATCATCTTCTCACTCTTCAAAAGACAGGTAACTATCTTGTGGGGAGCGGGATAAGGGAAAGGGACAGAAAACTGGAGCTATCACTCTTCCTCTAGGGAAGAATGAGAAAAGAAAGCAAAACAGAACATTCTTATCTTGCCCCATCACAAGGGCAAGAGGTAGGCAGGGTTGGGAAGTCCCAGGCACCTGATGACACAGAGACCTAAAAAGTAGTGCCAGCACTTGGGAATTTTAAATTGGTCCCCCCTCTTCTGGGAAGGCAAATGCCTTTTTTAAAAAAGTAAATGCAAAAAAATGGTCTACATCAAATTTAAAACCATTCCCTGATGAAGTCTTAGTTGTTAAGTATGCTCAAGCTTGGAATTTGGTGAGTGAATTTCTTAGCGTGGTTCTTGTATCTAGCCAACCTCTCAATCAGAATTGTTATTGTTCACTAATTTGATTTCCTGTGGTGATTGATAATTGCATGTAGCCAACCAGGCAATTCTCTATTTCTTCCTTCTGGCCTGAAAAGGCTACTGATGCTCAAAGGTTAGATGGAAGGTAAAGAGTGCCTAGTGTGCAGCTGTGTTTAATACAGAACTGGAGCCTGATCGTTGTCTGCCTTCAAGCAAAAGTAACATCCCTCTGTGCTACTTTCAGATTGTAGCTGGGTCTTAACCAATATGTGGCTGCCTCCTTACTCAAGGTGAAGGACAGCTGCTGTTAGCAGTGGAGTCATTCCATTAATGCAGGATATCCATAGCTGTGTTGCAGGTTATCAATAGCTGTGTCCTGGCTTCTGGGAGCGTGGTGGAGAGACAGCATGTGGGGTGTTCCTCTGAGCTTCTGTCTGCAGAATTGAGAGGCCAGCGCTTTGCTTTCCCGGTTGGCATGGTATGGGGAGGAGGTGTCTAAACTCCTATCTTGCAGGAAGATAATTAAAAGGTTGGCTTCAGTTTGGTAGAGCACAAACTTGTTTGGTTGTTTATTTGAAACATTTCTATGCCACTTATATGAAAAGAAATTTCAATGTGTTTTCCAAAAGTGAAATACAGTAATATTAAAACAATTTAAAATGGAGTAATCGGTATCACAGAGAACAGGGTGGAAGGGCACAGTGCTCCTGGGCAAGGAAAGCCCCCCCAAACAATTAAGTTTTTACTAAGCGGTGGAAGCACCCTACAGTTGGTGTCTTCTGAAGGGTATTCCAGAGGCTAGTCAGCACCATGGAGAAAACCTGCTTCTGTACTGCCTCCAAATAACACTTTGCAGGTCATGGCACTCTCATAAGGCCTTCTCTGATTATCTACCAGGCCTGTATAGAGGAAGGAAGGCATTTTTGCACCAGAGAGACTGTGAAATATACTGCATCACTGATGCATGCTGTGGGACCATGTTATGGAGACCCGTCTGTTTTGGATGCTTCCTTAGCTGCTGGACTCAATAAGCCTTGGGTTTCTGCCAGCTGCTTTCGACTGTAAAAACACGATCATGCCTGGTACCCTATAGTATGCTGTCAATGGACTGTGTTTGCCTTCATGGATCATGAGTTGAGCAGACATGTTCTATAAATAATGGCTGTCAATACTGTAGGTTCTCCCCCAAGCCTCTGCAATGCAAATGGGCAGAATGCAAGATTTTTTATGTGGGTGTTTGACGCAGATGAATATGACCCTCCTTTCTGGAAGGGTTGTAAACTGGGGGAGTTGCACTACTTGGCAACCATTCTTAATAATCTCCCTTGCACTGACAGGCCTGTCTGGCGGAATCCCTACAACTTCCACTGCAGGGGATGTAAATGTGTGGTGGCTTGTCGTTCAACCCCCAATTGTGCCATCTGCAAAATGGAAACGGTGCCCAGAGTTGGAAAAATCCCAGAAACTTTGTTGCCCACATATTTGCTTCTGGAGCCTTGGAAGCTGCTACCCACCCACCACATCCCAAGCGTGATTGGCTCCTGAAAGTTTGTTGACGGCACCTACCACCATTGGCTGATAAACTCTTGGAATGTAGAATCTCCCCTTCCACCCCCTCCCAATGCCTGCCTGTCTCGTTAGTAGGGAACTTTGTAAATTTGCACATTTCTAATATGCTAAAGAAGTTGCTAGCCAGGCTTGACAAACCCCAGGCCACCTGTCCTTCCAGAAAATTTCCACACTCTACCTCTCAGAAAGTGGGTACACCTTTGGAGGGTCAGGTGACCTGTAACATGATTCAGGCTCCAAAACTGTGGTTGGTTGTGGCCTGGATCTGGAATGCTTTTTCAGGCCTGTGTTATGGGAAGGAAGATGCTAGTGCAGCAATCCAGGCAGCAACACCTGCCCTTCTGCCTTTGCTGGTCTTTTGGCACTTGAGAAATGGTGTCCATGTCTCTGGGGAATTCTCATAAAGACTCTTTATTTCCAGGAGCAATTGTTTGTTTTCTGAATTTATGTTAGCCTGCTGGGATCATGCATCTGCTTTTCTCCGGCCCTCTGCGCCATCAAGGACGATGAGGCTCAAGGACTTCTTTTCAAAACCAAGTGTACGTGGCACCTCTGTCCTCTTGCTCTTGTTGCAGATACCGGCGCCGGCGGGTTCTTAATCTGTAAGCAAGGAATCAGCTCTGAGAGAGGCTTTCTGACTGTTTTCTGATGGCGCTTTCAGAGATGGCAGAGCTTTTGCTTTCTAGACTCTTGCATCTTGACTGTCTTGCTTGCCCAGGAACGCTGTCGCTCTCCCTCCCACCTCCCCGATTTATGCTTGTCTCCGTTTTCTGCTGCTGACTCCGGCAGTTTCACTGGACTGTGTTTCAGCTGCCCTTTTGTTTCAGTGAAAAAATGCTGTCCCAAACCCCCTCATGCCTTTTGCTTTCCCATAGCTGCAGTTCAGGATTTCCTGATGTTGTTAATGCCTTTTTTTAATAGTGCAAGAATCTAAGCTGGGCTAATCTCTGCAACACAAGCTTTAAATTGTGCTAGTGGAATGCATAACCTGAACATCTCAAAAGTTACTACTTCTTCTCCCGCTCTTTAAACAATTAAAAATCAAGCCCTTGCAGTGGTAGGCTTGCAAGCGTGTGAGCAACTCTTGGTGATATATCAGAAGCTGGGTGTTTCAGCGGGTGGAGCTGTAGTATCCTGCAGGATTCCTTGTTCTTCTCCTTAATTATGTTGAATAGAATCATAGAATCATAGAGTTGGAAGAGACCACAAGGGCCATCCAGTCCAACCCCCTGCCAAGCAGGAAACACCATCAAAGCATTCTTGGCATATGGCTGTCAAGCCTCTGCTTAAAGACCTCCAAAGAAGGAGACTCCACCACACTTCTTGGCAGCAAATTCCACTGTTGAGCAGCTCTTACTGTCAGGAAGTTCTTCCTAACTAGCATAGAATAAACTATGCTAGTAAATATATGCAAACTTGTATACAGGTCACATGATGTGAGTGAGCTTGGTGGAACTTCCTTTCTTTGTAAGAGGATGTGTCTTCCTATGCTTAAGGGCTGAGCTAAAACTAGCCATGCAGTTTACTTTAGTTATTACCAACAAAGGCCTGCACTTCTTATAGTTCTTTGGAGCTTCCCATAATACTGCACCACCCCCTGTGAGTCGTGTTTTGCATCCCAGGCTTGAATGAGAAATTACCAAGAAAGCTTTAGATTTATTTATTTTTTAACAGTGCCCACTTGGGCTTCTTCTTCCCAAGCTCAAGCCCTCCTTTCACTCTGGCTCTTTAAATGGAAAATTGTGAACAGTAAATCTGAAGCTGGAGTTGAAACCTGAAAACAGAGTGTTTAGAAGTGGCTCTCGGACTGGCATGAAGAAGGAAGAACTACCTTTCATTCAGAGCTCTCCTCTTGACAGTAGTCTTCAGAGCCTCAAAGGCAATTTGCTCAGTATATTTGGACAAATTCCCTCTTGACCTCAGTTCCCTTCTCTGTGAAATGGGGACATGAAAGACCTACTCCCCAAGGCGTGCTGAATGTGGGGGATTGAACACGAGAATAATTTTCATCTAGACTAAATGAGAGCAAGGCCCATCGCCACCTATTGGATCAACAACAGAGAGGCGATATTTGAAGTAGGCCATCTTTGCAGACAATCTCACACAGGCTGAGACAGAGTAGACCCAGGGCACCATGAACTAACAAGGTCTCCTGCACAGAGCCCTTGGAAATCAGAGATGCATGCAGGAGAACAGCAGTAATTGATTATGTTTGTCATGGGGCAGGGGACAGTGGTATTTGGAGAGAGTTGGGTTTTTGGTGGGGGAAAGGACTCTGCCCAGCACCAAATAATTGGGCATCAGTTCATTCTTCATTCCCTTCCCTTGAAAGAGTAATCTGCACAAGCAGTAATTTATTTTTTTAAAGAGAGAAATCACAGCTGCTTCAGCTGCTTCAGTCCTTCCCGGGCCCTCCCACTTCACAAAACTGCTAGGAGGTTCTGCTTTTCACTAAGTCATGTTGTTAGATCCACTTGTTCTGTTGCTCTCCTTGTTGGGGGATGGCTGAATGTGGGCTGATGTGATTATGGAGCTCATGCACCGGGAGGCTAAATAGCTGCATTCTCTGGCTGCTGTTTTGAATCAGGCTGTCTGCTGCAGGTGTATGCTGCATGCCAAGAAAGGGTGGGGTTTTGGGGGGGAGGGGGGCATTTTTAGATGTCTCATTCAAAACAGCACACTGGGGGTGCGGGGAGAACTCTGATAATGGCAACTAAGTCAATTTGCTGGAAGGAAAGTAAAATGGTGGTGAAAAGAGCTGGAGCATCTTCCCAGTGAGGAAAAGCTAAACAGATTGGTGCTAGCTAGCGCCCTTAGGAAAATGTTTGTATTTCCTGTTTCTCTCTGTGTCAGGATTTGTAAGCCCCTTGGGGCAGGGGCCTGTTTTGGTGCAAAAAGCAGGGTAGTTAACAGGATACCCACCAGATGTTATGGACTGCATAAAAAGAGTCCTGCTGGATCAGGCCAAAGGGGGCCTATCTAGTCCATTATCCTGTTCTCACTGTAGCCGACCATGTGCAGTCCCAAACACTGCTCCCTACTGTGATTTCCAGAATCTCGTATTCAGAAGCATTACTGCCTCTGACTGTGGAGTCAGAGTATGTATAATCATTGTGGCTAGTAGCCATTGGAGGTTTTTAGGCAGAGATTGGGTGGCCATCTGTCAGGAATTCTTTAGCTGCATTACATCAGTTGGACTAGATGATCCTTGACGTCTCTTCCAACTCTACAGTTCCGTGTTTCCAGGTACAAAAAAAGGTCTCTGCCTTCAAGAGCATACTATCACATTTCAATTTGCAACCATTCAGGTAGGAAGAAATGGAAACTGTGAAGGTACTAAAGAGGTGGCCACAAGTGGGATAATGTTTAACTTGTGAGAATCTAACGTTGTTGCTTTCACTTTTGCCTGCAAGAGGAAGCTAGGAACTAGGAATATGAATTTCCATTGAAAGCAAATCCCAGAGGGATTAATCTTTTGCAGCAAATGGGAAAGCAGTGCTGCGGTCTAATTTTATGGCTCACAACCACAAGTACCATACATAAGAAAGTGGCCAAGTAATTGAGATACATCTGAATTCTCGGGGTAAAGAATCTCGTTTTGGAAGACAGAGCCCAAATGCCCAAGCACCTTGACTTTCTCTGCATCCTCACTTGCAAACTAGTGGCTTTCACACTGTTTGGGGTATGGAGAGTGTTCTTTATGAGAAGATGCGTAATGGCAGGTGAACTTCCCCTAGATGTTGGCTTTCCCAGTGTGGCCATTCTCCCATTGCATTGCACAGCTGTCTGTTGTTAATGAGTAACCTGCAGCATATTGCCAACTTCAGTGCCCTCTAGATATTTTCAGCTGTCACTCCAATCATCCCTGACCATTGGCCCTGCTGGCTGAAATTGATGGGACTCACAGCCCCAAACATCTGGAGGCATCAAGTTGGAGGGGTTCTTCAGCAGAGCATTCGCTTTGAGAAGGTTATGCAGCTTTAGAAATAATTGCTGTAGAGTGCTGGAATATTATGGGATGGGCCAAGTGGTGATGGTGTTCTCTTCTGCCGATTGTGGAGAGTCACCAGATAGCTTTAAAACAGGCGTCAGATGTTTCTTAGAAGCTGACTGGGTTTTGGTAACAGAATCGGTGATCTCCCCCCGTCCCCAAATAGATTATTCATGTCATTGCTGATGGCGGTCCTGGCATTGTGCATCGTGAACAGTTGTGTGTCAAGGGGTATGAATACAACTCCTTGAGCAGCATCACCACTGTGTTGAGCCTGCAATGCGATATCCACTTGTGGTGCCAATACAGCTGAAAGGCGTGGTGGGTGAAATAAAGTGGTATAGGGGCTTCATTTTGTGACTGGATCCTGCCAGTCATAATATTATGGCATTATGGGTTCTGATACATCAGTAATAGGCGACGGCAAGTTTAAACAGCTAGCTGCAGATACAGGGTCACAAAGATGTGCTTCAGTATAGCATTTAATTCACCAGTTATAGGATTGATTGAAGTTTGCAGTGCACTTGGGTTTTGGTCTCATGCGATTATGGAGGCAGAGTGGGTGTTGCACCTGGTTGAGTAATTATTTGCAAAGAACCACAAATAGCTCCATAAATACAGTTAGTGGGCACCTTTGCTTAATCTCTGGCGAGGGATGGGCAACCTGTTGCCCTCCTAGTGCTGCTTGACTCCAGTTCCCAGCATCCCTTGATTATTGCCTATGCTGGCTGGAGCAGCTGGGAGTTGTAGTCCAAAACATCTGGAGGGCACCAGGTTGGTGCAGGTTTCTCTAGGGCAGGCATCCCCAAACTTCGGCCCTCCAGATGTTTTGGACTACAATTCCCATCATCCCTGACCACTGGTCCTCTTAGCTAGGGATCATGGGAGTTGTAGGCCAAAACATCTGGAGGGCCGCAGTTTGGGGATGCCTGCTCTAGGGTATCAGCAAATTTTCCTGATGCAAATTACATATGCAAATATCCTCATTTGCATGAGAAAATTTTCCAGATTTCCCCCCCCCATTCAATTCCCCCACCCCCAAAAATCCATATCACTGCTCTTTCCTGTATCCCATACACACATTTTATCATCCTTTATTTTCCCTTTTACACATCCTGTAAAAGTGCCTCCATTGGATTTCGCTCTCTCTTCCCCTCCATCCCAATCTTTAACATTTCTCATTTATTTATTCTCTTTGCCCCCCTCCTCCCCAAATTTCATCTCCACAACAACCCCGTTAGGCAAGTTAAGGCAAGGAGAAGCAATTGGCAAGGTTACAAGAAAGGGATTTTGTAGATATTGTGAAACTGGAAAAAGAAGCAGGGGCTAGAGCAACTCTTATGGGGAAAAGTTACGGTGTTTGGGGCATTTCATTTAGAAAAGGCAAGTAATGGGTTGGGGGTGGAGATAATGGGTAGGCTTCTCTTGCAATATTTCAACCCAGTAATGTGTAGGGTTATCCAGTGAACCTAAACAGTGGGAGATCCTGGACTAACAAGAGGAAATGTCCTTCACACCGTGCAACATTTCAACTGTGGATACCACTTCTGAAAGATGTTGTGACGGCCACCAATTTGGGAGGCTTTAAATTGAGATTACACAAATTCATGAACACTAGGGCTATCAGTGGCTACTAGTCATATGGCTGTTAATCTGGTGATCCAGTTGGCATTAGTGCATGCCATGCCAAATTCTGGCCGATTCACCAACATTCATTGGATTGCAAAAACAAAAAAACCCAGACTTCTGATTGTAACGGAAATGATTCACTTGCTGTATATAGGGAGTTTTATAGTATTACTAAATGATATGAAATGGAGTTTCCATATAGAAACTTGAATTTAGAGGTGTTAATACAAAATAAAATATTTGAAAAGAGCAACTTGTGCATGTTTAAATCTAAAGCAACTTGGAGCAATTGGATATAACTTGCATATGAACTCATAAATGGCATTGACAAAGCAAGCAATCATCGTGAATAACAGAACTCCTTCCAGCCCATCTAGTTGTGAAACAAATCTACGTTCCCTAGCATACTGGTTAACTAAAAATTTCATGGTTGTCAATCTTAAGGATGTAGGCTAGGCCTCGTAGTAGTCCTCATTCTGAGGAAAGCATGTGAACCGAGGCAGATTTGTATTTTGTTTATTTATTGCTCAAGATGGTGTCCATTGTTCCGCCCCTCCTCATTTAATCCCACAACAACCCTGTGAATAGGTTAGACCGGGAACCACTGACTGGCCCCTGGTGAGCTTCATTGCTGACTGGGGAATTGAATCCTCGTCTACCACATCCTGGTCTGACACTAACCACAACGCCAAGAAGAACCAAAAAAACATTGGAGTATACCTTTTATATCAGTCAGCAATAGGACCAGGAAGATGGACCTTTGCACTGAGTTTTCCATTAATTTTACTGTTCATGTAGGCAAGCCCACATAAAACATAGACTATGAAATACCACAATCTGGGAGGCCGGGGGGGGGGGGGAATGAGCAACTGGGACCCTGCTGTATCAGCGGTTCCTTACACAGAGAACTTTGACATGCTTCCAGAGCTTTTGGTTTGCTAGAACCTGTCATGCTTTCGCTTTTGTTTGGACATTGGGCTTGCTTTTCCTGTTAATCTTATCGTAAAGCCAAGGTCTCCACCTAAAGCTGAAGATATCTGCACAAGGGTCTAAGCAACCTCTGCAGGAAAGACCCAGAGATGGCCTAGTATCATCCACTTTGATCCATCATGACTGCTGCGATGTGCATGAAACACTCCCCACCGACTGCTGGATGTGATGAATACATGTGTACCGGTAGTCCCAGCAGGACCCAGGTTAACAATGGCCATCCATTGCTTCCAGTATCGAAGGCAGCATACCACCTCCTCCTCTTCCTTATTATTATTATTATTACATTAAATTTGTATACAGCCCATCATCTGAAGATCATGGTGGTTCAGAACATAAAAATACAAAATGAGAACACAAAATGATTACCAGTAATTAATGTAAAAATTTTATATGGATGTTTTATGATGGCCTATCTTTGTAATGCCTAATAAAGGTTTGGCAAAGAAGTAGAGAACAGAAGATGCACAAAACAAAAACAAACCAATCCCCCCCCCCAAAAAAAATCCCCAACCACTTATAAATGGACATAGAATGTTAATCAGCTAAAGTCTTGCTTGAAGAGGAACATTTTTGCCTGGCCCCTAAAGGTGTATAATGCAGGCGCCAGCCAAAACCTTCCTGGGGAGAACATTCCACAAGTCACTGCAAAAAAGACCCATTCTCGTGTTGTCACCCTCTGGACCTCTCCTGGAGGGGAACATGAAAAGGGGCCTCAGATGATCACAGAGTTTGGGTCACTTCATATGGAGAACCAGTGTTCCTCTAAAATTGCACAGTGGCCAGGAGGTGGGGAATACAGATGGAAGTCAGATCAAGGACCAGGCCCGTCCTTTTCCTTGGTCCTTTCAGGTATCCCACCCCCTTGCATCTTCCTAGAAAATCTGGTCAGCTCTGAGGCTTGGAAAAAATGTTTGCTGTTGTGGATCAATGTAGATTGGGTCACAGGGTATCCTGAAATGATTTCCACTTTTGCAGGGACTGCCCTCTACAGTGTGGTTGGAGAATGTCTGATCTCCAGCTGTCACTGACGTTGCAATACCCGTTAGGCAAGGCTGTAATCGTGGGGTTGGCACAGCCTGGCTCCCTGCATCTAGATTTCAGATCTTCCTGATGAATCATAACTTGGCTGTGTTGTAAATAATAGCTCTGAGCCTTTCCCCCTTGCTTGAGTACCAGCCAACAGTGTGGAATGTGGCTCTTTGTCCTGCTGGCTCATTATGATTGATTATTGCCTTACATCTTCACATCTCACCTTCCTCCTGCTGTGCAAACCACAGTGGTGTAGGTGTGGTTACCAGGCTGTCACCCATCCAGGTACTGTCCGCACCCAGACCAGCTTAGCTTCAGGAAAGCGGTGGACTCAACATGGACCAGAGCCTGCTAATGACAGAAAATACCCAAAGTTGATTATGCATGTGTGGTTGAGGTCTTTACCCAAGGTTGCCTCTGGGTGCTCTACCTCCAGTGGTTAGGTGGGTAGACACCAGAGGCAGGGCCTTTTTCAGTGGTGGCACTTTGCTTAACTCGATAGCCCACTTTAATGGCTTTTGGGCAGCAGGTAGAAACTTTACCGGGGCATTTGGTGGAAGTGATTGGACGTTCTGCTGTTGCCTCAGTCGGTCCTTTGTTTGAGTTCTGGTTGTTTTGTTTTCTTGTGGAGATTTTTTTTATTTAGCAAAATATTGCTTGACTGTAAGAATAAAACCTCTCAGCTGTTTACAAGACATAGGGCACGTGTCACCTGATGAGTTCTGTCAGCAGAAGCCGTGCAAGGACTTCTGCTTGTGTAACGGGACTTTTCCCCATCTCCCTGCAAGCCCCCCCCCCAATTATTTGTATATATATTGTGCTTATATCCTACCTTTTCCTCCAAGGAGCTCAAGGTGTGGCATACTTTATTCCCCCTCCCTCATTTAATCCCCACAACAACCCTGTGAGGTAGGTTGGGTTGAGAGGCAGTGATTGACCCTAGGTCACCTAGTGAGCTTCCTTTCTAAGTGGGGATTTGAACCCTGACCTCATAGTCTGACACCCTAACCGCTACACCATATTGACTTGGCTTGGGTTCGGTGAGAGAATACAGAGCACATGCCACAGCAGCAGCCGGGGGGGGGGGGAGTCGTCTTATCTGGCAAGCTGAAATGCTTGCACTGATGAAATGATCAGAAGAGCGCAACATTAAAGCCTTCCTCATCATGTATATATTGCCTTGAAAACCATGATTGAAACTTAAAAATGGAGGCACTAGCAGGCGCAAAACAATCCCTTTAGACACCCTGGTGGATTTCTATCCCAGAATTTTATCAGAACTCTTGACATTCTTTTCAGTGGTGCATCTGCACTCAAGAGATCCAGAGCTTTAAGAAGCTTTTTACGCACACTGAGATTTTCAATATTATACAGCAGGGTTTGGGTGCTGGGCGCCCTCCAGATGTTGCTGGGTTCCAGTTCCCATCAGCCTGGTCCATCGTCCTTGCTGACGAGCTGATGGGAGCTGGAGTTCACTAGTCAAAGATGGTGGGAGCTGAAAGCCAGTAACATCTGGAGGGCCACTGGCTTCCCATCCTTGCTGTACAACAAGAGTCTGGGGTGGCGCAGTTTGCTCCATTCATTTACTATATTTTTATAAAGGTAAAGTAAAGGACCACTGGACAATTAAGTCCAGTCAAAGGTGACTATGGGGTTGCAGCACTCATCTCGCTTTCAGGCCCAGGGAGCTAGCGTTTGTCCACAGGATGACTAAACCACTTCTGGCTCAACGGAACACTGTGATGGAAACCAGAGCGCACAGAAACTCTGTTTACCTTCTCGCTTCAGCAGTACCTATTTATCTACTTGCACTGGCGTGCTTTTGAACTGCTAGGCAAGAGCTGGGACAGAGCAACGGGCACTCACTCTGTTGCGGGGATTCGAACCACCAACCCAATTGGCAACCCCAAGAGGCTCAATGGTTTAGACCAGGCATCCCCAAACTGCGGCCCTCCAGATGTTTTGGCCTACAACTCCCATGATCCCTAGCTAAGAGGACCAGTAGTCAGGGATGATGGGAATTGTAGTCCAAAACATCTGGAGGGCCGAAGTTTGGGGATGCCTGGTTTAGACCACAGCACCACCCGACTGCCCCCCTATATTTATACAAGAATTATCAGTAGCATTGTTAAAATGATCCAGTGCGTTTAAAATATGGTGCCATTAAATGACATCCTAAAATAACAGCTTGCAGCCTAGAACTCATTGGGTGGTGAGCCAGGCACACCTGGTGGGTTGGGTGTCTTTACATTAGGTGTGTTACCACATTATATTAAATGAGCGTAGACAGCCAGTGTGCACAAATAGTTGATCTGCGCAAATAAACAAGTGCACGCTCCATGATTATTATGAGTAAGAGTATTGTTTGTTCTTTAATGTGAAATTTGTAATGTCTTTCCTACATTGATTCATTTTTTGCTGGGATTTGTAAATCGCTAAGATTTCTGTTGATATATGAAGCGGTACATAAATTTGCTAAATAAACATGTAGAGGTGGTTTGTAGCTGTGTTCAGCATAACACATGAACTACTGAACTATTTTCATCGAGAAAGGGCAGCGGCTGAGTTGGTTTGAAAACAGTGCAGGGGCAGCAGTAGGTGGCAGGAGGAGGTTCAGTTGAATCATAGCATTGCGGAGTTTGAAGGGACCCATCCTCGTCCAACCTTTTGCAATGCAGGAATCACAGTAGCTCAGCAATAACACTTGGCATGGATATTGTACATTTTTGCAGTTGTGTCTTGGAGGCCGTAGCTTGCCTGAGGCTGCTAAGCAGAGTTTGCAGCTCTTGTGTTTCAAGGCCCCTTCCACACGCAGCAGCTGCTCAAAGCTGTATGGCAGCCCTTTGCTCATACTCCATGTGTATACAATCTCTCTGTAAAACTTTGCAACTGGGGCTAGGGTGGATCTCTTCTCCCTGATCTTCCTCATATGTTGCAGCTGCACTATGGTGAAGTGGCTGCTCACCTGGCTCACCAAGAGGGAGGCTTTAGCTGTTGTAGCCCAACAGCATCTCCTGGGGTGGATTATAGGAAAAGGGCTTCAGGATTCCAAAGATGGCTGGAGGAGGTGTGGAGGAGCCCTGGGCTCTGTACGTATCCTCTCCCTCTGCCCCCAAGCCTAGAACAGTTCTACAGCCAAAAAATGCATGGCTCTCGTACAGCTCATTTCGATGCCTTAGCTGAGCTGCCCTCCTACTGGTGCATCTCTAAACAATTGTGTTTCTGTGACTGCTTGGAGCTGCGTTTGCCCACAAGACCATCCTTTTTGTGGCCTCAGGCATGGCGCGTTGAGCCGTCTTTGCTGAATGATGAGACCGGGCAGTGAGAACATCTCTTGATGGCGGTTCTGAGGAACCCTTGTGAGTTGGAAGCCAGGACTGATGAATTGGGGTCATGTGATTTGTGACGGAAATGGCACTCGAGAAACAAACACAGCCCTAAGCCGGTTTTCATTTTATCGGGGATCTTCTCTGGGACTGATACCCCTGTGCAACAAACCCAAGTGTGTGATGCAGAGCAGTATAGCTGTCACTAACAAACTTCATAACCCTATATAACCTCTGTTTTGAAACAGCTGCACAGCTTGCTAGTTCGTTTCTGGGCCCAGTTCACATTGCTCATGTTGCTGTTTAAAGTCTTATACTAGACCCATGCCCCAAATAACTGAAAGATTGCTCCCTACCCTACAGACCCTATCAGGTGCAAAGATCAACAGAGGGGGCCTCTTGGTTGTTCCACCACCCACAAAAGCTCAGGGGGCGGGCACAGGAAATTGTCTTCTCTGTCGTGGCCCCTAAGTTGTGGAATTCCCTCCCCATGGAGGTGCGTCTGGCACCTGCATTGCACAGCTACTGGCGCATGCTGAAGATACAAGTCTAGCCTAGCTTTTGAAACTTGTGGTGTATATTTTTAGGGCCCACCTTATTTCCAGCATGGTAAGTTGTTTAGGAATGCTCTTAATATTGTGTTTTAATTGTTGTAACCTGCCCTGGGGTGAAGGGTGGATAATGAATTGTATTATTAGTAATAATACCTACCATTTCAGGTCTGTGTTCTCTGTGCTTGATCAAAATGATTGCCAGTCCTAGTAGTGCCAGCCAATCCTAGTGGATTCTGCAACCTGTATAAATGATTGGCATAATTAGTTTTGCCTGCATCAGTCTTGTCATCTTGAAAAAAAAGTGATTTGCATAATTTATTCCTAGTTTGAGCAATGGGGGAGGGGGGGAGAGAGAGAGCTCTATGCAAGGCACTGAAAGTCTCTCCATCTCTCTGGCTTCTGGGCTCCCAGCTGTCACAGCCCACGTCCTTCCTTTATTTATTTACAACATTTTTATGCCACCCTTCATTGTGTAGATTTCAGGGTAGCGTAAAGCATGAAACAAAGGCAAAACACGCAACTTGTGACATGCAATAAAAAAGGGGCAAAACTCAATAGGAATGAGCATAAGAAGATCCTTCCAAACATTCTGTGCATAGGACACAGCAACAGGATTTAGCCTTTGTTCAGAACTTGCTTGACCTTCCCCTGGCCAGGTAGCGAAATCACTCCAGATCGTTATCCAGCATTTCACATTTTCACTTGCCCTGGCAAATATGACAAGTGGACTGCAGAGGTGGGCAGTAACTTTCTCAGCAGTTGTACGGGGTCTCCCCACAAGCCACTGCCTCCGTACCCCTCTCCCTGCCGGGCCACATTGTTGCTGAGGTGGCTGGAGGTGTTTCAGCCGCAAAACAGCAAACTTCCCTGCAGAGCATGCTGACGGGATACCACTTTGGGTGCTCGAAGTCATGCTCCAAGCAACCAAACACCACCCTGGCAGTCTTTCCTACAGGGGAAGATCCACCACAACACAGTGGTTAGAGTCCCCACTCGGCCATGAAACTCACTGGATGACCTTGGACCAGTCACTCCCCCCCCACACACACACCTAGCTTATATCACCAGGTGGTTGTGGGGGTGAAATGAGGAGGAGAACCACATATATGCCACCTTGAGCTCCTGCTGGCATCCATCAGCAGCAGTTGCAGGCCCTTATCAGAAAGCCTTTGTGTGAAGAGATAAAATGGAGAGTGATGGTTCAGACAGATGAGCTGCTTAAACTTGATAGGATTCCTGTTTTCATTTCTATGGATGAATGAGAGGATTGGCAACTCAAGGTGACCCCCTTCAGGGGACTGGGTTTGATTTAGGGCCTCTAGAACAACGAGCGCCTACACTAGAGGTCAGCAGAATGGTGCTCATAAGGTGCAAGGGCACCCTTTGATGTTTACCCTTTTCTCCCTTGAAAAATATGGAGATCTGAAGAAGGAAGTGGCAAGTAACATTCTTTCCCACTTCCTCTTCCAACTCTGTGTGTTTTCGAAGGCTCTGATTATTTATACTTTATTATCAGTTAATCATCAAATTTCTATACTGCCCTTCATCCGAAGATCACAGGGCAGTTCACAATATTAAAAACACAAATATGCATACCACAATAACAAACAAAAACAATACTCCTCACAGTTTAAAAGACCATAGGTTATTTAATTAGCCGAAAACCTGGGAGAAGAGGAAAGTTTTTGCCTGGTGTCAAAAGATATGTAAGCCAGGTGAGCCTCCCTGGGGAGAGCATTCCACAAACGGGGAGCCACCACAGAAAAGGCCCGTACCAGACCTCTTGTGGAGGAGGCACACAAAGAAGGGCCTCACATGATGATTCCAGGGTCTGGCTCAAGTCATGTGGGGAGAGGTGGTCCTTGAGGTATTGCAGTCCTGAGCTGTTTTAAAACTTTATAGGTCAAAACCAGCACTTTGAATTGGGCCCGGAAACTAATTGGCAGCCAGTGCAGTTGGGCCAGGACTGGCATCTACTCAAACTGTCCTGCCTCAGTGAGCAACCTGGCCACTGAATTGTGCACTAGCTGAAGTTTCCAAACTTCAGCCCCATGTTGAGATGCCGTAATCTAACTGAGTGGCTACCAGAGCATAGACAACAGAAGTTAGGCCATCCTTGTCCAGATAGGGGTACAGCTGGGTCAACAGCCGGAGCTGATGGGAGGCACTCTGTGCCACCGAGACCACCTGAACCTCAAGTGACGGGGATCCAGAAGTACCCCCAAGCTGTGTACCTGTTCCTTCAGAGGGAGTGTAACTAAATCAAGATCTCTTAAAAAAGCAACTTCTATGTGCAATGTGTACATGCAATTTTTCTCGTGTGTGTGTGTGTTTCATTTGCAATGGGTGACAAGAGCGGGCAGTGCTCTCTCAAATATCCAAATGTGCCCATGAACCTAAAAAAAGCATGTGGCCTTGTTTTTGTGTGGCATATTTCCACCTGTGACTGTGTAGGCTCCACCATTCTCAGCCTCAAACCACCTTCCCTTTTCTCTTCCTCTGCAGGAGTACACTTGTCCCAGATGTGAGTCTGGCTTTATTGAAGAAGTGACAGATGATTCCAGGTATCTTTCACCCTCAGAGACTCCCCTAATGTTGCTAGATTTCTCATATCTGCCCCCTCCCCGCCAAATGTTTCTTCTTCTGATGGATATGCTTCCTCTTTTGGTGTTTATTTTTTATTTTATTTATTTTTTTATTTCATAAAGGACAGCCAAGCAGTATATTATTTTTGTTTTTGTTTTGTTTTTTAAAAAACCTCAAAGCAGGTTGGCCATTTTATACAATAGGTCTGTGGTTCCCAAAGTGGGTGGTAGTGCCTCCTGCGGGTCAGTGGGATTACCTAGGGGGGTGATAAGAGTTAAAGAGACGGCAAGAGGGCACTAGAGGTGTGAATGACTATCAGACTTTGAAGGTGGCATTGCTGGATCAAATTCACCAATTTTGTTAAATTAATTGAACTAAACCATTTTAAATGGATTTTGAATAATTATGCAATTGTTACTGTTTTAAAAGTTATTGTGTTGTTACCTTCCTTAGTGGGTCGTGCAAACTGCTATTTTCAATAATGTTTTTTAATAGGGTAGGGGGCACTGGGGATTTGTTTATGGGGGGCAGTGGCCAAAAAAAGTTTGAGGACCACTTTCGATAGAGACATCACACCTGTCTGTAACTTCCCAGGTGGCTGACATCCAATGGCTCTGTTTGGTCAGGAGCATTCGCCTCCTGTCGGCTTTCCTCACTTCCATAAAGTTGTGGCACAGACACAGCCCTGGCTGAAATGCAGGCTAACAGGAGAGAGCAGCTGGGCTGTATAAGTGGAGAACTTGGTAGTTTGAAGATAGGCTAAGGACCTCCATTGCTTTGACTCACACAGAAGAAAATGTTAGAGGTTGGGGTGAAGTCTATTTCGGATTTTTTTGGGGGGGGCACCTCTCAGTTGTGTCAGTCAGAATACTCTGGGCTAAATAATCTGTCCTGGTGTGAGTTGCCGCCTTCTTGCAGAAGGTCCCAGAATCAATACCCACTGGTGGCAGTGCTAGAGACCCCTGAAGAGCTGCTGCCAGTCACTGTAGACACTACTGGGCTAGATGGGCCAAGAGTCTGACTCTGTATAATGCAGCTTCTAGTGTTCATCAGTAATAGCTGCGAGGAAGAGCTCATTTCCCCTCAAGGTCTGACCTTCAGCTTTTTCTGCATTTCGACTCTTCCCAGAGAGAAGGTGGTAATAGATAGAAATGAAAAAATATGCCAAGTCAGAGACCCGGCTATATTTTATCCTGAGCAATCGGTGACACACACGCTAGATTTTAAAAAACAAACCTCGTGCGACGGTTTAAGATCCAGCTGCCAAATTTGGAAACGGTCCTCAGGAACGTCTGACTCAGTGTCACCTTCAAAGCTGGAAAAATGGCCTGCTCCTCACTCTCCTCTCCCCCCCCCCCCGGCACCTCTAGTCACTTCGGGGAGGTGGAAGCGCTGATTCAGCCCTGCATAGATTTGGTGCTGGGTAGGAGGGGTGATTTGTAGGGCGCTCTTTGTCGCTCCAGCCCTGCTCCTAAGGATATAAGAGTCCTGTTGGATCAGACCGAGGCCCCATTTAGTCCAGCATTCTCTTTCCAAGAGAGCTCCGTCAGGTGCCTTTGGGAATCTGGCAAATAAGACAGGAAGACAACACTCCTTCCATGTTCACCCCCAGTACCAGGTACTCAGCAGCCAGACTGCCCCTGAACACGGAGGCTCCATTTAGCTCTCAGGTTTATTTATATCCTCCACTGACATGTCTGATTTTCTAAGGTCTGCCCTGCCACACTTGAGGGGTGTGTGAGTGTGTGTCATTGCAGACGATAAAAGCCCACCTTCCATTGTCAGAACTTTGTGCCACGGTGCCAGGGTGTTGCAGCATTCAGTATTTGGGCCTCGCCAGTTCAAATGATTATCCGTTCACTTTTATTACATTGTTATCCTGCCTTTTGGGGGGGGGAGCTCTAGGTGACATGCATGGTTCTCTCTCCCTGCCTCCCTCTCGTTTATTCTCACAACAACCCTGTGAGGTAGGTTAGGCAGAGAATGACCCAAAGTCACCACCGAGCTTCACAGCCGAATGGGGATTTGAACCCCGGTCTCCCAGTCTCCTACACTGGCCCTTCTCAAATGCAACCCCTGCTTTGGGCACAGCAGGTAACCTTGGCCCACTCCCTTTCATCTGTAAAATGGAAGCATTGAGTTTGCTGTGTGAAGAAATAAATCCAGTTTTTACAACTCACTGCAGATGCCATTGGCACCTGTCCCAGAATCCCCTGGGATTGTAGTTCTGTGAAAGGGTTCTGGGGACCTCTTAAAAATAAGAATTTAGCACGCTCTCCCAAAGCCACAGGGGGCCTTCATGGCTGCAGTGAGGGTTCAGAACGGCTTAAACATCTTGACAGACAAGATATTTACGTTGCAAGGTATTTCACAAAAATGATAGCTGGAGAAATAATCTTGTATAGCAGGGAAGGAGAGCCTGTGGGTGGAGGCCCTCCTTATGTTGTTGGGCTCAGTTTATTGATATTCATTGATATAAATATTGATTATAATAGAAATGAAAGTGGAAATGGTGTGAAATAGAATTATGAATGATACGGGATATTTGCTGAAAATAGAAAATGGACTATTGCATATGGATTAACAAGTGGCGTCGACTCAAAAACCATCGGCAAAGCAATCAAAGGGAATCAATCTAACTTCCTAGCATATTAAAGCAATAAAAAGCAGAGTTACCAAATGTTAGAGCAGTTAGACCAAGTCTTGTAGGAGTTAGCCAGAGGATATGAAGTCTGGCTGGTGGTGGCAAAACAGGGAAAAAAGCAAGTATTTCAATTGCGCCCACCCAAAATGTAGTAGAATAACCAACTAGAAAAACTCAGTACGCCTTTTGTATCAGTCAATGATAGCATGGGGCTGGGAGGTCAGGGACACTAAACAATTCCAGCAATTTCCCTGTTTGCATGGGAGAAGCCCACATAAAATATGGACTATGCATGACCATATTGCATCTGGCAGGGGGAGCAACTTGGGACCTTTGAAACACTTCCAATGTAGGCTTGTCAGAACAGTTTAGGCAAGAGGGCTGCTTTTCTGCTAACTCTAATCAGAACACCAAGGTCTCTGTGAGCTTTTATCGAAAGCAGCAAATATGTGCACCAAGGTCCAAGCAGCTTCTAGAGACCCAAACATGGCCCGGCGCCATCCATTTTGATCCATCATGGCTGCTCTATTGTTGAGCATAAAGCATACCATAACTGCTGGGTGTGATACATATGTCAGCCAAGCAGGGTCCAGGTTAACAGAATGAAGTGCTTCCAGGCCAGACTGACCAGCAGGCTTGGGGCAGGCAAGTTCTCCAGAGAGGCACTTCTGGTTTGCTGCCTGTGATGTGTGGCAGCGGCCTTTGGGGCCTATCTGTCACAATGACTAGGGCAGGGGTGGCCAACTCTTTTCTGACTCAAGGGCCACATTCACTCTGTAGCCCATAAGCCGGCGAATGTGCCAAAGGTGGGTGTGATCCCCTTCTCCCTCTTGCACATGCTACAAGCCCCTCCCTGCAGTTTATCCCTGCAGATCAGCTGATGAAGGGGGTTCGCGCCTCTTCCTTTTGCCAAGTGATCCACCTGCATCTCAGTGTTCAAACTTAGCATTTTACACCTAGGTGACCAAGTGAAGATGCCTGGGTGCCAGGATGGGGCCTGACTTCTCCTCCATCTGGAGGTGTATGCCTGGGGATCCTTGGACCTTGACTGTTTTCACACATTAATACCCCCCCCCCCCGGGTAGAATTCTATCAGTTATATTTTATCTGCACAATCAGAATGAATTTCAGGAACCAAAATGCTTTTTCTGTGCAGCCTGAACTGGAGCAGAGAACGATGTTATAGTTAATTGTTGTAGCTTGTCTTCACTAACCTCACCCCGCTGCCTTGCTCACAGTTGTGAAAATCATTCTTACATTATGAACGGGCCATGTTACCATTAAGAAAAAGAGGTAGAAATAGGCCAATATATACGTGGGCTGTTCCTAGATCAAATGACCCCCCCCCCTTAAGTTCTCAAAGTTCTTAACCTAGCTCAGGGTTGCTATCTGAACTAGCCAGATCACAGTCCATCATTTGAAAAAGAAGACTTTAGAGTTGTCTTGCTCTCAAATGGTGGAGTGGTTTAAACCTCTCCACACTTCCCTGTGCTGGGTCTGCTTGAGTTTAATTTTCTATAATTTTGTTGCTGCTGCTAGAACGGGTGGGGGCCTGCAGTAATGCTTTTGGGGATGGGTTGGATAATATTGCCTCTGGGCTGGGATGCCAAATTTGGACATGGGAATGGCAGGTTCAGTTTCTTACTTAGATTAGAGATTTGCAAGGTAGTGACCCTGGGCTGAGACACCAAGGAGGAATTAGATTGATATAATTTCAGGAACTGATAAGCTATATCTCATTCTTCAGCCACTTAGTCTTCAGCCCCTCTGACCTCCCCCTCGCCAGCACCCTGTTTTCATCCTGTTTCCTTGGTTGCTGATTACGTGGCCTTCAGCCTCTGTTTTTAGCCCATGGCCCTGCCCACCCCACCCCCCTTAAAGGCAGGCTTTGGGGGTTATATTTCTGGAAGCAACTGCTGCTCTCCCTCACCAGATTTTTCTCCCTCAGTTTTCTAGAAGGCGGTGGCAGCGGGATAGACGACAGCCCTTCCACCACATTTGCAGAGGTGAGACTTTTCCTGTTAACAATTTGACTGCGGCTTTCAGAAATGTGTAAAATGCAGGTAAAGGAATTGTCTTTTTGCTGCGCTTTCCTTGGATACTCCCGTGCGGGATACTTCGTGGGGGCAGCTGAGAGGAGAGAGGGCCATTCTCTGTTATTGATACTTTTTGAACTGTCAAGAATCATCCCAAGAAGTTGATGTGACAGGTGCAGTCCTCTCAAATGATAGGGACTAGAAGCTTGAGGTTGCAATTGCCTTGTGCCAAAAATAAAGCTCTTTCTTGGCTAGCGGGACCTTCATTTTAAAGCTGTGTTGGTTTGTAATCTTCTGTAAAAAGTTACTAAGTTCCGTGGGGTGTTTGATGGATGCTTTTGGGTTTTGCAAATGCATCACAAGCAGGGTTAATTATAGCATTGGGCTGAAGTGATTTATATATTTAGGTTGATGACTGTTGTTAATACCTCCTGAGAGGTGGCTTTTGGAGTATGAGGCAAGCCTCTGCCTCCAAGAAGGAGGAAGGAGGGAGGGCAGCTTTATTATTTTTGGTGAAGGGTTTTTTTATTTCATTTCATAACAACAGATGAAAATTGAAAGATGAAAAACAAAACTATAGATAGGCACGTAAAATAAGTACAGTTCCACGTGGGTTAGAATACCAAAGTCCAAGTCATGGAAGAAAACAGTGAGAATAAATGTTATCTTCACATAAAGAATATTAGTGTTATCTGATTATTAAGTATAGCTCCTGATTTGCCAGACTTGGGACAAGTGTTCTTTTGAAAATGATGGATCCATGGTAAAGGAATGACAAATCATATAAGAAGTGTCTGGTGGTTCTAAAAAGGTAAAGGTAAAGGACCCCTGAGAGTTAAGTCCAGTCGCAAACGACTCTGCCGGAGCGGTACCTATTTATCTACTTGCACTTTGAGGTGCTTTCGAACTGCTAGGTTGGCAGGAGCTGGGCCGAACAAGGGGAGCTCATCCCATCGTGGGGATTCGAACCACTGACCTTCCGATCGGCAAGCCCAAGGCTCAGTGGTTTACACCACAGCGCCACCCTCGTCCCTTTGGTTCTACTCCTTGTCAAAAGCTCAAATTTTGCATAATTTTCTGCATTTTAGCTATATTCCAGAGTGAGTGGTACCAAGCATTTAGTAGACAGTCATACCTTGGGTTAAGTACACTTCAGGTTGAGTACTTTTAAGTTAAGTACTCCGCGGACCCGTCTGGAACTGATTAATCCACTTTCCATTACTTTCAGTGGGAAAGTTCGCTTCAGCTTAAGTACCGTGTTTCCCCTTTTTTAAGACACCGTCTTACAACTTTTTTTCCTCAAAAAAACACACGGTGGCTTATTTTCAGGGGGTGTCTTTTTTTTTTTAAAGTGCCGGTACAACTGGGTCCCACTGGCTCAGGACGCTTGGCGCTCTCTTCCGCGTGCATTTTCTGCCTCTTCTATTCTCTCCGTTTCCCCTCCTCCCCATCCTGAATCAAGGGCTCTCCTTCCTTGGAGGCTTCTAAACAGAGGCTGGATGGCCACCTGCCTAGGAGACAGACACCTCACTCTGTGAGGTGGATTTAAACCTCATAGGATGCTGGAGCAGGAGGTATACATGAAGCTGCCCAGCGTCATGTCGGTGTAGGTGGGACTGCGCTGGTCGCAGTCGAAGCACTTGCGGTTGGGTGGGAGCACTGGGAGGCTGCTCAACTCCCATGGCTTTGAAGGCGGCGGTGGCCGGGTGTGTGCGCGCACGGAGGTATAGAGGCTGATCCCCAGGCTCTCTCATGCTGGCCGGGGAATGAGGAGGGAGGCCAGGACCCGTCCCGCTCCGAGACGCTCGTGAGGGAAGCGCGAGGGGGACGAGGCTTGGGCCTGCGCCTCTGGCGCACGCAACCCCAACTGACAGACCGACGGAAAGAAGGGAAGGGAAGGGGGAAAGGGAAGGAGGGGGAGAGGAGCGGCATCAGCTCTCAGCGAGGAGGCCGGGGCAGCTGAATGACAAGCCGAAGAGGAACCTGCGCGGCACCTTTTCTCTGTCCGGGGGGGGGGGGGGAGACGCGATCACAAACATACAGGGGAGAGAGAGAGAGAGAAAGACGCACGGGGAGGGAGGGAGGGAGAGAGACGCAGACGCACGCGCGCGCACAAAGAAAGAGGGGGAGAGAGAAAGACGCACAGGGAGGGAGGGGGAGAGAGAGACGCGCGCGCACACAGAGAAAGGGATGGACACGCACACAGAGAGTGCGGCGCTGCTTCGCGCTTTGTCAGCGCTGCAGCCGCCGCTTCTGACCGCTAACCCGACCTGGCAGGCTTCCTCCTCCTGCCACGGCCAGCATTGCAGGAGCTGGGTCCTGCTGGCTTGTGCCCTCAGTGTTCCGTGCGGCACTGCTGCACGCTTTATCGGCGCTGCAGCAGCTGCTGCTGCTTCCGGGCACCGACCCAACCCGGCAGGCTTCCTCCTCCTGTTGCGGCCACCGTGCTGGGTCCCGCTGGCTGGCTGGGGCGCTCAGTGGTCTTGCTCCGCACGTCGTGGAAGTATGGCTTATTTTCGGGGTATGTCTTACATTTCTCAAACGATTAAAAACCCTGCCATGCCTTACTTTTTGACTACGTATTAAAAAAGGGGAAACACGGTATGCTTCAGGTTAAGTACGGACTTCCGGAACCAATTAAGTACTTAACCTGAGGTACCACTGTAAATCAGCCCATGGGGTCGGAGAGATGGAATTTTCAGCCTTCTTCCACTACAATCCAAGTAGAAGTCTGCCTGGCTTCCCAAAGTTCATGACAACTGACAGTATATTAAAACGGGAAGATGGAAGCTAGGGGCAAAAGCATCAACCCATTCATGTATCTTGGTGTGTGTGTTGGGGTTGGGACTTGTTCTTATCCAGTGGCATCCCATCATCCCGTGTAATACACGAGAGTTGAAAATGGAGGGTGGGAGTGGCGGACTTTGAGTGTAACATGATTTACATGAACCTTTGGCATAGCTGCCAAGTTTTCCCTTTTCTCGCGAGGAAGCCTATTCAGCATAAGGGAAAATCCCTTAAAAAAAGGGATAACTTGGCAGCTATGACCTTTGGGCATTAAAGCTTCTCTGAATCTTAGTCTAGCAAAATGCCCAGGTAAGCTGTTCTGTGTTTGGAAGCTGTGTGCCACCTTAAACCAGTCATTGAGAGGAAGCCAAGGCCAGGATCTTACCCAGAGTATCTGGAAATTGCTTGAGCTTGGATTCTGGCAAGTCCCCCAGGGGACACGCATAAACCATTAGGACTAGAATTGTTTTTTTGTTACTTTATTTTATGAAAGTCTCTAGGCCCCACAACTTTAAAGCTTTCAAATGCCTGCCTCTTTTCTGAACTTATCCCAGGTTGCTTCAAATTCTCCCAGCCATGAGCAGTTTTCTTAAACATAGAGGTCTGGGCTGCCTACTGTGTGTTGGCTCATCCTGGATTTAGCATCTACACTCAGCCTGTCAGAACCCGCTTCCTTTTCAGGTGACCTCAGCTAGATTTCAGTCTCTGAGCTCATCCTGAACTCAGATTCTGCTGCCATAGCTTTGCCGCTGCTGTGGCAGGAATAGACGGTTGCTCCCTTTCTGTTTTGAGGCTCTGTGGGCGATATAACATGGAGGCAGGCAGGGTTACCCAGTGTCACACTTTGAAAGGTTAGCTGTTGCACAGGTGTGGTGCCCCTCAGCTCGCTTCTGTCATAGAATTTTGTTCTTGCTTTTTCTGGTTTAATCCCGGGATTTTCTCTCATTCATACACACACACACACACACACACACACACACACACACACACACACACACCAGAGCTGCTTTGCTTGTGTGCTGTGCAGAATTAGACATAGATTTTGTACACCTTAGCCCAAATTTGAAAGGGTTTCCTAAAAATGCCAGAGAGGCAGACCTACAAAAGCTCACCTGCTTCCCTCTTCCAGCAAGTCTCTCTCAGCCCAACCTGGAGATGCCAGGGATTGAACCTGGGACCTTCAGCTTGCAAAGCAGAGGTTCTGCCACTGAGGCACACCCTTTCCCCAAACTCTAGCTCAGCATTACATGTGAAGGTTGCTCAGGGGGCTTTTTGTGGAGAAGAGGGAGATAAAGCGAAGATCAGACCATAAAGAAGGCTGATCGCCAAAGAATTGGTGCTTTTGAATTATAGTGCTGGAGGAGACTCTTGAGAGTCCCATGGACTGCAAGAAGATCAAACCTATCCATTCTTAAGGAAATCAGCCCTGAGTGCTCACTGGAAGGACAGATCGTGAAGCTGAGGCTCCAATACTTTGGCCACCTCATGAGAAGAGAAGACTCCCTGGAAAAGACCCTGATGTTGGGAAAGATGGAGGGCACGAGGAGAAGGGGACGACAGAGGACGAGGTGGTTGGACAGTGTTCTCAAAGCTACGAACATGAGTCTGACCAAACTGCGGGAGGCAGTGGAAGACAGGAGTGCTTGGCATGCTCTGGTCCATGGGGTCATGAAGAGTCGGACATGACTAAACGACTAAACAACAACAACAAAGCGAAGCTCAGCCATTTTATAAAATCACCTGTTACCGGAAAAATGCCCATTGCATACCCTCCCCCCTTTTCCTTTCTCTATACATCTGTGTGTGCCACATGTCCCCAGGATGGACATGAAAATAAGTGTATACTTATGCCAGATACTTTCACTCTAGCCTGTTAAAACAAGGAAGACCTGAGTTTCCCCATGGAACTTCCCTCTTTGCATTGTGGGAAATCCTCCATGATTTCCCTAACCAGAGATCAATAGCCATCAGGGGAAGTTCCTGAATCTGCCATTGTTTGCTCAGATGCACAGGGAATGCCTGATTGGCATCTTGCTTGTCTTCATCAAATGCAAATGCTTTGTGTCTGGAACCCTTTGAAACTTGCTAAATCCTCAGGAATGTCATGCCTTGAGCTGCCTGAGCCACTGTAGCCCCACCTTATGTGTGATATACCGTGTTTCTCCAAAAATAAGACACCGTCTTATATTTATTTTTCCTCAAAAAAAAACACGGTGGCTTATTTTCAGGGAATGTCTTTTTTAAAATTAAGTATGCCTATCACTATGGCTTATTTTCGGGGTATGGCTTATTTTCGGAGAGAAACAGTATCTCTGACATTTGCAAAAAGGGGGTGTCCTTCTCCATGCAAAAAGGCAAACCATTTTAAAAAGTGGGTTTTTTCTTGGTTCTGTGGTATAGTAATTAAGAGCTGTCGTAATCTGGGAAACCGGGTTCACGTCTCTGCTCCTCCACATGCAGCTGCTGGGTGACCTTGGGCTAGTCACACTTCTCTGAAGTCTCTCAGCCCCACTCACCTCACAGAGTGTTTGTTGTGGGAGAGGAAGGGAAAGGAGAATGTTAGCCGCTTTGAGACTCCTTAGGGTAGTGATAAAGCGGGATATCAAATCCAAACTACTACTCTTCTTCTTCTTCTTCTTCTTCTTCTTCTTCTTCTTCTTCTTCTTCTTCTTCTTCTTCTTCTTCTTCTTCTTCTTCTTCTTCTTCTTCTTCTTCACCTCCTGACAAAAATGGGGGACTCTTTTGCAACAGATAATAAAATATCAGCTTTGCTTTCACTGGATTTCTGCCTCAGCTGATGAATCTCTGACCAGTAACGAGCTTGGGGAGTTGGGCCATTGAAAGGCACCCTCCCTATTTTCTGGGAACACTCCCCATCAAGTTTTTCAAGTCACCCAGCTCTTTGCTCCATGGGCCACAGAACTCTGCCAGGTTGTCTTTTTGACACCCCCCCCCCCCGAGGTGGTGGCCAATCCTGTGTCTTAAGCTATACTGCTTAAGATTTTGCCTAGAGGCTCACATGATGGAACGTGCCCCCCCCTCCATCGCAGTGAGAAAGAAGCAAGCCTCTCTCCCAACATACTGGTGGAGTGAGATAAGGGTACCTAAACTGTGAACAGGATCCAGCCAGTTGGCTTAAATTTCATCTCGCCCTGCCTGGAAGCTGCTCCAGAGTCCCTCCCCAAGTCAGTTGATCTGGGAGGCTCTGCTTACCTGCAAGGGCTCAGTGTCCCCCTGAGTGGCAGGTGGGTTTCGGATCGCCTGAGTCCCCAGGTGTGTGTCTGAGTCAAAGTGGTTCTGGCAGCAGCAGCAGGCAGGCTGGCCTGGTGCCTTGCGTGTTATGAGAGCCTCTTGGCTTGCACACAGACGAGGGCAAGGAGTATTGCTCATTGAAGAGGCGGGTGCAGTCCCCCAGGCCCAGGCTGGCAAGTTCTTTCCCACATTGCTTCTGTTATGATTATTTCCTGCTCAGTGGGGTACTGTCCTGCGGAGAGACCATGTTGGTCTTTTTTTATTATTATTATTCCATTTATATCCCACTTTTTCTCCATGGAGCTCAAGGTGGTGTGTGTGGTTCTCCTGCTCCTCATTTAATCCCCACAACACCCCTGTGAGGTAGGTTAGGCTGAGAGGCAGCAACTGGCCCAAGGTCACCCAGGGAGGTTCATGGCTGAGTGGGGATTTGAACCCTGGTCTTCCATGACCTAGTTGAGCACTCTAACTGCTATAGCACCACTGGCGCTCTGTGGCCAGGCATTCGATGGGAGCGCAGCCTGGTGGGGAAGAGGGTCTGAGGTGGCCTGTGAGCTGCCCAGGGGAAAAGAAAAGCCTGTGGCGCTGTGTATAGACCAAAGAATCATAGAGTGGTCGAGCTGGAAGTGACCCAAATGGTCATTTGGTCCAGCCCTCGTGTCCACTGAACCAAAAGATGCAGAGGAAATCCCCCAAAATGCAAGCAGCTCAGGTGTTCTTCCAGAGGCATGGCTCAGTGGCAAAAGTGTGTGCATCAAAAGCAGAAGGTTCCAGGTTCAGTTCACAGCAGCCTCTCCAGGTTGGGCTGGGGGGGAAATCCCTCATTCCTGCAACCCCAGAGGGCTGCTATTAGTCCGTTTGGACAAAACGGAGCAAGATGGACCAAAAGGTCTGACTCCCTCTAGGGCACCTCCCTCCCTTTTTCCTGTGTTTGTCCTGTATGTGTTCCAGGTTGCCTTGTGAGCTGCATATCCAAGCATGCCCCCTGTCCCCAGGTCTTCATGGGATCCTGTAAGCATCCTGGTGGCCTCTTCAGACCATCTCCCACCTAGGGGTTGAACCTGGGGCCATCTGCATGCAAAGCAGATGCTCTGCTACTTTGCTACACCTCCAGGAAGACTGCAGGACGTGATTTACCAGGAGCATAAAGTCTGCACACATTTTCAATCAAGATTTTGCATTTCTTCCTCAAGTCCTCAAAGCACAAAGTGGTGGCCAGTGTGCTGCTTCTCTTTTCCTTAGTTCTGTCGTCTTTTTTTGCTCATCAGCGGCTGTCATATTGTGCTGACTTAGCAAGGGAGCAGCCCAGACAGCTTATCTATCCAAAAACAGCACCGGTCGCAGCCTAGCTGGAGCTGTGAGGTCTGGAAAAGGACTTGCCCAGAAGGCGTTTACATATTGATGTGACTATTATTATTATTATTATTATTATTATTAAATTATCCATTGAGCTCAAGGCAGTGTGTGCATGGTTCCTTCCCCTCCCATTTTATCCTCACAACAGCCCTGTGGGGTGGGCGACCATTGATGCCAGGTGAAGGCTGGGCCAGCCCTGATCTCAGCATTTTAACCACTGTGCAGTCTGGCAGTGCTTGGCGGTTGCAAAGGGAGTGTGCTTTTATAACGAATAGAATTGTATAGAATAAAAGGAAAATGGTAAAGCAAAATAAGAGAATTAAAACAATGCAGAGCAAATGGAAGCAAAAACAGCCAAAGCTGAAAAGTCTTAACTAAACAAATTCCCACTGAGACAGGATTATCTTAAGTGCCCATGGAAAAGTGGGCAATAAGGAGACTGAATGCACAATTTTGATGTGGCTTGGTGACAGCTGTTTCTTGCTTGCCTGAGCCTGCACCAAACTTGGGGGTATCACACTGCACAACCACTTACAACATGCTGCAGAGCAGGGCCCTACAGCGCTGGGTATCACTTCCCAGGGCAAAGCGATTTCCTTCCAGCTGGCCCAGCATACAAAGTCTTGGAAGCAGGAGGTCCCCATGATGAGCCTTTCAGGTTTGTAAATAGCCCCTCTCCTGTGGAGACTTGGCATGGCTTGCAAGCTAGCGGGCGGAGAAGTTTTTGTAAGCCAAAAGAGAATGTGGATTTTTCCGTCCGATCAGAAGAGCTCCGCTTAGCAAATCCCGCTTTTTTCCTGGCTGAGTGACTGCTTCTTACTTTTGAGTCTCTGGTCATTGGCAGGAAAGCTTCAAGAACCCCTGAAACCGCTGGGCTAGAATTTATTACCCCGTTTGATTTCTGGCCCTTTAGAAGTTGACTTCTTGATGCGCTTCCATTTGCTTCCTCCAGTTTTGGGACCAGTTGCATCGTTCTATGGTCTTCCAGTTCCCGAGCAACTCTATGGACCACGATGGCAGAGACAACGAAAGGGGCCACCAAGCCCACGCAGACCTCTGGGGACCAAGCAGACCCCTCCGACTGCCCATGACGCGGAGGTACAGATCCCGGGTCAGCGCACGGCCTGACAGATCACCTGCCATTGAAGGGTAAGGATTTGGAGGACTTTGGGGATCCAGGAGCTGATCTGGAGTGGAATAGTATGTTCAGTTGCTCATGGAGGCTAAGAGGAGATATGAAGGTCTGGGGTGGGGAAATTCCCCCCTGTTTGGGGCAAGAGGGTGGTCTTCACGTCTCTGTCCACCACACTGCTGCTTCTAACTTCCAAGAGTCTCTACTGGAAGACTTCAAGAAACATGAAACATAGAATTTTTCTCCATGTTTGATTCTATTCATTTGGGATTTAAGCTGGATTCTTTCACATAACCAAGGGGTTCAACTGGTATAGCCTAGCTACCGGTAAAAAGACAGCATTATTGTTCCCAATTGCTGCAAACTGGTGACTGTTCTTGCCTCGTATATATCTTGTCAGTTCTGTAGGTCTGCCCTGCCCATCTCGTGTCCTGTTGGTTGCCTCACTAATGCAGGGTAAGCCAGTGTGGTACCCTCTGTGTGTTGTTGCACTACAATTCCCAGCAGTGCGACTAGTGATCAGGAATGATGGGGGCTGTAGCCTGACCCCACCTAGAGGACACCACATTGGCCACTCCCGAATTAACGTAACATAACATATACTTCATGTACTGGACAAAGAGGGCGCTAGTCCCTGGAAGCAAGTACAATGATCAGTCTGTTAAGGCTTGCTCAGCTTCCTCTCCTGGATGATGTCACTGCCACTTCCGCTTTACTTTTCTGCCTCTTTCTTACATGTTTTCATTTTGTCTCCCATCTCCTGGCTAGAATAATACAGCAGATCTTTGCAGGCTTCTTTGCAAATTCGGCAATTCCTGGGTCTCCTCCTCTCTCCTGGTGAGTATGAGACATTATTTGCAATCATATTTTTTTTACAAAGTATGTGTCTGAACTTAAATGCGGGTCCGGCACTCACGTGCATTCATACACACGCTACCAAGAGGTTTGGGATCTTTTGCTAGAGTTATGGCATGCATCCATTTCTGAATATGTGTTTACCCTTAGCCAACGTTCAAAATTTGCCAGGAGCATTTTGCACCTCGCTATCGGCCACTTGCGACCAAGTGAAGATGTCCAGGCGCCAGGATGGCGCCTGACATCTCCACCAACTGGAGGTGCATTTCTGGGGATCCTTGGATTTTGACTGTTTCCACACACTAGCAACACATCCTGTATCAGTTACAGTATCAACAGAAGAAGTATCTGAAGTATCTGAAGAAGTGTGCATGCACACGAAAGCTCATACCAAAATAAAAACTTAGTTGGTCTTTAAGGTGCTGCTGGAAGGAATTTTTTTATTTTGTTTCGACTACGTCAGACCAACAGGCTACCTACCTGTAACTAGTATCAACAAACTATCAGTTATATTTTATCTGCACAATCAGGATGAATTTCAGGCCCGAAAATGGCAACTAGGCATTCTGTTTTGACGACTGTAACCCTGGTTTAAGGAGCCATTTGGCAACTAGCTTATATATTTGAGTTTCTAACACTGCTGTTAGGCATATGTCCACAAGAAGTTCTTACACAAAGGAACACGGAAAGCTTGCTTTGTTATATGAAATGAAATTGGCAGAATATATAAATGCTGCGCCAGGCAGCAAAATTACAATTTAAGCAGGCAGCAGATCCCATCATACGTGTGCACCTTGATCGAAAAGAGTGAAAGAATCCTTAACTATTCTCAAAACCATGCAGGAAGTGAGCGTGACAATTTTGCCACAGAACTCACACCAAAGGCAAGTTAAGAAAGGGGAAAGTACACCTGTCTTTAAGGCAAAGCGGGTGTTGGATTCCTTGAGAACCCTGAGTAAGTTCTTTGTTAGAGCTTGGAGAGCTAATCTAAAATCTAGGGGCGTTGTACTAATTTTAGCCAATACAGTCTAATGGAGAAGGGAGAAGGGCTTTGTGATACGCTATTGGTTTTCAACCTTTTTGAGTCCACGGCTCCCTTGACTAACCACATTCTTTCTGCGGCTCCCCTGTGGAAGCCATGTACACTGGGGCTCCATTACTGGATGTGCGAAAGTGGGGATTTCCCCGTTCTGCACCCACCCCCTTTTGGCGCCATTTTTGGTATGCGTGTAAGTGGGAGCGCATGTGTCGATGGGAACCAAAGCAACACCACTCACCACCGACGCTTTCCACATTCCAGCCTGGCTTTCCCGAAATTAGTGTGCACATGGTGGGGGATGCGGGGGGGGCGGTGTGTCGCAAAAAAAGATTAAGATCAGAAGCAGAAATATTTTGTTATTGCAGGGAAGGAAAGTGAGAAACACATAGCACAGGACACACATGCAAATACGGTCCTTTCCTGCAGCATTCTCCCTGCCCCATAAAGCTGGGTGACTGCTAAGGAGGAGGAGGGTTGCAGGAGGGTTGCCGGGGGGGGGGAGAGAATGGGGGTGGGTAGGAGGAGAGAGAAACACAGAAGACACTCCCCACTTTCAGGGTTATTTTTAAATCCTTCCTTATAGAGCACACACACATCCAGGCACAAACACACCATTAAACTACTTTGCTATTTTCTTGCATTTCTCAAGCCCTCTGTGCAAAACTAAGGAAGTGTTACGTAGTTGCTGAAGCCGGAGAGGATGTTTGTTTGTGGTGGTAATAGGGCAAGATTTTAAGAAGATAATTAGTCATTCAAAAGCATTTCCCCACTTGTTTGCCGCTGTTTTGTTTTGGGAAGATAATGGGGCTCCCCCAACCCCGGCTCCCTCCACCCCCAGAACTGGCTCCAGAAGAACAAGTTTGGAGCCGCAGAAGCGTATAAAGCATGTATAGGCCCTTGACATCCTATGACAGGGAAGCTGGGGAGCAGTGGGCTTGCTGCTTCCTTCTCATGCTCCCACCCTGAGCGCCTTTCTTTCTTTCTTTCCCTCTTGCAGGGGGGGCATGTTGCACTCGAGTCCTGGGGACTACGCCTGGGGACAGAGCGGCCTTGATGCTGTCGTCACACAGGTAAAGGCTCTGATCATTCCACCTGAACCATGGCTGCATTCAATATGTGTGCAGTTTTTAAACAGGTCAGGTGGGCACCTGCCAGGGTTTCTTTAGTTGTGATTCATTTCAGCACCGTCTTAAGTGCTCCCGGCGCCGTGGTGTGCCGGATCCTCCGGCGCCCTCCCGCCCCGTTCCGGCGCCCTCCCACCCCGTTTCCCAGCGCGGCAGGTGCTGCGCACAGCGCAGGTGCAACAGGCGCTGCTGCGCGGCAGGCGGGTGGGCAGGCGCAGCTGCGCGGCGGACCGGTCGGCCAGTGGGTGGGCGCAGCTCGCGGCGCCCTCCTGGCGGGCCGGCGCCATGGTGCCCTGCGCCACCCAGCCTGCACGTAGGGCTGGGCCTGATTCCTTTATTGCAGAGGTAGGGTGGAACTAGATGACCCTGGGGGGGGGTCTCTTCCAACTCTACAGTTTTATGAGTCTATATGCATAGCTGCCACGTTTTCCCTTTTCTCGCGAGGAAGCCTATTCAGCATAAGGGAAAATCCCTTAAAAAAGGGATAACTTGGCAGCTATGTATATGAGCTGCTACTGAGGCTCCACAGGCTTAGCACCAATTAAGTGGGTGTCCTGTAGCACCCCTAGGATCCTGCGCAGCACCCAGTCAGCATGGAAAGGGATTCCTGAAGGTCAAATGTTCTGAAGGCAACTTGATGGATGACCAGTAAATGCTGTGAACGTTTTTTCTCATTCAGTTCAGTTCCCATTAAATTTCACGTTGCAAGAGCAAATAATATGTGCAGCGAAGCCAGCCAGTTCTCTTCCCTCGCACAAACCCTTCCTTCCTCTCCCCCTGCAGCTCCTGGGACAGCTGGAGAACACAGGGCCTCCCCCGGCAGACAAAGAGAAGATTTCTTCTCTCCCGACAGTGACCGTCACTCAGGAACAAGTTGGTAAGTTCCTGCTTCCTGATAATGCTTTTGTAAATGTGTTGTTGGAAGGCGTTGCTTTCTTCTGTCGCTCTGGACTGGGCACCCAGACCAAATTCCAGAGAACTGCCAGTGTCAACCTCCAGCTCAGCTTAGCTCTACAGCATGAAAGGAACTGCTTTCCAGCTGCAATCCTCTGTGGTTCCCTCTGATTCTGATTTAAGGAACTGGGCAACAGCTCACAGGGCTCCCCAGGCATTGTGGATTTACTCTAGAACCCCAGTTGCACAATAGCTCTCCTCTTCCCTCCCCAGTCCATTTTTCTTTTGTGTCTTGTCTATCAGGCTGGTCCCACTGGTTTGCAATCTCACAGGCAGTGATACCAGGGAGGGTAGCTGTTTCCTAGTTCTGCTGGATCTCTCAGCGGCTTTTGACACCATCGACCATAACATCCTTCTGGAACTTCTAGAGGGCTTGGGATCTGGGGGCACTGTTATACAGTGGTTCCGCTCCTTCCTCCTGGGCCGTGTTCAGAAAGTGGTGGGGGGGGGAATGAGTGTTCAGACCCCTGGGCTCTCACTTGTGGGGTGCCTCAGCCACTGGGAGCCACTGGGAGAGATCATCAGGGGGTTTGGGCTGGGTGTTCATCAGTATGCGGATGATACCCAGCTCTACCTCTCTTTCAAATCAGAACCAGTGAAGGCGGGGAAGGTCCTATGTGAGTGCCTGGAGGCGGTTGGAGGATGGATGGCGGCTAACAGATTGAGATTGAGTCCTGACAAGACAGAAAGTACTGTTTGTGGGGAACAGGAGGCGGGCAGGTGTGGAGGACTCCCTGGTCCTGAATGGGGTAATTGTGCCCCTGAAGGACCAGGTGCGCAGCCTGGGAGTCATTTTCGACTCACAGCTGTCCATGGAGGCGCAGGTCAATTCTGTGTCCAGGGCAGCTGTTTATCAGCTCCATCTGGTACGCAGGCTGAGACCCTACCTGCCTGCGGACTGTCTCGCCAGAGTGGTGCATGCTCTAGTTATCTCTCGCTTGGACTACTGCAATGCGCTCTATGTGGGGCTACCTTTGAAGGTGACCTGGAAACTACAACTAATCCAGAATGCAGCAGGTAGACTGGTGACTGGGAGCGGCCGGCGAGACCACATAACACCGGTCCTGAAAGACCTACATTGGCTCCCAGTACGTTTCCGAGCACAATTCAAAGTGTTGGTGCTGACCTTTAAAGCCCTAAACGGCCTCGGTCCAGTATACCTGAAGGAGCGTCTCCATCCCCATCATTCTGCCCAGACACTGAGGTCCAGCGCCGAGGGCCTTCTGGCGGTTCCCTCACTACTACGGTAGAAGCCAAGTTACAGAGAACCAGGCAGAGGGCCTTCTCGGTAGTGGCACCCACCCTGTGGAATGCCCTCCCACCAGAAGTCAAAGAGAACAACAATTACCAGACCCTTAGAAGGCATCTCAAGGCAGCCCGTTTAGGGAAGCTTTTAATGTTTGATGGATTTCTGTATTTTAATATTTTGTTGGAAGCCGCCCAGAGTGGCTGGGGGAACCCGGCCAGATGGGCGGGGTATAAATAATAAATTATTATTATTATTACCAAAGGCAAGCATGTTTCAGGTACCAGTTCTAGAAGTTGCCTGGGAGATCTTCTTGCATTAAGCAAATCTTCCAAACCTCACTGTGCAGAGTAGGAGTCAGGGAATCGGTCCTTCTAGCATAGCGCTGTCTCTACCGATTACCGGCAGCTCTCCAGGGTCTCAGGCAAGTTTTTCCTCGACCTGGAGATGCTGGGGATTGAACCTGGGGCAAAGTAGCAGCTGGACATAAGAAGAGCCTGCTGGATCAGGCCATTAGCCAACCAGATGCCTCATTGCGAAGCCTGCAAGCAGGATCCAAGCATAAGAGCCCTCTCTCCTCCTGTGGTTTCCAGAAACTGCTATTCAGAAGCCATTACTGCCTCCTGCAATGGAGGAAGAGCATAGATATTGTGGCTAGTAGCCATCAGTAGCCTTGTCCTTCATGAATTTGTCCTCCCATGAAGCCAAGACCCTTCCCTGAGTGATCTTGAGTTGGCTTCTTCCCCCCCCCCACCGTTTTTATCTTTGTCCCTCAACAACATCAAGGCCAGAGACAGTCTGAGAAGCTCCTTCCACAGAATTTCAAAGGTTGCACATGCCTTCCTAGTCTTTTTCTCACTCTTTAGTTCTCCAGTAACCTCCTTCTCTACTTCCCCTTTCCCCCAATTGCTGCCTAGCAGCCAATGCCAAAATCCAAGTTTGGGGCAAGTCCACTGGTGAGAGAACTCCTGCAGAGATTTAAAGTCACAAAATAGGCAGCAAAGTAAAGCGTGGAACTATAGGCTGTTAGACCTTCAAAATATGCCCTCGTAAGTTCCAGAACCTTCATTCTTCCCCTAGCATGGAAGAAGACCACAAGTTTGGTACATTAAAAATTGTTTACTTTCCAAGAGTCATATTCATGTGCTTCTGGCAGTAAAACCTGGCTTAGTTCCATAGCGGTGAAAGTTCCTAAATTATTGGTATAGGAACTCAAAGAGTGGCTTGTGGGAACCATGTGGTCTGAGCTTGAAGCAACCAGCTCAGACCTCCTCACATGCTGAGCTTGAAGGGAGATTGAACAATAGGCTTGATTACCCAGTTCCTCCCAACAGGGGGGCTTGACCTCACTAAGCCTAGCATGACAGCTTACTCTATGGTATTAACCCCTTCATGCATTAAGCATCTTGGTTATATGAGATTGGTTATCCCACCATTCCAAACTCATCACTTCATTCCGGTGTTCTCACCCCAGTTGTCTTTTAACTTCTCTTGCCTCTTGTGCAGCCAGCCTGCAGGCAGGACATGTACCTCTTGCCTTATCCTAGAGCAGGCATGCCCAACAGGTAGATTGTGATCTACTGGTAGATCACTGGACATCTGTGGTAGATCACTGGTAGATCACTGGCTCCCCCCAAAGAAGCTGAACAACTGTGGTTCCCCTAAAAAAACCCTCAACATTTTACCTCCTCCTTGAAAAAACTCAACAACTTTGACCCAACCCCCCCCCCCAAAAAAATTGGGCCTTCCTCCTTTCTAAAAAAAAGCTCAACAACTTTGACCTGAACCCCCCAAAAGGGGGTAGATCACTGCCAATTTTTAACTCTGTGAGTAGATCGCAGTCTCTTGGGAGTTGGCCACCCCTGTCCTAGAGAGCTGGCATCTTGCTGCACTCACGTGACCCTGCCCTGTTTTCTCCCACAGATATGGGTTTGGAGTGCCCCGTGTGTAAAGAGGACTACACTGTGGCGGAACAGGTCCGGCAACTCCCGTGCAATCACTACTTCCACAGCAGCTGCATTGTGCCATGGTTAGAGCTGGTAAGTTGGCTTCCCAGTTGGCTTGGGGTCAGGTGGAGACTGGCGCTAGGGCATCCTGCCTGGCAACGAGGCAGCTCTCCTGTGGGATGAGGTGTAGCCACAGATGTTGGGTGCTGCAGTGGAATACAGACCTGGCCTCCAGGGCACTATTCAGTTGGAAGTTCTCCTGCACAATGAACAAGAGCTTCTCAAGAGCACTAGGGTGTGACTGACTTAACCTCGGGCACCAGAGCATCTGAGGCCGGACCTTTTGGCTGTCCCGAGGCTCTGAATGGGCAGATTCCGCCAAAGGCTTTTGGCAGAGAGCCGCGTGCCACCTAACGGGGTTTGGGCCTGGGTCTCAAGTAGCCCAGCTGCTCAGACAGGAGTCTCCAGGTGTGCTGAGCACCCCACAGCCAAGGATCTGATAGTTATTATCAAGAGCGCACGCATACAGCAGCTCTTAAGGTGCCCCAGACACACACACTTCAATAATCTCAGTTGCTGTTCCCAGATCCATGGCTATGGAACAGTTGCAGCAGCAGTGAGACCAGCCCCCCCCCCAGTTTATGTACCCCTGATCTGATGAGGGCAGGTATGTGCACACAACCTGAGGCTTCTCCTACGTGGAAGCCGTTGCTACTCTTTCCTCTTCAAGCCCCTGCTGGTTCTAGGAGACAGCAAGGTGGGGGATGGCGGGGATTTAGCTGCCCCCCATCCCTTGCGTGAACAGTCTCTTCCTCCAACACATTCTGCTCGCCCCACTCAAGTGCTCTGGCCCTTCCTTCCCTCCTCCACCCCGGCTCCTGCCTCAGGGCCAGCACCAATCCCCATAAATCGCTGGCCCCCTCTCCTGTGTCATTCCCCTGGACCCCAGCTTCCGCCACACGTTCGTTGGAGCCCTTCCAAACCCTGACACCAGAGCACTTTGTCAAGACAGCACAAGGGGTTCAGCGGTTTTCCAAGCGGGGAAGTTCCAGTTTCAGCAGGCGCTCTGGATTGTGGCTCATGCCATGCATTTTCTATTTGGATGGAGCAAAGGCGGATGTGTTCTCCATCCTTTCAGTGCCACGTCTGCAGATCGAATGGCGACTTGAGTACGCTTTAGTGATGGTAAATGTCAAATCAGGATGCGTTGGGAGGGGAATAAATTCTTCAAGATTGACAAGAAGCACGAGGGTGTATGTGTACACAGTGGCTGCCTTTGGGGGGAGTTAGTCTTTAGAATGAGCTTGCAAATGGATCCACTTCCTTCTCAAAGGATCTAGGAAGGCGTTCTTGGAGATTTGGGGCCAATTCAAACACACAGAAAGTATGCAATGCAAGGAAATGCGAGTGTGCCTTTTTTTTTTAATCGCACACGGATCTGCTCGACATCCGTGCATGGGTATAATTTTTGCACCAGGCTTTCATGTTGATACATACAGTGTGCTGATTCTTTCAATCATATGTTGTAGAGAGCCATTGCAAAGGTTGGGCCTGGGCATGTTAATTCATTTTTAATCAAAATATTTGCGTTTGGCACCTTCTGCGTTAGTCAGCATTCCCATGGGGAGGCAAACCCCACAGACCCTGTGCAGAATGCCCATGTCTGGGTGTTCAGTGGTTCCAGAGGTGGAACATCTGACGGTGTGGCGGGGAGATGGCTGCCCTTGCGCATCGCTCTTTTTAAAGAGGAAGCCTTTTGGCGGTGGCCTTTCCTTAATGTGGCCACCCCAATCTCATGTATCGGCTCTGGGAGGCATGGCCGTTCCCAACAGCCCCCCCACTCACACTTGCACATTTTCCTTCTCCAGCACGACACGTGTCCCGTGTGCCGGAAGAGCTTGAATGGCGAGGACTCCACTCGGCAAGCACCCAATGCGGAGGCCTCCACAAGCAACTCCTTTAGCAGCACAAGCCACCTACACGACCGATGGACTTTCTGAAGCCTCCCTGACATGGTTGGGGGGGGAGGGAGGCGGCAGTTCAGGCCTGTAGTATCCCTTACTACAGTTTGTAAATTGTATGATACCTATAAACTACAGAACCGAGTAGCAAGGAGGGAGAGGGAGAGCAAACGGGTGCAGCCGGTGGAGCTGCGTCCCCACCCCATGGCCATGGCGAAGGTGGCCATCGTTCAGAAACCGCTAGCATCTCCTGCTGGGTTGCCGCAGCATCCAGATGATCTCTTTAACCCTTAGTTTCCAGAGCGATCAATTTCACCTTTCAGTGAGGGGGTCGGGAGGGTCCCTGAAAACCTGTGTGAGTCCTTTCCTCGGGTAGCAAGAGAGGCCTCCACCGTTACTATTCCCATGGCTTTGCAGAGGGAGGGGCGGACATTGTCCTTGCCCGCCTGTCCCAGTCTCTTTTTTTTGTGGTGGGGAAGGGGAGGCTCAAAGAGAAGGCAGTCAAGTGTTGGCTAGGAAGCCATTTCAAATGGAGCTAGAGGAAGAGAGAGGCGAGTTAAGAGGATTTGCACAGGGACCCAGGCCTTTCCAGCGTCTCCCGAAACGGAGTCTGTTTAATCGACTGCCCATCTTTCCTGCAACCTAGGATTTTGTTGAATTTTGGGTGGGTTTTCTTTGGCTTACGTTGACAGAGTCCCTGACTTCCTTTATCTCGGTTCTGTTTTTTTCTGGAAAAGAGTGGGGGGCAATTTGGCTCACAGAAGGAGAAAAAGAGGGGTGGAGAAGCAGCACAGGGGAGCCCTGCATTCCATGAAGGCAAGTATTCAATGCCCCTCGAGCAAACACTACCTTTTTCCTGCTTTCAGCCCCTCGGCCCCCTTGGGTTTGCCTGAACCAGCATCAACCCACCTGCTACTTAAGACCCATTTTTTGCTGCCTTGTTTATCAAATGGACCACGTGTAGTTTATCCTCCGGATCAGAGACTGTGTCTTCTTTTTCCAAGCTGTTCTTCAGTATTTTAAATGAGAATGCCATCGCTCGATATACCATAAAGAATTTTTTTTGTTGTTGTCTGTTTCCTTTTAAGTGTTGTTTTTTCCCTCCCTTGCAACTCTTCCCCCCTCCAACCTCCATCTACAGTCTTTTTATCTTCTGAATCATGTCTGAGCTCAAAACTTTGGTGCTGCACACTGACCCCCTCCCCCAAAGCACCTTCCGCCTGGAACCAAAAAGGAGCTTTGGTAGGAGAAGGGTGGGGTGGGGGGCATGGCAGAGTCATGTCCCAAGGAATGAAAGGGGAAAATACAAGGCAACCCCCCCCACCCCCTTCGTAGCCACTTCATTGCTGTAACGGTGTACCAGGTACACACCGTTTCAAACTTAGTGTCTTCTGTTTGCTATCGAAAGTTGAATAAAAGTCTTTAATAAGAAAAGCAACGATAGAATTCTTGGTTGGGGTGTGTGTGCAGGGGGAAAGGGACCATTTGAGAATCTGCAGGACAGGTGGGTGGGTGGGTCTGCTTCATATTTGGACGTACAGATTGCAAATATATTAGAGAGAGAAATCCAAAGATATAGTTGGAAAAAACCTTTATTAGGACCAACTAAATAAATGTCAAAGTAACCAAATTTCATAGTTTTGCCTAATGGCTGGACGGCATGTACACCCTCACACTGCTAAGGCCCTATCATTTTACATAGTCGAAGGTCCATTCGTAGGGTCATTTTTCTGGACAGTTGAATCCTATATAATAAAGTGCAAGTGTCTCTGCGTCCAGTCCGTGTCCGCGCTACTGCGCATGTGCCCCACGGACACAGGGACTGGACGAAGAGACTGCACGCGTGCACGCTCTCCCCCCCCGCCTCCTCCAACCGCCTCCCCCGGCCGGACACCGCCTCACTGCAGGGCACGTCGGGGAAGCGAGGGTGGAGGCCGGCAGAGGTGAATGGGGGGAGGAAGGGCGCCTTTGAGGAGCCCGGTCCGGCTCCCGCAGCCGCCGCGGCCCCGGAGCCCGATACCGCCATCTTGGTCCCGGCGCAAGCGCTTCTCCGAACCCCGGGATGTCTCCTTCCTGTCGGCGGCTGGGGGAGAGGAGCGAAGGAGGAGAAAGCAGCCCTTTCTCCTCCTTCGTTCCTGTCCCCCTGCCGCCGACAGCAAGGACAGGTCAACCATTTGCAGGAATGTTCCCCCTTTTACAGTGTTTGGGGAATTCTGTGATCACCCCACCCCAAAACAACTTGAGAACTTTTCCTGAGAATCACAGCTGCCTTCTAAAAAATTTTTAAAGCAAGCATCTGGCCCTTATTAAGGTTGCAAACGAAAGGCATGAGAGTGTGTGGGCAATGCCTGGTAAAATTCCCAGACCCTACAGACAGCAGGGAGGGGGGTTGGCCCAACAGGCTTCCCCACAGTCAGGACACCAGGGTTCTGCATGCCTCTTTCCCTGCCCTGGATCCTGGCTCTTGAGATTTCAGCGGCATTGGCATACATGGCGATTCCTCCTATATTTGTACCTTAACAAAGAACTTCTCTTGGGACCAGCACAGAGGCACAGTGCCTCTGTGTCCATCTCCATGACCGAGAAAGCAGAATGAATACTGTGGGGGGAGAGAAACTTGTTTATTCAATTCATGCAGCTTAATGGCGGTGCAAAATTATTTGCCCTAAGAGGACAACCAGTTGCCTCCCAGCAACTGTCTCTCTGGCGAGACATTTGCTGGGGCTGGACAAGCAAATCCTTACACTTCCGTTGCACAAACAAGTTCCAAAAAAAGACAGCAGTAGGGAGAACAGCACACAACTTGACTTTATCCCATCCTTCGCCCACCACCTTTCACTGCAATCCTGGCTCACAATGGGAGGGTGGCACATCCATTGGCATTGGATAAGCCCACAACTTCACGCAGCACATAGTTAAAACTATGGAACTCTCTCCTACAGGAGGCAGCGATGGCCACCAACTTGGATGACTTTAAAAGAGGATTAGATCAGCTCATGGAGGAGGAGGAGGCTATCAGTGGCTGCTAGCCATGATGGCTCTGGTCTGCCACCAGAGTTGGGAGGCAGCAATGCTTCTGAATACCAGTTGCTGGAAACCATAGGAGGGGGAGGTGGGCTCTTGTGCTTGGGTCCTCCTGCTCATGGGTTAACTTTTGGGGCATCTGGTTAACCCCCAAGAGGCTGGGTTAGATAGGCTATTGGCCTGATCCAGCAGGGCTTTTATGTTCTTATCTCATTCTCCCATTTGTGGCCAGAAGGCAACTCTATGCATTTGGTGGTACAGAAAGACAGTTTGTAAGCCTCTGGTTGCACACAGGAAAGGAGGGCGTCTGGGACCTTTTTCAGGCCAAGGGCCAAACCCCCTCCTGGAAGCTACCAACCAGTGGTGGGTGGGGCCAGGCACAAAAGTGGGCGGAGCAAGGTATGCAAATTTTACCTTTTTTACAAGGGGCTGGGTTCCACATGCACTGGCACATGCTCCTCTCTATCCTCCATCCGCACAAGCCAAGCAGCGGGCACAAACCATTCCCCTGGTTTCCTGGTGGTGCTCACAGCTGCCAAACCAAAGGGCCCTACCCTTTTGCGATTCCAAGTGAATGAGGCTGCTCTGCACCAGCCACCAACCCACCCAAAAGGTAGCACTCACTTCAGTGTGGTAGCAGGAATACAGGACTATGCGAAATTTGTTTTGCTTCTATGCAACAAAGTTCTGTTCGAGGGAGACGAGAGAGGCTCCACCTTGTCAAGACAAGCTGCTGCATCCCAAAGGACTGATGGAAACCATAGAATTGTACCGGTAGAATTGGAAAGGAGACCTCCTGGAATGCATGAAGAAAGTATCTGGAATAGAGATGCTCCACATGATTTGAGCACTTTTCACAGGGGAAGGAGCCCTCTTTGAAACCCTTATCTCTGTTGCCTTGTCATCTTGAAGGGTTGGGCCTAAGCTGGCCTGCACACACTACTTTTTCTCCACCCCTTGAACACGGGAGGCAAAATTGGATGTTTACCTGCCCCAGTCTGAAGACCAAAGTGTGTGTGTATTGGTGTGTTTAATTGTGGCTCCAACAGAGGGGGAGGTTGTTGCATTTTCTTAGCTTCCCAAAAGCAAAAGGATGCTGCAAGATTGCAGATTGTCTTCAGAACTGCTGGATCTTCCGTCACTTTTTACAGGGAGTCAAAAGAGGGCGGCAGCAACAGTGCCCACCGGATTTCCTCCCCTTGCTCATTTTTCCTGGGTGAAGAGTCCTTGCTCAAATTCCATGTTTTATTGCTCTTCTTTCTCTTCTTCTCCAGGTTTTTTGTGTGCAAAAAATCCAAGCTGGAGGGGGGTGGTAAGGGAAAAGGGAGCAGAAGAAGAATATATAGATTAGCATGAGAAAGAGATGTTTTGTTTTACAGCTACAGGGAACCTAGTCTTCTGATGTCTTGGCTTCAGGGCTCTCTCAGTGCTTCCAGACAACCTGTATATTGAGCATTCACCCTGATTTGTCTGCAGGGAGGTTAGATGGCGCTGAGTCAAAGCAAGCAGCACCTCACATTTTCCTGTGCATTGCCATCACTTTCCATATTGCATAAGGGCCAAACTCTTCTGGGGAGAGAGGGCTTGCTGTGGAAGAGCTCCGAATCAGCTATAGTTGTGCAGCCTGAATTTTCCGGTATGAGATTCAATCCCACCTGAAAAGAAGCCTGAAAATTTCCCGGAGATGAATCTTTGTGCTGATCTGTCCCTATAGAGAAAAATCAAGTGGTAGAGAATGCCTAGGAGACTACCACTTTCAACTACAGGTGGGGAATTGCATGTAGCTGTATATACTCTTGCGTCAATCTCAGTTTTCATGAACCTCTGGGAATAAACAGAAAGCTAGAGTTGAAATCTCTACCTGGCACGCTAGGTTCTCTTTATGTAGGGTTCCCTTCACCACCTACTTGCTGCAATGGATATCCTTTGCCTCCACAGTTGGAGGCAGCAAAGCTTCTGAATACCAGTTGCTGGAAACTACAGCAGGGAAGAGTATTGCACCTGGTTGGCCACTGTGAAAACAGGATGCTGGACTAGATGGGGCCCCCTTTGGCCAGATCCAACAGGCTCTTCTGATGTCCCCATGTTTCAGACCACGGTTCCTGGGAGTTGTAGTCCAAAACATCTGGAGGGCACCAGCCTGCGGAAAGGGCACTCCCCCCCCCCGGGCCTGTGTCGACAGTCCCGAAATTTTATGCCTTGTGATTCTTCTTTCGGTGTTGTGTCTCAGCAATTAAGAATCCATAAGCTAGAAGGCCAAACTAGTCATGTGACCTGTTTAAGCTTGTCTCCCTGTGCAACCTGAGGCCGTTAGCATGACACTTACCCTCCACAAACAGATGATAATTAGAGCAAGCAGCAGCAGCCCCCCAATGATGCTGCCAATCAGGATCCAGAGCGAAAGAGGGACCAGATTGGACTGTATGATCTCCAAGATGGTCTGTAACGAGAAAGAGGAGAAATCTGCTAAATCAAAGCAAAAAGCCCACTGGTAGTGTTGGGAGGCGTGATGAGGATTCAGAACTGGTTAGCTCAGACTGAAAGGGCATCACAAAGACAGCAAGAGAGCAGTTGATATGAACAGGGTTTTCTCACTGATTTCTCTTAAGCCTGAACCCAATGCACTCAACTCTTTTAAACACACACCCCAAGCTTTCATCCCTTATTGTGATTGTGAATACATACAGACAGGTCCCGCTTACCATACACAGCGCATTCCCTGGAAATCATTCGCTTGCATAACAAAGCCAACCATTTCCATTCATTCTTAAGGGGATTTATTATTATTATTATTTTGCTGTGACAGAAGCTGCTGCAGCTCAAACCACCACCACCCCAGCCTTGGAAAGGCCAGCAGCCCCTCCTACCTCCCGCTGATGGGCAGCCTCCGACAGCAGCAGAAGGCTCTCCTCTTGGCTGGTCAGCGTGAACCTGCTCACAACCTTCAGAGTCTTGAATTTAGCCTTTGTTGTCCACGAGATGGAAAAAAAGAGACAAGAGGGGTGTTTAGAAGAAGAGGAAAAGCCTCCCAAGGCAGGTTTCCAGCTGGCAAGTGCATTTATGTTTATTTATTTCGTTCTTGCATTTATCCTTCAATGGAGTGTGGTGCATACACAACAATCCTGTAATGGAGGTTAGACTGAGAGGCAGTGATGCCCCTAGATTCTCAATAGAACACTCTGCTTTACTGAACAGAGGCAAGGTTGCCTTTTTAGGGGTTGCATTCCACAACCACCATCACAGCCTCAACCTGCTACCGGATGCTCTCTAACCCTGTTGCATTCTTGGAACAAAGCGAAGAAGGAGTTCCATTCTGGTGACTTTCAAACTCAGCAGGTGCTTCCAGGAGAGTTTACTGCTCCATCTGAACAAATTGGATGTGCAGGTTTTATGCAAGCTCCACACAGTCATCGTCATGACAGCCTGCACCTACTTACTTACCTACCTATGTACCTACCTATGCGCGCGCACACACACATTCAGTCCAGATTTTCCCATGCTACCAGCGAAGGGCATATAAGACCCTCTTAAGCAGGAACTCAAGGGTGCATGCATGAGAGAGGGCACAAAGTCTGCACTTGCCTTCCTGAAAAACTCGTTGTGAACCGCTCTCAGCAGGTGGATGGAGACTTCCGCGTTCCTCTCAATGTGGGGCAGCTCACACTTCACCACTTGGCATCCGGCGTTGGTGCAATTCTGGCAGGAAAGAGAGACCTCAGCCCTTTCTTTGCCTCTGCTCGTTCCACCCAAGACCCAATCAAAGCGTGGGCAGAATTCTAGGCATTTACTGTACCTCCCCCCCCCCCGCTTCACAACCTAGGCTGCTTCCAGATGTGGGTGCGTTATTTATTTAATTATATGTTGCATTTAAGCCCCACCTTTTTTCCTCCAAGGAGATCCATGTTCTCCAGCCCACCTCATCAAATCCCCACAACAACCCTGTGAGGTACGATCGGCTGAGAGGCAGTGACTGTGTTCAGAGTTACCCAGGGAGCATCATGGCTCAGTGGGGATTTGAACCCTGGTCTCCCAGTTACTAGTCCAACACCGTAACCACTGCACAACCTTGGCTAGCACCCCATTAGTAGCACCCAATTACTGCTGTCCTCCTTTAAGCCTGCAACTGAAAGATCAACTCTTCTCTCGGGCTTCAAAAATCCAAATAACATTATGAAGTGGAGGGGGTGGGTAGCCCCCCCAGTCCCCCCTTTCACCTGGCTCAAATGGGGTGATTATGGGGTGGTTTTCATTGGTAACATGGTGTGCATGTGGTAGGTTTAGGGGTTTCAATCTGTTTTAGCTTATTGCTGATTTTATTTTATATTTTGAATGTTTTTAAATATATGCTGTTAACTGTTTTTACTAATAATTGTATTGCTTTATTTTCTTTCTAAATCGCTATGAAGGTTTTTAAAAAACAATCAAGCAGTGAATGGTTCTTAGAAAATCTAAACAAACAAACTAATAAATAAAAATTAGTGTACATACTGCAATCGTGGATGCAACATAAAATGGGGGGAAATATCTCCACTTGGGACTCTCCCTATTTACCTTTCTGGATGGTACCATTTTAAATTGTGTTAAAACAATTTTAACTGACCTTTTAGTTTGCACTAAAATGCTTGCAATGGAAAAGCAACAGTTGGGTTGTGATAGAGACAGCCAGTCTTGAAGCTGCCTGAGTCACAGTGAAGAAGCCAGAGGAGGGAATGTTGGAAAAAGACAAATGCATCTCCTTCTCTTGAGTTACTTTAAACCACATGAGGACACTCTTTGTGTAGCAATCTGAACAGCACTTGTTTGTAGTTTTTATGTCTAAGTTAACTTTACCCATAAAAGCTGAGCCATTTTGTTTGCTATTCTCTCTGGACAAGATACTATTATTTTCTCTGTCTCATCTCCACTCATTATAAAAAGTTCCTGCATGAATAAAGCCTTTAAACTCCAGAAACTGTAAGCGATTACTTCAATCAAATTCACCCAAGCTACAAGGTCTGCTAACAGGGCACTCACCAGTTTCTCTACGTGCACAAGTTCTTCCGGATGAACAGGGATCATCACACCACCAGCTGCAATTTGAGAGGCCCCTGTCAGATTTTGCATGGTGCAGGTTACCTGGAAAATGGAAAGGAACATCAATATGTGTGAGGGGTCCTTCTAAGCTTTTCCTTGAGCACCTGCAGCAGACACCCAGGTCTCTGAACAGGAGTGGATTTCCTTCCTTCCCCTTATTCATGTTTGGCCCCTTCCCATTTTGTTCTCTCTCTCTCTCTCATATCTCTTTTGGCATTAAGATGTCCTAACCTAAACAATACCCAGCAGCAGTGCTTTTTTTCTAGAAAAAGAGGTGCTGGAACTCGCCATGAACACTGTCTTTGTTCTCTTATAATGGCAATGGCGCCCACCTGAGAGGTGCCGGAATTGAGTTCTGGCAAATTTTGGCTGGAAAAAAAAGCCCTGCTCAGCAGCCAGCTAAAATTAAGAAGAACCTGCTGAACCCAAATTGCTGGAGGAAGTGGTCAAAGCTGTTTGCAAATTAAACTTTACTAAAGCTGAGCTTTTATAACGTTTAGATCAGGCATCCCCAAACTGCGGCCCTCCAGATGTTTTGGCCTACAACTCCCATGATCCCTAGCTAACAGGACCAGTGGTCGGGGAAGATGGGAATTGTAGTCCAAAACATCTGGAGGGGCGAAGTTTGGGGATGCCTGGTTTAGATCTAAGGACTTGTATAAGTGAGCCCTGAGCATAGGGAGAGTCTGGGCGCTGGATCAGGCCAAAGGGAGCCTATCTAGTCCAGCATCCTGCTCTCACAGTGGCTAGCCAGATGCCCCAATGGCAAGCACAAGAACATTCTTTGCCCACACGTTAGTAAGTGTTCACTCCAAACCAGATTGCAGATTTTGAAACAGCAGATCAGCAACAGCAGCCTTCTGGGCCAAATCTGTCCCAAAGTCATACGTGGTGCATTGCCAGGGCTGTGCAAGAAAACTTGCTGCCCCATGAGCAGGAAAGTATCATTTGGAATTTTCCCCTAAGACCCCAAAAATGGCAGCAAGAACAGAGGCCCCGAAGCACTTATGCGGGTGAAGGCCACTGTGACTCACGTTATCTGCAATGATGCGGGTGACGGAGAGGAATTCACTGTTCTGATAGGCTGTGGCAGGCAGGCCCATGACGAGGGAGAGATTCTCCACCGCATAACAGCCGAGGTTTTGCACCTACAAGGATGAGAAGAGTGTTCAATAGATGAAGCAAAAAAGTACACAAAGCTATTTTTTAAAAAATCAGGTAGGGTCACCATTTTTGGAAACTGGAACCTGAAACTGTGGGTTTCTCTAAACTGAACTTTGAAAATCTGATTGGGCAGGACCTATAAAACCCATAGGAGTGAACAGTGCCTTTGCCAGTTGCTTTTCTTCTGGGCATCGCAGTGGTGAGAAGAAAGATGGTGAAGTAATAAATCAACAGGTGTGTCGAGCAGCCTCTGCCTGTTGTACAATGTGGAACCAGATAACCAAAAAAGAGAGAGAGGGGAGCCTGTGGCCTTCTAACTGTTATTGGGCTCCGATCGCCATTGGCCAGGCTGGCCAGGGGGCTGATGGGAATGGGAGCTCAAAAACTTCTGGAGTGCCAGCCCTGATTTTAAAGCACTAGTAAAAGGTAAAGGATCCCCGGACGGTTAAGTCCAGTCAAAGGCGACTATGGGGTTGTGGCGCTCATCTCGCTTTCAGGCCGAGGGAGCTGGCATTTGTCCACAGACAGGTTTCCAAGTCGTGGCCAGCAGGACTAAACCGCTTCTGGTGCAACGGAACACTGTGACGGAAACCAGAGTGGCAAATAAATGCCATTTACCTTCCCGTCGTAGGGTGCCTGGGGGTGCTGGAGAAGCATTCAGTCATGTGAGTCCTACAGTCTGAATTAAGCTTCGAGACTTGGACCCCTGAGAAGCTAGACTTCTACACAGAGATATGCTTGTATATTTTACTTAGAGGAGCCACTACCTGCTATCTGAGGTGGACCAGCCCAGGCACAGGTTCGCCGCTGCCTTACTAATGCCGCTAATGATAAAGCATGATGTACTGCAGAAGAGTCCTGCCAGAGAGGAAATTGGCCACCCTTCCCTGTGTTACTGCTGACATTACAAACTCTGTCCCGATTCCTTATTTACCTTGATGGTAGTCCTGAACTCGGGGCTCATACCGCTTGGAAATGTCCCAACAGGATGCACTTCGTAGCGGTTCAGGGTAGACTCGCTGAGGGAGAGAAGAACCATAGAAAATAAGCCGGGTCAGTTCTAGATTGTGTAGGCCGCAGTTTCCAATTTCTCCACGGCAACCCTTGCAAATAAGCCAGGTTGTTTGCTTACTGCACACTCTACAGAGATGACCCAAGGCCTTTTGTTGCCTGAAGAAGAAAATCCATATACCGTCCACCTAGTCCCATCTCCTACGGTGGTGGAGCACTTAAGAGTGTCAGACTAGGAACTGGGAGACCAGGGTTCGAATCCCCACTTAGCCATGAACCTCGCTGGGTGATGTTGGGCCAGTTTCAGTGCTCTCAGGCTAGCCTACCTCACAGGGTTGTTGTGGGGATTATATGAGGAGGGGGAGAACCATGTGAGCCACCTTGAGCTCCATGAAGAAAAAAGTGGGAAATAGAGTAAGTGGAATAAATAAATTAAATACAGTATTTATAAATTGACAACCTTTAATAGCACCTGTTTTCCCTGCCCCACCCCTGGAAGTTTGGCCATGTTGATCAATTGTAACTTCATTTCTTTCCAAACTCCGTATCCATTCCAATATCCCTTGATGGTTCAGGCAGCTATCCCTGGAGGGATACCCCAAAAGGAAGAGATCTTCCCAATCTATATATTATGAAAATGGGAGGCCTAGAGATGTCATCACCAATCCTTGTATTCAAACCACCCGTAATGACAATAAGTGCTGTGGGATGTTTAGAGCTAATGAAACTCCAAAGGTTGTCAAGTTCAGCCCACCCATCAAAGGTAAATCATGTAGGATAAATTAGTGTCTGATAACCAGTCTCACATAACCAAAATGCTTAAGTCTAATTAATGCATGAAGCGGTTTATGCCATAGAGTAAGCTGTCCTGCCAGGCTTAGCTAAGTTACTCCCCTTCACCTTGAGAGGAAGGAAGTCTACGATTTCCGTCAGTCTACCACAGGCACCCCCAAACTTCAGCCCTCCAGATGTTTTGGACTACAATTCCCATCATCCCTAACCACTGGCCCTGTTAGCTAGGGATCATGGGAGTTGTAGGCCAAAACATCTGGAGGGCCGCAGTTTGGGGATGCCTGGTCTACCATGTGAACTCCTATGTGTAAAGAGGAGCTGGTGGCTCCCAGCTCAGACCTCATCGCTTTCTGCAAACCACCCCTGTGTTCCTATACAAATAATTTAGGAACTTTCAACACTTTGGAACTAACCTACTGAAGTTTTGCTGCCTGTGTTTTCTCAACGCTGTATGGGAAAACACATGAATCTGACCTTTGAAGAGTTTGTAAGTAAACCATTGTTAACTTACCAAACATGTGGTCTTTTTCTATGCTAAGAGAAGAGGGGAGTTTTGGAACTTAGAAGGGCATATTAGACCTTTAAATAAACAGCCTATATTTCCACACTTTACTTTGCTGCATATCTTGTGATTTTACATCTCTGCAGGGGTTCTCGCACAAAAGAGTACTTGCCCCAAACTTGGATCTTGCCATCCAGGGAATCTTCCTTTACACACCTATGTTTTCCTATCCATCCAATAGTTAGAAGGGTCATCTAAGTACGGTGGTACCTCGACTTACGAACGACTCGACAACCAAATTTTTCGACTCACGAACGGGGCTAATGGCCATGCGTTTACGAATGTCTCGACATCCGAAAGGAAACCACGGCGGTTTTAGATAGGGATTTTTCGACTTACGAATTTTTAGATAGGGTTGCTTCGACTTAAGAATTTTCCTGTTTCCAATGCATTCCTATGGGAAATCGTGTTTCCAATGGCGTTTTCCGACGTACAATTTTTTTGTCCCACGTAGGTGCCTTCGGAACGGATTAAATTCGTAAGTCGAGGCACCACTGTATTAAGACAGGCCAGGGTAGTCCTATTGCGGAGTTGCGTCAGAACTGAAAGCATCCCTGCATGAGGAACCAGAGCCTCTAATATCAACAGAGATAAAAGGTAGCCATTGGAATGAATTAGCCAAGTGATGATGGTTCACATCTGGTTTACTCTCCACCCTGGGGGAGCTGAATCATCCTGTCAGGGACACCTTGCAAGGAGGGGGCTCCATCCTCTTATTCAACCTGCATGCAGCTCACTCCACACAGATGTCCTCACCTGGTCAGGAAAAGGTCGGGCTCATAACGGATATAGGCAAGGGGCTGTGCCATGTTGTCGGTCAGCGTCTCATTCAATTCATGGCTGTCGCTGCAGGAGAGATAATACAATCATAGAATTGTTGGGCTGGTAGGGACCCAAAGGGTCATCAAGTCCAACCCCTGCGCTGCAGGAATCTCGGATAAATAAGGCAATCCAAACTCTGTTTAAAAACATCCAATGAAGGAGAGTCCACTATCTCCTGATGTAGTCCATTGCACTGTCGAGCAGCTGTCCTGACAGAAAGTTATTCTTACTGTTTAGTCAGAATCTCTTCCTTGCAATTTGAACTCATTAGTCCTCTGCAGCGGCAGAAAACAAGCTTGCTCCATCTCCCAGGTGACAGCCTTTCAGATATTTGAACGTGGCTGTCCTATCAGCTCTTAGTCTTCTCTTCTGCAAGCTAAGCATCCCCAACTACCTCAATCCGTTTTGAGACCCTTGATTTTGAGGGCCAGCCTCCTCTACACAACTTCTAGTTGGTCAAATGCAAAGCCAAATAACTTTACAGTCGTGCCTTGGTTCTCGAACACCTTTGTACTTTGTACTCAGGAACACCGCTAACCCGGAAATGAGTGTTTCGGTTTGCAAACGTCTTTCGGAAGCTGAACATCCACCACAGCTTCCGCTTGAATGCAGGAAGCTCTGCAGCCAATCGGAAGCCACACCTTGGTTGTCGTATGGTTCCGGGAGTCAAACAGACTCCCGTAACGGATTAAGTTCGACAACCAAGGTACGACTGTATTGTACTAGTCATTGGCCATGACAAATCTGAATCAAAAATAAATACAAGCAAAAGGGGTGTCACGCCACAAACAATGGTCTCTATTTAGATCTCTGCGTCTTAGTCAATATCCTTCTTAAACTTAAACTCCAGGTTGGGACTGACAAAAGCGGAACAGAGGGGTACTATCCATTCACTCAATGACACTCCCCTTCTGTTGATGCAGCCTAGAATTGCATTAGCATTTTCTGCTGCTGCATCACATTGTTAACTCAGAGTTCCCTGTGGAGTGAGATTGCTTGGGAAACCACTCTGAGACCTATAGCTCTGTCCAATGGTCATGGCTGTTTATTGCAGAATAGGTGCAACTGAAAACACGATGGGTAGCTATGGCAGACAGTGGAAGTAAAGTTGTGCCTCCCCGTGCATTTTGAAACTATGACCATGCCTTTGATTCATGTACCGCCCCCACCCCAAATGAATGAAACAGGAAGAACTCTCCAGGGAAGACCGTAGTTTGGTGGTGGTGGAGCCCATATTTTGCATGCCAAAAGTCACAGGTCCAATCCCCTGCATATATATGTAATGCTGGGGGATGGACGGACCTCCTGTCTGAAAGCTTGGAGAACTGTTGCTAGTCAGAGGAGACAGCAATGACCTAGATTATGATGGTGGTGGTGGTGGTGACGATGACAAACAACAACAACAACAACAACAACAACAACAACAACAACAACAACAACAACAACAACAGCTCATTTATACCCCACCCATCTGGCTGGGTTTCCCCAGCCACTCTGGGCGGCTCCCAACAGAATATAAAAAACACGATAAAACATCAAACATTTAAAACTTCCTTAAACAGGGCTGCCTTCAGATATCTTCTAAAAGTCAGATAGTTGTTTATTTCCTTGACATCTGATGAGAAGGCGTTTCACAGGGCGGGACCAGTGGTCTGACAACATGGAGTCAGCTTTCATCCTTACTTGCTTGCACAAAGCGGAAGAGGTGGTTAGTCTAGGTTTCTCTCTCTCTCTCTCTCTCTCTCTCTCTCTCTCTCTCTCTCTCTCTCTCTCTCTCTCTCTGTGTGTGTGTGTGTGTGTGTGTGTGTGTGTGTGTGTGTGGCTTCATTCTGACTTTTCCCTGGTTCTCACCTGCTGGCTGTGAGCTTCACCTGTGCTTTGTTCAGAAGGGTGGAGCAGCTGAATTCAAACTCCAGGACAAAGGCTACCTGTGAAAGAGAGAGAAAAGAGAAACATTTCCACACCTGCTTTTTCTACACCATTCATAAGCTCTGCACTACAGCTGTGTACGTGCCATACATTGGCTTCCCTCAAAGAACCCTAGGATTTGTAGTTTGTTAAGAGTGCTGGGAATTGTAGCTCCATGGGAGGTAAACTACAGTTCCTAAGATACTTTGGGGGCATGTGCTTTAAGTGTATAGCGAGTACACAGCCCACATCTTCCTTTAGCTGTCTTTTATTTTTCCTACGTGAAAAAATGGAATACTGTTCACCTAGGGAATGTTCCAAGGAACCCCGCTCTAAGGGGATCCTGAAGAGCTGCTCTTTCTCTCTCACCTTTGCTAAGGACCTGAAGACAGGGTAGCCCACACTGCAAGCTCGGGTTTGGGAAGACGGGGAGGTGCATTCCACCTTCACAGAGTTCTCCCCCTGTGGAAGGAAGGAGAGAGCAAAGCTGCAAAAGGAGAGAACCATCAAGCGCATGGAATGGGATCCAGCCTCCTCAACTTGAGTTTCCACCTTTTGCTTTCCTGGCAAGAGCTTTCAAAAAGCAGAGATCCAACACGTAATGTTGCTACACCTCTGTGCTAGAGAAAACGGTGCCCATTCAATTTCTGCTTATCACACAGGTGTTTAAAGAGCCTTGGGCTGCAGAGGCCGGGTTGTATACATTCTGGGCTACAGAAAACCTGCGGGATTTGGTAAACAGTCGCATAATCTCTGCTTTTGTTTTTAAAAAAGAAAACACTCACATAGACCGTGTGATTGTGACAAAACACTGTTGGCTGCAAAGACAAACCTTGAATCCTTGGCGCAATCTCGGAAGTGAAGGGAGCTGTTGAATTTCTGGAGCTCAAGTCCCTCCCCCGCCCCTCCCCATAAGAAGAAATGAAGAAGCAGAATAAATGATGTGAAACTATGCACATCTGCATGATTCACACAGGAGTTTTCAAGTTGGCACCATGACATTTAAGCCTCGGAGATGTGACAGCCTCTCTTTCCAGAATTCTATGGCAACTATCAGTCCTCCTGGAGCCAGCGTCGTCCCTGGCTGGAGGGTGACCCTCAGTATCCTAGTGACTATTTCGTTCTGCTTCCCGCCCACCACTTTTGACCAGAGCGGAATACCAGTTGGGAACAGGGCCTCCGCTTTACCTTGAGCACGAGGCTGGAAAAGTGGAGGTTTCTGGAAAACCAGAGCCACAGGCTGGCATTGTAGGCGTTCTCCTGCTTGTTCTCCAGCAGGACGTCCACCAAGACTTTCCGCTTCCCTTTGCGGATCACGTGCGGCTTCTGCCTGGAACGAGAAGAGGAGATGGCAAACGCCTGCCTTGCAAAAGGCGAGGAGGGCAAGAGTCTTGGTTTCTGCCCAGCCTCCCAATCAAATGATTCTCTCTCTTTTTTTAAAAAAAGAAAATATTTATTGCTCTTTCTTTCAAAAATTTACAAAAAAAAACCTATCAAATGATTCTCAAGCTGATTATCATCAGCAACAGATCTCCTGCCACCTGTTACGGAGGAACTGGATTGACAGGGTCCTGGGCCAGGAGGACCAGCAAGTGGCTGATGAACTAAGCTGATAACTACTTGCTTGGCCTGATGTAGGGAGAGAGGGCTAGGGACTAGAAGAGCCGAAAGATGATGAGAAAGACAGTGACTGGGCTGGGTGAGTGGGACTCTCGTCTTTTGTGCAGGCTACAGAGACTCTTCTACACACACACACACACACACACACACACACACACACACACACACACACCTCTCCACCCAAGCAAAGAAGCAGGTACAGTCGTACCTTGGTTTTCAAACAGCCTAGTTCTCGAACGATTTGGTTCCTGAATGCCGCAAACCCAGAAGTGACTGTTCTGGTTTACGAACTGTTTTTGGAAGCTGAATGGCCGACGCGGGTTCCACAGCTTCTGATTGGCTACAGGAGCTTCCTGTAGCCAATCAGAAACCACACTTTGGTTTCTGAACGTTTTGGAAGTCAAACGGAACAGAATCCGTTCGACTTCCAAGGTACAACTGTAATATTATGGCAGTTCAGGGACAAACTCCAGCCAGGAAAAGCAATCAAGGAAGGTGCGGAGCAGAGCCACTGACAGGTAGGGATGGCTGGATATGCCAATTTCAGTTTCTTTCAGGCAACATCCACACCATACATTTAAAGCACTATGATGCCACTCTAAAACAGTCCCCCAAGAATCCAGGGAGCTGTGGTTTGCTAAGGGTGCTGAGAGTTGTTAGGAGAGCCCTTGATTCCCCTCACAGGAATTGAATGTGAAGTCGCGCTGAGAACTGTAGCTCTGTGAAGGGAATAAGGGCCTCCTAACAACTTTCAGTGCACTGCACAAACTACAGCTCCCAGGATTCTTTGGGGCAGTTTAAAGTTATACTGCTCTATATAGATAGTGGAGATGAGGCCCTACTTCAAGGAGGCCTGTTCTTCTGAGCCCTTTTCAACCTTTCACTCTAATTCAGGCATCCCCAAACTTCGGCCCTCCAGATGTTTTGTACTACAATTCCCATCATCCCTGACCACTGGTCCTGTTAGCTAGGGATCATGGGAATTGTAGGCCAAAACATCTGGAGGGCCGCAGTTTGGGGATGCCTGCTCTAATTCCTACCTGGATCCTGTGATGTCCATCTGAGCTTGCAACACCAGATCTGTTATACACTCGTCGTCTTCACCACAATCCTTAAAGAAGGGGATCTAAAGAGAAAGCAAGAGGCAGGTTGATTCTGTGTGATGCAAACCCCTCTCCACAATATTATTATTTTGTTATATTATTATTTTATATTGTATTATGAATTAATCATGATTCAAAAACAGGTCAACTTATATGAATAGGTTGCACAACTATATAGTTCTCAAACAAGGTACATAAAGGGGGAATGCTGCTCTGTTTCTAAAAGCAGCCATATATGCATTAGATAAACTATTCCTTTTAAAAACTCATTTCTTGGAGAGGCGATAGTGAAGGAAGGGATAGGCAGGGAGAGGGGGGAACAAAGGCCTGGAATTGGAAGTGGGAAAGAACTGGTGTGGGGTGAAAACTTTAGTTAAAGGTTTTTTTTTTTTTGGGTGGTAAAAACGGTTTCTGAAATCTTGGCTTGTTAGAGGAAATGTTGATCCAATTGGGGGAAAAGACATTGGGAGGGGGGAAGGAGAGTGTTTCAAAAGTTTAGGGTTAGGAGTTTTCTGGAGGGATTAGAAGAATGGTTGAGGAAATATTTTAGAGTTTGTTTTTAATATTTTTTGTGTTTAGAGAGGTGTTTGGGTAGAGAGCTGCCTGTCTCCCTCTCTTTACTCTTTGCACCCAGTGGCAGGGGGTGCTCTGAGGGGAGAGGGAGGGGTAGAAGGAAACCCAGACACAAAAATGGAACCTTTAGAGTGCTGAGCCCCTCGTGGCAGGAGGGGACTCGGAGGAGGAGGAGCATGAAGAAGGAGAAGGACTAAGTTAATATGATAAGAATAAGATTTTGAATTAGAATAGAAAACCCGCCATAATCAATTAAAGAAGTTAGGGAAACCAGGAGGAAGAGAATCGAGGAAGCCACAAATAAATTGTTAAGAAAATAAGATTTGGGAAATTATAATTTTTTCTTTTTTTCTTTTTCTTTTTTCTTGTTTTTTCTTTTTTCTTTTTCTTTTTCTATTTGCTGTTTTATTGTTAAGGAGATTGGTATGTTGAAGAATTAGCTGGGGGGGGAAACCAAACCTCAGAGATCCTCCGCTTCTGTCCTCTCAGTGGCAGGGGGGGGGTGAGGGGGGAGGAGGGAGGGGGGAGGCCAAACCCAGCTTAAAATGGACCCCTTTGTTTCCCAATGCCCATGGGTATCACTGGTGGCAGAAGTGGTCCTGGGGGTGGAGGGAAAATGAAGGGACAGAATTTATTTTGTGTGTTTTGTTTGTCTTGTTTCTATAAAAACTAATAAAAATTATTTTAAAAATAAAAAATAAAAACTCATTTCAGTAACTATACAATAAAATTATACAAATAACACATAGGTCATAATAAGGCCAATTGATCTGCACAGCCCCTCAACACCCTTCCTGTGATACCATCAGGTCCAGCAGCCTTCCTCGGATTCACTATCCTCAATACCTGTCTCACCTCATGCTCCTTTACAGTGAATGTGTAGCTGAAAATGTGTTAATATTTTTTTGTTGTAGTTTCTTGTTTTTGTTTTTATGGGATAGCATCCAATTTCATTGTAATTGCACAATGACAATAAAGAAATCTAATCTAATCAAGTCTAACTGTAACAATACAAAAATAATAATACCAGTAATGGCAAGAATTAAGTATCTCCAAAATGAAATCTTGACCCCCAAGGTTAGCAAGGCAGGAAGCAGGTCTTGCAGGACTTGCAGCAAAGATGGTCTGGTTTGACGAGCGGAATGGCATGGGCAGCTGTTAAAGGGGCTTCTGCACATGTGCTACTCACCAATTTCTTAACACTGGTGGGTGATTTATCGTCCAGCACAGGGCCTGGCTCAGCATCATTCAGTGCGAACTTCACCAGGACTGCGACCGGCCTCAGGTAATCGGAGGTGTCCTGCAAAGGATAAACAAATCCAGGGTTGTCTTTAGATAGCAGGCCTGATGAAGATTCACAGCGTTGCTGAGATCAAAACAGGAGAACACTGTGCACCTTGGAGGTTTTTAAGCAGAGGTTGGAATTTTTTAGCGCTGATTCCTGCATTGCAGGGGGTTGGACTAGATGACCCCTGGGGTCTCTCTCTGCATCAGTCGGAGTCAGAACTGACCCACCCACACTTATACTCACAATCACATGGAAACGGACCGCTGAGCAGGTTGTCCTGCCCACGGTGGCCCGGGTCCTCTTCTGTAGCAGCTTTTGGGAGTTGCCATCAAAGACTGCCCTTGCTCCAAACTTCCTGTCATCCAGGGAGACGTTGTACTTTATACCTAGGGCAAAGCAGTGAGGGGAGTCAAGCGAAGCCAGCCTTTGCTAACCTTGGACTACATTTCCCATCATCCTTGGGCATTGGCCATGGGGGCTGGGGCTGGTGGGAGCTGCAGTCACAAACATATGGAGGGCCCTATGTTGGTGATGCCTGGTTTCAGTCATGTGATCAGCCAACAGCCAATTGCAAGGCTCTTCAAGAGCTGGCCCAGAGGCGTTGTGAGGTAGTTTAATATTAGAGCAGGCATAGGCAAACCCGGCCCTCCAGATGTTTTGGGACTACAACTCCCATCATCCCTGACCACTGGTCCTGCTACAATGGGAGTTGTAGTCCCAAAACACATGGAGGGCCGAGTTTGCCTATGCCTGGATTAGTGGCACAGGCCTACAGGCACAAACACGTGTTTAGATTTAAAGTATCACAGAAGGCAAGCTGCCTGATTTCTCATCCATATCCCCCCCAGATAAATTCTTCAACAAATTTGCCCCCTGCCCCAGATTGCCCCTGATCAGCTTCCTGTTAATTAATTTACCCCGTTAATTTTCCAACTGATCCTGTTTGCAAATCAATTTCCCTTCCATTGCCCCCATTCATTATCCTGTAAATAAACCTTATATCTAGTTATTCCATCCCCAAATTAAGACCCTGCCTTGCAACCCAGATAATACTCCAGTTCACGTTTTCTCCAAATGCATTAACTGCCCAGAAAGAGTCCAGAGGACATTTTGGAGACGATCCTGCCCACTCCTAACAACGCGCCTGCCGAGAGGGCGCTACTCACTGAAGTGGCTGTCCCTCGGGCCCAGAGACCGGGAAGACACCCTGAAGCAGATGTTTGCCGTCACACAAAGAGACTCCTTTCTGTTCCTCTGGCAGTTCTTCTGAATCACATTGATGGACGGAGGGTTGGCAGTGACCGTAGTGTTGACTTGCACGATCCTCCTTGACCTGCCCCCCTCAGCAAGAAGGAAAATGATATTGTTAATTTTTTTAAAAAAATCCCAAAGCTGGGCCTAAGGTCTGTGCTATATGTCTGAAGCAATATCGTATCACTTTAAACAGTCATGGCTCCCTGCAAAGAATAATGAGAGTTATTAGGGAACCCCTTATTCCCCTCACAGAACTACAATTCCCAGAGTTCCCTGTGAAAAAGGATTGATTGCTAAACCACTCGGGGAACTGTAGCTCTGGAAGGGGATTATGGGTCTTCCAACAGCTCTTAAAATACTACAGTTTCCTTTGGGGAAACTGTGATTGTTTAAAGTGGTATGATACTGCTTTGAGAGGCAGCATGGTGGACGTGCCCCCAAGTGAGAGACTTCTGGGGAAAGATTTATAATGAACTGAAAAAAGTGTTGAAAAACACCTATACCAAGAAACCAGAAGCCTTCTTACTTGGGATAATGGGAGATGAAATACCTAGGGAAGGATGTTACTTTTTTTTTTTTGTATGCCACAACAGCTGCAAGAATTCTACTTGCAAAGAATGGGAAGAATGAAGAATTACCAACAGTGGATGATTGGCAGAAGAAGCTGATAGAATTTATGGAACTGTCTGAGTTGACCGGGAGACTCCGGGATCGGAGTGAAGCAGCAGTGGAAGAAGATTGGAAGAAATTTAAAATCTATTTAAAGAATAAGCGTATAATAGATTAGAATCAGTGGAAGTGAGGGAGATACAAAGAGGTTGTAGATAATACAATGGTGTGAAATAGGTATTGTTAGAAGATAATGATAATTTAATTAAGTAGTAAGATATAGATAGAGTGTAAAAGGATAAGATGTAAAAGGTAGAGAAATAAGGTAATATTAAAGTAATAATTAGAGTTTATATAAGATTTAGAGTTTACTAAGGATGATATGTATAGGGACCCAGGTGGCGCTGTGGTTAAACCACTGAGCCTAGGGCTTGCTGATCAGAAGGTCAGCGGTTCGAATCCCTGTGACGGGGTGAGCTCCCGTTGCTCGGTCCCAGCTCCTGCCAACCTAGCAGTTCGAAAGCACGTCAAAATGCAAGTAGATAAATAGGAACCGCTACAGCGGGAAGGTAAATGGCGTTTCCATGTGCTGCTCTGGTTTGCCAGAAGCGGCTTTGTCATGCTGGCCACATGACCTGGAAGCTATACGCCGGCTCCCTCGGCCAATAATGCGAGATGAGCGCGCAACCCCAGAGTCGGTCACGACTGGATCTAATGGTCAGGGGTCCCTTTACCTTTACCTTTAAGGATGATATGTAAAGCGTCGCAGAAGGAGGTGGAATGAGGAAGTCAATAGATTAGAAATAAGGGTTATAAATTAGAATTTTTGTTTTTGTATTTTTTGTGTTTTGTATTTTCTTTTTGTGTTTTTGTATGTTTTTGTTGTTTGAAAAAATCTTTAATAAATACATTTTTTTAAAAAATGAGAGGCAGCGTGGTGTAGCGGTTAGAGTATCAGACTAGGACCTGGGGAGAGACCAGTGTTCAGATTCCCAATCAGCCATGAAGCTCAATTCAATGACCTTGATGTTCCCTCTGCCCGGGTGCAGCTTTCATTCCCTCCCACCTTTCAGCTCCCCTCACCTCAAGACTACCGCAGCACCCTGAGCTCCAACGGCAAGGTCCACCAGGCCATCTCCATCCAAATCGATTTGCCCGTCCAAGCTGCGGCCAAAGTAGCGGAGGCCTCGGCGGAGGCCGGCCGACTCAATGCGCTGTCGGAAAGAGCAAATCAAAGGCCGAAGACACACAGAATGTGGGGGGTTTGGTTTTAATCAGCGAGGCTGCTCTGTAAGAGCCCTCACTGCAGTCGTTCCAAATGTACTTAAGAACATAAGAGCCTGCTGGATCAGGCCAAAGGAGACCCATCTAGTCCAGCAACTTGTTCTCACAGTGAGAGAGCAAGCAGGACCTGAACTCAAGAGCCGTCTCTCCTTCTGTGGTTTCCAGCAACTGATACCCAGAAGAATCACTGCCTCCAAGAGCGGAGGAAGAACATAGCCCTCATGGCTAGTAGCCATTGACAGCCCTCTCCTTCATTAATTTGTCTAATCCTCTTATAGAGTCATCAAGGTTGGTAGCAATCCCTGCCTCCTGTGGCAGAGAGTTCCATAGTTAAACTATGTGCTGGATTTTCTTTTATCTGTCCTGAACTTGGTGCGGTGAGAGAATCAGAATCAAAAATCAAAACGGTATGAGGACATTGCTTAATTTTGTTTTTGCATGCTTATACCTATGACAAACTTAGTTGGTCTCTAAGGTGCTACTGGAAGGATTTTATTTTATTTTTTCTATGGTTTTCTTTCTCATTTCTCTCTCTTACATTTTACTCTTCTCTTTTGCTATTGGTTTCTGTTGATATATTTTTGTGTGTACTGCCATGGTTAAAAACGAAATAAATAGTTATTTACCAAAGGCAAAAAAAAATCAAAACGATATTGACAGGTTGGAGCTGAAACCTAAAACAGGGTGTGATTCTCCAGAGTATAATGCTGCGTTTAGTGGCAATAAAATAAATAGAAGGCGCACATTTAGGATGAGGGAGGGAGACTTGGCCTGGCAGGAGCACAGCTAAAAAAGGACATGGGCATCTTAGCTGAACATCAGCCAGCAGTGTGATTTGCCTGCTAAAAAAGCAAATGCCATCTTCGGGCCCCCCAGATCATGGGAAGTGAATAGGAACAGGGCCTGGGGGTAGAAATGGCAATGGGCACTGATTTTGGCTAAACATTGGGGGAAATGTCCTAGTGGGAAGAGCTGTTGGAATAGTGGGGAGCACTCAAACACTGGAGCTGGACACTGATTCCCACTTACCTGTTTGAAGCGGGGCAGCACCGTGGTGCGATAGCCATGATAGATGTAGACTGCCCCCTGGTGGTTGTCCTCCAGTGGTGCGCCCACCACAACGTCATTATAGCTGTCGTGATTAAGGTCAGGGACAGCCAGGAGGGAGTAGCCAAAACGAGCGTCTTGAGGTTTCGGGTCGGCATGGAGGGTCCCGTTGAAAGACACAAGCAACTTCAGAAGGGGGAGAAAGGTTAAAATGGGAGGCACAGTTAGGCATTGGCTTCAGGATAGAAGCCCCCTCCATCACAATGGTGTGCAGTGATGCACTGTGAGGAAGGCCACAGCTCAGGACTGAAACAAATGCAGAAGGTCCCAGTTTCAACCGGGACATCTCCAGTTTGGAGGATCTCAGATAGCAGCTGATGAGAAAGATCCTTCTCTGCCTCAGATCCTGTAAAGCGAATTCTCAGCAAAGTACTGGGCAATCTGACCCGGGATAGAGCACCTATGCTCAGCCAACAAAAACATTGCAATGCTTTGGACAACGGCTCCTATCATCCCTGAACATTGGCCATTATAGCAGGGGCTGGTGGGAGTTGTAGTCCAAAACACCTGGGAGGGAAGGCATCAGGCTGGGGAAGGCTGAGTGCCACAATACAAGCCTTGCACTTTTTGTTGCATGATGAGGTTCCAGGTGGGTCATGTGTCAGAAGAGCTTGACATTTACAGGCTTTGTAAGCACCTCTCCCATGTGAAAAATATTCCTTTGCTCAGCAGAGGCCAGCCTGGAAATGGCACGAACTTGGAAGGGAGTGGTCAGCCTTTCTGTTAACACTTGGGAGGAGAGAGTTTGGCAATTTGATAAGCTTACTCAAGAATGCAGGAGAGCCAGAGGAGTAACCCTAATAAAGCTGTTCAAACTTGGTACCCATTCATCTGTTAGGTGACCGAAGGTGGCTGGGAACTTCCTGGAGGGGCACTTTCTTGTCTACTTCATTGCCAGGATAAACTCAAATGTTAGGGAAGCTTTAATGTTTGATGTTTTATTCTGTTTAATATTCTATTGGGAGCCGCCCAGAGTGGCTGGAAAAACCCAACCATATGGACGGGGTATAAATAATAAATTTTTATTATTAGTAGCAGCAGTTGTTGTTGTTGTTGTTGCTGCTGCTGTTGCTGTTGCTGTATTGTACTAATGTATGATGATGGAGATTGTCGTTTCCCATTGCTATTGTCTGTATTCCTGCTGTTTATAGAAAATCTTAAATGAAAAAGGTTTTTTTTAAAAACACAAAACACTCACCTGCCCCACTTTGTAGATGTAAACGCGGCCTGTCTCTTTGTTCTGTGGGCCCAGGTACATGGGGGCAGCCACCAGCAGTACGTCTGTGATTCCATCTCCGTTCACATCCACTGGGCACATTTCACTGCCAAAGTAGGAGCCAATCTGCAGAGAAAGACGTCACCTGCTATGTCAGAATTGCACAAGTTCTTCTGCACTGGACACTGCACTGATTTTACACATGTTTCCAGATCTCAGTAAAGAAAGAAGCACCCCCAGATACCTAGATGCAAACTCAGAGGTCCAGGGGGCAATTTCATGGCTATCTTATCTTATCTCTATTTTGTGTGTGTGTGTGTGTGTGTGTGTGTGTGGTCAGGCAAGACTCAGAATCTTGAGGAATTCAGAGTTTTCAAATACCTGCTCTTTATAAAGCACCACTGGCATAGATGGTACAGTAGAAAAAAAAACTACATACATTCAGGTATTTACATTTAGGTGCAGAGGGTATTTCAGTTCAGTCCCCAATCCATAATGACCCCCACCCCATCCCCAACCCATCCTTGGCTGCTATAAATTGTGCTGGAAACTGCCTCCATCTATCTGGAACCCAAAGTTCTGTGTCACAAGTTCTTGTTGTGCCTGCAAAGATAGTGGAAGGGTTGCATCTCCCCCCCCCTAAGGAGCAGCACCCCAATCCCTGCCTCCTCCCACCATAATGAGTTTGGGCCTCAGCCACAGCCAGCAGGTGAGGTTATAGGAAAAGGAGGGGTGTCTCTGATCATGTGCAGACTGCCTTTGACTCTCTTCTCTCAGTAACTGCACACATATCTGGGAACGTTTTCAGGGACTCAGTTGTCACTCCAGAAAGCAGCTATCATCTCCACTGCCGCGAAACTCACTTGGTCCCCAGTGAGGGCCTGGGAGATGGTTACGCTGCCATCGCTGCTCATCTCAAACAGGATCACTTTCCCCTTGTGCTTGAAGCGGGGGGCACCAGCCACATACAGCCCCTTCCTGTTCCTGAGCTTGATAGAGGAGACTGTGTATCCTGGGGAAGGAAGAGAGAGAGAGAGAACTAATAAAGTTGTGCGGACTCTTGTTTTGCCCTGAACTAATTGGCTAGCTTTTCACTCACAGCCTTAAGTTTTTCTTTCTGCAAAATGGGAACAAGCACCGACTGGCCTCACACACTTGGTGTATGGGGAAAGCAAAGGACTGCCTTGCTTTTATTCATCCTACATAAGCAAGTGGTTTAACAAACAAAACAAAACAAATGAATTTCACTTTAGTTTTCTATTCTTTCACCTGCTGAACAGTAGCCATGCTTGAAACACGCTGGGATCATTTTATGGCACTGATTTTGGAAACAAATAGCCATTGAGATTTGGGGAGATGGAGTGAAGAACAGGCTTGTCAACTGCCTTGACTATTAAATGAAACCTCCATGTACAGGGCAAGTCTACTCCTGTGGATACCAGGAGAGGACTACTGGCTTCTTGACCTCCTTGTGGGCTTCCCAGAGGCCTCTATGAGAAAACAGGACGCTGCGCTAGAACAGGCATCCCCAAACTGCAGCCCTCCAGATGTTTTGGCCTACAACTCCCATGATCCCTAGGTAGCAGGACCAGTGGTCAGGGAAGATGGGAATTGTAGTCCAAAACATTTGGAGGGCCAAAGTTTGGGGATGCCTGGACTAGAAGGACCTCTGCCTGATCCAGCAGGTGGGCTGATTTTATCTTTGTGCCCTTTGTGGGTCTCCACACTTTCCCTCCCTGTATAATGGGAAGCGGCATCTTTCCTTACCCAGATAGGCTGCGTGGTTTTTCAGCCTCAGGGGGAACTCCCTCTCAAAGGCCTCCCTTGGCGGGATGAGCCGTCCATTCTTGCTCTCCTTCAAGACTGCGCCATCCCAGTCATATGCCCCAACCATGCCAAAGAGGATCCCATCCTGCCAGGGAACAAGTAGATACAGTCATACCTCGGTTTAAGTACGCCTCAGTTTGAGTATTTTCAGTTTAAGTACTCCGCGGACCCGCCTGGAACGGATTGATCCACTCTCCATTACTTTCAATGGGAAAGTTCGCTTCAGGTTAAGTACAGACTTCAGGAACCAATTACACCCATACCTCGGGTTAAGTACACTTCAGGCTGAGTACTCTGCAGACCCGTCTGGAACAGATTAATCCACTTTCCATTACTTTCAATGGGAAAGTTCGCTTCAGGTTAAGTACAGACTTCTGGAACCAATTGTGTTTGTAAACTGAAGTACCACTGTACATAAGCAGTCCAGCCAGACAACACAAGTTAAGACCGCAGTCGAAACCATTTGCCCCTGCCTTTTACGCAGTGATACCAGAGGTAGCCAGCAGGGGGCACTCCATATGCTGTTGCACCATGACTCTCATCAGCCCCAAGCAGCAATGGCCACTGGGCAATGACTCATGGGAGTTGGAGTCCAACAACTTTAGGAAGCTATCATGTTGGCTAACCCTGGGGGATTCCCAAACTGTGGTCTGCGGACCACCAGAGACCCATGAACTTCATTCAGATGCCTTGAATTGAAGGTCAACGGAGACTGTGGTGTCTTTAGGCTATACGGTTGTACAAGGTGTGACCAGAAAGTAGAGTGAATCACCCCTGCATGTGATAATGGGAATTGCCAGATTCGCGGAGACACGTGAGAGGCGTTCGTCTGTATCTTACCTAACATATGCGAACGTGTCTTGGCATTTGTTGACAGGCCTACATTCATGCGGTAGCGTTTAGTAAGCTGTTAATAGTGCAGTGTGTTGTGATTGAAAATGGAGCAGAGAGGCAATATGAATTTCTGTTTCAAATTGGGCAAATCGGCATCGGAAACCCATGGAATGCTCACAACTGTGTATGGAGATGAAGCTGTAACTCGAAAGACAATGTATGAGTGATTTAAGTGTTTCTGTGAAGGGCGGCAAACCATCAAAGATGACCCTTGTTCTGGCAGACCGTCAACGAGCAGAATGGCGGCAAATGTCGACAGAGTTCATAGGTTATTGATGTGGGATCGGCGTTTGTCCATCCAAATGATGGCGGAAGAATTGCATATTCCGCGTAAAATCGTTACTGAGGTTACTGAGTTGTCCCACCCTCCATATTCTCCCAATCTGGCCCCACCGGATTTCTTCCCCCCCCCCAAACTGAAATCTGCACTCAAAGGGCACAGATTTCCCAACATTTCACATGTCCAAGCTGCTGTGACGAGGGAACTGAAAGCAGTACGAAAAGAGGACGAAAAAGTTTCCAACAGTTCTACGAACGTTGTCAGCAGTGCATTGTATCAGAGGGGACCCTACTTTGAAGGCCTGTAAGACATGCATATTCAAATATTTCTCGCTGTCCGGCTTCTGTGACCATTCACCAAACTTTCCTGCCACACCCTGTATTTACACACTTATACAACCTGAGCATAGGATGGATGGGCTCACAGCAATAGTACCCCAAGAGATCTTGCTTTCCCACTAGATTTCTAGGGAAGCCCCGAGTCCAGCACAGAGCACACACACATCTCTGTGTATCCAGCTTTCAGCATCAGTCAAACTCTCGCACACAACTCCCTGCTTTGACCTATCATGCCCCATTCCTAGGATGCTGAGGTATCCAGCCAGATGAAGTGAGAAAAGTCTCACCATTTGTCTTTATGGAAACAGAGCTCACTCCTTGAAGATGTGAATGAGGGGCACTTAGCTGATTAGCTAAGGCCATTAATCTTGACGTAGGAACTGGCCTGCTCATTTCAGCCAGCTTTCTTCTATAGACTCTAGCCCAGGCATCCCCAAACTTTGGCCCTCTAGATGTTTTGGACTACAATTCCCATCCTCCCCGACCACTGGTCCTGTTAGCTAGGAATCATGGGAGTTGTAGGCCAAAACATCTGGAGGGCCGCAGTTTGGGGATGCCTGCTCTAGCCTTTGATACACTGGATCCCAGGTTTGAAAAGGATCTCATGAGGTCATCCAGACTGAACCCTCTGGAGCCCATAACATTACAAATAGAAGTCCTACAGCAGGCACCCCCAAACTGCGGCCCTCCAGATGTTTTGGCCTACAACTCCCATGATCCCTAGCTAAGAGGACCAGTGGTCAGGGATGATGGGAATTGTAGTCCGAAACATCTGGGGGGGGCGAAGTTTGGGGATGCCTGTCCTAGAGCATCTAGCATTACAAGAGCTACAACCAGGCAGAAGAATCATTAAGTGGCGAGGCCAAGAACCATTGCCATTTTCAACTAGTCCGTGGGGGAAGGTTTGAGAACCACACTTTGCACTGCAATAGATCTTCTTACCTCAAGGAGGTGCATAGAGAAGCCAATCTGAGACATTTCCAACTCAAATGAGCTGTGTTCACGGGTCCCTGAGGAGAATGGGGAAGGGGGCGGGGGAGAAGAAATCTGTTAATAGTTGTACACCTTTTTCAGTATTTTTTTTTTTAGTAGAAAAGCAACAAAGGAGTAAGATAAATACAGTAGGCAGATTGAGAAATGAACAAGGTGTGCTCTGTTTGCTGAAATAGCAGGTGGGCCCTGACAGGGATGGTGGGAAGGGGCTTAATCTGTCCTGCCGATTCTCGTTGTGGCTCCTCTGGAGTAACTCCGCCTGAGTCCAGTTTGTCTTCAAAGACGTTTATTGTGCTCTTTATTTACAGTGTGGAGACAGCTTAAAACATGACCTCTCATCCCGAATCAGAATCCGGTAATGGCATACGTCTGTTCCTACGCCAGCAAAGTAGTCTGGGCACCCCAAAACGCCGCCCCCTTGACCGGCGTTGCGGCGCACTCCTTACTTCTGGCGCCAGAAGGAGTGATGCTCTTTCAACTTCCTCCCTCAGCAGTCGGTTCCCTGGCTCTGCAGCATCCCTAAGCATCTGCCTGCAAACCCCCCCCCCCCCCGGAGCTTTCCCATTGATTTCCCACTCTGATTTCTCTCCCCCCTCCGAGTCTCTTCCTCCCCTCTGGCTGCTTCAGAACTACTGGTGCTCTCTGTACTTGATGAGGTGGACGTCAGGATGATGGGGGCTGGCTCCCTGTAGGGAGTCACCCTTACACCCCCCATAATCGAATTGACCCATATCTCCCGCAGCAGAGAATCTTGTGCCCATTGATTGCCTGGTATTACCACACAGCTTCTTGGGATGCTTGCACAGGTCCTAGCACTATGAGGACCCACTGTTAGCTCCTACCCTGGGCCCCTCAACCTCATGCTCCTGACATTTGGAAAAGGAAGCCACCGTTTTAATTCCCTCACAATGTCCTGTTGCTCTAGGGCGCTGCAGGAAATTGAAATGAAGGGTCACCAGACACTGTCTGCGGCCTCTACTGTGTAAGCCCAAGAGGGGACGCTATTGGTGTAGCCCTTAAGGTTTGAGCCAGTGCTGTGCGTCACTCATACTAAGGTTTACAAAGGACAGCTGGGAAATGGTTATGAGGGAGGTGTTGGAGACCTCCCCTACTAACACTTTTCCTGCACCCCATTTTGTTTAACTTTCATAAACCACAGGGAATCTGGTGGTAGCCTCCCTCCCCCCCTTTTTCACCCTCCCCCTTCCCGAACCTTCAAGGCTAAATATCCTGTCCCCTAAGGCATCCACAATATCGTTCAGGGCCGCCTCGTCGGTCACGTTGAAGAAATATTTCTCATCGGGGTCGCTGGCAATGTATTTAATCTCGTTGATGAAAGAGTCCGGGTCCTTCTGCCGCCGAATGTAGTGCCCCAACACCTGAAGGAACAAAAGCCATTTTTTAAAAAAAATAATAATGTTTGAGGTGCAAGAAGTGCTCATTATGACACTTTGCAACTAAGGGTGTAAGTGAATTCCGCAGATAATGGAAACGGGAGCAGAAAATTGCCCACGTTTGCTTATTTGTTTGATGTCTGGAACAGGAATCAATCCAGCGGTACGACTGGTATTCACTGTTGTTGATTTCAGCCCACAAACAATTTGCAGTTGGTTACATTTCCCTCACCACCACCCATTTGCATTGTGCTTCCTCTGCACTGAAACGAATAAAGTGGAATAATGTAATTTATGCCACCATGGTGGACAGCGAGATGAATAATGTTGTTCTTAGAAAAGGGCGGACTGCAGCAGGACAGAAACAGGGCTGCATGGGAGGAACACAGGGTGGGACAGAAAACCCTTCTCACCCCCCCTACTTGAAACTCACCTGAAAGAAGAAGAAGAAGTGTTTGGATTTGATATCCCGCTTTATCACTACCCGAAGGAGTCTCAAAGCGGCTAACAATCTCCTTTCCCTTCCTCCCCCACAACAAACACCCTGTGAGGTGCGTGGGGCTGAGAGACTTCAAAGAAGTGTGACTAGCCCAAGGTCACCCAGCAGCTGCATGTGGAGGAGCAGAGACGCGAACCCGGTTCCCCAGATTACGAGTCTACCGCTCTTAACCACTACACCACACTGGCTCAAACCACACTGGCTCAAAATATTTGTGTGGGCAGATGAATACAAAAGTGGGGACCAAGAGCCCAAGAGAGCAATACAAAAGGATTCAAGCAATAGATTCTGCTCGTTATCTCAGAAGAGCATGTCAACTTCCTCCTCTTCCACACTGAAATCATTTAATATATAAATTTGCAGCTCCTTCATATGCAAGTCTGAATGAACCAATATTAAGTTTAGTAATGAACCCATTTAGTAATAAAACCCTTATTATCTGTCAAGGTGGAAGGAAGCTAGACATGGAATCCTGGCAGAAGAACCTGCTTTGAATTCTTTTTCACATGGCACCTCTCTCAGCCCTTGCCCACTCTCTTTTTCACACGCATGCACACCCACATCACTGCCGCCACCCAAAAGCCTCCTGGCACCAGCGCATGCTCACTGCAATGGCGTAGCGTGTCACGTTCCGTTTCTCACACTCTTCCAGGGCATCTTGGAGTTCTTCACCATCGTGGGACTCCCCGTCAGTCACCACAATCATCAGCTTGGTGGCTCCCTCTCTCCCGCCTCTTTCTGGGCTAAAGGCCTCTGTGCTGAAGAGAGAAACAAGAGGTGAGGAGGTAGGATAACCAAGATGCGCTCCTGTTCTGAGAATGGCATTTCTTGGAGACGCTGGAGGTGGGCAAGATTTTATGCGCCATTCAGACCACCAATGGAAGTCTAACAGTTCCGACTCACCAGAGCACCATCTGCCAGGATGTTCTCCTGCAAAACCATGTTGAACTACAGGAGAACTTTTTTATTTACTTGCTGCTTTTCCTTCCCATCTTTCCTCCAAGGTGCTGCACAAGGCTCTATAACACCAGTCCTGAAAGACCTACATTGGCTCCCAGTGCGTTTCCAAGAACAATTCAAAGTGTTGGTGCTGACCCTTAAAGCCCTAAACGGCCTTGGCGCCGTATACCTGAAGGAGCGTCTCCACCCCCATCGTTCAACTCGGACACTGAGGTCCAGCTCTGAGGGCCTTCTGGCCGTTCCCTCCCTGTGAGAAGTGAGGTTACAGGGAACCAGGCAGAGGGCCTTCTTGGTGTTGGCACCCGCACTGTGAAACACCCTCCCATCAGATGTCACAGAAATAAACAACTATCTGACTTTTAGAAGACATCTGAATACGACCCTGTTTAGGGAAGTTTTTAATGTTTGATGTTTTATCTTGTTTTTAATATTCTGTTGTGAGCCACCCAGAGTGGCTGGGGAAACCCAGCCAGATGGGTGGGGTATAAATAAATTGTTGTTGTTGCTGCTGCTGCTGTTGTTGTTGTTGTTACAGTCATACCTCAGTTTAAGTACGCTTCGGTTTGAGTACTTTCAGTTTAAGTACTCTGTGGCAGGGCCAGCTCTAAGGCAAGCCCGGGTGGCACAGGGTACCAGGGCGCCGGGCGCGGTGAGAAACGGGGCGTGGGGGGCGTGGGAGCGATCATTGCACCACGGCAACAGGGCACCCGACATGCTTAAGATGGCCCTGCTCTGCGGACCCGTCTGGAACAGATTAATTCACTTTCCATTACTTTCAGTGGGAAATTTCGCTTCAGGTTAAGTACGCTTCAGGTTAAGTACGGACTTCCAGAACCAATCACACTCATGCTTCGGGTTAAGTACGCTTCAGGTTGAGTACTCCGCGCACCCGTCTGGAACGGATTAATCCACTTTCCATTACTTCCAATGGGAAAGTTCGCTTCAGGTTAAATACACTTCAGTTTAAGTACTCCGCGGACCATCTGGAACTGATTAATCCACTTTCCATTACTTTCAATGGGAAAGTTCGCTTCAGGTTAAGTACGCTTCAGGTTAAGTACAGACTTCCGGAACCAATTGTGTATTTAAACCGAGGTACCACTGTATATCCTCACAACAACCCTATGAGGCTTCGAGACGCTGGTCCGTCCGTACACACCAGACCATCAGAGCTCATTCAAAACACAACACCCCCTCCCCCAATAAAGCCACTTGCTTCTTTGCAAAATGCCTCTTTCACACATGAGCTGGGTTCCTGCTTCTCTGTCTCAGACAGGATCAAGACACACACACACACACACACACACACACACACACACACACCAGGCTTTGTGGATGGCAGACGCTGTCCTAGTTTCGAGCCCCTCCTGGCGGCTGATGTTTTTGGCGGCTTCAATGACCTCCTCTGCTGTTTGGTAATCCTTCAGCGTCCATTCGTGGACAGCAACCTCGCTGTACTGCAATACCCCAACCTACAAGGAGAGAAAGGTTTGCTTGGGTTTCTTTCTTTTCTATTTATAGAATAGAATAGAATAGAATAGAATAGAATAGAATAGAATAGAATAATTATTTATTATTGGCCAAGTACGTTTTCCAACATACTTGGAATTTGTTTCGGCTGCATTGCAATGTAAACATACACGCACTGTTCCACTCACAATGCAAATAAGCAAAGAAACCCACCCATAATTGACCTCCCCTTCAGCTACACATCTACAAATTTAACAATTTAATGGCACAAGGGGGGAAAAACTGTTCCTGTGCCTGGCCGATTTTGTATATGTGTTTTGTATATGTTTGTATATTACAAACAAAGCAAGAAAAAGTGACTTAAAGAGAACACATCGTTGGGTTAAGTAAAAGAAATACACACCAGGCTGGCATAATTCAAAATATAAAGATGAGGAGGATTTTGAACATAGAATAAAATAAAACTGTGCATACTGTGGATGGGATGAATTTTAAAGAGGCATTGTATTCTATATTATTGGATCAACCAAATTCATTGATAAGCAGAGAGAGGGGACAGACTGTGCTATTGCTTATTGACATACGTAATAAAAAAAAAGCGGACCTCTACAAATCTATCTTTTCTACATTGTCCCCTGGAAACCTAACTTGCAGGGTTGTTGTGGGAAATGAATGTGGGTAGGGCAACCATCTACACCACCCTGAATTCCTTGGAGAAAAAGGTGGGATATAAATGAAACAATAATAATATATCTGTGTTATATGTATGTCTGTGTGTGCAGTATTATGTTTCGGAGCTCATAATTATGCTGCAGTTAAGGGTCAAGACTGCAGCAAGGATCACCAAGCAAAATGTGAAAGAGCTTCATAAGTGATAAGCATTCATGCTACATGAATGATAAGCATGATATTATTATAAAGGAGAGCAACTGATACAGGCCACAGTGGAGAGGGTAAAGAGGGGGGGAACTGCAGGGGCAGGGTGAAGTAGAAATTCTGCAAAACTCAGCAAGGCCAGTGTTACTACGTAAGAGAGCTGTCTGACCACAAAACTGGATTCAGGAGGAAACCAAACTGTTAAGACTGTTAAGAGTGAAAAACAACTCAAGGTATAAGGAGGGCTCTGCATGTACAGCAAAAAGCTTGAGGAAGTGTTTTCAAGGACTGTGAACAGATAGTGTGGTCCTCGGGCGGCAGAAGGTTGGTTGACTGGAAAATAACCGGCCAAGATGACATATATTTTGCTATTTTGCCCATCTGGGATGTGTGCTAATGGAAATGCTTCCACAGGCTATTTTGGATTCTATCCTGTAATGCAATTCTGAATAAGTCTGACTAACAGAGAACTTTTTGCGAGCATATATATATATATATATATATATATATATATATATATATATATTAATTTATGTATGCCACTACTGCGGCTCATGTTTTGCTAGCCCCAAAATGGAAAAAAACGAACGAGGTCCCAACTAAAGAAGAATGGCAACTTAAGTTGACAGAATATGCGCAGCTTGCAAATTTAACATATAGAATAAGAGAACAGGAAGAATGCATGTTTAGAGAAGATTGGAAAACCTTTATTGAATATATGGGGGGGGGAATTGCATACACTTGAAAACGTTGGCAGTGTTAAGATAAATTCAACAGTGTAAAGAAGTTTTGATGGATGTAATAATGGAATACTGAAGAGCTTAGTTTTTGTAAAACATGCAGGGATTTGTGATATGCAAAATGAACCATGGGAAGAGAAGAAGGGAAGTCACTGATATTTTAAGGATGTTTAAAGGAGTATTTTAAATTGTAAAACGGAAAATTTAATAAAAAATTATATATAAGAAAAAAATTAAAAAGAGAATTTGGTGTGAGCCTCTGTACTGGACCCCAAAAGGGAATTTTCTCCAACCCCACCAGGGCCCACCAGATGTCCCTGAACTGCAGATCCCATCACACACACACACACACACACACACACACACACACACACACACAGGCTATCGGCCATGCTGACTAGTGGAGCTTCTGGGAGTTGGAGTCCGGAACATCTGCAACAACAAAAGGTGTGTTTTGCTTGGGGAACTGCCATCCGCTCCCCTTCTTGCCAACCCTTCCTTAGCCTCGGAGGAGGTTTTCGCACTCCTGCTGACACAGCAGAAAGCCCCTCTGCAGCTCACAATGAGGCTACACAGAACCAGATCCCCTCCCTCCCCTCTCCCTGTTTTCTTTAAGCTTCCTGTTTTCCACAGGCTGGGGTTTTCAAACGTCTCACGCCTCTGCCCTGGCACAGGCTCCATCCTGCAGTAGCACCGAAGGAGATGGGGGAAAAGGTCAGGCGATACCCCCAACACGTGCTGCTAACAGGCCAAGGAGAAATAAAGTGATTAGGGGGTGAACTTCAGAACGCGGCTATGCTCTGAGAGTCACACGTGGCCATTCTGGGCACATTCCATTTGATTTACGGTTTCCCCCTTTTTTTGCATTAATTAAAAGTTGGAGCGATTTAAGTTTTTGCATGGATGAAGTGAGGGAGACATCAAGCCATGGCACAGTTCCTTATCAATTTAGGAGTCATAGAATCATAGAATTGCAGAGTTGGAAGGTACCACAAGGGTCATCTAGTCCAGCCCCCTGCAATGCAGGAATAGATCTTCTCCCTCTCTCGTAATGCTGGAATTCATGAACATCCAAGGAAGCTGAATGTTGGAAGGCTCAGGACAGAGGAAAGAGAGGATTTTTTTTACACAGCGCATAGTTAAACTATGAAAATCCTCCTGCAGGACGGCAGGACGGCCCCAATCTTAGATGGCTTTAAAGAGGATTTGACAAATTCATGGAGGATAAGGCTATCAATGGCTACTAGTCATGATGGCTATGCTCCGCCTCCACAGTCGGAGGCAAACTGCAGGAGGAAAGTGCAGGAGGGGAGAATTGCTCTTGTGCTCGGATCCTGCTTGAAGGTTTCCCACAGGCATCTGGCTGGCCATTGTGAGAATCGGAGGCTGGACTAGATGGGCCACTGGCCACATTCAGAAGGGTTCTTTTTACCTTATGTGTAGTGTAATTGAGTCATTAAAAGTTAAAATTCTGCTGAGAAACAGTAGTGAATATAAAACTGAGAATGTGGCTTTGCATGCCAAGGTTTCCTTCCGTTTTAGAGCTGAATCATGACACATAAACCTGACATTCCGTAGCTTAAATATCAAATGATGGCTGTTGTGAAGACCATACATCTGAAGAAATTGATTCCACACACACACACATGGTTTTCCCACATTCTTCATATGGGGTATAATATTTATACACAACCTATCCTTTAAAAGGTGAACGTTGCTAATGGCAACAAGTTAAATACGGCCAAAATTTTAAAATTACTAAAAGCAGCAGATAGCCACCATCATAATCTGGGCCAGCAAAATCTAGGTCCTCTGACACTTGAGTATAGCAATGGATGTTCTGAGTTTACATTCTGAAACATAAGACCATTCCCTGCAGGATTTGCTCTGGCTGCCAATTTACTATCAGGCCAAGTTCATGGTGTTGCCACTAACATGTAACGTACACTTCTGGTCCAGCTTACTTGAGGGACCGGCTTATCCCTTATACACCCAACAGATGGCAACAGTCTACAGGAGAGTTTATCTTGCAAGATCCAAATATTTAAGAACCCTGCTCTGCAGTAAACTCAGAACAGGGCTTTTAGTGTGGCTGCCCCTGTCCTTTGGAAAAGCATCCCTGCCCATTAGACTATAAGCTTGTGAGAAGGACTATGTTGCTTTCTTAATCTCCAGTGCCTAGAAAAATATAGGGTGTAAGAATACCAATAATAATGAATAGTGGTGTTGATGGTAATAATAATGCCTTGCCCTTGGCTTTGGCCCAGCACAGCTTCCTTCTCATCATGCGTGAGTCAGGGAAACAGTCCAAGCAGAGTGTCTTAGCGTTTCCTCAGCCAACATAGCCGGAGGATGTGGGGAGGAAGCCAAGCAGACTCTCACAGGGATGTCTTGGGTGGCTCTCAACCCTCTGCCCCTTTTAAAACAAGTCACACTGTATACTGGCCTTCCCTGACCTGCTGCCCTCCAGATGTTTTGGATTTCAACTCCCATCAGACCAGCAGGCACAGAATCCCCAAGAAAACCTAACCCCATCAAATCTCCAGTTTGCAACAGTGATACTGCCTTATAAAAGCAGATTTTCTTCACAGTGATTTTGCCCTGTGAAAGCCGATTTGGAATAATTAAGTTACTGCGATGCTAAGTTATCAAGAGGAGAGTTAAATGAGTAGAATTGAGTGGTCCCATACGTTTACTGAGCGCTAGAAGCTGACGGTTTTGCAATTGATTGTGTGAAGCTGCAGAATGACTATTTAACAAATAATGGAAAGAAACAATAATTTAAAAAATAACATATTTTTTTACATCATATATGTTTGGATGATCATTTAAAAACTCATTTCAAACAAAATAGCAAACTCACTTGGATCTGCTCTGGATCAATGAAAAATTTGCTAAGGATGTTGCTAAGAAAGTTCTGCACCTCGTACCAAGGATAAATGCTGTTGGATCCATCCAGAACAATTATTATGTCCATGTAAGTTGAGCATCCTGTATGAAGTTGAAAAGGCAGAAAGTTAGGCAATGGCAAAGGAGCGTTGTTGTTTTCAGGGGGGGTAGCAGTAGGCAAATATGTTTTTTTCGAAAAAGCTGGGACTAGCAAGATGACCCATTTATGGGGGATGGCCAACTTCCAAACATATACACACCCCTCTTTTCCTTTACAAGAAGTAGTAATAATAAATAATAATAATAATAATAATAATAATAATAATAATAATAATAATAATTTATTTATACCCTGCCCATCTGGTTGGGTTTCCCCAGTCACTCTGGGTGGCATCCAACAGAAAAATAAAATACAGTAATCTATTAAACATTAAAAGCCTCCCTAAACAGGGCTGTCTTCAGGTGTCTTCTAAAGATCTGGTAGTTGTTTTTCTCTTTGACATCTGATGGGAGGGCGTTCCACAGGGCGGGTGCCACTACTGAGAAGGCCCTCTGCCTGGTTCCCTGCAACTTGGCTTCTCGCAATGAGGGAGCCCCCAGAAGGCCCTTGTTACTGGACCTCAGTGTCCGGGCAAAACGATCGGGGTGGAGACGCTCCCAGCGGCGTAGCGAGCCGCCGTGACACTCGGGGCGGCAAATTGTCATGCACCCAGGGGGCACGCGGCGCCACTACGTAATGACGCATGTGTAGAGGGGGATCGCCCCCCCACGACTTCTAAATGGAGCCTAAACGGAGCGTCCAGGCTCTCCAGGTAGATAGCCCACTGTTGCAGCGTGCCCGCCGCGACAGTGGGCTATCTGCCTGGAGCCTGGACGCTCCATTTAGCCATCCCGCTGCACATGCGTGCTACGTAGAGGGGGATGGCCCCCCGCGACTTCTAAATGGAGCCTAAACGGAGTGTCCAGGCTCCAGGTAGCTAGCCCACTGGTGCAGCGTGCCGCGCCGTGCCGAGCGGGCTTTTTACCGGGAGGCTGGAGGGTCTCGCCTTGGGAGTCGCTGGGTGGGGTGCCGACTGTCACCCCCCCCAATACTGGAACCCAGGGCGGCCTGCCCCCTACGCCTCCCTAGCTCCGCCCCTGGACGCTCCTTCAGGTATACTGGACCGACCAGGTTTTCTAAACTGGATTTTGACCAGGCCATGCTCTTAAAAGAGGGGTCTGCCCTCTGTAAAATATGGCACACGGCCCCACTAGCCTGAAGTGATTCAACAGAGGCCTAAGGCTGCCACCTCAGTGAGTCCATGGAGAAAAGTCATTGGCACAAGATGCATGACTGATGTCCCAACAAGACTTTCCAGAGCCTGAGTCATATGGCATCATTGCAATGAGTCCTGCTGGGCCTGCAGGCTGAAGGAAAATGCTAACCTTGGGGGGGACGGGACTTAAATGCTCACAACGGTGCCTGCATTTCCAATCACTAAAACACCCAACAGCTTTTAACAAAGGAAGCTGCCATATATTCAGTCAAACTGCTCGTTCAGAGCAGCAACTGCTTGTTCAGAGGCAGCAACTCTCTCCAGGATTTCAGGTAGATAAAGGCCTTTCTTGTCATCACCTGCTACCTAAAATGCTGCAACAGGAGGGTGCCATATTGGCTAGCCCAGAGTACTTCTGAACATTTTGCAGAGTGGCGCTTCCCTTTCTCCTGGACCAACACAGCTATTTCTGAGGGACTTGGGAGTAGAGAGAAGAAGGGCTTCCAGCAGATGCCCTCAATGCTGGCTGCTTTAGAAATCTGACACACCCTTGCAGGACATCAAAACTTACTCTGAGCTGTTGGGGCGATGTTTTCCGTCAGGCGGAAGTTCTCGTCCACGCTGGTGCAAATCCCGGTGCTGAACATGGACGTGCCGCATTCCTGGGACCACAGGGGGGCACAGGCCTGTCAAGGGAACCGGACATAAGAACCCGCCCAGTCACATTGGAGACGAGACACAAACTGGTTTGAGTGGAGTGCTGCCGCCTGTCTGCAGACTTTACTGAGCTAGATAGACAAATATTCTGACTCAGTGTAAGGCTGCTTCCTCCATCCCTGTGTTCTCTTTTGCCAGACAATTCTTAGCATGTTCAGAATCAGTTTCGGGTACAATCAGGAGGGGTTAAACTAGCAGTTCCCAAAGTGGGTGGTACTGCCCCCCCGTGGACAGTGGGGATTACCCAGGGGGTGCTAAGAGGCAACCGGGGGGGGGGGGCGTTGGAGTTGTCAATGACTCTTAAAAGCTGGTATCACTGGATCAAGTTAATCCATTTTGTTTAATTAATTAAACTAGTTTTAACTGGGTTTTGAATAAGCATTCAACTATGGGCTCATCCACAATTACACGTATATACTCGAGTATAAGCCAACCCAAATATAAGCAAAGACACCTAATTTTACCTCAAAAAACTGGGAAAACCTTATTGACTCGAGTATAAGCCGAGGGTGGGAAATGCAGCAGCTACTGGTAAATTTCAAAAATAAATACCGCCCTATGCCTTTCCTAGCTGTCAGGGGCAGGGTGAGGGGAGAAGCGACGAGGAAGGATCCCTTCCTCGCCGCTTCTCCCTCCCCGCTGCCTCGCACAAAGCAGGCATAGGACGGGGGTTCAGACAGTCGCAGCACAGCGCTTCTCCAAACCCCCGGCCCTGTGCCTTTCTCTGCTGCCGCCTGCTTCACTCGAATATAAGCCGAGGGCGGCTTTTTCAGCACATTTTCTGTGCTGAAAAAGTAGGCTTATACTCGAGTATATACAGTACCTTTTGCCCCATGCTTCCTAGGCACAGGTCTGTGCTTTAAACCGCTGTGTCCAAACATCCCACCCTGCGGTGCTTTCCTCGTGAAAACCCACTAAATCGGAATAAGCAGCAATTTGGGTTTTCCACTTTAAAGTGCAGAGCTGTTTCGTGGCACAAAAGCAGGTTTGGATGAGCCCTGTTTTGAATTTTATTGTGTTATCGCCTTCCTTAGTGAAAGGTGCTTTTATTTATTTTTTTAATAGGGTAGGGGACACTGGAGTTGAGTTTAGGGAACCAAAGGGGAAATAGCCCAAACAGGTTTGGGAATTTCTGGTTTAAAGGCTGGTTCTTGCACCAGTGACACGGATTAAAAAACAGGGCCTGTCCCCGATAAAGAGGGGCAGCTGGCACATATGTAATTCATTATACAGGCTGTGGAATTCCAAGTTTCCCAGCGCAAAACTTTTGAATATTCAGTTATTCATTCCATTTGTTCACGGGTCCCATCTCGGGAACCCTTGTCAGCGCTGCGGGACTCAGCCCCACTACCAACAACTGCAGCTCCCCTGACTGTTCATTTGCTGCTTTGAAAGGCTGTCCTGCTCAACCCGCTTTCGGGGCCTCGCTGCCCTCAGGCCAGCTTCAAACAGATGCTCAGGCGGGCTTTGAGAGTAAACAAGAGCCTCACCACAAAAATGCCAGCCAGCCAGGCAGCAGCTAACGGCCTCCTCTGCTTGCAGGGAACGCCCAGCCAAGCTGCCCTAGATACCAGCCACAGCCTCCCTGGCCAGCTGTTCAGGGAAGGAATTTAGCTCCTTTGGGTGTGCCATCGTTGACTGCAGCTGTGATCTTTACAGGCACACCTCCATTAAAGAAGCCCCACCCCCCACCCCGCCGTTACTTGCAAGTCTTTGGCGGGCAGAAACACGACAAGCAGAGCTTTCACAATCTCTGCCTTTCCATCAGGGGCCACGTTTGAGACTCTGCACAATGGTTCTCCCAGGTTGCCGGTTTCTCTTTTTCAAGGCCACGATCCTCCTACACATTAAATCCCCTTGCTTAGTAGGAATTAAATGGGTTGTTTGTCCATGGACAACAACGGGCTTGTTGCTAGTCATGTGACAATAAAACTGCCGTAACTATCATGAGACACGACAAAATAAACCCATTAACTATTCTTGAAATACACTACTTTAAAAAATATATAAATAGATCTTGACTATATCCAAGGCAACATTTTTGTCAGTCTTGCTCCATTCTGCCTTGCCTGTTGGCTTTCAGCACACCACGCGGCTCCTAAAAGACATAGGGGCTTTGCTAAGATTGGAGGTGGTGGGTGAATGGGAAAACTACCATCAAAATCCCTAATTTTTGTTTCTTCACTCTGCTTTTCCGAAACACATCCTGCATCCTGTTTGCAGGATGCATGCATACACTTCTTTCTTCCCTAGTAAAGGAACTGTTCTATGTCTTTTCATTATCTTTGGTAAAAATGACAAATTGTTTTTTTTTTTTTTTGCAAAGCCAGGTTGCAAAACCCTCCGGCTACCACAAATTCAGTGCTTGAAACATTGTATGCAAGGAATGGGACCAGCCTCTTGACTGAAGGAGATACAATAATAATAATAATAATAAATTTATTTATACCCTACCCATCTGACTGAGTTTCCCCAGCCACTCTAGGCGGCTCCCAATCAAGTGTTAAAAACAATACTGCATATCATACAATACAGTGTGGTGTAGTGGTTAAGAGCGCTAGACTCAGGGCTGGCTCTAGGTAGACCCCTGGTGGCACGGTGCGCCAGGGCTTTGCCGCGCGGAAACCATGCTGCACCCTGCAAGGGCGGGGGCGCCGGAGCGATCTCCGCCCCTCAGCGCCAGGGCGGCCGGCCTGCTCGAGACTGCCCTGGGTAGACTCGTAATCTGGGGAACCGGGTTCATGTCTCTGCTCCTCCACATGCAGCTGCTGGGTGACCTTGGGCTAGTCACACTTCTCTGAAGTCTCTCAGCCCCACTCACCTCACAGAGTGTTTGTTGTGGGAGAGGAAGGGAAAGGAGAATGTTAGCCGCTTTGAGACTCCTTTGGGTAGTGATAAAGCGGGATATCAAATCCAAACTCTTCTTCGTATATAAACTGATGCCCCAGATGCATGTGAATCTATACCCCAAAGGGCAAAATACACATACCACACACGTACCAAAATAAATGAAAGACAGACCAAAATGGCAGACTTCATTTTAGAAATAAAATATGGGGCCATGTTGGGAGCCCCAGCCTTCTGGTTCACCTGGCTTCCATTGAAATAATAGCAGCCTTTCCTAGGCCTCATTTTTGTGCATCTGTCTCTGTTTGTGTTTTCAATTTAAATACAGAAAAAGACACCACAAATATTGCTCACCACAAACCCGTCATCTTTGTTGGCCACAAGCGACATTCCAAAATGCATGTTTTTGATTTGCCTGGAGTTGTTCTGCAGGGCCATGTCACCTAATTTTAGTTCACAAGAGGCCAGCAAGGGGGGGGGAGGAATAGAAGTAAGAAGAGGAAGCAGAAGGGGATGGGGGCGGGAGGGGAAGGACACACACATAAAATATGAGCCTTGCATCAGATCATGGCTGGGACTGGAATTAGAGGTAATAGCTACCCCTGTACATTAAAACCCTCCTCCGTGATGTACGCCTGCCCTTGCCTCCCCCAAACTCTCCATGAATTCTGCTGCAAGTCTTAGGATCACACCCGATTGATTGATTGATTGATTGATTGAGGATGGTCACAGAAGGGTACAACAAGCCCTAAATCAGGGAACCTGACGATAAATCCGACAGTGAGCTGGCCTTGCTGTCTGTGCTCCATCTCCCTTCCAATTCCACAATTCTATGAGTTTTATGAATCCAGGGACACAGTGCCAGCATGAACAGACCATGCATGCTTAACCCTCATGGAGACTTTGGACCAGTCACTGCGACTCAGTGCCCAATTGCTCGCCCAGTTTCGAGGCTCAGAAGCTCAGCTTTTCAAATAGCTGTATTTGTCCCTCTCTTCGAAAAGGAAGAGCAGGGGGTATGTCAAGGCTTCAGGGAATCCTATCCCTTTCAGGGTGGGATGCCAAGAAGAGGAAAAAAACAAAAAGAATTCTTACCAGGTAGCTTATTCAATATTCACAGAGAGAGAGACGAAGGAATGTGGTCTCTCTTAGTTAATGGAGTCCCACCCTCTGTCCCTCCTATTCTACATCACCCCTGCACTGGCTGATCTGTGCTTTCTGCCTCTGGGTTTTCTGTTCTATTACTCTCAAGGCACACCATGTTCTGGGAAAAGCGGGGTGGGTGGGTCAGGAATGCTTTCAAGAGACACTTGAGTCTGTTAGCTGTCTATCCCCTGCTGCTCTCCCAATATTTCCCAGCTTCTCCCCCCCTGCAGCCTCTGCCTTCTGCAAGCCACTGTTCTAAATCTATACTGTCTTCCTCTTCTAGGGAAGGTGCAGGAAGTTGGGAGGGGGGGGCAGTTCCCACCATTCCTCCTCAGTCCAGCCCCTGACAGGGGGTGTCCCAATTTTTGGAACAACATCTTAGCTTACCTGCTGTGCCTCATGAACTTGCAACTTCTAGACTCATTTTGGGACACTGTGCTAACTTATTGAATAAAACCTTTAAGCCATCCAATCCCAGCTACAGTATGAGTTCTGAATCTGATGGGGGAGAGGCAGGGCAAGTACTTACCAGCAATGACGTCATTACCTACCTATGTTGACTTTGGCGCACGTTGAGTTGTTCCTCTCTCCCACAATGCACTTGTAAACGTCACCTTTTCTGTCATCTGCCGTCCCATCCCAAGGTGCCCCCACCAGCATCCTGTTGAGATTTATTTATTTCATTAAATGTATAAACCAGTTGACTATAAAAAGAAAAAGAAAACTCAATACGGTTTACAAAAAACCCCACCAACCCTCAATAAAACACAGTTTAAAACAGCCATTCATAACATTCAAATAATAATTAAAATCAATGGTAAACTAAAAAAAAGTCGGTTGTAGAAGAGTGTTAGTTAAGTGTATTGTGTATTAAGATTTAGTTAAGTCAGGCATCCCCAAACTTCGGCCCTCCAGATGTTTTGGACTACAATTCCCATCATCCCTGACCACTGGTCCTGTTAGCTAGGGATCATGGGAGTTGTAGGCCAAAACATCTGGAGGGCCGCAGTTTGGGGGTGCCTGAGTTAAGTGTTGTTATGGTATTGAATTTTTAAGATTTAATTAGAATAATAGGTTTAGATAATTATTAAAAAGATTGGAATCAAGATTTGGAAAGTACTAAGGAAGTGATATACAGTATAGAAACGTAGTTGGGAGGGAATGGAGGAAGTCGACTAAGATACATGATAAAAGATTGATTGGAAATATTTTTGTTTTCGTTGTAATGTTGATATTTTGTTATGTTGTGTATGTATTGTGTTTTCCTTGTTCTGTTTTTCTATGTTGTATTGTTGCAAAAATCAATAAATATATTTTTTTTTAAAAAAAACACACCACATGTCAACATTCTGGATAGGCTTGTCTAAACAAAAATGTTTTCAGCAGGTGCCAAAAATCCTGCCTGATGCCATTAAATGCATTATAAAGTCAAAGTAACATGAAACCACGCCAATATTTGTGTATTGTTTTCTGGAGTATTGTGGCATAATTTTGCAGGTAAAACATGGTTCTTTGCAAAGGGAGTTTTTCACATGGAATTAGGAGCCATGGGTTCATGTCACTGGCTAATTCTCTGGCCTTGGTCAAAACAGTGCTGCTAACGTTTTGCATGTGGCAAAGCTTTGAAGGGTTATAAAAACACTGTCAATCGCTGCGCCCCATGCAGCTTTTAGGAGCTGCCCCAGAAAAGAGGAGAAGGAGGCAGCAGCTCTATAAAACAAGTAGCCACCCCCCCCCCTCTATTCTATAAAATGGTAGAGTAAATGTGCTACATTACCTTGCAGGATTGTTGTGAGGGAAATCACATATTGCACCCCCAAAAAAGAAGAAGTTTGGATGTATTTATTTTAAAACACTATTGCTGTACTGAAAACTAGATGATGAACTGTGAAATTTGGCAGGGTAGAGTTGGATGGAGGTTTGTGTAGGAGAGAGAAAGGAGGGGAAAGAAAGAGGGAGGCCCTTTCCCCTTGCATTTCCTTCCTCCTGCTCAATTTCCCTCTCTCATTCCCCCCCCTTCATTTTGTCCATCCCTTTCCCCAGGGGGTCCCCAAAACTATTCTCACCACCTCATCTGCTCACTCAATGCTTCTGGGAAGAAGCTGGAGAAAGGAAAGGGGGGAATCCCTAATACATTGCTGGCGTGCGCGACACATACACACACACACACAGAGAGTTGGCTTCGGAGAACCCAGTTCTTGATTTGGGGAGGGGATTGAAAGTGTTTCCAACACGTTGCCCCACTTTCTCACTGAAGTCAGTCCCCCAAGCTCAGCAGCCCCATCGCCCACTCTGAGATGCCTTTTCCACGGGAAACAGAGTGATCCTGTTAAACTTTGCATCTGATTCCTGGATTCCTCACCGCCAGCAAGCTCACAGATTCAGGGGCGTACGAAGTGGGGGGGGCGCCCTGGGTGCCACTGGGGGGGTGACAAGATGGCCCCTGCCTCCCCCCAGCTGTAGAGCAGCCGAGGGTGCGTGCAGTCCGTACGGGCTGCCGCTGTCATGGGCGTCCATACAGGGTGCCTCTCGCATGGTGACGGTACGGGCTGCTGCTCTTGTGCGCCAGCCCATATGGTCGCCGTACATGCGCAGTCTGTACAGGATGCCGCACAAGCACACTCCGTACAGGATGCCTCTTGTGTGGCTGCCCGTACAGCCGCTGCAGGAGGAGCAGACTTCAACCTCCTGCAGGAGGCAGAAAAGGCCCACCAGCTTGGACGGCTTTAAAAGAGGATGAGACAAATTCATGGAAAAGGCTATATCAATGACTACCAGCCGTGACAGCTATGCTCTGACTCCAGGAAATGTTGCCAACCCTTCAAGCGGATCTTGCAGCTGCAGTTCCTGCAATGCAAGTGGCTGAACAAGATGATGACCTCTTGGGTCCCTAACTAACTCTACAATTCTATGATTCTACGCAGCTTTAACAGTGTGGCTAGCACCAACAGAGAATGACGAGCATTATCTCCGAGCTGAGAAACCTTCCTACACCACAAGAGAAGGCCTGGATCAGTTGGCAACCTTAACCCACACTGAATCCCATTTTCAGGCCAAAAGCTCAGGTCTCCCTGATAACATCAATTCATGATACAGGTAGGTAGCCGTGTTGGTCTGATGTAGTTGAAACAAAATTTAAAAAATTCCTTCCAGTAGCACCTTAGAGACCAACTATGTTTGTCATTGGTATGAGCTTACGTGTGCATGCATCTGAAGAAGTATGCATGCACACGAAAGCTCATACCAATGACAAACTTTAGTTGGTCTCTAAGGTGCTACTGGAAGGATTTTTTAAATAAATTCATGACACATCCTATTTCCAACTACCGTACCCCCCCCAACTCCCCCGCAACATCATTTCAAACTAAGGGGGCCAGACATCTGGTGAACCCATTCACCAGGACAGCCTCCATGTGGCTCCGAGCCATCAAGGGATGCTCCAAACACCCACCAGCAGCTATGGCGGCTCCACACAGAGGCTCTTCTTGAGTGCCTCTGTGTTTCATGTGATCTTTGGACCCAGTTCCCTGGCCACTCTTAATGGCAGCATATGGAAGTCTGACATATACTGAATTTCTTCTCCATCTGTGAATTATTCTCAAGTGCACGAGTGCTGCCAACAGTTCCCTTTTGTTCTTTTATTCTTTAACAAAAAGGCAGCGGATGTCCAATTGGGGAAATCATTGGTGCAGCTCGGAATTTCCCTTTCTGATTCAGGACTGACGCAGGACTGGGGTCTGGAAGCTGCCTCAGAGGTGGAAGCTGCCTCAGCGGAAAGGCAGAAACGAGCAACAGGGGGCTGTTTTTAGACCTGCATTTAGGCCTCAGGGGTGTGGTGGGGGGAGACAGATTTTGAGGTACCACAAGTTGTCAGGAAATCATTGCCTGTTTCATTCCTTAGATCCTTGGCCTCAAAGCCAAAACCTTCATTCAAATAGTCTCCCCGCCCCACTGCTGCTAGAAAAGAAACGCTGAATGTTTCAGTACGTACCCTAGCCTCCGTAAAAAATTCCACCCAAATTCGCCCCTTAGAGATATATCTAGAGATGCTTAAGGAATCATCTTTATCATCATGACTATTTCAGTTTATTGCCTGGGTTATTGACCACTAGGTTCTAATGTTATGAGAGGGGGGAAAGCTTTGCTCTAACTAACCACTTTCTCCATGCCATGTGTAATTTTATAAACTTCTATCATGTCACTTCTTTTTTTACCTTTCCTCTAAATTAAAAAGTCCCAAACATGGCAACCTTTCCTCATGGGAGAGCTGCTTCACCCCTTTGATCATTTTGGCTGCCTTTTTTCTGAAACTGTCTCCTGCTTTACAATACCCTTTTTGAAGGGAGGTGACCAGAACTGAGTATTCCTAGTGGAGTCACACCATAGATTTATATAACGGCATAATGATGTTGGCAGTTTTATTTTTCAAATCCTGATCCCTAGTTCAGATCATTTTCAGAGATGGAGCACACTGGGGTCAGCAGACCCCAATGTTTCCCCAGGACAGACATCAAGCTAACTAGCCTGTAATTTCAAAGGATCCCTCCAGGTTCCTTTTCTAAAAATTGGTGTTACACTGTCTTCTTTCCAGTCCTCAGGTGTGGAGGCTGATCTGAGGGACCAAGTTACATATTTTTGTTAGAAGATTAGGAAATTCACGTTTGAGTTCTAGGGTGGATTCCATCCAGACTTTTGTCAGGTTTCATTGTGTCTGTTAGGCCTAGATTCATCTCATCATCGCTATCTGCCTCAGTTCCTCAGACCCCCTTCCTGCACAAGTTAGTGTTCAGGCACTGGGAATCTGCCCTAGATTTTCCACTATAAAGACGGATGCAAAGAATTCCCTCAATCATTTCCCCCCCAACCTGTGAGAGGGTACAGACAAACTCCACTCCCTTAGGTCTTGGCACTCAAAGTACTAATTTGCCTCCCTCCTTTAGAGCAATATAACCCCCCCAACCCCACAAAAATATATTTGTAGACAGAACGGGCCTAAGACAATTTGCTCCCTGTGGTGGAGCAGGAAATCCTCCACTCACCACTCACCGCCCATCAAATTGCAGTGTCAAAGGCTGACCAAGTTATTTTGGCACCTGAGGCCAAAAGATAATCCCATCAGCATATCTTCCCCTTCCTGGCAGCAGTAAAAATGCAACACACTTTTATGAAATAACTAGCTGTACCCGGCCACGCGTTGCTGTGGCTCATTGCGGAGGTGGGGGTGAGGAGAGGAGAGGCCTGGCCTGCCTCCCGCGACGTCGGCGTGGGAGGTGAGGAGCAGTGAGGCCTGGCCTGCCTGCTGGCCTTCCTCTCTGCCCGGTGGTGGAGGTGAGGAGAGGAGAGGCCCGGCCTGCCTCTCGGCCTGCCTGCTGGCCTTCCTCTCCACCCAGCGGTGGGGGTGAGGAGCAGCAAGGCCCGGCCTGCCTCTCGTGCCGTCGGTGGAGTCAGCTTCGGGGCCTGGCCTGGATCTCGTGGCGGTGGCAGCGGCGGCGGAGGGGTTCGGCCTGCCTCTCATGCCGTCAGCGGAGGCAGCTTTCAATGAGGCGGCGTGGGCTGGCTTTCAATGAGGCGGCGGTGGTGGCGGTGGCGGAGGAGGAGCCTGGCCTGCCTCTCGTGCCGTCGACAGAGGCGGCTTCAGGGCCTGGCCTGGCACTCGAGGTGGTGTGGGCGGCGGCGGCGGGGCCAGGCCTGGTGAGATAGGAGGAGTAGGAGCAGGGGGCGGGTGGGGGCAAGGTAGGAGGAGGAGGGGCGGGTGGGGTTGTGGGGTTGTGGGGTGGTACTACACAAATAGCATCTGTTCCTTTGACGTCCACTGGAGGGCGCTATTTTTTTAGACAAAATCATGTTTTTACCTGTGACAGGTGTGACATCTGTATAATCTAAGGTTATGCAAACACTCGCATGTTGGAATGGAACGTTGTGTCAAAATTTGAACGCAATCGGTCAAGCGGTTTCGGAGAAAAGTCATCATACACAAACATGGACATTTTACATTTTTATATATATAGATAACATGTTAAATTTTTAAAAAGTAAGCAGCAACTAGGCTGCCCTTCCACGACACTGGAAATAGCTGCCTGAGTCAGTCAGCTCACTTTGTCTAATAGTAGGGCTGGCCCTGGAAGGACATGTCTTCCCTTAGGTTTCTGGATAACTGAACAAGAGGCAGAGGCTGTGGTTTTATGCTTCCATGTACAGCACATGTAAGTTTTGGTGACAATCTATAAAAAAGAGAGAAGTGGTCATATTCAAAAAAGCTATTGCGGGTTAGGTTTAACCAGCCTTGACTTACCATTTCTGCCCCTGGGCTGTGTACTGAAGGACTTTGTACCCAAACTGTGCTTCCTGTGGGCCACGGAAGATTTGAGGTCTTTTCACATCAATGTTAAATGGAGTTCCAAACCCTTGAATGATTGCGAAAAGGAGAGAGAGAAATTGAGAGCATTTTTACAAATACATATTACTTATATTACTGTCACCTGATATGTGTTTTTATTGTGAGATGCTTTTAGCACTCAAATGAAAAGGCAGGATAGAAATCTGTCTAAATAAATAAATGACACAGATTTGACACATTAAGTGACACATATTAAACATCTAATTAAATAAATGACACCCTTTTTTTGTCCCCATGCTGTTTTTTATACTGGCAGTGCTGGTTGTATTGATACTGCTTTGAAGTCTGTTTTGCTATCTGTTTTTGGTCTGCATTATATTTCATGATTTTGTTCACCGCCCTCAGCACTTTCTGTTGAGAATGGTGTAAATAATAGTGATAATTATGGAGATCTTGGGGATTGCAATACCTCAGGTTTCATAAGAATGATGGTCACTAGAGACGCTATAATACAGTATATGATTTTATTTACCGTATACATACAGGCCGCGTATAAAATTGAAAGGCTCACAGCATTAACACGCCTACAGACACTCCAACTGGCCACCATTAGGTTTGGGAACAGGAGCTCCCCAATACCATCGCACTGGATTCTCACAGCAAACAAAATCAGGTTTTTATGTCTTCCCGGCTTTTAATGAGGGTGAAAGAGGAGAGCGCAAAATATGGTCTGAAGCTCAACATCAAAAAAACCAAGATCATGGCCACTGGTCCCGTCACCTCCTGGCAAATAGAAGGGGAAGAAATGGAGGCAGTGAGAGATTTTACTTTCTTGGGTTCCATGATCACTGCAGATGGTGACAGCAGTCCCGAAATTAAAAGACGCCTGCTTCTTGGGAGAAAAGCAATGACAAACCCAGACAGCATCTTAAAAAGTAGAGACATCACCTTGCCGACGAAGGTCCATATAGTTAAAGCTATAGTTTTCCCAGTAGTGATGTATGGAAGTGAGAGCTGGACCATAAAGAGAAGGCTGACCGCTGAAGAATTGATGCTTTTGAATTATGGTGCTGGAGGAGACTCTTGAGAGTCCCATGGACTGCAAGAAGATCAAACTTATCCATTCTGAAGGAAATCAGCCCTGAGTGCTCACTGGAAGGACAGATCGTGAAGCTGAGGCTCCAATACTTTGGCCACCTCATGAGAAGAGAAGACTCCCTGGAAAAGACCCTGATGTTGGGAAAGACTGAAGGCACAAGAAGAAGGGGACGACAGAAGACGAGATGGCTGGACAGTGTTCTCGAAGCTACCAACATGAGTTTGACCGAACTGCGGGAGGCAGTGGAAGACAGGAGTGCCTGGCGTGCTCTGGTCCATGGGGTCACGAAGAGTCGGACACGACTAAACGACTAAACGACAACAAGCTCCACCTGCAGATTAGACTAGTCCTCCTTTCACTGCACTTCCACTTTGAGGTGTGCTCAGTACAAATGTCACTATTCCGCACCAGGGTGGGAAATACAGCTTGGATTGAGAAAATCTGGCCAAAATGTATCATGAGCAGAAGGTCATGCAGAGGATGCATAACCCACAAGAACTTTAACGCCAGCAAAGTGAACAGAAAAAGATGTTGTGCAACAGCACTCCAGAACTAGAACCAAAAAAAACCCCATGGCCTGAGTGAGAGTCGACTCAGGCACTTCCTAGTAAGGTAAGCTAGAAGGGCCAATATACACTATGCTGGCTAGGGAGGGTACATATTGGCTAGCACTCAGGCCGTCACCAATACTCCAGAGTATATTGATTTATATTATTAATAAGGTAAGCGAAGCATTACTGAACCACTTTTCTTCCTGACATCCTCCAATTTGTCTCATGGAAACATTCACACACACACACACACACACACACACACGGGGGGGGGGAGTAGAAATATTACAAAATTACCCAAAAAAACAAGCAATAAAATAAACGTCAACAAGACTCATATTCCACAGGCAGAAACAAATACACTGTAAAAAGACACTTTACAAAACCCCAAAGAAGGAAGGGTTTCAGTCCTGAGGAAGGGATTTCCAGAGCCAAGGTGCCACCACAGAGAAGCCCCTGCTACTCATACTCATCAAGCTAACCTGAGATAGGGTGTGAGTTGGTACTTTCTCTGAAAACCTCAATAGCAGTGGAGGCTAGTCCACTGGGATGACTGCGGCACAGCTCTCCCACTGAAAATGTCAAACAGGGTTTGTTTGTTTTTTAATTCCTCCTCCAAAACTCAAAGCCACACACTACTTCTTGTCCCACACATGTTTTAAAACTTCCTTGAAGTTACAGAGGAATTTTTGTCCATCTTCTGTTCTCTGGCCAATCAGCTCTCTGCATCACTCAGCCAGTCCTAATCCAGAAATATAGCTAGAGGTCCTTCCTATCCCGTCTAAACAGGAAAACCATGTGACTGATCTGACTGCCAGAAAGTCAGCCCTAGTAGGAAGGCTCCTACTGTCTATTGCTTTGGGACCTGTTACAGCAGATGTAGGAGATGACAGGAGATACTTCAAAAGCAGAATAATAATTGCTTCTGAGCATGCTCAGAGCTGTTTCCTTGAAAGCCACAACCCCATAGTCACCTTTGACTGGACTTAACCATCCAGGGGTCCTTTACCTTTTTTACATTAGAGTTGTTTCCTTGAAAGCCAGAAAAACAACAATCCTATTTTGAGGAGCTTGGAGGGGGGGGTTAGTTTAGTATTAGTTTTGTGCCAGAGAGAGAGAACAAGCAAGCAGGCAATTATGAGTGTCTTCCTATAGTAAATATCTTTTTTAATCATTAAATCACCTGGTGTGATTAACTCTGTACATGAACAGAGAATATGATGCCACATTTTCAGGACTGAGTCAGGAACTGCAAATATATTCAGCTATGCTCTGATGTGCCCTGGTTCAAAAGGAAATAATCTCCCCCAGCCCCCGGGTTGGAATTCTTTGTTCTTTTAATTTAGAGGAAAAAATGTTTTGGATAATGAATAGTTAAACTGATTTTCCCCTGGAGGGTGGGTTGTTTTTGTTTTTTTTTTTGGCGGGGGGACCATGCAACGGGAACAAAAATTTCCTCGCATTTATATCTGTGGGGTGTTTTTGGCACCGGGGAATACATGAATTCAGAAACTTATGTCATCTGATAAGGCTCAATTTCCGAATAAGAGTTGTGGAGTCAATCTTGTCTGAAAATCATACATGGGCCCTTGCGCATGGACCCTCTTGCCCTGTCCACAGACGTGCAGAGAATCTTGGTGGGTTGTTTTTTTCAGGGAGGAGGAGACAGTAAGTAGCACTCTGCACGTGTGTAACGACACACTTTCCTAAACAACTGCTTTACAAGTCCTACTGGGATGAAAATGGCAGGGTTAAAAATTGCAGCTCTACCAGGTCAAAATGTTTCCAGCAGACGCTGCTTGGAATAACAGAATTGTAGAGTTGGGGGACCCCGAGGATCATCTAGGCCAACCCCACCTGAAATGCAGGAAGGAAGAGCAACATGGGATTTGGAGAGTGAAAGAAAAGAGCTAATCTATATTCACCTATCTCTTGAAGGTAGTGGACCTGGAAGCATCAATTTGGTTACTGTCTGGGGCTGCAGTTTTGAGTGGGGTGGTGGTGTTCTTCAACCCCCACCCCTCTCCAAAATTGCACCCCAAAACTGGATGATGATGAAGAAGAAAAATGATCTGATGCTTGCAGCTGCTGAAACAGCAACCCACCCACCGCAGTCCGCCATGGCACAGCCTTTTGAGCCAAAATTCCAATCCAACTTTCACAAAGTTCCCAACAAATTTCGTCCGTTTCAAGTTACCGGCACAATCCCACATCCTCTCAGCGAACGCACTCTGGGGGTAAGGGAAGGCCAGGAGCAAACGTGGGCCAGTATTTGAAATCTGGACAGAGTTTTTATCTTGGCTCTCCAAAAACATTGTTTACCCTTCTGGCTGGCTCAGAAAGCTTTCTCTGTTCTTCCTCTGGCAGGTAGTCGTTATAAGAAGGATTAAGCTGCGCCTTGGCTCAGCCTGAGAATCTGTTTTCAGCCCTGCAGCCCTGGTGCATTTGAGACAATAGTAAAAATGGCAGTGTTCCTGATCGTGCGCAGAGTGCCTCACTTTCCCCCTTGTCTCTAGCCTTGGATCACTCTTTTACACCCATCTGATATCAGGGTAAAGGCAGTGGTTTAATTTCTGAAATGGAGGGAAAGACCCCTGAATGCTGTTAAATTAGAAGTATTAATTTATGCTGTTGTAATTTTGTTTGTTTACCTTATGATAGAATGGTCAAGTTGTTTATTGGTCCTGTGTATTTGATTTTGTAATTTTTGTATATTGATTTTCTCTGTTTTTTATTACTTTGTTCCCAGCTCCAGGATCGAAAACATTCAATAAAGAGCGGGCTATAAATACTGCAAATAAATGAATAAATGACCTGAAGCCTGCAGAACAACCGTACTATCTGATGAATGCAATCCTGCTCTCCAATTGCTGCAGTTACTCCACGGCAAAGGGTATGCCCTCTTACACGCTGGAAACCTGGGCTTAGCCAACCATACATAGCTGAATGTTGGAGGTCCTTCATACGAATTGTACAAATTGCTTTCCATATGAAAACGAGTATCAATCAAAAGATAACACGGAAGCAGTCGAAATCTATTTGTTGGAACTAAGTTTGCCAGTGTTCTGCTTTTGTCAGGAAGGAAGGAAGAAAAACAGAAGCAGGTAGCGTCAAAGTCATCATCGCCAGTATCTGAAGGAACGATTTCCAGAAACAGAGATCAGCAGCAATAGCCCTGCCCTCCCAACGGCAGCTCAGAATCTGGCAAAGCCCCGGAGAAAAAGAGCAAAGCGTTTCCTGGCTCACAAGTGGATGTGTATGGAAAGGGTGTCGCTGTCCGTGCCTCTCGCACAATGGCACCTCTGTCTGTCCCTGCCCGATTCCAAATGCCAAGCGGAAACAAGCAAAGCAATCATGGACTGGTAGAAGCTGAAATTTACCATATATATCTCGACTTCTTACTTCTGGAGAATGTGCCCGGCAAACTACAAGTTCAAAAGTAAACCTTGCTGTTTGTACCGTGCCTTTGCCAGATGTTTTGGACTCTTAACTGGAGCTGATTGGAGGTGTGGTCTGAAACATCTGGAGGGCACCAGGCTGGCTGGTGTAGTTCAACTACTGGTGGTGAGGGGAGGGAATCCAAAAGTCTATACTCTAAGGCTCTGCTCACACTCGGAGCTCCCCTTTACTGGGAATGTGAGCACAGCCTTAGAGTCTAGACCAGGCAACCCCAAACATCATCGCTGACCACTGGTCCTCTTAGCTAGGGATCATGGGAGTTGTAGGCCAAAACATCTGGAGGGCCCGCAGTTTGGGGATGCCTGGTCTAGACTTTTGGATTCTCTTTGCACACTCACTGCGTTCCCACTGCTGTTTTTTTTTTTATAAAAAAACCTGCGTTCACACGATGTTATCCAGAATTCAGGTATGCGCCCTATACTTTGCTGTAATGTTGGATGCATTGTTTAGGGTTTCCAGACCTCCAGGTCTGAGCTGAACGTCTCCAGGTGTGCCTGGCCTCCTCCAGGTGGCAGGTGGAGGTCTCGAATCTCCAGGTAGGTGAGGGGGCATTTAATAAATAGATATATTAAGAAGACCATGCGTGCAGCTCGTAAGCTTCGGCCCAACAGGAGCTGGCTGCAAATTGTAGCATAGACACTCCAGGAGTGGAAAGTCGGTCCTCCTCTGCTCCTTCCCCCTCCGTCCCTATTGACCTATGTCTCTAGGGCCTGCCCTGCAACATCACCAGGAGCTGCCCCTAGATCTCAGGTTTGGGCCCTGTGTCACCATAGATAGTTTGCTGTCACCACTGCCCTCACTGATGCTAGTGGTGTGTGTGTGTGTGTGTGTGTGTGTGTGTGTGTGTGAGAGAGAGAGAGAGAGAGAGAGAGATAGAAACTGGAAAAAGGATACTGCTAGACTTCTTTTTTTGTTAGATCAGCGTTTCTCAACCGCTGTTCCGCGGCACACTAGTGTGCCGCGAGACGCTGGCTGGTGTGCCGCGACGTGCGGCAACGAGAAGGGCGATTTGCATTGTCACGTGCCTGGCGGCCGCCAATATACAACACTAACCCGCCGGAAAGGAAGCCGGCCGGGTCACGACGCGGGGCGAGTGCAGCTCTCAACAGCCACCACCACGGGAGGGTGGTTTTAGACAAACTTAAAGAAGCTGGCTGGATGCGCTCAACCTGAAACTTGCTGAGCAAAGGATTGTGCTGGCAGAGAAATCAGCGGCTTGTGAAGCCTTATTACAGGAGATTGCATCCAACACAGCAATTGGCAAGTGTTTCTTACAGTCATAATTATATAGTCAATATAGGGCGGCACAGAGTTAAATTTTTTAACTTTTTTAATGGTGGTGTGCCTCGTGATTTTTTTCATGGAACAAGTGTGCCTTGGCCCAAAAAAGGTTGAGAAACACTGTGTTAGATTGCTGTATTTTTGCCAATTTAAAATACTTTAAAAGGGGGGGGTTGTACCAGGGTCTTTCTCCTCACAAATCCCAAACTTTTGGTCTCTTCCTCGCTTCCCAGAGATCTCACACGAGCAGTCAAAATGGCTTATTTTCTCCTGTGGTGGGTGTAGCAAAAGCTTGGCAAAGGAAGCATAGCCCACAAGCATATTTTAGGAAACACCAATTAAAGGGGGCGAATTCAAACCAATCCGTCTTGCCTTTGTCTTGGAATATTGAAAGAATCCTTATGACTAGAGATGGGACACAACGCTTTTATTGAGTTCGCCTTTAAAGGCAAACCTACCAAATTTGGCATTTTTGTTAAATAATGCGCAAACTGAAACACAGCCAGCCTTCAAAATTCGCACTTCTCTGAATTTTGCAATGCAGTTCTCCAACAAAGGAATGTTTGCAAAAATAAAAATAAAAATGCACATGTTAGGTAGAAGTATGTATGCATGAAAATGAACATATTAGTGAAAATAACATACAAAAAATGCACCATATTAGAATTTGCTTTCAAAAGCGTGCACATAAAATTGCATACAAAAATATGTTCTCAGCTCTAAATTTCGCAATGCCAAGTAATGTGCAATGCAAAGTGTGCATGTAAAAAGGCATATAGTACTGAAAATAATGTACTAAAGATGCATTACATTATAGAGAGTTGCTTTGCAAAAAAAACACCCGAGTGTATTAGGCAAAATTGCATACAAATGTGTACACTGGGGGAAATTCACACTTAAATTTTGATTAGGACTTTGTTTCTTTTTTAGCTCACCCTAAACTGATGTGGAAATGTGAAAAACGGAATTTAAGAATGGAAAAATGAGAAACCGAAATTTGCAGATTGACCTATCCCTATGTTCTTCCAGCAGCTAAGAAGTCCAAGGAACAGTTATAGGCAGTTCAAGCACATTGCATTGTTGTTGCAACCGCATTTGGAATACTGTAGACAGTTCTGGTCACCTCACCTCAAAAAGGATATTGCAGAGTCAGAAAAAGTTCAGAAAGGGGGTTGGAGCGAATCCCTTTATTAAGAAAGGTTGTAGTGTTTGGGGCTTTTTTATTTTAGCAGGAACATGAGCATGAGGTGACATAACAGATGGGTATAAAATTACACTATGAGTCAAGAACATACAACGAAGCTGGATTGGGACAAATAAACTAAAGTTCTTCTCCAGGCAGCACACAGTTAAACTATGGAGCTCCCTCCCACAGGAGGCAGTGATGGCCACCAACTTAGATGGCTTTGGAAAAGGATTGGACTAATTCATGGACGCAGGTGGCGCTGTGGTCTAAACCACAGAGCCTAGGGCTTGCCAATCAGAAGGTCGGCGGTTCGAATCCCCACGACGGGGTGAGCTCCCGTTGCTCGGTCCCTGCTCCTAGCAGTTTGAAAGCACGTCAAAGTGCAAGTAGATAAATAGGTACTGCTACAGCAGGAAGGTAAACGGCGTTTCCATGTGCTGCTCTGGTTTGCCAAACCCGGAAGCTGTCTGTGGACAAACGCCGGCTCCCTTGGCCTATAGAGCGAGATGAGCGCTGCAACCCCAGAGTCGTCCGCGACTGGACCTAATGGTCAGGGGTACCTTTACCTTTAATTCATGGAGGAGGAGGAGGAGGAGGAGGAGGAGGAGGAGGAGGAGGAGACTATTAATGGCTACTAGCCAGGATGGCTATGCTCTATCTGCCTCCATGGTCAGAGGCAGTAATGCTTCTTGATACCAGTTGCTGGAAACCACAAGGATGGGAAAGGGGTCTTTTGCTCAAATCCTGCTTGTGGTTTTCCCAGATGAAGTATCTGGTTGGCCACTGTGGGAACAGGATGCTGGGAGAGGTGGGCCATTGGCCTGATCCACCAGGCTCTTCTTAAGCTCTTAATTTCTTTTAGGCTTCACTTTGCCCTCCTCCCTAAGTCTTCATCTCCGAGACTCCATCTGAAAAAGAAATGAGCTTCTGTACCCTTCTTTCCCCAGAGCTTGTGTGGGATAGTGACATAAGAGTTTAGTCACTAAGGGCAGCATCCAGCTCACTTGTTCCACCAGAACAAGGATTTCCAATTTTGCAATGGAAAGTGTCAGTAAAGGTATTGTCGAGCTTTGGTTCTTAAAAGTCATTTTTCACAGAGCAAGAGAAAATTGGTAGGTGCGGTGGGTCTTAGAGGACCATGTTAAGTTGTTTATTATTATTATTATTATTATTATTATTATTATTATTATTATTATTCTATCCTAACTCAATACAGCGGTACCTTGGTTCCCAAATGGCTTAGTTGACGAACAAATAGGTTCCCGAATGCCGCAAACCCGGAAGTAAGTGTTCCGGTTTGCGAACGTTTTTTGCCATTGTTTCCAGGGCCAATCAGAAGCCGCGCCTTGGTTTGCGAATGGACTTCCAGAATGGATTGAGTTCAAGAACCAAGGCACCACTGTATTTGAATAGCTGCAATCTTGTTTGTTTTTCTAATGCAACTGTTTTCTCTGTTTCTGTGAGCAAAATTCTCTGACATGGGGGTGTAATGTTTGTCAACATTAGTCTTGAGTCAAGTCCATTGTTCATCCTGCTCTCTACTTAGACTCGAGGCAGGCAAATTTTTTAAGATTATTTTCCTACACTTAACCCACCACCTTTCACAGGAATGCAGGAAGCTGCATAAAACTGACTCAGACCTTCGGTCCATCTAGCCCAGTATTGTCAGCACTGGCTGGCAGAAGCTCTCCAGCTTTGCAGGCAGGTTTGCAACGTTTCAAGGATTTGCTGTTTTTCAGAGCCCTAGCATTGTCAATAGATTTTTTTTGGGGGGGGGGGGAGTGGAGAACAAGATGATCTGGTGGAATAAATGGGAACCAAAGCTACCTCACCACTCCCTCCTGGCTTGTAGGAAGCTTAAAAAATGAAGCCTTCTAAATCACAACGGGTGCTGCAAAAGGAAGGCTCTCAAGAAGCCTGCAATATCCATTCATAAAAATATGAAAAAAGCTGGTTAGCAGCATCTCCAGAGCTGGGAGTGGTCCAGAAATAGTCAACAGAGAGAAAGAGTAAGGCGTGGGAGGGAAAGAGGAAAAACAGATTGTAGGGGGTGGGTGGGAGACTTGCTTGAATCATGTCCTTGAGATGGAGAATGAGGAGGAAAGGGCTATTGATAGCTATTAGGCACGATGGCTGTGCTCTGCCTCCATCACTGAAGGCAGTAATGCTTCTGAAGATCAGTTGCTGGAAACCGCAGGAAGAGAGAGGGCTCTTGGGCTTGAGTCCTGCTTGCAGATTTCCCATTAGGGCATCTGGTTGGTCACTGGGAGAACAGGATGCTGGACCTTTGGCCTGATCCAGTTGCCTCTCCTTATGTTCTTAGGAGTGTGGCTGAAGTGGCCCTGCCTGAGTCTCACCTGGAACACTTCCTGCAATCAAATCCTTACATAAAAAAATCCTCCTACACAGAAAACCAGCATATTATGTGGTGGTGGTGATGATGGGAGTCTAGCCTCCTTGCGGTGCTAGTTGTTGAAAAGCTTAATTTCATCCAGTCACATGAGTTCACACACACCTATAATCTGAAGTACAATTACAGGTGAAGTACGATTATGATTATTGGCTGGAAGCTGGGGAAACAGAGGCATGCCCTGCTCTGTGCTGAATCCAAAGCAGGAGGGGAATGTGGGGGGAGGTGTCTCTTAACTCTCAGTACCCTGAACAAACTACACTTCCTAGGATTCTTGGGGGGGAAGCCGTATGTGTTTAAAGTGGCATGATGTAGCTTTAAATGTATAGGCTGGGAAAGACTCTTGCCTGATAGCCTGGAGAGCTGCTGCCAGTCAGTGTCAACAATACTGGGCTAGGGAAAAGGAGTGTTATATATTCAGCAGTCTGTGTTTGCCTGAGCTTGAGTCTGGACTAAGGATTCTGAGCTCCTGTGTTCTGATTCAATACATGATGTCCAATCACAGAACATTCCAGGATTTGGGCCTCTGCCATTGGCCCTTGGACTCTGAGTCATGATTCGCAGCTTGGACGTTTTGACAGCCAATCGCGTTGGGAGTGGCCCAGGCTTTCAGAAATGTATACAGTGGTACCTCTACTTACGAATATCTCTACTTACGAATGTTTCTACTTACGAATGGAGCTCCATCCGCCATCTTGGATGCAGTTGAGATAGGATTTTTTTCTACTTACGAATTTTTAGATAGGGTTGCTTCGACTTACGAATTTTTTCTCCCAATGCATTCCTATGGGATTCGACTCACAAATTTTTTCTACTTACAAATGTGCGTTCGGAACGCATTAAATTCGTAAGTAGAGGTAGCACTGTATATGCAGTTGCTTTGCCCCTGTTCCCCAGTCATGTAGTTCAATAAAAAATTCTTGCTGTTATCACTGCATCTTGCATCGTGGGGACGCACCTACACTTCAGGCAGCTTCCTTTGTTCCAATGTAGTACAAAGCAAGTTCTTACTCCCAGTAGGATGTTCTGGGTGCCATTAATGGGTGGAAGAGTGGGAGATGAGACGGGTGTGACCCCCCAGGGACACGATCCACCTTCAGAAAGTTCTCCCGAACAAACCCCTCTGAAATGAACAGAGGTTGTGCAAAACTATTGATGTGCAATGTATGTAAGCCCGGGGTGGGGGTGGGTGGGATCTGTGGTGATTCCTCCTGGCCCCAAGACTCAAGCAGCCCCTTGGAAATGTAGTTTTGGGGGAAAATAGAACAAAGTTATTTTCAGTCCCAATGCAATAAAAGGCAGGGGGCGGCTTTTCCAATCAGACCTGATTTCTAAACGTAAATAAAACTTGGCTTCACTGTGCAAGATTGGTTTTAATATTCTGCTTTGCAAATCCAACTGGCACCTGCAAGATGCTAGATCTCTGCTTTCCAGCAGCTGAGGTTTAGCAAAGTGTATTTTCATGAGAAGCTGTTTTAACATCATGCTCAGGTCTTGCAGAGCTTACATTTTCGGGGAAATCCTGCAGTGAAGGCAAATGTGACCAGAAGTGATGAAGTTCTCATTATAACCAGAGAGAAGGAAATGAGGACCCCTCTTAAAGAGAGGGGGGGAGAAAGGTGTCTCTCACTCAGAGCTGGGGGAGAGCTGGCCGTTCATGTTATTTGGCCAATAGCTATTCCTGGTTAATCTCCCTCCGGGTTACATTTTGTGGTCTCTGTGTGAGTAAATCCAAGATTAAATTGGTGACTTTTTATTGTGGACTTTGAAACCATAACATGCTGGATTACGGCATGGCTGTGCTAGCGGGGGGCTGATGTGAGTTGTAGTCCAAAACATCTGGAGGGCATCAGGTGGGCGAACACTGGTATATAGGTAAAGGTAAAGGTACCCCTGACCATTAGGTCCAGTCGTGACCGACTCTGGGGTTGCGCGCTCATCTCGCATTATTGGCCGAGGGAGCCGGCGTACAGCTTCCAGGTCATGTGGCCAGCATGACAAAGCCGCTTCTGGCAAACCAGAGCACCACATGGAAACGCCGTTTACCTTGCCGCTGTAGCGGTTCCTATTTATCTACTTGCATTTTGACGTGCTTTCGAACTGCTAGGTTGGCAGGAGCTGGGACCAAGCAACGGGAGCTCACCCCGTCACAGGGATTCGAACCGCCGACCTTCTGATCAGCAAGCCCTAGACTCAGTGGTTTCATTTCCCTCCAACCTGTTTGCAATCCCTGCTTCCCCTCGAAAAAAAGATGTGTCTTTATACCTATAGCTCAGGACAACACTTCATGCATGATGAAGTACTGTAGTAGTCTGTAGTAAGGTAAAGTAATAATAATAATAATAATAATAATAATAATAATAATAATTTATTATTTATACCCCGCCCATCTGGCTGGGCCTCCCCAGCTACTCTGGGCGGCTTCCAACAGAATATTAAAATACAATAATCTATTAAACATTAAAAGCTTCCCTAAACAGGGCTGCCTTCAGATGTCCTCTAAAAGTCTGGTAGTGGTTTTTCTCTTTGACATCTGATGGGAGGGCATTCCACAGGGCAGGTGCCACTACCGAGAAGGCCCTCTGCCTGGTTCCCTATAGCTTGGCTTCTCGTAGTGAGGGAACCACCAGAAGGCCCTCGGCACTGGACCTGAGTGTCCGGGCAGAATGATGGGGGTGGAAACACTCCTTCAGGTATATTGGCCTGAGGCCGTTTAGGGCTTTAAAGGTCAGCACTAACACTTTGAATTCTGCTTGGAAATGTACTGGGGTAAGGTAAAGGAGCCCTGGACAGTTAAGTCCAGTCAAAGGCGACTATGGGGTTGCGGCGCTCATCTCGCTTTCAGGCCGAGGGAGCCGGTGTTCGTCCACAGACAACTTTTCCAGGTCATGTGGCCACCATGACTAAACCGCTTCTGGCGCAACGGGACACTATGACAGAAACCAGAGCGCATGGAAACGTTGTTTACCATCCCACTGCAGCGGTACCTATTTATCCACTTGCACTGGTGTGCTTTCGAACTGCTAGGATGGCCATAACAGAGTGAACCAACAGCTGTCTGTGGGAAGCCCACAAGCAGCACCAGAGCACAATAACTCTCTCCCCTTCTGTGGCCTCCAGCAACTAGTATTCAGAGGCATGGCTGCCTCCAACCATAGAGAGCATAGCCATTGTGGCTAGGAGCCATTTACAGCCTTGTCCTTCATGAATTTGTCCAGTCTTCTTTTAAAGCCATCCAAGTTGGTGGCCATCACTGCTTCCAACTTGAACCTGAGCTTGTGTATTACCTCCTCCCTCCCAACCATTTTCCTTTTGTGCTGTGTCTCTTTCAGATTCTAAGCCTGAAGGCAAGGGCTGCCTCTTTTGTAGTGGTTTGTAAACCACTCAGAGCAGTTTTGTTTTGTTTTTGCTGATGAGTCAGCTTTTAAAAAAACACACAAAATGCTTAAAATAAAAAGATTTAACAACAACAGCAACAACAGCAACTCCCATTTGCAGAGAGGCTTAGCCAAAGGAAGGCACAAGGAATTTTGAATGGCTGGTTGCACAACCAGTCCACTGCAGCATTATCGAGACATGGTCTCCCTTTGGGTCAGTTCCGCTTTCCTCCCACTCAGGAGCCCTTAATGACACCCAGTAAACCTGTATCTTGATAGAGCTGCCTCCCTTCCATTCCCCGGTTCTCTCCTAACTTCAGGAGAAATTCTTCAGCCACCTAGCCTTTCCCTCTTTTTAAAATGGGCTTAAATATTCTGGAATAAGGGTACCTGGTAGCAGGAGAAGGAAGAGGTAGCAGGAGCAGCTGTGTGGCCCCATCATGATCACTCCAGTCAGAATCCGCACTAGTAGCAGGACGTCCTGAAAGAAAATCGAGGCCGTTTGGACATTTGGACCCTCGCCCTCAGCAGCTGAGTGGTGGCGTTTGCAGAAGCAGCAGAGCCTCAAAGGTTACACTGTCTTCTGCTGGCCTCTCTCGTACACCACCAATTTTTTTTCCTTCCCTTTCCCTCCTTCATCTCGGGAAAAAAGTTCCAATTGGCTGCTAAAAATAAATTAGAAGTTCAGCCTTCCCTCTGTGCTCCTTCCTCCGTCGTGTAGATGCAACTCGCTTGAAAGGTTGGGGGCAGAGAGAGAAAGGGGAGGGAAAAGTTATTTCTTTTAAAATATACCAAAAATCACAAAGCAGAAAACAACCCAAATTATATGCCAGCAAATGGGGAGAAAATGTTTGTATTTTGTGGGTGAACCATGGTGATAAAAAGCTGTAAAGAGACCAAGGGTCACAGTCTGATATTCTTTAAGTTTTAACCATCTCTGACTGTACACAGAGTGCAATTATTTTACTGCTGAATAAGCGCAGCTGATTCTCTCACCTGAGACATTCCAGGGGCAGAAAGCACCAACTTCCCTGGCAATGAGCTTCAATGACACTCTTCATTTTATAAACAAGCATTATTATTAGTTTTATTAAAGTAGTTTACACACTTCTCTGACATTTCCTAGGCTTAATTCCAAGCCTGAGTCTAGCCCTGGAACTTGATGTCTCAGCCCTGGAAGGTGGGACGTAATAATTAAAATGAAATAAAAAAATCCTTCCAGTAGCACCTTAGAGACCAACTAAGTTTGTCATAGGTATGAGCTTTCGTGTGCCTATGACAAACTTAGTTGGTCTCTAAGGTGCTACTGGAAGGATTTTTTTTATTTTGTTTTGACTGCGTCAGACCAACACGGCTACCTACCTATAATTAAAATGAGTTAGCCTCTGAACGTATGTAGAGTGCAGTTTCTCCTCAATCACAGCCATTCCCTAAACATTTGTGAAAACAAGGATCAGGGCCTCTTGATAAGACTTCAGGGGATGCTTGGCACAGTGTCACCAATGCCGCAGTACTTAAGACTGTGGAACTCACAGACTGTGGAACTCATTCCCACAGCAACTTAGATGGCTTTAAAGCAGGATGGGACAAATTTATGGAGGAGAAGGCTATCAATAGCTATGAGCCATGGTGGCTATGCTCTGCCTCCAAAGTCAGAGGCAGCAATGCTTCTGAATACCAGTCACTGGATACCATAAGAGGGGGGGAAAGAGCTCTTGTGCTTAGGTGCTGCTTGCAGTTTTCCCACAGGCATGTCAACCACTGTGAGAATAGGATGCTGGCCTGCTTGGGCGCTTGGCCTGATCCAGCAAGCTCTTCTTACGCTCGATGCAGTTGAGTCAGTAAAAGACAACATTTGTGTGTGGGTGTGTTGTCCAGTTTTCTTCAGCTTGTAAAAAGCTTTGCCGTTGCCCAGGAGCTGCAAATTCCTTTGTGGTAAGAAATTGAAAGGTTTCTGTGGAAAGCGAGTAGGAGCTTTGTGCAATTGAAACCCCGAATTAAGGACTCCTTGTCAGCACAATGGGACATGGGAGCGGCCTCCCAAACCGAGCCGCTCCTTGCCAGTGTGGTCCAATCTGAGCAGGAGCTTCGAAACATTTGTTGAAGTGAAGCCATTTTCCTTCTCCTTGAAGCCCTTGGCATTCAATGGAGCAGTAATCCAGGCTGGATCTAGGTTTTGAGGACAAGATGGTCTCTCTGTGCTGCCCGAGGACACCCCATCCACCGTGACACTGTCACCCCTGCCCATTCGCTTGGCCTGCTTTGCCTCTGGGCTCAATCCACCTGAGGATAAGGAGTGAGCCGCTGATGGCTCCTTCCCCTTGCTCCTTTCATGGCTTGTCCCTTGGAGAGGTCAAGTGAACAGGTGGCAGCAACAGCGATGGACAGCAGCAAGCCAAGGAGGCTCCGGGGATTAACTAGGAGGCCCCTGCTGTGCCCCTGGGCATGTGCCTGACAGTGCCAACCTCGTTGGCAATTGCACTTATTGACTACAGCAGGAGAACATGCAGCCCTCGGGCCAGTCTTGGCCAACTGGGGGTTCAGTTTGGTCCACAAGACCCTCCCACCCCCCACCCCCCAGAAAGCACACCCATCAGCTCACATCACTGGAGAATCCTGAATACCGTATTTATATTCTGAAGACACAAAATGCCAAATTTTCCATAGCTGTTTAAGGGCACAGGCCAGACTTGCCTCGGAGCGAATTGAGACATTTAGTGGCATTGCAGTGCACGCTGAATTTGAAAGGTGTTGGGCAGCCATGAGCGTCACACTCTTCCTGTCCTGCCAACTCCAGGGATAGACAGATGGGTGATGGGGACCCATCATGGATAGGTCATTCATTCCTGAGAGTGCAGCTCCCCCTGGTGGACAAACACACCCACAGCCCCCATTGCTGTGCCCTTTCTGAAATAAGTACAGTACTGTACAGTTGTACCACGGATTACAACTGGAGCACTCGCAGGCCAGGGTTTCCCAGTTGTCAGTGTTTATACTACATTTTAAAAGATTTGCCTTGAGACAGTCTTTAAACCTCTTTTCTTGACCACCAGCATTATGCTTTCCATTTTTAAGTTCGGAATAGAGTAGTTGCTTTGGAAGACGATCATCCGCACAAAGTACAAAGTACAAAAGATGTTTATTCGGCTTTACGCCCATCATAAAACACAACACAAAAAAATAAATCAGATAAAACAGTGGACTCGTACAAGCCACAAATAATATAACACAATTCACAGCTCACAAGGACAAATATAACAATTCAAAAAGAAAAGATTAAGATTAAGATTAAAAATTTAGGCACTACGCTGAAATCAATATCTGATGTCATTATAGAAAAATCTTATAACTATAAATAATCAGCTAACATTCTATTCCGTCTCTTGTACGAGAGGACAGCTGTTAGGAATTTAGCAACCTGTAGAGTAATATAAGGATCCACATCTTGAAGAGCCCAGGCAAGCTGTAGGTCAATTGGTTTGTCAGCCATAGGCTGGATTATGGAGTTTAGTATACTAGCACGAGCCAAACTGTACATAGGGCAGATAAACATAACATGATGTAGAGATTCAGATGTTTTAATTTCACAAGCACACATTGAAGAGACTTGGCCCTTAGTAAATCTATGTCTCAGCACGTTTGTTGGAAAAACATTGAACCTAGCTTTAATGAAGGCATATCGGTGAGACGCGGCCGTAAGCGATGCTAAATAGGATGGAGCACGGTAAATAGGGGTTATGCTGGAATTTAACGGCGAGCATACTCCACCACCAGCTAAGAAATTTTGGTATAGCTCCGCATCATCCAGCCTTTGATTTATACACCTTTTTGCCACATTTAGATCCAGTTTGAGCAATTCAGTGGGCGAGATCTCATAGGACAGCAATTTGGCATGGATTTTTCCTGACCACAAATTTGTGAAGTCATCCTGCCACATGCATTGAATGAGATAGTGGTTCGGGAGTTTATGCCATAGGGATATCCAATAAATCAAAACTCGCCTCCATAAAACTAACTCCACTGAGGGGATCTTCATTTCGAAGCGAATAGCCGCATTACTTACGCATGTTGGTAATTTTAGAAGTCGGCGTAAGAATTGGCTTTGAAGCGACTCTAAAGGTGAGAGATTTGCAAAGGCCGCCCATAAAGGTGCAGCATAGGCCATTGTGGCCATCACTTTGATGCTATACACTTTCAAGGCCGCAGGAATGAATAAGGCCCCCTCAGAATAGAAAAAAACGGAGGAGGGAGTGCGATAGGGCTTTTGTCTTGTTTTGAAGGTATTCAACTTGCGCTTTCCACCCTAAATTATATTGAAAATGAATTCCTAAATATTTAAATTTATGTACTTGTTCGATTTTCATGCCCTCCAGTTTCCATGTATAAAGTTTTCGACTCCTTGAAAATATCAGTACTTTGGACTTGGTGTGGTTGATAGACAGATGATTAAAATGGCAATAAGTCGCAAAACTCTTTAGTGCCCTCCTTAAACCCACTCTGGAGTAAGAGAGTAGCACCGCATCATCTGCGTAGAGAAGTAAAGGACAATGATAATCTGCTATACGAGGGGCGTGCATAAATTTTTGTGAGTCGGCTAATGGGTTCCTCATATCGCTGATAAATAAGTTAAAAAGAAGTGGCGCTAAAATACAACCCTGGCATACTCCCTTATTTACTGGCACTGGATTAGTTAGGTCTCCAGCAGGGGTTAATCTCACCCTGGCCACGGACCCGGCATGAAGTTGGGAGATAAGCCACAGAAGCCTTCTATCTATTCCCCAACAGGCAAGTTTATCCCATAGTAATTTCCTCGGAATACTATCAAATGCAGCTTTCAAAACTATGAAAGCTGCACAAAGTTGGCCCCGTCGAGGTGTCGAGTATTTCCGGGCTAAGTGATAAAGAATAATTGCCTGATCTGTTGTGGATCGGTTTAATCTAAATCCAGCTTGCTCGTGCCCAATCAGGTCAGCCTCGACTGACCACTTCATCAACCTTGCGAGCAAAAAACGGGCATATATTTTCCCAATGGACGATAGCAGACTGATATTTCGGTAGTTCCCTGGGTCACCCGGGGGGGGGCTTTTTTTGTAGATAGGAATTATAATGGCCTCCTTCCACGTTCCTGGTATTAAGCCCGTGGCATTTATTGCATTGGCACAACATGACCAGTCCAATGAAGTTGATGTTGTAAAATCGTGTTTATGGAAGACAATCTTACTCGGCTACAAGTGATCGGCAAAGAAGAAGAAGACGACCTCGGGTTACAAATGCTTCAGGTTACAAGCTCCGCTAACCCAGAAATAGTACCTCAGGTTAAGAACTTTGCTTCAGGATGAGAACAGAAATCTTACTCTGGCGGTGCGGCGGCAGCAGGAGGCCCCATTAGCTAAAGTGGTGCTTCAGGTTAAGAACAGTTTCAGGTTAAGAACGGACCTCCGGAACGAATTAAGTTCTTAACCAGAGGTACCACTGTACTGTAAGGAAGAAGCGTATAGTTAATATGGGGGAGAAATGGGAATATTTCTGGCTCAGTGTTAGGTGGGCTTTTCTGGACATTCTCCTGTCTTTCCTGTAATAGTTTTGGTTTATTTCTTTATTTTAAATTGTCTATACACACTGTATTTTTTCCCCTCCTTATTTACTTACTGTTAGCTGAAGAACACTACTCAGGGCAACTGAGTAGATTTTTTTTGCTCCCTTTGCTCTTGTTTTTTAATTATGTAGATGTTTGCCGCCCTGGGCAACTCCAGAAGGAAGAGCCTGATATAAATTCAATAAACCAAACATATTGGGGGGGGGGGTAACTTCTTTTGCTTCTTAAATTTTTTGCTCAGAAAAAAATTCACAAATTTAGTTTGACAGCAAAAAAGCAATGCGCTTTACAATAGGGGCGTGTGCGTGCACATATGCAAACCCAGCCAGATGGGTGGGATATAAATAATAATAATTATTATTAATTATTATATGTGTGTACAGCGTGCATATGTCTATTCTTCTTCTTTGGCAATTACTTGTGGCTGAGTAAGATTGTCTTCCATGAACACGGTCTTAACAGTGAGTCTGTAAGTGACTATGGAGGCCAATTTTGGATCCACACGTCCTTCCACAGTGGGGACATTGGTTCCCAGGCGGGAGTTGATCACGGTGAGGGTTTGCCAAGCATGCCTTCCTCTTAGCACATTTCTCCCTTTCGTCCTGAGTTTGAGCGTCTTCAAAGTCCATGAAACCTTTGGTCAAGGTTGCTCTCCAATTGGAGCACTCGCAGGCCAGTGTTTCCCAATTGTTGGTGTTTATACAGTACGTATAACCTGAGGGACCCAGGTGGCGCTGTGGTTAAACCACTAAGCCTAGGGCTTGCTGATCAGAAGGTCGGAGATTCGAATCCCTGTGACGCGGGGTGAGCTCCTGTTGCTTGGTCCCAGCTCCTGCCAACCTAGCAGTTCGAAAGCACATCAAAATGCAAGTAGATAAATAGGAACCGCTACAGCAGGAAGGTAAACGGCTTTTCCATGTGCTGCTCTGGTTTGCCAGAAGCGGCTTTGTCATGCTGGCCACATGAACTGGAAGCTATACGCCGGCTCCCTCGGCCAATAATGCGAGATGAGCGCACAACAGATGAGCGTGCAACCCCAGAGTCGGTCACGACTGGACCTAATGGTCAGGGGTCCCTTTACCTTTACCTTATACAGTACGTACTACATTTTTGTAGATTTGCCTTGGGGGAGTCTTTAAACCTCTTTTGTTGTCCACCGGTATTTCGCTTTCCATTCTTTAGTTGGGAATAGAGTAGTTGCTTTGGAAGACGATAATCAGGCATCCAAATAAAATGACCATCTCAATGAAGTTGATGTTGAAGAATCATTGCTTCAACACTGGTGATCTTTGCTTCTTCCAATACACTGGCATTAGCTCCCCTGTCTTCCCAAGCGATACAGTATCTAACATTTCTCTGAGACACCGTTGATGGAATCCTTCAAGATATTGTAGTGTGTGTTGTGCCTTATTGATAGTACATTTGTAATCTGCACATATCCTGACTTCCCCATTTGCTTTAAGGGGCGTGACGATTGGAGTCTCCCACTTAGCAGAGTCCACGGGTGAGAGAACTCCCTGCTTGACCAATTTATCCAGCTCTGCCTCGATCTTGGGTTGCAGTGCAAATGGCACTCGCCTTGGTTTGAGTCGGATTGGAGCCACCCCGGGGTCCAACTCGAAGTCAACTGGGGGCCCTTTATAACAACCCAGTTTTCCATTAAAGAGACCAGCAAATTCCTTGCATAATACCTCGCTCATCTCAGGGCAGGTTTGGATTGAATTAAGCCCTGAGATACTCAGTCCCAGGGCAGGGAACCAGTCAGTGCCCAGGAGACTGGGGCGACTGCCCTTCGCAATCACCAGTTTGAGTACAGCCTGTTTGTCCCGGAACTGTACTCTCACGGCACACATTCCCATAACATGGATGCGGCCTGCTGAGTACGACTGCAAGGTTGCCGGAAAGGGCTCCAGAGGGGGCAACTTACCCCTGGGGAAGAATGTCTTCGCGGTCTGGTCTGACACGATGGTGAATGCAGATCCGGAGTCCACCTCCATGTCGCACTGCTGACCCTCAATCTTCACCTGCACGGCCCTCCCATTGATCTCCGTTACGTAGTGGCAGTCCTTTAGAAAACGAGTTGCTGTGGGCGGTCTGCGATGCTCCAGTCTAGGTGCTCCTGTCGCTCCCGACGCCGCCGATCTACAGACCCTGGCGATGTGACCCGTCTTTCCGCACGTCCGGCAGATAGCATCCCTGAAACGACAACTCTTCCTTTCATGGTTTCCGCCACAACCTGGGCAACTGCCTCGGCGATCTCTGTGCACTGTGCAGGCCTGACGCACCGACTCAACCCCACGGACTGGGCTCTGGCTTGGAGTAGCCTCTAGCTCGTCCATGGCATGCGCAACTTCTATCTGTGGCTTAGTGGCCTTGCGACTGGCATCAAGCTCCTCTCTTTCATAATTCTCCGTGGCGGTGGCCTCCTTCAAGGCTGAAGCAAGGGTAACCTCTTCTTTAGCCACGATGCGTCTTCTGGCTTTCTTGCTGCTCAGACCACCAATAAACCGATCCAGGAGAGTCTCTTCCAGATTTTGGAAGCCGCAGTGCTGAGCGAGCTTCCGGAGTTCAGCCAGAAATGCGGATACAGACTCCCCAGCATGCTGCTGCCTCTTATGGAACTCCATCCGCCGGGCCATCTTGGTCTCAGTAGGCGCCAAGTGGCTTGTTAGGCAGGCAAGAATATCTTTGAGAGATGTCTCACTCAGCTTCGCTGGAGCAAGTAATGCCTTGGCTAGCTTGAAGGTCTCGGGCCCACAGTAGCTCAGGAATGTGGCCCTTCTTTTGCTGGCATCGGTGATCCCTTGAGCCACTGCGAAGAACTCGAAGCGTTCGACGTAGTCTTCCCAGGTGTGGGGCTCTGATGGCTGGAAGGGCTCCAATACCCTTGGACTCTCCATTGTCCTAGCGGGCAGGGTCGTCTTCTCAGCTGGCCAGTGAGTCTTGTTCTCAGCTGCAATCCGGACTCTGAGGCAGGGTTGTGTTTAACCGCTCCTCAGCATTCCGGATCCCATCCTCGTCGCCAGTTGTTGTGACGTGGGGTTTGTGATTTCAGCTCTCTTGACAAAACATGCTGGAGACAGTTCTCTAGTAACAGCTCTTTATTAAAGTGAACAAGACTGAAGACTGAGGAGAGGAAAGCTACATTTATAGGGACAGGGGACTAGCTAGGAAGGGATACATTTTGGAGGGAACAATATCACGCAATCACAGTGCTGCCTTTTGGAGGAAACCAATAAGACAGAGGATCCAAATACAGCAGCTTAAATGAACCAATAGTAGCTGTACCCTCTGGGACCAAAAGGCAGTTACTTTATCCTAATGCAAATACAGACAATAATAATACAGATATAAAATCCTTTGACTCAATACACAACAGTGTGTGTATGTGTAGGGTGATATAAAATGATAGCAAATGCGTAATTATCCCCCCTCCGCCCTCTTTTCGCGCGTCCCTTAAATTATCCCGCCTTTTCGGTTCTCCCAATAACAAGAGCCTCCCGCCCCCATAGAGAACCCGCCGAGAAGCCTAGAGCGCCGCGGCCGTCCTGTTTTTAATGGCGCTCCGACCGTAGAAAGGGTAGATCGTCTCCATCGAATCTCTATGAGCTTAGCTCTGAACTTCCCTGGGCAAACGTAGGAAGCCTAGAGCGTCCTCTAGGCCGCGCTCCGCGCGTCCAGCTTTCCTGTGTAACCCGGAAGTGATACCGAGGGGCGCGCGCGGGAGCGACGGTTGAGGCGAGAGAGAGCAGGTGAGCGGCTCGGAGGGCGGGAAAGGGAGCGGGGGCGGCCAGGGACTACCGGCGGTGAGGGAGGGCGAGTGAAGCCCCTCAGGTTTGGGGGAGGCTGTCGGCTGCCTGGATGGGGATAAGAACCATAAGCGAGTGGCCATGAGGCGCCGCCTCCGCCTTTCCCTCCATCTGCCCTCTTCACTTGAGGCGTATCAATGGAGCCTCTTTAAGCACCACAAACGTTGCACACCAGGAACTTCATGCTGAGCAGTTTGAGCTTCTCCTCCCACCGTCCTCTCCATGTATTTATCTTTTTCATGATGGTGTCGGCCTACCTTCCAGGGATGTTATTTGGCTTATTCGTTTTAGGCCTCTCCTTTTTGCTTATGGGCGGTATCACAGAGTGAGAGAGAAAGACTCCAAGATTAACAGAAGGAATTGCAGTATTGCCGAACTAACAGGGAGGATAAGAGGAGATATGGTACAAAAAGGTGAATAAGGAGTGGGCTATCTTTAAGGACTATATCAAAATTTAAGTGGAAAAAGAATTTCTGACAGATCTTGCGTGAATCCAGAAAATGATTAGAGTGAAAGGAGAGTAAAGTCAAGATAGAAGAGATTAAAGAAATAATGAAATGCCTTTAAGCTAGTTGGAAAAATAAAGTAGCGTAACAAGAACGGCTGGAAGTCAAGTCACTTGATGGGTGTCCGTGTGGGGTAGGTGGGTAGATATGTTGATATGTATAGTATAGGTAGGTATCATATAGAGTAATGTAGGTATGTTTTATGCTATGAATATAAGGTAGTGTGTTGTGTATGTGTTTTGTGTAAATGTATGTTTTTATATGAATAAAAAAAGGAATTGCAGTAAAACAGCTGAAAGGAAGTTTGTTTTTAAACTTTTTTTTTTTAAAAAAAGTTTGAAAATCACTCCCCCAAGATGTTTGCTTTAATGTTCGCTTCCAGAAGGGGGATTCCTGCTCCAATACCTCCCAAGTGAAGAGGTCAAAGCAGTTACTGATTTTAAAAAAGAGGGGCCAGGTTTGCCCGTGATGGATAAGCAATGTGGGTTTTCTGGGAGAGAAATGTTAAAATGGGTGAATAGGGGATTACTCAATCCCTCAGATTATGGGGAACTGAATTGGCCTTTGTTGTAGTTACCAAACACAACTCTGGAAATACCAAAGTACAGCGTGTGGACTTTGTATGTATGGTATGTAAAAATATCTCCCATTTTCTCCGTGAATAATCAGACAATATCTGATTGGGGAGAGAGTTCAACCAAGCACATTCACAACTCAGTCCTGAGTGTAGTTAGTGGGCTAAACTCTAGTTCACTGCATTCTTAAGCAGTTTTTAAGAAAGAATGAGTCCCAGTGAACAGGGAATCCTATGGTACTCAGAAGTAAGTCAATAGCAGTTCAATGGAGCTTACACCCAGATAAATGGATTAATGGGGCTTAACACTGAAAGCCTTACTTGGAAATAATATGCTGGAACATTTCCAAATGTTTTGGGACGTAATATTAAGACATAACAATGTAACATTGTTTGAAGCCCTCCCAAAGAAACTGACTGGCTTGAATGAGATGTGTCTTTGTTCTGCCTTAGTTGCTGTTAAGACTTGTGAGGTAGTGCCCATCAGTTCCTCTGTGCAGGGCCACCTGAGATTTTCCTTAATTCATTGTGTCTTGTTTTAACCTTCCCATCTCATTAGGTTGCCTCATCTACCCCAGGTATTTGGAAAGGGAGTGTTTGGGTGTGGTAGACTTTTTCCATGGGGATTGTTGCTAGTAAAATCAGGAAGGTGGGAGGAGAAGGTGAGGCAAAGTGGTGCAGGTGCCTACACTTCCCAAGCAGGATGCCTCTCTCCCCAGCAAGCTGCTTGACTTGGCCCCTCACCCAAGTGTTCCCAGCACCTGCCCTCCTCACAATTGGAATAGTATTTTTGTGTTTTTATATTGTAAACTGCCCCGTGATTTTCAGATGAAGAGCGGTATAGAAATTTGATTTAACAATAATAATCTGTACTCACATTTGTTGATTGGTTTTCTCACATAAAGTTAGCTTTGGGGTCTCTGCACTGAAGCAGCAAACAGTGTGATATTGAGTGCTGACTCAGAGCCCTGACCTTAGTAGGTGGGTTTATTTTCATCCTAAACCTGTAACGCTAACAGTCTTTTTTTACTATTTGTCTTCCAAATAATAGTTTCTTACTTTAAGAACTTTGGATTAGGATTCCAGCCTCAGTGAACCAAAGCGACCTAATGCTGTGGAGAGAGGAGGGGTTAGGACAGGTATAGTTAGCCAATAGTAGTCCCTCAGAAGTTGCTGAGCTACAACTCTCATCATCCTTACCTACCAGCCATGCTATCTGGGGCTGATGAAGTTGGAAGCTTTAACATCTGGAGGACCAATTATTCTCCATGCCTAGGTGAGGAGAGGAGGCTACCACTGATGTTCCTTCCACCAGCAATAGAACCTGGAGGAGTCTGTGGAGGCAAGGTAGAATGTGGAAGTGCTTGGATCTGCTGGATCCTAGGCTGGTTTATCTCCTGAAGAGCAGCCCAACATAGGTCCTTCTGTGTCATCCTGGTGGCGCTGCAACAAAAGAACCTCCTAACCTACCTTCTGCCCTGGCTGGTGATGGTTCTTTTGTTCCAGTTAACCCCAGGAGCCAGTGAGGAATTAAAGGAGACCAAGCTCCACCTCATTCCACTGAGTGTTCCTCAACTCACTCTCTGGTAGGTGGTGCTATTGCCTTATTTAACTGCCTGCCCTTCAGTACCGCTTTGCCTTATTTAGCTGGGTCAAGTAACACCTCTTGCTGCTTCCCTGGCTGTATTCCCTTACCAGGAGGCTATGTCATTATTGCAGTCATCAGTTGGAGACTGTGTGAACCCAGGGAGCAGTAGCAACTGCCACCCTCTGGCTGGCTGCTGTTGGAATTGGAAACTTCCAAAGACTGCAGCAGCTGTTATGAAAGTTGTAATGACCCTAACTGAGCCCCCTCCCACTTTCCAAGTGTGAACTCTAGAACTGTCCAGTCTATACATTTGGCCTCTTGCCCATCTCCCCTAAACTGGATACAGCTAGTAGGAGCAAGGAGGAGATTGTTTTTGCAATCTCAGGTGCAACCATAGTTGAGAAGTGGTGCGTAGCTTCTGATGCTTGTGTTGGAAATAGTAACAGCACTGCTGACTATGCTTTATTTTACAAATGGTTCTTTGCAAAACACCCGCCCACATTCTATGTGCAATCTGAGCAGTAGTGTGCTCTGGAAACTTTTGAATAAACATTTTCTGCTTCTCTAAACCAATTGGGATCTGATCTAGTATGCTTGACTCACTTTGGTAACCAAACCCTAAAAATTAACATAAAAGCACTGTATAAATGCTTCCAAATAAATTGCTCAATAGCTGGAAGTAGATGATATTTTTTTTATTTAAATTTAATTTCCTGATCAAAATGTACATAATGAAATATTAACCTGTGCTCAAAGCTTTAGTTGTAATAACACATTAACAAGCTTATGTACCAGTCCCTTGCACACACAACAAGCCGAACTTTATATATTTGTGTGTGTGATCTCAAAAAAGTTAATTGCAGCTTCAAAGCTGCCCAGTTTATATATTGGCCCATTTACATTTAAACCATATGTAAGTCTGGTTTGCATTTTATTTATTCAGGCAAAAGCCAAACAAGCTATGGTTCTCGGCTTGTTTCTGACTTGGGTGTGCATTGTTTGTTTGAAAGGAACAAGTCATGCACTGAGTTCTCACAACACAACAAGCCATACTCTGATATGTTTGTGTTGGGTGTGCAACTGCATAGGGGATGGGTGAAAAGCCTTATTCACATATAAACTAAAATTTAACATGGTATTTGAGCCAGGTCACTATCTTAAATACATCCTCCAACTTGGACAACCAATCTCAGTAAAAGTTCCATCTAATTAAATAGGACATCACATCAAACCAAGCTTTGGTTAATATATATTATCTGTCAGAAACTGACCTTATTTTAAGAACTCATATTTTAAAAGTCAAATGTTAGTGTTCATTTTATAATCATTAGAAGATTGAAAATAAAGTATTGATGACCAAAAAATTTTTTTACCACAGTATCAAAATACACACTAAGTGTTGCCAAACACATAAATTAGCAAAATGTACGCTTTTAATTTATGCTACAGTTCCTAATTTACATACATGTTTTACAAGTGGAAAATGTTCTGTCCTGTGCCCCTGCCTCTAAGGCAGGCATCCCCAAACTTCGGCTCTCCAGATGTTTTGGACTACAATTCCCATCTTCCCCGACCACTGGTCCTGTTAGCTAGGGATCATGGGAGTTGTAGGCCAAAACATCTGGAGGGCCGCAGTTTGGGGATGCCTGCTCTAAGGTATGGTGTGGCAGCATCCATGGGCATTCTAAAGAAAGCTATCTAATGCTGGAGAGTTATTGGTTAATTCACTTTAGGCTTTCAGCTTTTTGGCCAACCAGCAGGGGAGTATACACTCCTAATGCAACCATTGACATGGCTCGCTGTTTCTTCCCCCCTGGAATAGTAAACAAATAAGCTGTATGACAGCCAAGAAGCATGTGCCGTTCTAGCATCCTGTGGGTTTTCTCAACTGCCTGGTGATGCTACCTACCCTTTAGTTCTGACACCTCACTGATCTCTTGAGTTCCTTTGCAGGCAGAGCTGCAGGCAACATGACCACCAGTCAGAAGCATCGGGACTTCGTGGCTGAGCCCATGGGGGACAAGTCTGTTGGTACTTTAGCTGGCATTGGAGATGTACTTGGCAGGAAGCTGGAAGACAAAGGCTTTGACAAGGTATCTTCTGGGCCATTGGGTCTGAAAGCAAAATAGGTTTATGGAGTAGGAAATGAACTTGGGCAGAGTGATGCTTTCTAGCCTCCAGACAAACCTCTGCTGTGGATGATTCACTTCAGAGGTACTAGGAGTACCCGCAGGACTACAAGATCAGGAGAGATATGCTCCATTTTGATGACTGCTGCAGCCTGCTTTTCAGGGCCTATGCAATGCAGCAGTCTTTCTGAATCTCAGTAGGCCTGCTGCGTCCAATTAGTCTTTGTCGTAGAGTGAGGACTTGAACCCAAGTCTTGCCAGTCTTGAGTCCAAAACTCAAACCGCTGCACTGAAAGGATAACTTCTGTGTTCCCAGATTTTCTGTGCTTCTATAGAACAGTGTTTCACAACTTGGAGCCCTCAAGATAGTTTGGGTTACAACTCCCATCAAACTGAGGCAGCTGTAGTCCAAAACCTCTGGAGGGCACCTGGTCGCGGAAGGGTATTTTGGAATTTTCAGTCTCCCAAAGGGGTCTGATATAGGTACAGTATCCTCTCTTTTTTTACCCAAGTTGTTAATCCTCTGTGTGTGTCCCCACCCCCTGCTTTCTTGAATCCAGGCGTACGTGGTTCTGGGACAGTTCTTAGTGCTGAAGAAGGACGAGGACCTCTTCCGCGAGTGGTTGAAGGACACGTGCGGCGCCAATGCCAAGCAATCCAGAGACTGTTATGGCTGCCTGAAGGAATGGTGTGATGCTTTCTTGTGAATGATGTTGGCCAAAGCCTGGTGGATGCTGTTAGGGCTTTTGTAGTTGAATAGAGATTGTTCCTCCCCATCTCTCTCAGCACCTACTTCTTATAAACCTTCCAGCATCTACACGGGCTGCTGGGGGCTATTGCTCCCAACACTGGGGTGGGGTGGGGGGAGAGCCATGGCTGCCTTTTAATGTAACTGAATCTTTTTTCCTCCAGGGAGAGGGTTGAGAAACATCAAATATTCTAATTTGATGCTCCGTGTAGGTCGTTTTTTATGTGGGTTTAATAGCAACCCCCCTCACTGTTAGGCCACCCAACTCCAGAACCAGACCTGCCTGCTAACAATAATGGAAGTTGCCCTACTCCCTTTGTTTGAGCTCCAGTTAGACTGAAGTTTACCCGTCAATTCTGAACCCAAAAGATGTTATTAGGCCTATTATTTTTGTTATTTTTCTCCAGTTTTTGATTCCCGCTATAATTTTTACGCTACTCGGTTTATTGGCAAGAACCAAAAATCATTGCAAAGTTTTTAAATCAATAAAAATCAGCTGTGTTAACTATTCAGTGTTGCTTGAAAATTAATTGGGGTGAGCTGTTTCAGGGAAAGGGGTGTGGGAATCCAATTTGTGTCTTGATCCCACAAGGAAGTGTATTAAGCGTTTAGTATCTACCTGAGGTTGCAGAGGTGATGGTGAAAGTCAGGAGTTGTGAGTCTCAGCCTCATGGTGGGGCACAGTTCTTTCCCCAAACTCATCCAGGTAGGAAGAGAGCAACCCAGCACTTCTGCTGACTCCAACCACTCTTGGCATGTAGCTCCTTCCAACAGAATGTGACCCTTACAGTTGCCTGTTTTAAATGTATGTCGAAGGAGGCTGAACATTCTGGCCTAGTTCTTAGGATAGAAATTATCCCAAATAGTTGTGCTAGAACAATGCTCTGCCTCCTTCCCTGGGCATTTTTCTAAAACGGGCAAAATCTAGATGGCTGTCAAAGTTAGGAATGGTAAGGAATAATCTTGCCCTAGCATAGAAATTGAAATTTACACAAAAAATATTTGTGCCTTACAATAAATGTTACTTGACCTTTCCCTTGAGGTTGGAACAGGGAACCTATTTTCTGCGAGGGCTGCAGCCCAGTGAGGTAATCTGCCAGGGAGGTACCTGCTAGCAGTGGGCAGAGTTTGCAGCATTTCAGGACTGCATAACTGCTACCCCATTTCCACCCATTTTGGCTCCCCCTATGTTTCTGTCCTGTTGTGAGAAGGCTCCCATCACTGCCCAAACCAGCTCTTCCTGCCTTCCTGCTCCTGCCACCTGCAGGAGATTAGGCCAAGCCCCATATGTTCCTCACCTTAGGGGTGTGGAAATGTACTGTCCCTTGGCTATGTTGTGGGCAGATACCAGCAGGAGCTGGGTGAGTCTTTGCTGCCCAGAGTCCTGCAGAACATTTTAAATTACACACTATTTCATCTCGTGCTCAAATACTGTCCTACTGGTTCATGGCTTTAAAAGAGGATCAGACAAATAGTGGAGAGGGCTATCAATGGCTACTAGCCATGATAGCAATGCTCTGCCTTCACACTTGCAGACAGCAATGCTTCTGAATACCAATTGCTGGAAGCTGTAGGAGGGGAGAAGGCTCTTGTGCTCGGATCCTGCTTGCTGGCTTTGCACAGGCATCTGGTCGGCCACTGTGAGTATAGGATGCTGGACTAGAGGAATCATAGAGTTGAAAGGGACCCTGAGGATCTCTAAGTCCTGCAATGCAGGAATATGCAGCTGTCCCTTATGGGGATCAAACTTGCAATCTTGGCATTATCATCACCACACTCTAGCCATCTGCTGGTTGCTGGCCTGATCCAACAGGGCTAGACATAGGTTCTTATGTGCTTTACCCCTGCACGGAGAGATTGTGGCAAGTTCAGAGAACAATATGCAAACATGGGCAGATGAATTTCATGTGGCAATCACTTGTGTTTTGGGACAGATAACAAGTGTCCATAGTGTCCATAGCTTGGATCTGTGGCACAGTGGAAAATCTGAGCTCGCCATTGTACAACAGGAAGATGTAGCCACACCCTGGCACCATTATGTATACAAGCACATGCCACTTTTCAGGTTGCTTGGCAGCCAGGTGTTTTAACTTATTGTTACCTTGTTTTCCTCCAGCTGCTGGCATCTAGTGTCCTGCTGCTTCTGTAGCTGGGCACACTTGATTCTCCCCGTTTTATGGTCACAATAACACTGTCCAGTATGATTAGGCTGACTGCCCCTCAAGACCACCCAGTGAAATTCATGGCCAAGTGGGATTTTGAATCCAGATCCTAGCCATCGAACCTCTGCCTCACACGGGCTCATGCATTGGCCCTTGTGGCCTGCAGATGCTCAGGGTGAGGGCGCTGCCTGTTCTCATCCCTGCGCCTCTCCTCACCCCACTGGGGGGAACTCTCCAGGTGTGCAGGAAGAGAAGTGTCCCCGTGTGACGTCACATGAGTGGGGGGGGCTGCGGGAGCGAGACCCCGCCCCTTTCTCCTGGAGGGAATGCCTGTGTTTTCCTAGAGGGAGAGGACCAAAGCCAAGGGCAGCTAGGGCGGTCAGATGACGCCGGGTTGGTGGGGCATGGCGGAGACACGCCTCCAGCCTCGTCGGCCAAGGGGACGCCACCCAATGCCCAGCCGTCTGCCCCAGGCCCCTCCCACTCTGTCCCAGGCCCCGCCCCTTCTCCCTCCACCCAGCAGCCGGCCCGACTCCCTTCAGTCAGAGCTAGGATGGCGCAGGCGTCGGCTGTTCCCTTTGTGCTGCTGCTCCTGCTGGGTGCCTCCACGGCGATGCCGGGGGGCGCCCGGGAGGTGGACGTGCGGAGCGGCCAGGCCCGCGAGGCGGCTCGCTTCGCCTTGGCCGAGACTTTCCAGAGCGACAAGGCGGGCTCCGGAGGTGGCCGTCGCCTTTGGACGCTGCGCTCAGCCCAGACCCAGGTGAGAGGCAGGTAGGCTGGGCGCAGGTGGAGGGGACGACGACTTTGGGGCTGGAAAAAATGAGGGGGAATCATGACTTTGAGGGGCACGGGTGCTAGGAGGGAGGGGACCTTGGGGCTGGAAGAACTGGATAGGGTTCAAGCACGTCGGGGGACTTTGGGGCTGGAAGAAGTGCGGGCTGTGAGGGCCTCGTGCCCCAAGTAGCCTCCATCCAAGTCCATTCATTGCGTTTATGTCCGTCCCCGTCCCCCTTTCTCCAATGAGTTCAAAATGGTGACCTACATGGTTTTTCTGCATCTCATTTAATCCCCATAACAACCCTGTGAGGCAGGGTAGGCTGAGAGACAATGACGGAGCTTACGGTTACACTACCACTGGCTCTCATGCCAGCCATTTTTGCCAATCTACCCCAGTACTGTGTGCTCTGTCTGGCAGCCCTTCTCCAGGGTCTTGGCTATGGGGTCTCCCCCACCCACCCACCCACCCACCTACCTCCTTGATACCTGATCCTCTAAGCTGGGGGTTTAACCCTGGACCTTCTGCATGCAAAGTGCGTGCTCTGTTTTGCCAAGGTACCCAGAAACCCCACCCCTTCCAGTCAAATTAATTTAATTTAGCTAACTAGTTAAGGCATTTGTACCTTTCCCCTCAGCTAAAAAGAATTCCAGAGCAGCTTATGTTCATTCAGTTAGAACAAGACCCTGCCTTTGGGATTACAGTCTAAATGACAGGTCGTCAGTGCTTTTTTTCTGGGAGTACCCAAGTGTACGCAGTACCAGAACCTTCTGTTTCCAAATGTTAAAAGTGTGGCACTTACTGTAACAGCGTCATGGTGAGTACCGGCACCGCACGTTGCCCAAGGAAGAAAATGTCCTTCACACAGTGCATGGTTAAACTATGGAACTCACTCCCACAGGAGACGGTGATGGGCACCAGCTTTCAAAGAAGATTGGACAAATTCATGAAGAAGGGGTCTGTCAGTGGCTACTAGCCACAATGGCTATGCCCTGCCTCCACAGCTTCTGAATACCAGTTGCTGGAAATCACAGGAAGGGAGAGTGCTCTTGTGCTTCCTGGTTTCCCTCGGGCATCTGGTTGACCCCTGTGAGAATAGGATGCTGCACTTGTGAAAAAGGTCCTGGAAGGGATGGGAAGTAAACCGAGACATAAATTCTTAAAATGAAATTGTAAGTTCCTGTAATGACCAGCTGCCATGGAAACAATTCAGGGCAAGAGGCTGAAGCAGCCTGCTACCATGTGACATTTGAGGGAGGGGAAGCCTGATGGCATCTGTGGAGAGTGTTTTCTCTACCCCCCCCCCCCGGCCCCGAGCTCCACAGGCATCCGAAGTGGCAAACGCAGGACTAGGAAGTGCAGAGGGCCAGGGAGTCTGCCGCTGAGGATGTAATTTTTCTTCTTGTTGTTCCCTTTGGGATCCTTATTGCTGTCCCGGGTGTCTTCTTGTTGACTATTAGAAGCACAATCCACTTAACTCTTAAAATAGTGGTGGCTTCCATCAAGCTAGACTGCTTTAACTGGTATACTGGCAGAGGGGGAGGGAATCTGCCTCCATCTGATTAGCTGGAGTCCTGGATAATTGATGCTGACCTGCAAGTAACAAAGCTCTGGGCCGAGGCTGTAACCATGCTGGAGAACTAGGTCAGTGACTAAGAGTAAGGCCAGCGGAATGCCCTTGCAGCTGGCAGTCAGCAAGAGAAAGTCAGCCCCATGCATTCCTGTTCCTCCCTCAGAACCAGGTTGCATCTGTTTAATTCTTCTCTGTACAACTGTGGTGCTGGCTCTCACAGAAGTGTTTTGGCCACAGTTGGCCTCAAGCCTCCAGTATTGTGCCTGGTTAGCTCTCTTAAGTGTGTGTGTGAGGCTTTATTTACTTCTTGGCTTTCATGAGAGCCTTTTGCTCACTGTTTGGGATTGTGAGACAGAGTCACATAAGAAGAGCCCTTCTGGATCAGGCCAGTGCCTTATCTAGTCCAGCATCCTGTTCTCACGGTAGCCAACCACTCTCTCATCTCCTATGGATTCCAGCAACTGGTATTCAGACGCATACTGCTCCTTTTAAGACAGCATCTTAAAAAGCAGAGACATCACCTTGCCGACAAAGGTCCGTATAGTTAAAGCTATGGTTTTCCCAGTAGTGATGTATGGAAGTGAGAGCTGGACCATAAAGAAGGCTGATCGCCGAAGAATTGATGCTTTTGAATTATGGTGCTGGAGGAGACTCTTGAGAGTCCCATGGACTGCAAGAAGATCAAACCTATCCATTCTTAAGGAAATCAGCCCTGAGTGCTCCCTGGAAGGACAGATCCTGAAGCTGAGGCTCCAATACTTTGGCCACCTCATGAGAAGAGAAGAATCCTTGGAAAAGACCCTGATGTTGGGAAAGATTGAGGGCACTAGGAGAAGGGGACGTCAGAGGACGAGATGGTTGGACAGTGTTCTCGAAGCTACGAACATGAGTTTGACCAAACTGCGGGAGGCAGTGCAAGACAGGAGTGCCTGGCGTGCTATGGTCCATGGGGTCACGAAGAGTCAGACACGACTAAACGACTAAACAACAGCAACTGCCCCTGAAGCAGAGCATAGTGATTGTGACTAGTAGCCATTGATAACCTTCTCTTCCATGAATTTGTCTAATCATCTTTTAAAGCCATCCATGTTAGTAACCATCACGGCCTCCTGTAAAAGTGAATTCCATAGTTTAACTATGTGCTCTGTGAAAGACTCCTTCCTGTTATCTGTCCTGAAGCTTCCACATTCAGTTTGATCGGATGCCCATGACTTCTAACGTGACGAGAGAGGGAGAAGAACTTTCCTCTGTCTACTTTCTCCATGTCATGCATAATTTCATAGACTTCTGTCACGTCTTGTCTTTTCTGTAAGCTAAAAAGTACTCAAAACGCTGCAACCTTTGTTCAGGGGGGAGTCATTCCATACCCTTGATCATTTCAGTTGCCCTTTTCTGAACTTTTCCCAACTTTACAGTATCCTTTTTGAGGTGAGGTGACCACAGACATGGCCAGCCAGCAAGAGACAGAATAGTCGCGTCCCTTTCTCTGTCTGTCAGGAATATTGCAATGCTGAAATATTTCCCAGTGTCAACAGTGTGCCAGGCAGTGGCTGTGTATCTTGTTTTTCCTTCATGACGTTCCTGTTCTATGCATGTATGGCTTGAGCTTGCAGTGTGAGCTTGTGGACCTCAAGTTTAAAGCCGGGCGGTGAACTTTTGAGTCCAGCCATAGTTATCTGCTGCCTCCTCCTACCAAACAAATCAACAACCAGAAAACCATTGAGGCCACTCTAGGTCCTTTCCAGTTTCTTCCGAACTGGTTTTGGCTCCTTGAAGGCAGTGAACATCATTGGGCAATTTCCCAACTTTTCCCGCTTGCCTGAGAGCTGTTCTTTCCTCATCTCCAGGTGGTGAATGGAATCAAGTACTACCTGGATGTGACTATGCTGCAGAGCAGTCAGTGCAGTGGGAAGCAGGCTGCGGGGCAAGATGCTCCTAGTTGCCTCACTCCAGAGGAGCCAGAACAAATGGTAAGAATCAGCATTGTACTTCTACTTTCTGGTTAAAAGCGGCAGGGGGAGTTCCAGCACACCTTCCATGTGCTGGGAACCTGGAGTCTGGTTCCCAAGGTATCCCAGCTTTGCATGGCTCTGTTGATTTCTCTTCTGAGTTTATAAAAAAAAAAACTTCTGGTAGCATCATGCAAAACTCATGGGGCTGCAACAGTTAGCACAGGCACTGGCGCATAATATCTGTTCCGCATTTGTAGGAAATCACTCTTTTAGTGTGGTAGCACCTACACTTTGGAGCTCCCTGCCAATTGATAATCAGGCTGGTGCCTTCACCGAACTCCCTTCAGCTCCTGGCTAAAAATATTTTTGTTTAGACAAGCGTGCGCAGATACCTTGAACATTGATATGTGTTTTAAGCTGTTTTTAATTCATCCCGATTTTAACTTTTTTGAATGTTTTTACTGGTAATTTTTATTGTATTCTTGTTTTTGTTTACCACTTTGAGATTTTTTTTTACAATCAAGTGGTATATACATTTATTGTTATTATTAATAATAATAATAATAATAATTTATTTGTATACCTTCCTTCACCCAAAGATCACAGGGCTGTTCACAACATAAAAATACAAAATGGAAACACAAAATGCATAATAAAGCAAAAACAAAACAAAACAAAAACCTCCTCTCCCACAGAAACATTTATCTCTATTCCAACAGCGCTACAAGTCCATGACATAGCTTCCAAGTTCTCCCTTTTTTTTAAGGGAAATTCCCTTATGCTGAATAGGCTTCCTCGTGAGAAAAGGGAAAACTTGGCAGCTATGGTCCATGAGTATGACCTCTGTGTGCATTAGGAAACAGGATGGGCCGAGACTGAGGGACACCTGAGGCTGGGACTCTGCAGAATCTTTCCCTGGCACCTCAGTTCCCCTGGAAGTGTGGATATGCAGATGGCAGTGAAGTGGGTTTTCTAACTCTCCCATCTCCAAACAGACCCTCCACCGGGACCTCTGGCTGGTGCAAAGTAGTTTGTCCAAATACGGTCTCCTCCTTCCAATGTGTTGGAGAAACGAGGGCAAGCTAGATGTCCAGGAGACGAATGGGGAAGTAGCAGGTCGTCACCCAGAAGCTTGGGAAGGTTACAGATTTGCTTTGGTCTGCATAAAGCAGCATGTTAACAGCAGTAAACATTGGTACTGTTGACTCAGACTTCTCATTATCAAGGCTGCGGTCTCCATAAGCACATGCCAATTTCAGTTTGTCCCCCTGGGCCTCACATGTTTCTCTTGTGACCTGGCATCACCGAATCTCTTTGCATAAACTTCCCCTCAAACAAGGGCAGTTTGGTTTGGCTGGCCAGCCTGTCAGCTGACATGCCTCATGTAGCTCCAGGGGTTGGGTGCAGAGGAGGAAGATAGAGAGGATTGACATCACGTATACTGACTGGCACAATTGCTGTATCCAAAAGTTTCTCCTAGCCTTACCTGGAGATTGAACCTGGCGCGTTCTGTATGCAAGGCATATTGTCTACCTCTGAGCTGCGTAGATGGGCTTGATCCAGCAGGCAGGCTCTTCCTGAGATTCTTATGGTGTGCTCGGTCCCCCAGCTGAAGACTGAAGTGGTTGCAACCCAGGCGCAACTAGCCCTCAGTGCAAGATACACACAATGACCCCCTGGATAGGACTTATTTTCATGAGATCAGCCTCAATTAAGTTGCCAAAGGTCCTCCCAGTGAAGTGGCTGGTAGGGACAAAGCATCTCTGGTGCAAGATGAACGCCCCAAGGCACCTTACTGTTCATTAGGTCATAGAATCATAAGAGTCGGAAGGGGAACCTGTGGATCATCTAGTCCAACCCCCTGCAATGCAGGAATATGCAGCTGTCCCTTATGGGGATCGAACCTGCAACCTTTTGGGAGAAGGGCAGCCCTTTACTGCCAGAGGTCCTGGCTTCCTTTTGCCTCTTCTGATAGTCCAGTAGGCCCCATTTCCTCTCCTAGAGCAATATTTCTGATTTCCAGCCTTGCACCCATCTGCCGCACCCACCTTATCTGCGTGGCTTGTCCTGACTTTCTGTGCCTTGCTTGCCCTCCTAACCTTTTCTGTTCTTCCCTTCCAGTCATGTCACTTTCAGGTCTGGAGCCAACCCTGGGCAAACAGGAAGAGGCTGGTGAAGCAAGAGTGTCGCCTGGCTGGTAAGTCAGGTCTGGGTAGTCTGTCTGAAGCATTAAAAGCAGAAAATACAGTCAAGAAGGCAGGGCCCCCAAACCTTTGCATACTGTTGACATAAACAGTAGCTCCCTGAGCCAAGCTTTTCCTTCAAGGATATTGATTGTAAAAGCCAGCAGCAACCAGAACAGCTAAGATAACTCTTGTACCTGCCTACCTGTAGTTAAGACTTCCACAGAATTCTCCTTCAGGCGGCAAATAGCCTCCACACTGTAATGCTCCATCCAGGTTGGACTCCTATCAGTGCAACTGAGCAAATGCAAGTAGCTTCAAAGCCATTTGGAATTCCTTCATCTGCGGCTGCCAACCATTCTTTGGCCCGTGGGGATTTACGACCGAGTGCCATGGGCGCCACCGAGCCTGGTTGCTTCTCTCTGCCTCCTCTGCATCAACCCTCCTCTCAGAGTTCACACATATGCACTCTTTGCCTTTCCAAGGGATCTGGATAAAAGTCGACCCAATAATATTAATCTGAGGCTTGAAAAGCACATAGAGTTGGAAGAGGAAATGGGAAAGAGCGCCACTTTTCCAACTTCCTCCTCCTGTACAGGCAGCCCCCCCCTTTTACACAGGGTTTACGTTCTGAGGCACCGCATGCGTCGGTGAAATTGTGTATCATTGAAACCCATTTTAAAGAGCCTGCAAGCACCCTGCTCACTCCACCCTACAGTGACATTTCAGTGACGTCTTTATGATGTTTCTGGGTTTGGCGCAATGCACATGTACACGGTTGCACACGTATGGAATGTGCCTAAACGGGGTGGGGGTGGGGATGTTGCCTGTATGTTCCTTTAAAGGGGGGGAAACTGACCACCCTCACAGCCTCATGACCAAGTGGGTAGTGTGGGGAGGGGCTTTGTGGGGGCCAGGAGAAGATTGCAAGGCACTATGATGTTGATAAGGGTCCCAGGTGGTGCGGTGGGTTAAACCACAGAGTCTAGGGCTTGCTGATCAGAAGGTCAGCAGTTCGAATCCCTGCAACGGAGTGAGCTCCCGTTGCTCGGTCCCAGCTCCTGCCCACCTAGCAGTTCGAAAGCACACCAAAGTGCAAGTAGATAAATAGGGACCGCTCCGGCGGGAAGGTAAACGGCGTTTCCGTGCGCTGCTCTTGTTTGCCAGAAGCAGCTTTGTCATGCTGGCCACATGACCCGGAAGCTGTCTGCGGACAAACGCCAGCTCCCTCGGCCTATAGAGCGAGATGAGCGCCGCAACCCCAGAGTTGGACACGACTGGACCTGATGGTCAGGGGCCCTTTATGATGTTGATACCTGGATTTACATCATTTGCGAGATGGGTGTCTGTGTGTAATTGATACATGGCCTCACCTTTTCTCCCCAGGCACAATGAATCATTCATGGACATGAATCATTAAGGTGTAGGCTGCTGGGCAAAAGATTTCCTTCTGCATATCTGGTTAAGCACATATTTCTGCTAGGTCTAATGGGAAGGATTGGGGGTTTAGCTGATAGCCATTTAGAATGTAGGTGATGTTTGGAATATCCACTTAGTCTGGTGACGGAGTGTGGGATAGTAAATAAATACACACACACACACCTTGTTCTTGCAGAGCCATCGGAGGTAGTCCACGCAGCAAAACTGGGGGAGTGGGAAGTGTTCCGTCCGAAGGCACCTGCCAAGGAAGTCGAGGAGTTAGCTCAGGAAGAGAGGTTTCTGCAGGTGAGTGTCATTCATCTGCCTTTTGGAGCTGGGTGTGAACTCTCTTAGCAGGGCAAAGCAGAGCTGTGTTCCTGTTGATTGAGTTGTCTCTTCCTCTTCTTTCCCATTATACCAAAAGCATGTATATTTGTACCTTGGATCCTGAACGCCACAAACCTGGAAGTGAGTGTTCCGATTTGCGAACTTTCTTTGGAAGCCAAACGTCCAACACGGCTTCCGCAGCTTCCGATTGACTGCAGGAGCTTCCTGCAGCCAATCAGAAGCCACACTTTCCGAACATTTTGAAAGTCGAACGGACTTCCGGAACAGATTCCATTCGACTTCCGAGGTATGACTGTATACATTTGAGACAGGCACAATCTTCCAATTTTGGTCAAAAGTGGGCAGAATTCCTGTTTGTATGTTCCTGATTCTAATATTAGATAAACTGGATGGCTGATTTGTCTTGGGTACTTTGATAGACAGGTTTTTGGCAGGCTGGCATTAATTCATTGATTTCATAAAATGCCAGGAATCTGGTAGATCAGTTCCAACTATATATTAAAAAGTTTGGTCTTTTAAAGAGTAAGACAGGATTCATTGTAGAAGGGTTAGATTAATTAAGAAAAATGAAACGTGCATCTAATTAATGGAGTCCTTTGTTTAGATCAGGCATCCCCAAACTGCAGCCCTCCAGATGTTTTGGCCTACAACTCCCATGATCCCTAGCTAACAGGACCAGGTCGGGGAAGGTGGGAATTGTAGTCCAAAACATCTGGAGGGCCGAATTTTGGGGATGCCTGGTTTAGATTATAGTTTATAAGAGACAATGAATGCTGTAAAGGAAAATAATAATAATAATAGCATATATTTATGAACATCAAATATTATGTTTAATAGGTTCTTAATGCTACTCGTAAAATATATTGGGTTAAAGAGATGTAATATTATGAGCTGGAAATACTGTTCATAGGAGGGAAGAGGGCTAATTTATATTTATGCCTTAATCTACATTCTTTCTGCAATACAGTTTGGAAAATAAAATAAAATCGCACTCTGCAGTTGGAGGCAACAGCTCTGTTTCTGTGATTCAGTTCCTTGTGCATCAGTTTCTCAGTTCTGGATTCTTCCATCCCTAGAATGCCTCCACCCACCTGGTTCCCCTCTTCAAGGAGTTCTTGACAACTTATGAGAAGAGCTACAAGGACAAGCAAGGTGAATGTTGGGAAAAGGAAACTGTCAAAGCAACAACATGCCTGGGCATGTTGGTAGGGCTGCCCTGTGTGGTCTAGTGGTTGGTCTAGGACCTGACAGAGCCCAGAGTTCGAATCCCCACTCAGCCATGAAGCTCGTGGGATAACCTTGGGCTAGGTGCAGATTCTCAAGTCTAATGTACCTCGTCAAGTAATTGTGGGGATAAAATAAGGAAGGCTGGGAGAACTGTGTAAGCCACCTTGAGCTCCTTGGAAGGAAAGGCAGGTATAAAATCAAGAAATAGATCTAAGCTGCAAGGGGCAGGCTAGCTTCTCAGCAGAGAATTCCTCTGATGTTCAGATTTTGTAGCAGGCATGACTGTGCTTGCTTGGGCTGTTGGGAGTTGGGAAGGCAGGCATTGGGAAGGCCACAGGCTCCCCGCATCCCTTGTCTGTCTTCCAGTTTCTTCTGATCCAATTTGGCATCCCTCCACTCCTCGGAGCACACCAGCCCACATACACACTGCTGGCATTAGCATTCTGCATGTTGAGCATCCTTAAAGAACTGTAGGCATGGCTGCTGATGGATAAGAATCAATACTCATTCCCAGTCCTTGTTTCCCTGTCCTCCTGCTCTTTTAGAGACTGAGAGGCGTTTCCGGATCTTTGCAGAGAATCTGGAGAAGGCCCAGCTAATTCAGGAACTGGATCAGGGCACGGCAGAATACGGTGTCACCAAATTCAGTGATCTGACAGGTAGGTGAGGATGGGGCAGGGACTCTATTGCTAGATTCCCCTCTGAATTGCGGAGCTACAGCATACCTGTGTCTGGTAGACCTGCCTTTGTCAACCAGGTGCCCTCCAGATGTTGCTGGACTAAAACGCCCATCAGGAGGGCACCAGGCTGAACAGGCTGCAGTAAACAAATGGCATTCTTTACAAAACTGCTGCCACTTACCAGTAGTCCTCACTGACTCCACTCTGCCACCACCAAAACCCTCTCTGAAAAGGCTCCAGCTAACAGGTTAGAGTCTTGTCTTTATCCTGCAATGTGGTAAGTGTTACATATCCCAGCTTCCTTGGAAAGTGCAGGTGTCTCAAACCAGATCTTTTATTTTCACATTCAGTGACCCGCATTGAGGAACTGGGATAAGAAGCCCATAGAATACATTATCCTGATGTGTATATTAAAGGGTTTTTTTCTATAACAAAGAGAATGAAACAAATGAATAAAAGTAGCATAAAAGGGTAAAGGGACCCCTGACCATTAGGTCCAGTTGTGACCGACTCTGGGGTTGCGCGCTCATCTCGCGTTATTGGCCGAGGGAGCCGGTGTACAGCTTCCAGGTCATGTGGCCAGCACTTCTGGCGAACCAGAGCAGCGCATGGAAACGCCGTTTACCTTCCTGCTGGAGCGGTACCTATTTATCTACTTGCACTTTGACGTGCTTTCGAACTGCTATGTTGGCAGGAGCTGGGACCGAGCAACGAGAGCTCACCCCGTCATGGGGATTCGAACAGCCGACCTTCTGACTGGCAAGCCCTAGGCTCTGTGGTTTAACCCACAGCGCCATCCGCTATGTAGCATAGAACAAAGCAAAATGGGCATCTAATGTTTTAAAAATTACAGCATGAGTCCTAAAGAGGAAAGATACAGATATGTATTTGTAGCAGGTAGGACTCGAGAACTTAAATCAACCAGGAAGGGTAGAGTGTCCTATTTTATGAAGTCTGGTGCTTTTGTCTTTTCATCACACAATTTATCTTTCTCCTTTGTTTCAGAGGAGGAGTTCCGCTCCATGTACTTGAACCCGCTGCTGTCCCAGCTGCCTGGTCGGCCAATGAAAGCAGCCACCATCCCTAATGATCCACCCCCTGAAGCATGGGATTGGCGGGACCATGGGGCTGTCACGGGTGTCAAGAACCAGGTTGGTTTCCCTCCGCCCCACTATGGAAGCAGCTGCTTCCTCAAGGGGACCAGGTTAGGCTTAAAGTTTCCAAAGGGGATAAAAGTTCCACTGTCTCCCTGTGTGGGCTTGTTGCATGAGGTGGTGAGAAGCTGGAAGAAGGTAGTGATCCACCCTATTTTGTTTTGTTCTATGTAGGAATTTATATCCCAGCTTTGTATCAAATTGGGATGCAAGGCAGCTTACAACATCTAAAAAAGTCCTCATAAAATGAAAAGTAATAAAACTAATTGAAAGTAGTTAAAATACATCGAAACACATTTAGAACCAGCAGCTAAAGTACAGTTTGCCCCGACAACAGCATCTGCATCGTGCGATGCTTAGTTTTCAAAGGCCTGTCTGAATACAAAAGTCTTAGTCTGCCAGCAGAAGGATAACCAAGAGGGAGCCAGTTTAATCTCTCCTGGGAGAGGATTCCACAATCTGAAAGCAGCCGCAGCAAAGGTTCTCTCTCGTGTCTCCACCAACCATGTTTCTGATATTGATGGGACCAAGAGAAGGTGCTCACCTGAGGATCTTGGCACCCGGAAAGGTTCATATAGGGAGTTGTGGTCATTCAGGAAGCCTGGTCCCAAGCCATATAGGGATTTATAGGTCAGAACCAGCGCTTGGAATTGTGCCTAGAAGTGGACCAGTAGCCAGTGAAGTTGTTTAACTGATGTAAGTTGCCTTCTTCCAGGCTGCTTCTGAATTTTCTCCTTTTTCATCTTATGGCCAGTTCACACTATCTGGAGTAACTCTTTCCTTTCCCCAGGGTTCCTGTGGCTCCTGCTGGGCCTTCTCTGTGACGGGCAATGTGGAAGGGCAGTGGTTCCTCCGCAATGGCACTTTGGTTTCCCTCTCTGAGCAAGGTAGGGAATTCTTTGAGGAGGCCTGGCCTCTCATGTTTGGATCTGGGAGCTTTCTGGGCAGCAGGGCTAAAACAAAACAAAAAAACCAAAACCCTGTGAAGTCACTGGATATCCCTTGTTTACACGGCTGCATTGACTCAAATGTTTTACAGGTGGAGGGTGCTTGCATTCTCAAAGCATATTTTATTATTTTTTTGCTTTCATTTCCTTGTTATAACCCATCCTGAGATCACATATGGCGAGATGTAACTGCTTTGAGTTTTTTCTTCAGTCAAGTGGCATATAAATTTTTATGAAAGAAATGTCATAAAGAAATAAATTGGGAAGTGGGCTGACTTCAGGAGCAAGACCGGACATGCCTTTGGGTGCTCACCCTCTAGTTTCCAGCTGATCTGATTTCTGCTCCCTCCACAGAGCTGCTGGACTGTGACTCTGTAGACAAAGCCTGCGGAGGAGGACTTCCATCCACAGCCTACGAGGCTATCGAAGGGCTGGGTGAGTCGGCAAAATATAACTTGGTCTGCAGCTTGTTCCTCTGCATGTGCCTTGACATCCAGAGAATAAGATGTTTTGAGTGTTCAGACACTTGTTTTCACAGCAATCTCTGAACTGGAGAAACTAGGTGCCTTGAGCACAGTGGTGCTGGAACTGCTGGTTTGTTCCTGAGGCTAAAATGTAACCGAGTTTTGTCAGTTGCGTTTAGAGCATCATTCATGCCAGATCCTTCCCTTTTAGAAAAAATCCATTCCCTCTTTCTTGGGGCAAACCCTGAATTTTTCAAGAGTGCAGATGCTACCTTTACTGCAGTTCCTCACAGTGAGGTTGGAAGACGCTCTGTTTGTTCAGCTGTTTGATGACAAATGCAAAGTCCCTCTTCAGAACTGCTGGATTTTGGCTGCTGTTGTTCCTTGCTGCTTTTATTGTTGGAAGCTGCCTCTGGAAGTATTACAGTGGTGCCTCGCTAGACGAAATTAATTCGTTCCACGGGTCAATTCGTGTAACGAATTTTTCGTCTAGCGAGTCCCAGTTTCCCATAGGAATGCATTGAAACTTAATCAATGCGTTCCTATAGGCTCTGGGGGAGTGGCGGCGGCATGCGACGGGGCTTCGGAGAAGGTCTCCGAAGCCCCGTCCGATGCCAGCTGTGTGCGAGGCGGCTGGGGGAGAAGCTCTCTTCTCCCAGCCACTGCCTTGCCTGACTTTCCCGACATGGAGCGCAGCTTTGGAGACCTCCGAAGTTGCGCTCCATGCCGGCTGTGCGCGGTGAGAAGCGGCGGCGGGGGAAGCTTCTCCCGCCGCCGCCTCCCGCCTGCCTTCTCTGGTGTGGGGTGCAGCTTCGGAAGCCTCCGAAACTGCACCCCATGCCGGCTTTGCGCTGCGAGAAGCGGCGGCAGGGGAAGCTTCTCCCGCCGCCGCCTCCCGCCTGCCATCTCATGACGCTGGTGCACGGCGAGGCGGCGTGGGAGAAAAGCGCTTCTCCCCCCACCGCCTCCCGCCTGTCTTCCCCGGTGGTGCGCGGCGGCTTCAAGGGGAAGACAGGCAGGGGCAGCCGCCGCACCGCCGCATTTCGGCTCCGCCCCCCCTGGCAAAGGAATATTAGCTGTCAGCTTCCCGCACTGACAGCTGATCTTCCTTTGCCGCCTTCTATGGCCGTGCTTCGTAAGACGAAGTGGCGGTCATAGAAGTATTAGGGAATAATGTGTGTGGTGTTTTTAAAGCCACTCTTAGATCCTTATTCTGCACATCAAGAGCCCCGCCTGTACACGGTTTTCCTTGCCAGGTCATCACCTTCCTTGGTCTTCCTGATTCTCCTCTTCTTCCCCAGGCGGCCTGGAGACAGAGCGCGATTACAGTTATGAGGGGTTCGAGCAGAAGTGCGGCTTCTCCAAGGATAAGGTGGCCGTTTACATCAACAGCTCCGTAGCAATCTCCCGGGATGAGACAGGTACATGTCTGAGCCCATGGTTTGGGGTGCCAGTTAGTGAATCAAATTGTGGGCCTCTTAATATACCTAGAGAGATCTGGAACCCTCTGCTGTGGAATGAAGAAGGCCACTTGCTACTGCCTAGAGCAGGCATTGGGTAAACTTTCCCAGCCTCAGGGCTGCCTTCCCTCTTGGCCAAACTTCCAGAGGCCACATGCCAGTGGTATGTGGGGCCAGAGGCAAAAGTGGGCAGGGCAACAGATGTGACGGAAGTCAGCCATGTAAGAATTGGTGGAGATAGATATAGATATAGATAAAAAAATTCCTTCAGTAGCACCTTAAAGACCAACTAAGTTTTTATTTTGGTATGAGCTTTCGTGTGCATGCACACTTCTTCAGATACAGTGAAATGGAAGTTTCCAGGCACTTATGTAGAGAAGGGGTGGGGAGGGGTGGGGATGGGGAGGGGGGATCACTCAGAAGGGTGGTGGAAATGGGTGATTGACTGACTGATAGCTGTTGATGACCGCAAACGACTGCAAATGGTTTTGCATGAAAAAGCAAGGGTTGAGATGGCTGAAGATCGCTTATCATGTATAATGAGATAAGAACCCGATATCTCTGTTCAAACCAGGTCCCTCCATGGTTTTGAGCTTGGTGATAAATTGCAATTCAGCAACTTCTCTTTCCAGTCTATTTCTGAAATTCTTTTGTAGTAAGACAGCTACTTTGAGATCTTGTATAGAATGTCCTGGGAGATTGAAGTGTTCTCCTACTGGTTTTTCTGTCTTCTGGTTCCTGATGTCAGATTTATGTCCATTTATCCTTTGGCGTAGGGTTTGGCCTGTTTGTCCAATATAGAGAGCTGAAGGGCACTGTTGGCATTTGATGGCATACACAATGTTAGAGGATGAGCAATTAAATAGTCCTGAGATGGTATGTTGGATGTTGTTGGGGCCAGTAATGGTGTTGTCTGGGTGTATGTGGCAGCAAAGTTGGCATCTGGGTTTATTGCAGGCTCTGGTACCAGTGTCCATGTTAAGTCTGGTGGTTGTATTATTGTGGGTGAGGAGTTGTTTAAGATTGGGTGGCTGTCTGTAGGCAATGAAAGGTCTTCCTCCCAGAGCTTGAGAAAGGGAGCGGTCATTGTCCAGGAGAGGCTGTAGATCTCTGATGATGCGTTGTACTGTTTTAGCTTGGGAGCTGTATGTGATGACTAGTGGTGTTCTGTTATTTTCTTTTTTGGGTCTGTCTTGCAGCAGGTTCTCTCTAGGTATCTGTCTGGCTCTGTTGATCTGTTGTTTAACTTCATCAGGTGGATATTTTAGTTCTAAAAAGGTTTGCTGTAGATCTCTTAGGTGAGATTCTCTGTCTGTAGAGTTGGAACAGATGCGGTTGTAACGTAAGGCCTGGCTGTATACGATGGATTGTTTGGTATGTTTGGGATGGTAGCTAGAAGCATGTAGATATGTTTGTCGGTCAGTTGGTTTTCTGTATAAGGTGGTGTCTATACGTCCATCCTGTATTTTTATAGTAGTGTCCAAAAATAAAACTACTATAAAAATACAGGATGGACGTATAGACACCACCTTATACAGAAAACCAACTGACCGACAAACATATCTACATGCTTCTAGCTACCATCCCAAACATACCAAACAATCCATCGTATACAGCCAGGCCTTACGTTACAACCGCATCTGTTCCAACTCTACAGACAGAGAATCTCACCTAAGAGATCTACAGCAAACCTTTTTAGAACTAAAATATCCACCTGATGAAGTTAAACAACAGATCAACAGAGCCAGACAGATACCTAGAGAGAACCTGCTGCAAGACAGACCCAAAAAAGAAAATAACAGAACACCACTAGTCATCACATACAGCTCCCAAGCTAAAACAGTACAACGCATCATCAGAGATCTACAGCCTCTCCTGGACAATGACCGCTCCCTTTCTCAAGCTCTGGGAGGAAGACCTTTCATTGCCTACAGACAGCCACCCAATCTTAAACAACTCCTCACCCACAATAATACAACCACCAGACTTAACATGGACACTGGTACCAGAGCCTGCAATAAACCCAGATGCCAACTTTGCTGCCACATACACCCAGACAACACCATTACTGGCCCCAACAACATCCAACATACCATCTCAGGACTATTTAATTGCTCATCCTCTAACATTGTGTATGCCATCAAATGCCAACAGTGCCCTTCAGCTCTCTATATTGGACAAACAGGCCAAACCCTACGCCAAAGGATAAATGGACATAAATCTGACATCAGGAACCAGAAGACAGAAAAACCAGTAGGAGAACACTTCAATCTCCCAGGACATTCTATACAAGATCTCAAAGTAGCTGTCTTACTACAAAAGAATTTCAGAAATAGACTGGAAAGAGAAGTTGCTGAATTGCAATTTATCACCAAGCTCAAAACCATGGAGGGACCTGGTTTGAACAGAGATATCGGGTTCTTATCTCATTATACATGATAAGCGATCTTCAGCCATCTCAACCCTTGCTTTTTCATGCAAAACCATTTGCAGTCGTTTGCGGTCATCAACAGCTATCAGTCAGTCAATCACCCATTTCCACCACCCTTCTGAGTGATCCCCCCTCCCCATCCCCACCCCTCCCCACCCCTTCTCTACATAAGTGCCTGGAAACTTCCATTTCACTGTATCTGAAGAAGTGTGCATGCACACGAAAGCTCATACCAAAATAAAAACTTAGTTGGTCTTTAAGGTGCTACTGAAGGAATTTTTTTATTTTACTTCGATCCAGACCAACACGGCTACCTACCTGTAACATAGATATAGATGATATAGATATTGATATATATGAAAATATTTATATGCCGCAAATCATAAAATAAAAGCAATGTAAAATAATAACTATATAATATAAAAACACATTTATGATCAGATACCATCATCTAAGTGTTATGGAAAGATGCCTTCTTAATTGCTGGCATAAGCTTGATGGCATAGAGAAGAAGAAGAAGAGTTTGGATTTGATATCCCGCTTTATCACTACCCGAAGGAGTCTCAAGCAGCTAACAATATCCTTTCCCCTCCTCCCCCACAACAGACACCCTGTGAGGTGGGTGGGGCTGAGAGACTTCAGAGAAGTGTGACTAGCCCAAGGTCACCCAGCAGCTGCATGTGAAGGAGCGGAGATGCGAACCCAGTTCCCCAGATTACTAGTCTACCTCTCTTAACCACTACACCACACTGGCTCTCTCAGCGAGAAGTTCTCAGCGGGTGTTTAAAAAGAGCTGGCTGCTGAATTTCTGTTAGCAGAGAAGTATTATCATGGTCCAATAACACATTCTGGCCAAGAAAAAACACAGGGCAGGGTCAGAGAGACTTGTGGCCTTTGGGATGGATTTAGAGGCACCCCAGGCCTGCCCTAGATGTTCTCTGGACTTGATAGGTGCCCTTCTTGCTGCTTTTGTGGCTAAGAAACATTCAAGGCCACACATTTGGTACCTAACAGCTTCTCTGCTGAGCTGTCCTGCTACGATCTCTTGTTCTACCTGCTGCCACTATGCATGGGTGTAGGAAGTCCAACCAAGGCCAGGGAGAGAGGCAGCGTATCAGTATCTCAAATGCATGGCGATCCACATGTGTAAAATGCTTTCGTTTTCTGGGGCAGGGCCTGCAGCGCAGCTCCCATAAGCTCCCTCTCCTTCTCTTATATCTCTCTGCATCATAGAATGGCCTTGCATATTAACCAGTCACCTTCTCCGTTGCAGAGATCGCTGCCTGGCTGGCTAAGAACGGCCCTATCTCCATTGCTCTGAACGCCTTTGCCATGCAGGTGAGGGAGCCCCTGGAGGGAACATGCTTCTTTTCCCATGCTGCAAGCAACAGAGGTCACCCTTTTGGTCAAAAAACATTCCCCCCTCACATCATTTGTTGAGCGGGTGGGGAGCAAAATGAAACCCTCCCCAAAAAATCACAGCGGAGGGACAGAAATTTCTATGCAAGTTTGAGCTGGGAGTTGCCGCTTATCTACATTAACTTTGTGATGTGGCCATAGGTTTTCCATTTTCCCTTGCTTTTTTAAACTTAAAAAAAGAGAGAAAAGGAATCCTGGGGTACCTTTGGAGCTCTGCCAACTCCTGCCCTGTTGCATCACTCCCAAGGCATTCTGGGAAGTGTCCGGCAGGAAGCAATGCGAGACTCTCTGCACAGCTTTCTGCCAGCCACACTTCCTGGTGGAACCCAGTTAGGTAAGTGGCAATTCCCCTCTTCCCCCCTGAAAAAAAGTGTCTCTTGTCTTCAGAGGGATTATACTTTTGGAAAATGCTGGTGAGAATTTCACTCTAGAATGCTTCTTTCCTCATGGACACATTGAACAGATGCTGTGTGCTATGTAAATTGGCTTTGGTGTTGCAGCTGTGGGGAAAAAGGGGTGAATTCCAACTTAACCCGACTTTCCTTAATACACAGACAACTGTATGAGCACCGATTAAATTATCTAGCTAATTACTTAAAAACGTTAGAAAATCCGAGATATCGGTGGGCCTTCACTAGGGCTCGTTTCAATGCTCTACCCTCGGCGTTGTTAACTGGTAGATATCTCCAGATCCCGGTAGAACAGAGACTATGTCCTTCTGATAACAAGGAGATTGAATCTATAAGTCATGTCCTCCTGCATTGCACATTGTATCGAGACATGAGGAAGGAGTTAATTGAACCCTTGTTAAAAAACTTACCAGGCCGCTCAACTGAAACGCTTACTAGATACCTACTGTACTAGCAGATTTTAATCAAGGGTGTACTAAGAATGTAGCTAAATTTTGTTACTACGCGTCAAGACTAAGACACGCCGTGACATCAATCAATAACAGTGATAAAGCCGCCTATTAATTCATAGCGGATAACAGTGAAAGGGAACTATCCCTCATTAAATTTTAACCTAATTTTAATTTAAAATAGGATTATGAAACAGTATTGCTCAAAGATGATACTTAAGAACTATTTATTTTATGTATTATTGTTTTTTTTTCTTTTGCTGGTCTACGACCGTAATAAAGATATTATTATTCTTAAGGGGTGAATTCCATGCTAGGGGGCCATAGGGTCATGGAGTTGGATGGGAGCCCAAGGGTCATCTAGTCCAACCCCCTGCAATGCAGAAATCTCAGCATCCATACAGATGGGCCCATCCAACCTCTGCTTTAAAAACCTTTAGGGAAGGAACTGAAAATAAAGGTACCAATATCATAAAGCCATTGTGCATGTGTGACCAGGCTTTGGAATACGGTGTAAAGTTTTTGCTTTTGCTCGCCTTGCAAAGGATATTGTTCAGATGGGAAAAGCATGGGAAAGGGCAACCAAAATGATCTGGGCACCTTTCAGAGAAGATTACGGCGTTTGGGGCTCTTTAGCTTAGGAAAACCGCACGCGAGAGATGCATGGAATTTTGCACAGTGTGAACCAAATGGAGAGAGTGGGATTTCCCCCCCTCTCTTTCTCTTATTATACTAGGACTCAGAGCCATCCCTGATTCAGGACAGGCGAAATAAAGCCCTTCTCCACACAGAAATAGATCTTTCGAATTTGCAAGTGCTAAATGCAGCAATGGCCACTAATGTGACCGGCTTCAAAAACACAGGTTAGACAAATTCAAGGAGAATAAGGCTGGCAACAGCTGCTAGCCATGATGGTTATTTTCTGCCTCTGCTTCTTGGGAGGCAGCATGCCCCTGAATAACAGCTGAATCGCAGGCAGAGAGAGAGTATTGCTGTTGTCTTTGTGAGCTTCCTGGTTGATCACTGAGACACTGTCTGGTCTGATCCGGCAGCTAGCCCTGCTTGCATTTCTTTGACACGGCTTACTCTGGTTCCAAATTCGAATTGGCCTAGTCCAGTTTTTGTTGCTGATTGAGAGAGGGAGGGCTGAACACGAGGGAACAGATCCGTTCAGAGAGGCAAGGACTCCTCGCAGCTAGGACACATTTTACTGTCTTAGTAGCTTCACACATAGACCTTCATGCCCTCCCAAATTTCCTGAAGGCCCAAACATTGCACAAGGTGTAATATGTATGTATTAGGTTGTTTGGAGTCCAGGATTGTCTCTGATCCCTTTCCCCTTCTTCCCCTGTCCAGTTCTACAGGAGGGGAGTTTCCCACCCCTTCTTCCTGCTCTGCAACCCCTGGATGATTGACCATGCAGTCCTCTTGGTGGGCTACGGCACACGTAAGTAGCTACTTTTACTCGTGGGTGGAGGAGGGGGATGCTCCCAAAACGTGAGGGGGGGGGAGATTCATTCTAGAATCTCCATTCCTCCACCCTGCAGTTTAGCGTTCAGAAGTGGTCTCCATCTGTGTTCAATAAGCTTGCTTTACTTTGTTCTTTCTAATTTATTTGCGTGACCTATCTAAAACATTTTTTCGTGCCACCCTACCTCCTTTCTGAGGGACGCTGGTGGCGCTGTGGTCTAAACCACTGAGCCTAGGGATTGCCGATCGGAAGGTCAGTGGTTTAAATCCCTGCGATGGGGTGAGCTTGCGTTGGACAGTCCCAGCTCCTGCCAACCTAGCAGTTTGAAAGCATGTCAAAGTGCAAGTAGATAAATAGGTACCACTCCAGCGGGAAGGTAAACAGTGTTTCTCCAGAAGCGGCTTAGTCATGCTGGCCACATGACTTAGAAAAACTGTCTGCGGACAAACATCAGCTCCCTCGGCCAGCAAGGGAGATGAGCACCGCAACCCCAGAGTCATTCGTGACTGGACTTAACTGTCAGGGGTCCTTCACCTTTACCTTTTTACCTCCTTTCTAAAATGCTCATACAAAGAGTTTAGAAAAAAAGCAGATGAAACTTTAATTTACCCTAAAGCTTGCTCAGTTAAAACCTACTCATGTCTGGGCAAAATATATTAGAGCAGTTTTACTAGCGCTGGCACCTGATGTTTGTCTGATCTAAGTCCTTAGTTCTCTTTATTCCCAAAGTTTTGCTTCAGACTTCCCAGTTGTAACAGGTGTGACTAATAGAGGCTGAAGGAGAACTATAAGTGGGGAGTTTCCTTTCTTGTGATAGATGTTCAGAAGTGGGCAGGGAGTGGTGGGTGGATGGATGGAGGCAGGGGCATAGGAAGTGGGGGGCGGGTCGCCCCGGGTGCCACTCGGGGGGGGGGAGTGACAAGATGGCCCCTGCCTCCCCCCAGCTGTAGAGCGGCTGAGGGCACGCGCAGTCCGTATGGGTGCCGTCGCACGGCATCCGTATGGGCTGCCTCTCGCACAGCATCCGTATGGGCTGCTGCGCATGCGCACTCCATACAGGATGCCGCACATGCGAATTCCGTACGGGCTGCCCCGCCCCAGGTGCCGGAGAGGGTTCTTCTGCCACTGGATGGAGGAAGCAGGAAGGGTCAAGAATGAATTCCTTCCTGCTTGCAAAAAGCTGCTGGCTTCCATCCGAGGATGGTGCAGAGATCAGATCCGTCTTAAGCCACTTCAAGAGATCGATGAATTGAGAGAAAGGGGGGTGGATCTCTCTTGAGCAGGCATCCCCAAACTTTGGCCCTCCAGATGTTTTGGACTACGATTCCCATCATCCCTGACCACTGGTCCTCTTAGCTAGGGATCATGGGAGTTGTAGGCCAAAACATCTGGAGGGCCGCAGTTTGGGGATGCCTGCTCTTGAGGGATAGATGGAGGATTTTATAAAAATTTATATGCTGCTTTGGAAAAACAACCCCAAAGCGGTTTACTGCTTGCTCTACCCCTGATGACTCTCTTTCTGTTTCCACCTGTATGCACACACAGGGGGCCGTACTCCATTCTGGGCGATCAAGAACAGTTGGGGAGAGAACTGGGGAGAGAAGGTAAGCATTCTTCCAAACTCACCTGGGCGACCTTTTCCCCCGCTCTTGGCAATCTCTGTTCGCATTGTAAGGAAGGGGCTGATACACTGAAAGCTCATGAGTCAGGCTTGGCTTTCTCCTCAGTGTAACTGCCTGCTGCCGACCCCCTAACCCAGTGTCTCTTTGCTTGACAGCGCTTTTGAGGCAAGGAGGAGCCGGTGCCAGGGTATGGCTGACTTCTGCTTACATTGTGCTGGCCAATGACCTGCTCATGTGCAGGCAGAAGGCAGATATGTTTATATTTATTTCACAAAATGTAAGCTCCGTACAATCACATTTTATGTAGAGGTTCGAGCCCAAGGGTTCTGCATATGCACGAAAATTGAAGTAAGGTAGATGGGGAGAGATAATCCCCAGTAAGCAAGGCAGAGAGCTTAGAAGCTCTTTCCGCCCCAGCTAACTGCAAGTGGAACTGCATGTTCACCCCAGAAATAAGCATCTTTGTAAAATGAGCCAAATTGAAGCAGAATCCATTGTTGGAGTGTCAGAACGCATAGACAGAAAGCAAAAAAGCGTTTTATGGCTTTATTTCGCTTCGTTGCTTACTCTTGAGTAGAACTGCATGTTCACTCCAGAAATAAGCATCTTTTTAAAATGAGCCAAATTGAAGCAGAATACATTGTTGGAGTGTCAGAACGCATAGACAGAAACCTCTCGTAACATGAGGCGTGCTTTCTCTAATGGCGCCTCCCGCTGCTGCCGCGCCGCGACTTCCGCTCGCATCCCGGGGCAAAGGTCGCAACAAGGGGCATCTACTACCGGGTTAGCAGATCGCGTAACCCGCAGCATTCGTAAAACCGTCAATGAAAACTGCCAAAACCAGCTTTTAAAAACTTTACTACAAACAATTAAAAACACATTCTACATATTTGGCTAGGTTTCTGTAAACAAAAAAAGGTTTTCGAAGGCACTGAGAAGAGTACAGGGAAGGTGTCTGCCTAGTGTCAATGGGTAGGGAGTTCCGAAGTGTAGGAGCTGTCACAATAAAAGGTCTATTTCTTACAAATGTGCAACAGGTATTATGTGGCATCTGTAACAATACCAGTTTCACAGATATAAGTGGGGTGAGGTGATCTCGCAGGTAAACTGGGTAGCAAATGGTCAACTAGTGCAGATCTCTGACCAGAGGTGTTATATGCTGATGGTGTCCTGTCAGTAATTGTGCTGCAGCATTCTGCACTAACTGCAGCTTCCCGATCAAGCACAAGGGGTGCCCCACAAAGAGTGTGTTGCAGTAAGCCAATCTTGAAGTAACCAATACTGTGTGGCTAGGCTTTCCTGGTCAAGGAAGATCTGTGCTACTTACTGACAATTGTCCCGTGTCTCTTTTCAGGGCTACTACTACCTGTACCGTGGCAGCCACGCCTGTGGCATGAACTCAATGTGCAGTTCTGCAGTGATAGAGTAAGCCTCTCGGGCCCCTTGGCTGCCTCTGGTCCAAATCATCAACTTGCTGGCTTTCCACCCAGCACCAAGATGAAGATCAGAGCACCTTCCCTGTACATAATTCCGACCCTGTTTACCAATTTCCCTTTCCAAATAGCCCTGGTTAGGCCTAGTGCATAACTGAGAAGACCTGGCCCCTGCTTCTGCCTGCTGCTATGAATGGTAGAGATTGGAGGTAGCATGTCCTAGGATAGGACCTTAACCTTGCTGAGATCCTTCAACCAGGCCAGGATTGTGTTTAAAGGGTGCTCCCCTTTCCAGTAGGAGCAGATTCCTTTCCCCAACCCTCAGTGAAGGGGTACTTGGTGCCTGGGCAGATGCACAGAGGATGGTGAAGAGGACTTGCTCCTCTGAAATGGTTAGGTCATCAGCTGCTGCTCGCTGTGAGCCTCCTCTTTTACCTTGGTCCATCCTGAGCTGCTTTTGGAAGGCAGACTGGGAATTGGAGCTGGGGAGGAAGGGGCAGCGATCTAACTACCAGCTCCCATCCCAACACCCTCTCCAAAAAGCAGGTCTCATTACTGTTTCCTAACCATGGGCCTCTTAAATTTGGGCCATAGCTCAGTAGAAGAGCACCCACTTTGCACGCAAAAGGTCCCAAACAGTTATAGAATCTCATACAGTCCTGGAATGGTAGAGTTGGAAGGGGACCCAAAGGGTCATTTAGTCCAACCCTCCAATCCTCAGGAGGCAGGGCTAGGGAAGGCCCCTCTCAAGTTGAAGAGCTGCTGTGTAGATGGACAGCAGACAGTCTGACTTGCTCTAAGGAAAGCTTCCTGTCTCCATACAACTTGGGGAACTAGCTAGCATTTAAGACAAGATGTTCCAAGGAACTTCACAACTCACACAAGCCCCCTTAAATAAGTGCAGGTGAATTTTCCCTTCGCTGTGGAGATGAGGGGAGCACATTTAACACGCTTATTTCCCAGGAAGTCAGGGGCTGCTTCTTTTTGCACTCTCCAAGTCTTCCCGCCCCCCTTAGGAATTGTAGCACTGATAAATGCCCCCCCAATGGGGTACCCTTGTTTCCGTTAGCTCAAGTCTTCCTCTGCTTCTGGAAGACTTGACATGGTGGAGTCACAGCCATGCAAGACAGTCTTGCCTGGGGCTGGGCGGCTCCGCTAGCCTGTAGGGAAAGTAACCATTCCAGTATTGGTCAGCTTTTGCACTTAGATGCCATGAAGCCCTTCTCCCTGCACCCACTACAAAAAAGAGGTCAAACCCAGCCCACATTTTTTTTAGCTTTAGCTGCCCTGTATTAATGTTTGCTGCTAGAATGGAAATGTTGGTGGAAGGTTTGACGGCAATGCTGAGAGGTGATCCCTAGCTTGGTCAGTCCTAAGCACCACCTACAATGCAAAAGACCTTCTCCTCCAAGGAATCCTACTTGAGTATTCCTCCCCCCCCCCGCACTGTTGCACTGAAGGCTTTTGGGGAGTGGATGGCATAACTAGCACTTGCAAAATGGTTGCTATAGAACAGGCATCCCCAAACTTTGGGCCCCCCCAGATTTTTGGACTACAATTCCCATCATCCCTGACCACTGGTCCTGTTAGCTAGGGATCATGGGAGTTGTAGGCCAAAACATCTGGAGGGCTGCAGTTTGGGGATGCCTGCTATAGAAAGTGTTTTTCCTTTGATTGCTGCTCTGAACACCCCACCCCACCCTGAAAAAGCTGTTTCCCCTTCAGGGACTCAAATCTCAGCCAGAATGGCTTGAAAGTGGCTGCAAAAAAAAAAGTGTTTCTGGAAGACGCAGCTACTCAGGTGGCTGTGCCTTCTGTCTGTTACTTAAAAGATGCAGCCTTTGGTGTTTCTGTAATTTGCACACTAATAAATATTGATGGACTCTGAACTAAAGTGTCTGTGTGTTTCAGGGGTGAGGGCAGTGTGACGCCTGGAGTCTTGAGGGAGGGAGACTAGGTTTACCTCCTGCTAAGTACTCCTGAGTAGGTCTTGCCAGCATCCTTCCAAGGCGGATGAGAGACAAAGGGGGTGAGAAATCATCAGAACAGGCTTATTTCAGAGGCAGTGCTTTTTTTCTTTAAACAAACGTTTAGGGGTACGCTCATTTTCTTACTCATATTGAAATACTGCCCCTCAATGAGGCAAAACTTAGATTCACAGAATGTTTAGGGTATGTAAATGGCCAGAAAAAAAACACTGCTCAGAGAAGTGGTGTCAGCATTGACACTGACTTCCAACAAGATTTTGCTGGAAATTTACACAAATGCCAGGGGCGGGAAGGTTGTCCATGGGGGTGCTGCCTCAGGGGCTTCTGCCACCAGAGGCAGCTGCTTCACCCTGCCTTGAGTGGGCCAGGTCTTCATTCCACTGTTGAACAGCTCTTACCATCAGAAAGTTCTTCCTTGCCATTTGAAGCGATTGGCTTGGGTCCTGCCCTCTGGAGCAGCAGAAAACAAAGCTTGCTCCATCTTCCATGTGGCAGACCTTCAGATATTTGAATCCATCCTCCTGAATATTGATCGCCGCTGTCATGGATGACACTAACAGTCTACAGAGGGCTTGGGAAGATGGACTGGCTTTGGAGAAACGTGAACAAACATTGCTACGCAGTCCAAGACCGGCTTAAAAATAACAGCTTAAATATAAAAGGCAGCATTTAAAGCGCTCTTTGGATGGCATTGGCCACCCTAAAGCTCCACTTCGTTAGCAATTCAATCTTACCCCATATTGGAGAGATGGTGGCACTGTTGGCTCTTGCTCACATGATGGGATTGTGCTCCAGTTCACAATTTTTGTTTTAGCTCCTGCTTTAGCAGCACATGATAAGTTAGTTGTGGTGTTACTAGCAACAGCTTGTATGGAAATAAAGCCTTTCAATGGAAAACACCAGGGAACCTTTGGGTGAAAAGATGGACGGGCAAGAGTTTGAGAAGTGGCTTTGTCTGAAAAAGCTGATGCCACATGGAATTGTGTATGTTGAGATTCCTGTATTATAGTTGGTTGGACCAGACGACCCTCATGGTCCCTTCCAACTCCACAATTCTGCATCTGGTTCCCCTTCGTTTCCATACGTGACCAGATCTGCACCAACATAGTCCCCCCCCCCCCCAACAACCACTCAAGTTTCTCTTTGGGGAGGTTGTTTAGGACAAAACGGATGCTTTGGGTTATTTTTGTTTTTCTTTCGCCCTCTCTTGCACAAGTCAGCAAGGCTGTTATCACAACAAGTCATTGACGACAAGTCCATTCTGAAGTGGCTGCACCGCAGTGCTCTTAACTCAAGTGGGGAAGTTTTTAAGCACAGCACTCCGGGAAGGAAAAGCGTGACGCACCCGGAAGTCGGGTCCAGAACAGCCGGAAGTAGGAAGTTCTCGCTTCTCACGCTTCGGAGGGGACGAGAAGGCGCCAGTTCTTAAGCAGGTATCGACCAAGCGTTATTATTACTACTATCGATCAAGCGACGGGCAGGGCTGGAGATTTGGGGGCGCAGGAGGCTCCGAAAGGGTGGGTTCAAAAACAGGTGAGAGCCCCCTACTGCCTTCCTAAGGGCGGGGGGTGGGCCGGTCCTACCTCACAGGGCTGTTGTGGTGCTTGCCGAGTGTTATTTATTTCATAAAATTTATACGCGGCTTGATTGTAAAAGGAACAAACAAACGAAAGCGGCTTGCAAAAACAAACAAGCAAACAACGCCCCCCCCCATTAGAATAATCAATAAGAAAAACTAACGAACAATAATTTAAGACTTTAAGAGTTAACACGCAAACCGCTTTGGGTGCTTAAATATAGAGCACCAAAGTGCTATGTAAGCTCTATGAGTGGATTCCAACTAGACCTGGTCTGAATAGAGATATTGGGTTCTTGTCTCATTACACATACTAAAACTATTTTTGGTCATCTGCATACTATCCCTTGCTTTTTCCTGTAGGACTAATTGCAGTCGTTAACAGTGTCAACATGTTTACCATACCCTTTGAGCCAATCACCCATCTCCTACTACCCTTCTGAGAAATAACCCACCCTCCCACTATATATAAGGGCCTGGTGACTTCTGCTTCAGTGTATCTGAAGAAGTGTGCATGCACACGAAAGCTTATACCAGAACAAACTTAGTTGGTCTATAAGGTGCTACTGGACAATTTTTTATTTGTTTTTATTTCGACTGCGTCAGACCAACACGGCTACCTACCTGCATCTAGCTTACTCCCAGTAAGGGTTGCCAGGTGTTGAGTATCCCAGACCTTGAGATGTGAGACGTCTTAGTTTAGAGAAAAGGCAAGTAAGAGGCAACATGATAGAAGTGTATAAAATTCTTCATGGCATGGAGAAAGTGGATAAGGAAAAGCTTCTCTCCCTCTCCCCTAATGCTAGAACTTGTGGACATTAAATGAGGCTGCATATTGGATGAATAAAAGGAAGGATTTCTTCACACAGCACATAGTTAGACTGTGGAACTCCCTGTGGAATAGAGGATGTTGGAATAAATCACACATGCACACCCCAAAAAACCCAATGCTTTGTGTCCTCCAGATGTTTTGGACTACAACTCCATACATCTGGGGCTGATGGGAGTTGTAGTCCAAAACATTTGGAGGGTGCCAGGTTGAGGAAGGCTGGACCAGATGAATCTTTTCTTCAGATCCAGCAAGGCAGTAATTGTAACATAGATAAATCAACCGGTATGAAGGATCAATGGCAGTTCCCAGTGGTAGAACATCCATGTTCAAAAGCAGTGTACCTCTGAGCCCCTGAGACTGTCCTTGCGTATGACTTGTTGTTGTTGTTGTTGTTACATCTCTCCACACTCACCCTTCAAGCTCTTCCAGAACTGTGAATGTACCAGAGAGTGAAATTAGCACTGGATCCACAGCCCTTGAACTTGGACGACATTGGCTGTTGTTGGAAACAGGTCAGTTTTCTGTGGATCCTCACCCCCACTCCTGTACAGAGAAATTTCCCCCATCACTGAACACAAGGGAATTCATATGGAGGTACTTTGGTCCCATCCATTCTTATGTTTTAAACTAGAGGGTTATCTGGCTGGCCTGCCAAGAGTTGTGGGCAGGAGGGTGGTGAGAGAACAGGCCTTTTCTCTGGTGCCCCGATTGTGGAATTCTCTCCTCAGGGAAGCACTTACATTGTCATCCTGACACCAGATGATGTTTTTATTCTCCTTGGTGCTTGCTCTTCTATTTTTTATATCTGTTCATAATTTGGGTGGGCTGGCTGGGTATCTTATGGTGCATGATTTTTTTTGGATGAACACTTTTTTTTGCCCATCTAAATATTTTTTCCTCAATATCGTTCCAATAACATCCTCATTATAACAATGCCAAATTTATTCAATTAATACTATTATTAAAACCAATTATTAATATACCAAATTATATAATTTAGCTAGGCCCCCCTGTTCCTCTCCCACCCAGAGAAGAATTCAAAGAATGAGTTTCCCCCACCACTCTTTGTTTATCTCCATCTGCCTCTTCCTGCGATGTCGAGGAAGACCTCCATTCCTGGTGCAGGCGGAACAGGATGAACACTTTTAGCATAGATTTTTCATTCTGATTTTTAAAATTGTATATTTCAGGAGTAAGCAACCTAGTGCCCCAATGTTTTGGACTACAACTTCTTTCACCGCTGGCCATACTGGAATGGGCTTATGGAAGTTGTAGTCTAGGAACATTTGAAGGCCACTGCATTGGCTACCCCTGGTATATTTTGCATGCCATTGTCCCTGTAAAACACTTTGCAACTCCTTCCAGTAGTGAGAAGCAATATGTAAACTGAATGAATTAAAAATGAGGAGCAATTGGACCTGGCTTCCATTATCTCCCAGCCCCATGCAGTACGCCACCTGTTCTAGTTGATATTTCCACTTCTAAAGCACTTGTGATGCTCTTCCATTCATTATTCAATTCAATTTATTTTGGGCAGCCTCCTAGAACGTGGGCGTATTCTGCAAACGGCTCCTTGCATCATCCCGGCCCCGGCAGAGGCACGGTTCCCCAGGGCTAACAGAACAGCATGTCCCAAGCCACAAAACGCAAGCATGTGGTGAAAGAAGTCCTTGAAGAGTATGTGGTGCCTTCAGAGAGGCAGCAGATCGTCCGGGTGAGAACAGAGGCCTCCCCCTGTGCATCTCCAGCCTGGACTGACCATGGGCTCCCAGATGTCATCGCTCATTTTCTGTCCTGATTTTTGCAGTGCTGTTTCTAGCAGCTGTGTTCCACCCAAGACAGCTGTAGACTTGGTTGTTGTACATCATCATCCCTCATGCTAGTGCCTTCCGGATGTTTTGGACCGCACCTCTCAGCAAGCCCCAGTTAGCTCAGCTGCTTTGGACAACTGCTCTCAGCCGAGCTTGCTGGGAATCACAGGATTCGTAGTCCAAAACATCTGGACGTTGGGGAGGGCTGTCTTAGATCTGCATTAACCCTAATTATGGATCTGGGGCAGCTTTTTGCAGGAGATTGTACTAGATAACCCTTTAATCCCCTCCAAAGCTACAGTTGGTTCTATTGCCTCCCTCTGTTCATCTTATCTATAGCTGGACGGTTCAAAAGAGGTTTGGCTCTTCTTACCCTGCAGGAGAGGAAAGCAGAGTGGGTGGGTTTCAAGCCAGTCGAACAGAAAGGGCCCCTTTTATGGACTTACAGTGATGGTTGCTGTTAAACCCCAGCACAACTTACAGTGTGGTGGTGGTTGTTTTGCCTATCTCCTCCAGGTGGTGGGGACCCCTGGCAACAATCTCCATGAGGTGGAGACATCTGAAGGGACGCGGTTCCTTGTGAGCATGCCCACGAAATTCCGCAAGAATATCTGGATCAAGAGAGGTGAGTGGCAAAGGCTGCTGTCCTATTGAGCCAATTGAGTTCAGTGGCAGGTGGGATTGTTAGTTTCATTTTCCCTAGAACCTCTCCCCCTTTTAAATTTTTGGCCATGCACATGAAGCTGAATACGCACCAGGTAAATGCACATAGGCTGTGGGCTTAACATAGACACACACTTATCTTTTTCTCCCCTCCCAGGTGACTTCCTATTGGTAGATCCCATAGAAGAAGGGGAGAAAGTGAAAGCTGAGATTAGTTTTGTCCTCTACAAGGACCATGTTCGCTACCTGAAAAAGGAAGGATACTGGTAAGGACCAAGTACCCACTGGTGACACTCAGAATCCCTGCAATCAAAATAGGGTTCAACCCTCAACAACCCCCCCCCCCAAAAAAGATTTGAGAAGCAGGAATCAATACTCCCTCCTCGCTCCCAGCCAAACAACAAAAAAAGATAGAAACTGGAAGGGGTAGGAGGTATTGGAGGGTGGCAGGGGCTGTCTGTAGGTATCAAGTTGGACCCCCACAAAAAGAAAACTTAAGCAGTTGCTGCTAGGTTTATTGCCACCCAGCTCTCTTCCCTCCAGCAGTAGTAGGAAAGGAGCTACTGACAACACCCCTGAAGCCTGCTAGGCCAGCCTCCCCCACAACCTGGTGCTTTCCTAATATTTTGGATTACATTTCCTATCATCCCTGACTTTGGGGCTGATTGGCCGATGGGAGTTGGGAGTCTAAACCACCCCAGTGCACCAGGCTGGGTGAAGGGTATGTCCCGGCTGCTGGTGTGATACACTTTCCTGACTTGTTTTGTGCAAGGGGAATGACCCATCTCTTCTGCAGCTCCCACCTTTGTCTTGGAACCATCCCTTTGTAGGCTCAAATGTACCCTCCAAACTACTAAGCTACCAATATCCCAGGCTGCCCTCTCTCCTGTTTCTTTCTGCAGGCCTGAGGCCTTCTTGGGTGGTGTGGCAGGAGCTCAGAGCAGTGCTAAAGACAGGTGAGTTTGGGAATGGAACTCCTGTGATGTGTTTGTGTGGAGGGTAGGAGAGCACTCTGCGGACCTCCTCTCTCTCACCTCTAAGGTGTTGTTGTTGTGATTAAGTATTATTGTTAATTATTACAATTAATTTATTGCCTTCTAAACCACCACATAAGATAAAGAACAACATATACAGTCGTACCTTGGAAGTTAAACGGAATCCGTTCCAGAAGTCCGTTTGATTTCAAAAACGTTCAAAAACCAAAGTGTGGCTTCTGATTGGCTGCAGGAAGCTCCTGCAGCCAATCGGAAGCCCTGTCAGACATTCGGCTTCCAGAAATAGTTCACAAACCGGAACAGTCACTTCAGGGTTTGTGACGTTCAGGAGTCAAAACGTTCGGGAACTTCCAAGGTAAAACTATACATTTAAAACAAGATTAAAACAAGTGAACACTTGTGGTAAAGACCCATTTATCCAGCTGAGAAAGCCTGTTGGGACAAAAATGTCTTCAACTGCTTCTGGAAAGTGCGGATCATGGAAGTCTGTTGCGTTTTAACACGAGACGTTACCCACAACAGGCCACACATTTACACAAAGCAAGAAAAAGGGGAGGCAAGGACAAGTTATAAAAGTACAAAAATTAGGCTGGATGTTGTAGCCAGCTCTTAGTAGTCCTACTTTGCTTCTGATGATGTGTTTTAATTGTTATAAACTGCACCCTGGGATCTTAGCATGAAGGGCGGGTAATAAATTGAAGTAATAATTAGAGAGAAGTTTACGCTAAGAGCGCCTTCTGTCTTTCTTCCTTTAGCAGGGATGGGCCACAGAGCCCACCACGTTCTGCGGGGGAGGAAGACTCTGAGGACGATGATGCAGACTTGTTTGTGAATACAAACAGGGTGAACTACAACTACTTGGAGAGTGAAGACAGCAGTGACTCGGACGAGGAGGAGAAGTGACAGGTCAAGCCAGTCTGGCGGCTTCCATACTTTCCTCAGAGAAAAGGGGCATCACCTCAAAGCCCATCCTCTTGTCTAATAGGGTTAGCTGTTTGTCCCCTTTTTCTGGAGGGGGGGGGCGCGTGTACTTGCAGGAGCATATTGGAGCTGCTGTATTGCAGGCAACAACGACAACAACAAAATTGGCTCAGCCTGTTAGCAGCAGCCATAGCTCATTCCTTGAGGAACTTTGACCTTGTCTTGACCAGATGCCTCTTCTGTATTCCAGGCCTCTTTCCCTTTCTCCCTTTGCCTTATACAATGTGTATGTCCCAAACCCAGACCCTGCCTGGCATGCCAGGTAGCAGTTTTGCAATAGGTCACAAGCTTCAAGATACATTGATCATTTTGAAGCGGCACTCCTTTCCTCTAAAAGTGGGCTGGCCTACATTAAGAGATGGTCAGCACACAACGGGAGCATCCAAGAGCAAGTCGTATTTAATAGGCAAGTGCTGAAGTAGATGGCATTGGGGCTGGTCTCAGCTCTTTCTATCAAAATTCTCAGCACCAAAGCCATTCCTGGGTATCGCTTGAGGCTCAAATCACCTTGCCTTCTATTTCTCCTCCTTCACATTTGCTAGATTTGGCTCCTGAGAGGCAAGGGGACACCCACAGCGAGTGACTACTTCTCTTTTGTATTATAATATTCAACAAATGTTTCAATAAACTTTAAAGAGAGACTGGGGGTGAGAGCACTCTTGTTTACAAGTGGGGCCTTTGTGTGAGCTTGCTAAAGCAGAGGGGGGAGGAGGGGAAGGTTCATCTTAAAAACACTGCGCAAATTGCTTTCTGTGAAGTTTTTAAACCATGTAAATACAGGAAAGCAGCTAGGCGGAACTTTAGCTAAGGGGGTTAAATGCTTTACTGTGTGAGGAAAGGGGAATTGTAGAGAAGCTGCATTCTTTCCAACTGCCTTCTAGGTAAAAGATGCAGGGCAGCGCCCCATGCCTGAAAGACTCTCTTCGGAAGGGAAGCAGACGTAAATAGTAGCAGCAAGGTTTCCTGATGACGCCAAACTGTTTGGGGTGGTTAAAACGAAGAAGGGATTGCAGAAAGCTCTTTGAACGGTGGCATGGGTAATAAAATGTTAAAGGTGGTGGAAAATAAAGAAATGCAATGCTAATAAGGTCTGAGCAGGCAGTGACTGAACAGCAAAGAGATGTGGGGCTTGAGGTGGATAACTTGACGAACTTGTTAATCAAACAGTGGCTGTGAAAAGTGTGAACTCTGTGTTGGAGATCATTAGGAAATGAAACAAACTGCCACTATCATAATACATTCCATTTATGACCACAGTTGGGGTGGGGGGTGGGTTATGTAGCTTTGGATGATGGGAACTCGAGTCTACCAACATTACAGAGGAACACAAGGCCTCCTTAGAGTGCACACCAGCCTTTACGAATCTGGTGCAATCAGATATTGATGGGACTATTATTCCCGTCAGCCCCACACAGCATAGCATGATGGGAATTGCAGCCCAAGAGTTGCAGAGCAGCAGGTTGACAAAGGCTGCTCTACACTAAATGGCGGCAGCAGCTTTTTCTCAGTCCTGCTTGGGAGAGAACCTGAAGGTTTTCTGCAAGCAAAGCAGGCCCCCTTGTTCTCCTGCCCTCTGCTGCCAAGCAGCTTTAGATGGAACCAAAGTTGCTGAAGATTGTACCATTTCAAGTGGAGGCTTACTGGACATTCCCTGACTAAGCCAATTTTCTATATGCAGGGAATGCACAAGGAGCCATCAGTCCCATGAGCCTCTTAGCTGCAATCTGAAGTGATAGAGGGGAAGATTATATGTATGTAGCCCATTGTGTACTCCCCATTTCATCGGCCAGCAAACACAGCATTTTAAACTCTTGTTCATACCGGGACAGTAGAAGGAAGAGGCTCAACAGTGAGTGAGGAAGCAGTTACTTTTACTTAAGCTATTTGGTTTCACATATATAGATACAAAAAAAATGGTGCTAAAAACTCAGCTCCACAACTATATACACCCCCTCCCCATATTTCAAAGTGGGGAAGGGACACGATGAACACGTTTCCTTCAGGAAGCAATGGACCTAGGCCCTCTGCGGGGACCCTGGCCACAGTACTGCTCTCCGCAGAATCCTGAGCAAACATTTCTCTCCAATGCAGAAAGCAAAGACCTTTATTTGGTGATGGTGTTTCTGTGAAGGGGGAAGAGAGAGAATAACCAGTTAGCAAAAGGCTTGGATGCAGCAAGCGAGAGAGACACCACCTGCCCACTCCTCCTCCAGAGAATGGAGAAGCAGATCTTAGCCCCTCTCCCCTAGCAGGGAAAATGAAAGGGGTGGAAACAGCAGCTACAAAGCCATAATCCATCTGGTTCAAGCCTCTGCCACACGCTTCCTCGTACAGATGGCTTAGGGTACACAGCACACCATGAGCATTTAGTACTGCCCCACACTCTGCAGATGTGAGGACTGGCTGCTTGAGAGTGACTTGTGGAGATATTTTCAGGACTTTATCAAGGCAGACAGGCTGCAGAGTCACCCACAGAGAAGGCTGCCTCCCTTCTCCTTAGCAGGAAGGATTCCCCACCTGGCACCCCAGTCTCTCTCACACCAGCCCCAAGACATCCCCTCCCCCTGCAATTCCTTACGCATTCATGCTCTTCCCGCTGCCACTGAGCACGATGTAAGGAGTCTTCTGGGCCTTCTGCTTCTCCTGCAGCAAAGCCACTGTGCCCAGAGGGGTGTCGCTGGAGCTCATCTTTTTCAAGAGCTGGAGGAAGAGGAGACAGATCCAATCAGGACCACTTCCCTCACCATCCCTGTACTCCTGCCCTCTGCACAATTCCTCTCCCTAGTCGATGTCTCACACAGTCACATAAAGAGGTACATTTCAATGGCTGGGCAAAAGCTACCCCTCCCACTTCAGCAGGCCCTGGAGAGACCCATCATTTTGGGGAACAGGCAAATGGGGCGGTCTCAGATCCTCCACGCTACTGGAACCGGCCAGTGCCTCCCTCTCCCTTCACTCACCGCCTCCTCGTCTAGTTTCTTCATGCGCCGCTCGGTCTTCATCTTCCCAGAACCCTTCCCGTGGAAGCGGTGAGAGAGCTGTCGGAATGCCTGGAGCAAGAAGAAGACCGGAGGGTTAAACAGCTTCAGCTGGCTTGGCTGCCGCACCTCAAGCAGACCAAGGCTGAGAACTAAGACCACAGATGCCTATTAGTTGAGACTGAGCCAGCCTTGCCCAACCAGGAGCCCCCCAGATGTTTTGGACAGCAGTTTCCACTAACCAGCCAACACACACAAAATTCTTTTATCAGGCAGCTGCCCTATTGAGAACCAGTTACTCCTGGAAGGGAGGAAGCTGCTCCATTAAAACTGCCTTGCTTGGTTTTATTATACCATATGCAAAGTATGCTCTGGTTCGCCAGAAGCGGCTTTGTCATGCTGGCCACATGACCTGGAAGCTGTACGCTGGCTCCCTCTGCCAATAAAGCGAGATGAGCGCGCAACCCCAGAGTCGGTCACGACTGGACCTAATGGTCAGGGGTCCCTTTACCTTTACCTATGCATAGTATACCATAATATAAGCCATCTATCATACCAGAAGAGGGCTGATAGCCCTGCCTAGTAATACCTCCTTGGGTGTGAGTTTGCGCCCAGTCTCATCTACATATTCTATTTTCACATCTGGCTTGTAACCGTCCTTCTCCTTGAAGTCTTGAGTGAAGCCCCGGTATTCTTCGCGCCGGCTGTATTTGTCATCAATGGCCCTGTGTAAGGAGAAGGAGGGAACAGAGCAGCCTTAACCTCACTGGCCCAGCCTGGCAAATACAGAGTCTTCAGCTCTGCTGGTTTAGCCATGTTTAGAAATTTCCTACCCCAGGCTATCTGGTTCCAGGGATGTCCCACCTCCACCCTTTGAAGCATCTCTGCCTGCCTGATTTAGCACTGGAGAGCCAGGAGCTCCTTCCCCCACCCACCAAGCCACTCACATTTTGTCCTCAATGCAGTAGACTGCTGATGGCAGCGACTTATTGGGTGCCTTCACTCTTGCCACCTTCTGCACGGTAGTCTCCAGCAAGCCTGGTGAGGAGGAGAGAGAGAAAAAGGACTTGCAATATCCTACGCATGCAGCCCTCTTGGAGGAGGAGTGCCAGAGGACACGAAATGCAGGTGGTGCCCCCTCCTCTACACCAAAGGAAGGCTAACCTACAACACAGGCCTGCAGGTGGCAGGAAGGCTCTGGCCAGCCCCTCACCCCCCCCCCAAGGCCTTACCTTTGTTTTGGCAGAGCAAAAGAGCAGCTGCCAGGCCCCGGTTCACAATGGGCTCCTCGTCCAAGATGGTGGTGGAGGATGCTGAGAACTGCATAACAAAAGAGGGGGGGGGATCACGCTCAGCTCACCCTGCCTGTACTGACCCACTTGAATTTATGCTCCAGCAGATGCCTTCAGCACATTTGGGTGGGAAATCCCTTGGAATCCCAGTTTTACAGAAAGGAAATGTATATCTTAGTGGAATCCGACTGAAGACACCATGCACTGTTTGCTGTTCTCTCCTTTGAATTTGGAGCCCACAGGGAAATTCCTCTCACCTGATCCTCAGTTGTATCCAGATCAATAACTTCAGGAAGTAGTCACTGAACTTCTAAGATGATGGACAACTGCACATTATACACTTGGTAGCTATATCTGCACTGGCAGCTTAGAAACGTTCTGGCCGTATCGGGAATTATAATGTATTATAAATCTAAACCCGTGTTTTGTTACCTGTAAGAGGAAGGGAGTACAGGGAACCCCCTCCTCTAATCAGGAGCAGCTCATCGACTAGTAGTCATGAGAGCGCAGACTCGGCAGAGGCAAGGCAGGAAATAGGAAGAGGGGACCGGGGCTCTGACAGCCCGGGAGAGCATGAGCCCCACAGCCAGGAACGGAGGGAGGAGAGCAGGGGGGAAAGGGAAAACATGGAGCGCAGACCTTTGCCCCCGGTTCCGGAATTAAGGAAAAGACGGAAAGGGAGGAGACTGTCCGTCCCGCGCCTTTTATGTTGGAAAAGGGGGCGCAGGGGGGCAGTCCCGGATTCTGCATCGGACTGAGAAGACATGTTCCTGACACCACGTTACACTGTACATAGCGCGCACCAATAAAGATTGTTTAAAGACAAGCAGGTGCAGAGTCCTTACTCTAGAGTAGCCGCAACAACCTCTGACATTACCCCTGCAGGATGGTGTACACAGTTACTCCCAGTGGTTCTATGATTTCATATCTAGCTTTTCTTTAAATTCATGTACTGGGTTGGAGATTTTATATTCTATATATTGTCAAGGCCTCTGGGCTCACTGCCGCTGCTGGCAAGAAGGGGAAGGGGGCCAGTCCTAAACTGGCTGCCAAGGAATCTTAGAGCGCCAGCCTGGAACATCCCCCCCACACACACACACACAAAAGGCAAACTCACATCCTGCTGCTGTTTCTCCTCGTCCAGGTTGACAGTGCTCCAGCCGATGTTCTCCTCCCCGTCGGAGTCTGAGCCCCCGTTTGCTGACCTCTCGTCATCTCGCTCAAAATCCTGAGATAAAGGGAGGAGGAGGAGGAGATGTGTTACAAGCCAGGGGAAGAGCAACTGCTCGGCATGCAGAAGGGTCGAAACCCCAATGGCATCTCTAGGTAGAGCTGGAAGAGAGACCCCCTCCCCCAGCAGAAATCCTGAAGAGCTGCTGCCAATCAGTGTGGACAGTACTAGATGGACTCACTCTAAGGCAACTTCCCATGTTATGGTCTTCCCTCGCACTTTAATTTATTTAATTTCATAATATGTATATACTGTTTGATTGTTTTTTAAAAAAACCTCAAAGCAGTTACAAAGAGAACATAACAATACCTGTAAAAACAGTTAAACAGAGCTATTTAAAACACTGAAATAATAATGAAAACCAGCAATGAACTGAAATCAGGTTAGACCACACTTCTGCATTCTACATACTTGTAAACTCCTTTGAGGATATCCCTGCTCCTTTTTTACAATCAAGCAGTGTGTACATTTTATGGAATAAATGAAAACTATCTCGCAGCAGTGAGTTCCAGAAATTAACACTGCACTGTGTGAAGAGCCATGGCTACATCGGAGAGCTGCTTCTTGGAACACGATACTGGGAGAGAGTGCTGGTTAGGAATTCCACTTGGGTCTCATCTGTGCTGAACAACCAAGCCAGCATCCCTTAGGGGCTTATTACCATGAGCTCTTCCTGGTCCTCGCGGTTGCCGGCCAGCCCATAGGTTGGGATCTCGCCCAGTGTGCGGCAGAACTCGGAGGTGGCGTTGAAGACTATGGCCCCCTTCCGCTCCAGCTCGTCGTCATCCTCTTGGCTTCGGCTGGTCTCCAGCTTCTTCACTATTTCTATGACCTGAAAAGTTGACAGGCAGGGGAGGGTTAGTAACACTGAAGAAGAGCTAGCTAGCTAGGGACCAAAGGCCTCCAGGAGGCTGCCTGGAAAATGGGAGAGAGTACTTAGGGGTCAAAGAAAGTGAGATCCATTTGTGGAGACACTAAACACCTTTACGGAATTATGTGACTATGGTGCAGTGGTTAGTGTTGGATCAAGACCTGGGTGACTAGGGATCCACATTTGGCAATGAAACTCACTGGTTGGCCTTGAGCTCAGTCACTGCCTCTCGGCCTACCCTACCTTGTAGGGTTGTTGTGGGGATTACACAAGGAAGGGGGGAAACACATACGCCACAATGGGCTCCTTGGAGAAAAAGGTGGCACTTAAAAGCCATAAGTAACAAAATAAACAATACACTGCTTCCAATCAAGCACAAATCTGTTTGGCCTGATATTGAATCCCAACAACAACAACAACAACAACAACTTAATACTTATGCCCCAACAACAACAACAACTTATTACTTATGCCCCGCTCATCAGACTGGGTTGCCCCAGCCACTCGGCGGCTTCCAACAGAATGTAAGAGAATACACAATACATCAAACATTAAAAGCTCCCCGATAAAGTAAAATTAATATCCTTTGGATGGTCTTGCAGCTCTCTAGCAAAGGGGGTGGGACTGAAGTTTCTGAGTTCCAAATACATTATGTTTTTCCCCCCTATCTATTTTTTGTGTTCGTTCTGAAATTATATATTTTTTAAAAAAATGACCTTCAGGAGATGGTCTCAGAAGCTGATGCAGAGGTATATTTGGTGGCTACCCAGGCCCCATGGCATCCGCGCTTGTCCTTGCCCTTGAGGTGCCAAGGAGAACCTCTTGCTGCTTTACAAGGTCAGCCTCTCTGGCACTTGGATCCCCTCCGCTTTCTCACCTTCTCCCCACTGTCCTTCAGCTGCTGGATCTGCCGCAGCTTCCGCCCCTTTTCCAGCTGCTTCTGCAGCTCCAGTTCCGCCTCATCCTCCTCCAGGGCAGCAGGAGAGTCAGGGCCTGTCAGAGCGTCTTCTGCCAGAAGGAGGGGGAGAAAAGGAGGCGAAAAGGTCTTATTTCCACAGTTTCACCCTGGATTCCCCACCCTCAAGCTCAGAAAGATCTCTCTCCCCTTTCCCAATGGACCATGCCTTTAACCCTCACTCCCAAGTTTCTAGGTTCAGCCTGCCCCCAACCTTGCACCCTCCGAATATTTTGGACTACTAACTCCCCCTTTCATTTTCATTTCACTTTTAATTTGCATGCCACCTTTCCACACTGCTGTTATACACAACACAGTTTACAAGCCCATTGAAACAAAATGTTAAAAGAAAGATCACACATCCTAGAACAACCCAACCCAATACAAATAAGTCATAATGGGGAAAAATGATTTTACAATAACCTATCAAATAAAGTAGTATTCAATAATCCATTTTAAATACAGGCAACTTACCATTTGCATGTGAACCACTAACGCCTGTGCCGTTTTGGGCACTTCAAGGGGGCAGGGCTGGAATGGGGCGGGGGAGGAATGGAGCAGGGGCAGAATGGGGCAGGCTGTGCGGTACCACCCATGTAAATGGGGAGCCCCCATGTGAATGGGGAGTAGCCTGCATAATAAGATGGACTTTCAAGGCATCCAAAAATTATAATTAAACCAAAATTCGCAACGGCAATAAATCATTATTAGACTACAATAAATAAAAATAACAGCAAAGTAACAATACAAAAAATACTATATAACAAGATAGCTTATAAAATTACTCCCATCAGCAAGACTGTGTTGGCCAGGGCTAACTGTAGCTGGTAGTCCAAAACCTCTGAAGGGAGCACGGTTAAGGCAGGCTATGCCAGAGCCAGTGTTTCAGTTTATGGGCAGATAAGGCCAAGGGAATGGGGCCCTCAACCTGAAACAGGTTCTCCAGCCCTGCTGTAAATCAACCCAAACACCATTACAGTCATACTTTGGAAGTCAAACAGAATCCATTCCGGAAGTTCGTTCAACTTCCACAACGTTAGAAAACCAAAACACGGCTTCTGATTGGCTGCAGGAAGCTCCTGCAGCCAATTGGAAGCTGCAGAAGCTCCACTGGAGGTTTGGTTTCCAGAAATAGTTCGCAAACCGGAACACTCACTTCCGGGTTTGTGGCGTTCGGGAGCCAAAATGTTCGAGAACTAAGCTGTTCGAAAACCAAGGTATGACTGTACAGAGGTTTTTTCAATTGTGTAAAAAAACACTACAGGTCTAAAATGAAGAAAATAAAACACAAGACACCTTCAGCCAACCCTTTATGCACTTTCCTTTGAGAATGCCTCTAACCCCCTTCTCTTTCGGCCACCCAATCATCCCCAAGCAGACTCACCATCCTCACTGCTGATCTCCATTCTCTCCACCCGAATGTCGTCTGACTGGGGCAACTGCCCTGAAGCTCCATTCCTGGCATATTCCGTATAGCCCTCGCCATCTTCCTCCGCCTCCTCTTCCTCCACTACGGCAGTCCTCCTCCTCCTCCCCCGGCCACGAACCCTAGAGAGCCATTGCAGGGGAGACATTGAGCACAGCAAGGAGCAGTTCTCTGCCCCAGAGGTGACACCATCACAAGCTGTGGCACCCTGGACCTAGCACAGAGACACTTATTGGGCAGAGGGGTCTAGGAGGGATGAACCCCCTGCCTGCTCACCAACTGAGGCAACACGCGAGGTGGGAAGCAGCACCCAAGAGCCGCGGATGACTTCTGCAGCCCCTCCCCTGCTCAGCCAGCCCCATTCCGCCCGTTACCTGGAGCCAAAGTCCCTCTCACTGTCCTTGCTGCTCAGCGGCAGGAGATCGTCGGCCTTCACTGGCTTCTCCTTCTTGCGGATCTTCTTCACCCGTCGCTTTGTCTTCTTGAAAGTGACGTTCTATGGCGAGGAGCAGAAGCATCAAAGAGCAGGCCTGCCCTCCGGTCCTCATACAAGACTCTCCCACCCCAAAGGCCTTCTGCTACTCAAGGCTATAAAGCAAAGTCCTTAGGCCCAACATGTTTCTGGCATTCCCACCTTGAATTCTGGGCTTAGCTCCCAAGTGGAAAGAGCTCAGTTTCCTTAGGAAAGGAGTTTGCCACATGGTGTGGAGGAAGGCAGGCCATTTTATATGGAAGTGAGTATTTGATGCAGTTGAATGCAAAGCTTGGAACGTGTGCAGAGGTGGGGTGACCAAGATGACCAAGGGCCTGGAAACAAAGCCTTATGAGGAATGGTTGAGGGAGCTGGGGATGTTTAGCCTGGAGCAGAGGAGAATGAGAGGAGATAGGATAGCCGTCTTCAAATATCTGAAGGCCTTTCGCATGGAACAAGCTTGCTTTCTGTGTCTCTGGAGGGAAGGACCCAAACCAATAGATTCAAAGGGGATTCTGACTAAACATTAGGAAGAACTTTCTGATGGGAAGAGGTGTTTGACAATAGGAACGGACTACCTCCAAAGGCTTTTAAGCAGAGGTTGGACGGCCATCTGCCAGGGATTGTTTAGCTGTGATTCCCGCACTGCAGTGGTGAAACTTTGGGCCTCTTCCAACTCTACAATTCTATGGGCTGATGTCCAGAAATGGATGATACATTTGCATTTTTCTATACTTCCTGACTGCAACAAACCATTCATTCATCCTCTCCCACTGCAAAGGTCAGAGCTAAGGGAAGGAGACTCCGGAGAGGAGACCTCCCCACTCCAAAGGCTTCCTGGTGTTCCTCCATTCTTGTGCCCTGCTGCTGACAGCCTGTTGAGACCTCCGTTTTCCCCTCTTGACTTTTCTTACAACAGAAACTTTCCCCCTTGCCTCTAATCTTCCAGGGACCAGGACACCTGCTCTTTCCTCCAGCCTAAGTTCCTAGGACTAAGAGTTGTGGACAAAAACCCTCAAGGAACCCCCAAGAACCACATGAAGATAGAGGACCCCTGCCTTACCATTTCCTCTGGCGAGAAGTACTCTGAAGCCAGGCGGAGGCCCGGCACATCCAGGGTCTGAGCCCGGTTGTGTAGGCTGTCCCGGATCTGCTGCAGCTCCCGCTCCCAAGACCCGTCCGCCATCCCCACCGAGTCCAGCTTGAAGGACTTCTTCTTCTCCCCTTCGATTTCTTCATCGTACTTGGACAGGACACTCTTGTGCTTGAACTGAGGAGAAAAAAAGGGATCAGAGGAGAGGAAGGGGACACCAATGCGAGAGGAGCTCCAGGGGCCTGGAAGAAGAAGGGGCTGGTGGGCAAAGCAGAGAGACTTGCCAGGAGGCTTAAGAGCGGCAACACTTGAAATCTCCCAAGCCTGCCAGCAAGTCACTTCCTCCCAACACTTGAACTTGACCGCTTCGTCCTGATATACGGCTGTGGGCTGTAGATGCTCAGGAGGAAGGCAAAGGCTGCCCTATAAACCACTCATTCCTCTCCTTGGGCAACCTGAGCTACTACAGAGGGAGGGAAATGCATATCTGTACCCAAACCTGGTGCCTTCTGTGTGCTGTGGGCTTCCAGGTCCCATACAGTTGTGCTGCCTGGGGCTGATGGGAGCTGCAGCCCAAAGCAGCTACGGGGCAGCTCTATCCACTGCTGCCATGCCATGCTTGGTTTTAATTCTGTCCCAAGGCTGTATTATGTATATTCTGCCTGGTCCCCTCCCATAACCAACAAAACAAGGAAGCTCCCTTACGAGCACCATGTCGTCCACGGTCTCCTCTTCCTCATAGGGCTTGTATTCCGGCTTCTTCTTGCGCAGCTCCACGTTCTTCTTGGCTTTCTCGTTGTCCACTATGTTGACATTCACCAGCACATCACCGCCCTCCTCCTCCAAGACTCCTAAACGGAAGCTGGCAGTCAGCTTGAAATCAGCCACTTCACAACACAACTCTTTCTAATGCTACTGACCAACTGTTGAACCCGAACCCTGTCTCATTGGACGCCGACCTAGACCCTCCCCTTGTACATAAGGACCTGCTCACCAGGCTCTTTACTGCTGCCCGTTCAGGTATCTCCTCCCATTGGAAAGACCCCAAAGGTCCATCTCTGGCAGGGTGGGCAAGGGGAAAGCGCAGAAGGGTGGAAATGCCTTTTACTTTGAACAGATTGAGTATGTAGAATAAATCTCAAATGGACTTCTGCTAGCTCAACAGAACTTCCCCCTCCCCATGCCCCCTCCTGAAATTGGCTTGGGGGAAGGTCAGGAGAACCCCGCAGAACAGGATGTGAATGTTGAATTCCTCCCAGTTTCCATGCACCCCAGAGCTTGGGTAGGGAGAGGTGGAAATGCTGAGAGTGTGTGTGTGTGTCCTTGCATGAGAGAGAACGAGAGAAAGAGAGAGAAACAGATAGCACACATATGTATGTGACTGCATGTGTACAAGTGTGGGAGCAAGAGTTGCAGCCTGCAACCTGGTCACTGGGTGGAAAAACCAGAAGATAACCCAAGAGAGTGTGTTGCACTCTCCCACCTTTGTCCTTGAGCGTCAGGATGACCGTCTTCCCCTCCTGGAAGGAATCAATGGTGTGCTCGACTGTCAGACCCTTCAAATCCCGTGAGCTATAGCTCACCTGCAGGGAAGAGTATTAAAAGCAGGCGTCAGAACAGCCCATGCAATCATCATGTTTCCTACAATTCTTTTATTATAACTGAAGATTCCATCCCTTTGATGGGATGCTCTGTTGGGACATGAACCCAACTCGTGTCTGTGTGCTTGTGGGATTGCTCTCCTCACCTTCTTATTCTGCCCAAATTCCTCCTCCACGAGGCTGCTGACGCCAAACTCCTGATCCATCTCTTCCAAGAGCTTGGCCTGTTGCAAGGCAGGAAAGAATACAAAACATGGAGTCCAGCTCTAGATAGGACACACTGAGAGGAAAGGAAGGTGTGGAGGTAGGGGAAGTACATGTCCAGTGGTTTGGGCAAAGCAAAGGCATGGAGGGAACCAGTTAGCATTAAGGACAGGTGAACTGGCTCCCTCTCCCCACCATGCCAGGAGTGCAGGACAGAATACTGTCTGCCAAATTTCCTGAAGGATTGCACAGGCATTGAATGATACAACAGGCTCCCCGCCCCCACCTCCCGTCAAAGTACAGCCAGGTCTCCAGGGTCTCAAAGGGGGCAATACCAACCCTCTTCTCAGCCATATCCTTCTCCAGCTGCAGCTTCCGACTTCTTTCAATCCAGGCAGCGGTGTCATCGAGCCAGGGGTCATCTTCGCCAAGCGACTTGATCTTCCTGAGGGCAGGAAACCAGAAGAACACCCTGCTCAAACATGACCACCCCAAAGATTCCCCAGCCACCCCAAAGATTTCAATGAGACCCCAGGTTTTCACCAAAGACAGGGTGGGACAGGAGTGCAAGAAGAGGACTTGGGGGAATGTGGCATTAAGAAAAGATTAAAGGTTAACAATGAGCTAAGTCAGCTATGGGACTTCACAAACCTAGGACAGAGTGAAAACCCAGCCAACTTTCCTTTAAGTGCTAGGCAGAGACCTTCTTTATTGTTACCAACTGTGTTTCTGGATAAAATATAATCGGACTGAAAAACAGTCTTCATTTCATAAGCCCCCAAAATGACTTGAGTTCAGTAACAAGAACCACAGTCAGTAATAAGAAGTCATTGATTATTATTATTATTATTATTATTATTATTATTATTATTATTATTATTATTATTTTAATGAGATGGCAAGTTTGGAGAACTGCAGCCATCAAAAAACACCACAGGACTTACTGATTCAAGCTGGAATTTGATGAAAGAACTTTTCCTAAGGAACTAGAAGCTATCAATCTGCTGCTTGATCTCGGAAAGACTCCTCAGTGAAACAGATTGGTTTTTTTTTACAGGTGGTTCATCGTATTCATTTGGGATTTTGTGTGTTTGTAAAATGCTTGTGCTGTTGATTTTATGTATTGGCATTATATAGATACAATTCTTCTAAAGTCTCTTTATTTAGTGTGCTGATTGATGGGACTTTCTGCTCACTTTACTACGGCTGCATCCACCTGCACAGAGTTGGCAAACTATTAATTATTTTTGCATTAGTTTTAAAAGCTGTTGGTCAGTAAGTTGCCATCAAGTAATTTCCAGTTAAAGCAGGATACAAATATTTTAAACAACTAAATAATTCAGAAAAGCAGTTTAAATGATGAAATTGCCAACCACTGGAGTAAGGAGTCAGCCAAGCTGGAAACCTAACCTGCTAGTGGAGGCATCCCCAAACTTCAGCCCTCCAGATGTTTTGGACTACAATTCCCATCATCCTTGACCACTGGTCCTGTTAGCTAGGGATCATGGGAGTTGTAGGCCAAAACATCTGGAAGGCCGCAGTTTGGGGATGCCTGTGCTAGTGGATCAGAGTAGGAGATCCAGGTCAGTGCCTCAAAGGAGATGTCCCTTTCCAAAAAAAAAGCAGAGATATCCCTCCCCTGAAAAAACTGAGGGCAGAATTACCAGGTAGGCCAAAATGGTGCCCTCTAAAGGCTGAGGGACTCCAACTCCCAGCAGCCCTGGCCAATATGGTGAGTGATTAGGATGATGGGAGATGAAGTCATACATACACACACACTATTACATCTTTGATTTAGATGGAGCAGCTGAAAATGGAAATTGTACCCTAGTTTCTGGTTCAGGAGCCTCTTTTCCTTGGCAGCAGCGAGCTTCTCCCGGATCTCCTCTCGCTGCTTCAACACTATTGGGTTGATGACCTCAGCTGCCACAGGGTCCTCCTTGCTGCCAGTTTCTGCAGGGTGAAAAAAAAACAGAGGTTATCAAAGGGTCATGAAGGATGGGAAGATGGCTGCCTTAGGCATCTCTTTTTAAAAATAGGTAGCTGAACTAGGATGGAGGAAACCTCTTCTTACAAGAGTCCACTGGGTTCTGCAGTGCCCAAGTTCTGAGCCCCCAGTAGCTAAGGCTTACTCAACCCCAAGGTGGTAAATTGCACCACTTCAGAATGTACTGGCTCTTCAAGGAGGATGAGAACCACCTTAAAATGGAGCCTCCAAGTCACATCCCTTAAGGAGACTGTGGTATCAAAAGCACTGGCAGGGCAAACAGGGAAAGACTGTCTGGTTCCAGGCACAGATTCCTGCCCCCCCCCAATCTAGGCCCTAGACAGCAACTAAGGAGGCAGAGAAAATCCCCCAAGCACCAGCCCCACTAGCGTTGATGAACCATCTTTTACTTTCACCTTGTTTTATTCCTTGAGAAAGGCAGGCTAGGAGCACGGCTATGAAGGCAGGTGGACGGAGAAAACCTCCAGCACTCCCCACAGCCTCCCCACCCTATTTGCTCAGCTGCTTCTTTACTGCATTTCTATCCCACCTTTTTCTTCAAAAAGTTCAATGTAGTGCTCGTGGTTCTCCCCCCCCCCCATTTTATCCTCACAACCACCTTGCGAGGGAGGTTAGGCTGAGAGATGGCGACTGGCCCAAGGTCACCCAGTGAGCTTCATGGCTGAGCGGGGATTTGAACTCTGGCCTCCCAGGTCCTACTCCGACACACTAACCACCACACTACACTGGGACCTGTGAGAAGCCTGGGGAAGCAACGGAGCCACAACGCGTGGGTTGTTGTTCCCCTTTAACCAGCAGGCCATGCTTCCTCTTGCTTTAGCATCCAGCAGGGGGGAGGCAAGAATCCTGGAAGGTGCAGCAGCAGAGGAACACCAAAGGCTACTCTCTGAATGGAGCCTGAGGCCCTGAAGCCAAGTGGCACAAAAACCTGAATCACTCACCTTTTTTGACAGAATTGATCTCCAAAGGCTTCAGCCCAAGTTTAGCCCGAAGCTTGCTGTTGAGAGAAAGGCAGAAATTATCAAACCCTGCTCAGCAAATCACTGCAAGTCACAATGGCTTCATTCCCTTAGCAGCAACTTCCTGCTTCTCAGAGATCACTCTGGGGAGTTTTCTGCCCAGCTCCAAGTTAGCAGCTCTCAAATGCGCCAGTTTTAATTAGTCAGCCCTGAGCAAGAGCCAGCTGTCAAAAGACCACAGCAGGAGGCATTTTCAAAACGATAGGGATACAGAAAGATATACTGTTGCACTCACTTTGTCTCCTCAATGCTGAGGGAAGCATCTCCCGAGCTAGACTTTGGACCGACAACTGTTTGGGAATAAAGACAGAGAGAAGTTTGGTTAGTTAAAGGAAAAAGAAATATTTAGCCCAAGCTACGAGCGTTCTTGCATTTCTCCCACCTTCATGTTTAGATTCCAACCTTCTTCAAAGGCAGTCAGGATGGGATTTACATGGGGTGGGGAGTTATTGTTTTGTTTGCTATTATGTTATGTCTTTTTGTGTTTCTATATTTTAAATTGCCCTGTGATCCTTGGATGAAGGGCGATTTATAAATATAACTAATTTTGTTGTTGGCATCCATTTGCCTCAAGAGATAATGGAGTGCACCTTTGGGGGTGAAGCCAAACCGCTGCATTAGCAGCCCCAAGGTGAAACAACAACAACAACAACAACAACAACGTGACACAGTGCTTTGAAGCTCAGGTGGTCAGGACTTCAAAGAACAGTGTGGGGCTGTTTGAAAGCCATTTTGCAAGCAACACTACGTTACCCTTTGAACCTCCCAAGCATGGGGCAGTTTGCAAAAGGGCTTTCACACATCACTGCACTGAGCTTTCACTGTACATGCCTTGTGCTCACAACCAACACAGAATCAAACCCCACCCCCATCAGCTGATGTCCCCTTCCATTCCAGTGATGTCAGCTGAATGACAAGTGTGTGTGTATTTCTTAAATGGCCTCACGGGTTCTCAATCTCTGCTCCAATGCAGCTGACAATAAAACAACATTTAACATATTTAAGAAAATGAAGCAGGGCTAGTGACTAACAACTGGAGCGGGGGCTTTGAGTAAAATGTCATCTCTATGGTCCTCAGATGTTCCTGCTGCTCTTCTTTATCCAAAAATATTATTAAATATTGTAATGTACTCTGTGGGACAGACACCCCTGAAGATTGCTTAGGATTGTAGCCATGCTTAACTCCTGTCCCCCCAGAATTCACTTCAAATGACCCTCTTTCCAAGCCAGCAAATGCAGGGCTGAAATAGGGCGCCCTGATCCTATCCAGGCTCACAGTCTGCCTGAATTCAATGTCAGGGGAAACCCCTTACAGCCATGCAAATGCACACAGGGACACCTAACATGTCATCTTCTTTTCTGATCATTCAGCATTACCCAAAGCACAAGAATTCTCATGCTATATATCTACAAGAACACAGAATTGATAAAAAATAGCCCTCCCCAACCTGGTGTCCTTCAGACATTTTGGACTACAACTCCCATAAGCCCCAGGCAACCATAATCAAAGATGACATTAGTTTTAGCCCACAACACAGGAGGCTGCCTTTTGCCAGGTCAGGCCACCGGTCCATCTTGCACTGAACAGCAGGGGCTTTCCAGGGATTCAGACTCGGGGACCCAATTAATACTCAAGGTACATCTCCAATAACTGATAATGTGCCATTTTTTCTAAGGCCTAAACCCCCACCCCCCCTGGCTTTTAAATCAGTTGAGGACTGGGTTATTGCAGAGTAAATACTGTATTGCGTACAGAATTCCAAGGAAGAAGCCATATCAAGTCTGCTGCAACAAACACAAGGGTTTTGTGACACATTAAAAGATTAACAAGCACATTACCCTTATTAGTTGACAGGGAGTGAAGAGCCTTTAATTGTGTGTAACTAGGGAAGGGAGGAAGCTTGGGAATTGATGCTTGGTGATCCAAGCACATTCCTATGAAGTGTTGGAATCTGTAAGGTGTGGGCTCTGCTGGAGCAAATGAATACAGAAAATTACCGTATATTCCGGTGTATAATACAACTGGGTGTATAAGACGACCCCCCAACTTTTCCAGTTAAAATATAGAGTTTGGGATATACTCGCCGGCGTGTAAGAAGACCCCTGACTTTTGAGAAGATTTTCCTGGGTTAAAAAGTAGTCTTATACGCAGGAATATACAGTATGTTGCAGCCTTCACTAACCTGGTTGGTTTGGACTACAATACCATCACCCCCCAGCCAGCACCGCCAGGGTTGGAGTTGGAGACCCAAACATCTGGAGGGCCCTGGGCTGCTGCACTGGCTCATCTTTTTTCATGCAAAGCATATGCTCTACCACAGAGCTAAAGTCTTTCCTCACTGAATTTGGTGGCATTTACTCCCAGATAAAGAGGAGTATCCAGCCTTACTCTTCCTCCCCTGTCCCAACCTTTTCCAGGGTGTAAAGCAGTGATAGCCCTCATGGTGGTATCCAGATGTTATTAGGCCACAGTTTACAGTTCATGACCACTGGCCATACTAGCTGGGGTTGATGTGAGCAGGAATTCAACATCATTTGGAGGACACCACTTTGAACTTCGGCCAGTATACCTGAAGGAGCATCTCCACCCCCATTGTTCAACACTGAGGTCCAGTGCCGAGGGCCTTCTGGTGGTTCCCTCACTACAAGAAGCCAGGTTACAGGGAACCTGGCAGAGGGCCTTCTGGGTAGTGGCGCCCGCCCTGTGGAACACTCTTCCATCAGATGTCAAGGAAATAAACAACTATCTGACTTTTAGAAGACAGCTGAAGGCAGCCCTGTTTAGGGAAGTTTTTAATGTTTGATGTTTTATCATGTTTTTAATAGTCTGATGGGAGCTGCCCAGAGTGGCTGGGGAGACCTGGCCAGATGGGTGGGGTATAGTAAATTATTATTATTATTATTACACCCCTGGTGTAAAGGCAACTGGTTCATTTGAATCTCCTTGATTATTTGGCTGCTCAGATATATATCCCTCCACCCCAGGAATTCAAGAGTGGCATATAAGGTCCCCAAAATGGACCCTTCAACCATCACCTGAGGCCCCTTTTCATTAATCTGCTTGTTGGGAAGTCTGGAGGGTGGCAGCAGGAGAACTGGGCCTTTCCAGTGGCGGCTCCCCATTTGTGAAATGCTGCCCCCCCTCGTCTGGTGACGTCACTACATATCTTCGGGCACCAGGTGAATACAATCCATTTTAACCCAGGCATTTGACTTTCAATTATCTACAGCGGTTTTGAGTGGGTGGGCGAGATGTTTCCATCCTGCCTTTTTAAAAACAAGATGCCTCTTTTATATTTTTCTGAGGTTTTGTTTGTTTGGGCTGTGTTTTTTTAATGTATGTGATCCTTCATGCATTTCAAGTCACTTTCAGTTACCTTAGTGCGGGACGGGGAAGAAGCGACCAACACATTTAACAAATAATGACAATTTAAAAAAACCGTTGCCGTTTGAGTATCGGAGTGGTCTTCCATTTGCCCACTTTCCCCTACCTGAGCTTTGGGAGGCTTCATATCCTTCGTCGCGCTTCTCCCGCTTGATCCGCCTCCCCACCTCGCCCTCCTGGCTCCCGCTAGCGGCAGCACGGCTTCCCCGGGAAGAGGAGGAGGAGGCGGTAGCGGCCTCATCCCCGCCACTCCGCCGGCTGCTCCGCTCGCCCCGGCTCCGGCTCCGCTTGCTCCGCCGCTCGCTCCCGTTGTTGCTGCCGCCGCTGCTCCGATGCTTGTGCTTCTTGTGCTCGCGGTGGCGGGACGACGACGAGGTCCCGGTGCCACCGGTGCCGGAGGCAGGAGGCGGAGGTTCTTCGGAGGTCTCGCCCCGCTCCCGGTGCCGCTTCGACGAACCCATGGTCGCAGCTGGACGCTGAGAAAATGGCGTCCCTGCGAGCCAGAGGCTCAGGTTAGTGGCACTTCCTGGTTACCGCGCTCCACTTCCGGGTTAAGCGCGGTGCTTCCGGGCCGGTGTGAATAGGCATCCGGCGCTGGCTTTGGGCTAGAGCAGAGAGTTCCGGAGATGGGTCAAGAAGGCTTGTTTAGTCGAGTGCGAAGATGTGGATTCATTTGCTGTTAACAGCAGCGTTTTAAAAATCATTATTTGTTTATATCTCTATTCTCAAGTCTTTAGTGCCATATGTATAAGATCCAGTAGGGTTCAATACAAAAAAGATCCTGCATCTAACACTTCAGTTAGTGTAACGCAGCATTCACGAATCCTCATTGCGTGTTGCAGAAACCTGTCTACTATCTCCCATCTTAATTTTTTATTATGTGGCCTGAAAACTTCAGAAAAGGCAACTGTTTTAAATCAAATTGCAAGGGGCTTTTTAAATCTTCCTGTCTGCCTTAGCAAGGGGAAGGGGGATCCTAGCATAATTTGTATAACTGCTACTTGTTTGCGTGTTTAACATAATCTCTCTCTATAATCTCTTTTCTCCACCTTTAAAATGGGAGGCTGTAATTCTTTTAACAACTATTTCTCCCCACCCCCTTAAGCTTTTGGCACTTTGGCCACATTTGTTTCTTCGTTATGAGCTGTTCAACAAAAATCAGTCCTAAACTGTCCTACACGCTGTACCTGAGCATGACTGCTAATGGAATTGGCATGACTTACTTCAGAGTAAATATGTTTAGGATGAGACGTACATGAGAAGAGAAGAATCCTTGGAAAAGACCCTGATGTTGGGAAAGATTGAGGGCACTAGGAGAAGGGGACGACAGAGGACGAGATGGTTGGACAGTGTTCTCGAAGCTACGAACATGAGTTTGACCAAACTGCGGGAGGCAGTGGAAGACAGGAGTGCCTGGCGTGCTCTGGTCCATGGGGTCACAAAGAGTTGGACACGACTAACGACTAAACAACAACAACATGTTTAGGATTGCCTTTCCCACCTGCACTCCTGTGCATGCTTTACTGAGACATTGTAGGATATATTTGTGAGTTAACATACTTAACAGCTATTCTGTAAGTGGCTTCAGCTAAGAATACAGATAAATGCAGTTACTGTAATCTTTCAACAATCACCAGAATAGTGTCTGTCTCTTGTGTCAGCCTTTCTTTACTTGGGAAAGCAAAATGTCTGTTTCAGATTATCACTCCCCTTTCTTTTATCATTATTAGAGGGTGAATAGTGCTTGATTCCTTATTTTAGAGACTTAAAATGCACTAATGGGGATGGGACTCTACCAGCATATTTTGATGGAAGTTCAGAACATAAGCATTTCAAATGTAAGGGCTGTTGCTCATACTGTAGTTGGGGCCTTTTGTATGCAAAGCAGATGCTCCAATCCCTGACATCTGCATACCCTCCAACATTTCTCCAATGAAAACAGGGATGTCCCATTCCATGATAATTTTACTATTTGTACCCGACACATCTTACTGGGTTGCCCCAGCCACTTCCAACATATATAAAAACATAATAAAACATTAGACATTAACAAAAACTTCGCTATATACAAGATTGGCTTCAGATGGCTTGGGGTCGGACAACGCCATACCCTCCTACATTTATCCAGTGAAAATGGGACATCCTGAGAAAAAGGGGGACATTCCAGGATCAAATCAGAAACCAAGACAGCTTCTCTAAAAATATGGACACTTGGAGGGTCTGCATCTGTAGGGAATATCTGAAACCCTGGAGTGCTGCTGCCAGTCAGCTAAGTATGACTCCAGTTTCTCATGTTGCTAAGCCATTTTCATGTTTAAGATGATGGGTCACTTTTAAGTACAACCAGTACCATATTATCTATTTTTTCCTCTACAGCTGTTGTTTCTAGTGAATATGATATAATTAAAGAACACAATCTCCTGCAGTGTTGCCCTTTCAACTTAGCTTCCTGTCTTTCTCTAAGTTCCCTGTGATCTTTAGAAAATTCAACCATATATTTGGTTTGCAATGACAAGACTTATTCATAAGTAGGGACGGCTGAGGAAGTTAATCCTTTTTTAAAAATGGTTTTGGACTTCTGCTTAGAATCTTAAGGATTGTCAAATCTACGTAAAGAAACTTGACTACAGCTTGTCTCTGCCGAAGGAAAATTTGGACACAGGTATTAATAGCAGTTGTCTGTGTTCTCTTACCTGTGGCCACACATACAGCTCTAGGACATTTCCAAGTGTCAAATAGATATAGACTTGCCTCCCCAATACAGCAGTTGCCTGCTGTCACATTTTCTGGCATTTATCATTTTTTGCCCTTTGGCATTGCCTTGTCAAAATTTCAAGGATAAATTGCTAGTATATCTTTAACCTTAAGCAACAAAGCCGCCTTAGCGCTCTAAGTTGCTGCAGAGTAAATTGATACAGCAGGCAGAAGACTCTCCACTAATGTGTAATAGTAGAGGAGGTGGAACTAACAAATTGGTAAGTATTTTAAGCTGGTGCTTCCTTCCTATCCCTGGAATGCTTGCCTCAGTGCCAGGTACCATCCTTAACAGCTTTCAGACACCGGGTAAATACTTGTCTCTTCCAGGCGTTTTACTGGTTATGCTTTATTTTGTTCTGCTCTATGGATGACAGGCACTTTAGTCACTTGTTAACATAATATCCTGAAAATATAAGAACAACCGTTTTAAGTTGTTTTGGTTTGTTTTTAATATTATGTTTTGTTATAACCTGCCCTGGGACCTTAGTGTTGTTATAAATAAAAAAGGGGGGCAAGCTTTGGTTCTTCTCCTTTGTCCTGCCATGAGGGAAGAACCTGTTGCAACAGTCAGTAAAGATCAGGCTTACTACCTGCTTTGCTTCTCAATATTCTCTGGTTGGCTCTGTTATTTCCTCCTACCGATGGAGAACTCTGCAAGGGCTCTTTTGCATACCGGTAGCTGCCAAGTTTTCCCTTTTCTCGCGAGGAAGCCTATTCAGCATAATGGAATTTCCCTTAAAAAAAGGGATAACTTGGCAGCTATGCTCTTTTGTACCCCATAAAGGAATGAGGCCAGATTTTATTTATAACAGAGTGAAGGGCAGGTAATTAATAATGGTAACGAAACATAGTGCTACAAACACAATCTGTTTTCATCTGAGAAATGTTGGGAGTGTTAAGTTTTCCCTTAGGGCTCACTCCTTTTTTAAACAAACTGACACTCGAGCATCCTATGATGCATTTATTTGCACTCTGTACCTGCTCAGAGGCACTCTGTTCACCATTCTTTATCCTGGGACCAAAAGGAAATCGGGGCTGGGGTTGAATTGCAGAAGACACGCTTCTCCTTCCCTCCCCACCCCCACCCCGGACACATTTTTGTTTATTTCCCGCTTTGTCTTTAAACCGTCCTCCATTTAAACATCCACTTTTCCAGCCCTCTTGGATTTAATCGTTCTTTTTCCTCTCCGCCCGTTTCCACACCCGAGTTTGCTTCGAACGCACATTATTTCTATTAGCAGTGAAGCCATCCTAGTCGCCCTTAACGAACCTGGCCGCCCCATGCTCTTTTTACCATTACAGTACAGTATTATTTGAAAGCGTTACTGTCCATCACAAAAGATGGCGCGGGCAGCTTCACCCCGTCCCCTTTCGCCCGTAACAAACATGGTTGCCTTTAGGTTTATTATCCATCACGAAAGATGGCGGTGGTAGCTTCGCCGACGCCCACCCCAACCGGGAGGAAGTAGGTCGCTAGGTCGGGGGGTGCCCGGATGTGGGCAGCCCTGCTTCGGCAAGAGGGAGGCGCCGGTTGCCCGGATGTTCCTCTCGTTCCAGCCGCGGCCGAGGCTCGGGTCAGAACCGGCAGGGCGGGGGGAGGAGGAGGAGGAAGAGAGATTGGAGAGGAGCGGATGGATCCAATATGGCTGCCCTGATGGCCCCGAGGAAAGAGTGAGAGGCCTAGACAGCCGGCCCAGGCCCTGAGCAGGGAAGGGGGGGCAGGACCCTGAGGCCTATTTTGGGGAGGGGGGGAGGAGACACCACCACCGCCCCGTTTGGTCACAGGCTGGGGAAGAGGGAACCCTTCACTGGTGGGGAGAAGGGAAGGGCCACTCCCACCCCCCACCCCAGCTGCGGAAGGGCCCACCCCCATTAGCCAGAGGGAGGGAAGTGAGGGTGGGGTAGGGAGAAATACAAGCCCTCTCCGCCTCCCTTTGATTTAAAACTACCCGCTTAAAGTATTCCCTCCCCCCAGTTGCCCATTACCGTAGGTAGGGCTGAGTAAGGTGGTGGTTTAGGGGTGAGCAGGGGCACTTGATGAGGAATTTATTAATAGGTAAGGGGGGGATAGAAACCCACCCCTTTTATTTCGTCGCCCCCTTGAAGTTTAACCTCTCCTGTCTTATTTGAGGGGAGCTCGGGAGTTCGGCAAAGGTTGGAGGGGCAGGGGAGGCCCTTTAAAGCATTTGCCCCACCAACTCAGCTTCCCCTGGACTTTTTTTTGGGGGGGGAGTGGGAAACATTTGGGGGCGGGGGACAAGGATCTGAGAGATTGAGGGGTTGACAGGGGAGAGGGCAGTTGTAGGAGGTAGGGGACCTGGCCCCAGGAAACCCAGCTCACGTGTTGGTGGTTCTTAACACGCTTGTGACATTTTACCTTGTCAGTCCTCATTTTTGTTTTAATTCCCCCCCCCCATTCATCATTAAGCAGAAGGGGCAGCAGAGGAAGGAATAATAAGGTAACAGGAAAAGAGGAGGTGGATGTGGCATGGTGTGGGCCGGGTTTTTTTACTTTAAAGCAAGGTGCTCTGTATGAGATTAAAAATATTTGTGTTTCAAATAAACAAGCCTAGATTTCCTTGCTTTTGAACAAAGGGGATACATATTACAGTAATGTGCTGTAGATCTAAGAATGAATTTAGTTCTTAATTGCTTAATGAAAACAAGAGAGAAACCAATTGTAGGTATTTTAGTTTAAATATTGAGCATTAATATGCTAGGGGTTTCTGATGAATCCTATTTTGAGCTAGCTATGTGCTTTGCCCTTATTCAGGAGAGGTTTATTTCTTTCGAATTAGGTTTTTAATATATGAAAAGTTAAGAACTGATCAATAACTTTTCTGCTTTGGGGGAAAGCGAGGACTCTAATCTGCTGGATGAAATAGAATTGTATTTATGTGAGAGAGAAGAATGAAATATTTTTATAGTGTACCACAGCTGAAAGTTAAGCATACAATCAGTTTGTGTTTTATTTTTACTTTTTATTAGCCTTGCTTTCCCCACTGGGTTTTTCTGACAAAATCTCACCATTTTAAAACAAAAAATATTTGAATCTGGTGACTGTATATGTATTTGAGTGCTAGGAAACTTCTTCTTGCTAGAAGTTAAGATAGAAAAAAGGAAATAAAGCAGTGCCCCCAAACTTTACTGGATGGTTTTGGGACTTTTCTTATGTGGAATATCTTTTTAAAGCCAAAGAGAGATGGAGAGGGTTTGGAAACTGGGGGCTCTAGAATCATGTAGTGAGAATTTTAACTTTGGGAGAAAAAAGTTGTCCTGTCCTCCCGTGAGCCATATATGAAATCCATTTGCCAAGTTTTTTGTTTCTTTTTGGTCTGTCTTTTTTTAATTTTAAAAAAGTAAAGCAAGGGGACTAGAGACTTCGTATGTTCACATTTGGCCTCTGTGCCCCGCCAGCTGTGCAGGACTGGATCTGAACGTGGCAAAGAGGGAACCTCCAGAAAACAAGAAGACATAAGGTACGGTATGTTGTTGGGTGATAACTTGTGCCAAACTCTGCAGCGACATGCCTGGTGGTGATTCATTCCCTTCCGTTGCTCTTCATGGTGCTTATTAACATAAGTAGAACAAGGCAGTGGTTGGCTAACTGCCTTCCTGTTGATTGACCTGCCCTTTAGTGTGGAGCGTGACCGAGTTTCTGGAGCTGTCCAGGAATTAGTGGCTGGAAGGAAGGAACCTCCTTCCAGAGAGTGATTCTTGACAGCACTGTAAATGAGCTCTCAACCTAGCTTTTGTTTCCTTCTTGGACAAATTCAAACAAGGATTTAGGGGCATATCAGAGCCCAATGTGTGGCTCCTCTCCCTTGTTTTGTTTTCTGTGACTTTTGAGATAATCCTAGAGCAGCCAATTAGAATGTCCTTATGGTGTATGTGATTTTTCAGGAAAAAAGGAGTTTGTAGTTAAGAGCTCAGTTGTGGACTCAGCAGGAAGAGTTGTAGACCTCAGTTGTACGCAGAAGACCCCAGGTTCAGAGTTAGCTGAAATACTCTTTCGTAGTGGGACTGGGAAGACCTCTCCACCCCACACATTGGGAGCTGCTGCCTGTGAGAGGAGGTCATCCAGATTGGCCAGCAGCCTGGCTTTTGCACAAGTCAGCTTCGGGTGGAGTGCATGCTACGCTGAAGCTGCTGGTGCATTGTCTGTGGGAGTGTGAATTGAAGGTTCAAGTGCATTATCTCAGTAATCATCACAATAAGTACTGTAAGGCAGGCCAGTGTGATCCCCGCCCCCCAGAAAAGAAAAAAAATATTGTAGGTGGGAAGGTTGGGTCATAGTAGTGGAGTACACATGTGGAAGAGCCCCTGGTTTGTTGTTATAATGTAATGTGTGGAACAATTCTGAGGGTGATTTTTTTTAAATAACAAAATCAGGAAAGCCTGGGGTTTGTGGCCTGGGGTTCCGGCTTGCCAGAGTTCACGGATTTCAGACTGTCAGTGATAGCTTTGAAAAGAAATACTATTGCCCAGCTTATTAAGCATAATCATGCATTGTGAAACTATACTTTTCTAATCGGATGACATTACAGTGGCAGTGCCAGGACAAAATACAAGGACCTGATTTTTGGATCAGATTTAGAGAAACAAGCAAACGTTATCTCTTAACAGCCCACTTCTGCTGTATAGCAGCCAAATTAACGGAGCGTCCTTTCTGTGAGTTTTGAGGGATCCTCTTTCATTGTGTTGAGTGACTGCTTTTCCAAAAGACACACACAAGCAACCTGGGGTTTTCTTGGGTTGTATTAGTACTGGGGTTTGAAACAGCCTTTGGGAGTCTCTGGCTCCAGTGTTACACCAGAGGTCATGATCGAGCCATGGAAAAGCCATGAACTAGGTCAGCTGTCTTGAAGGGTCAGAGGCATAGCGTGTGGCAGTAAATGGAGATAATCTGGGATCAGGGTCTGAATCAGGAAGTTGTGCTGAAAGTGAAGTAGGACAGGGTCTGAAATGGGAGCAGAGAATAGGCGTCGGGGGAGGTCTATAGTTGCAGGGTTCATGCAGCAGATCCCTTATGGGAGACAGCCTGCTTACCTTTTGAACCAACTGCTGGCTCCCCTTGGAGTTGAGGTAGGTAGGAAATCTAAGTTCATGCCAGTGATTGTTCATGCCAGTGATTGTGTTAAAGGGCTTTGAGAGATGGAATCTCTCAAATCAGAGGATGAGATCTAGTGTGCATGCATGTCAGTTTAGCTTACCCTAGCCAGCTGTTCTTTGTGGTTTGCTACCAACTCATTTCCCCTCCCCTGGGGACTTGCAAAGGGCCTAGGAGAGAAGCAAAGTCCCCTCTCAGTTGCACAGGGGAATGAATAAAGTAAGAACCAACAAGATCCTTTCGCACAGCTTGGCAGAAGTGTGTGCTGCTGCTTGCTTTCTCCAAATGTCAGCATTGACTGCAGAGCTCTAGGAAGCCCAAGTTAGTTTACTGGTGAAGCATCAGGTTGCTGATCTGGACAGCACAATTTAAATATATATATATACATATGAGATAGCTCAGTTGGTAGTGCATGAGGCTCTTAATCTCAGGGTTATGGCTTCGAGTCCCATGTTGAGCATTGCTGGGGGTTGGACTAGATGACCACTGTGTTCCCTTCCAAATCTTCAATTCTATGATTCTAATATATAGCATTTAGTTGCTGTTCTAAATGGTGATGAATGCTCCCCCTGCCACTCCAGGAAAAAGATATAAGTTATAGGTCCCTTATTTTCAGTTTGCATCATGGGATGAAGACAGAATTGCATATGATCTGAAACTGGGCATGCAGAGCTTTTGTTTCTACCATCTATAAACATCTCCTTGTGAAGTTGTGATAATGTATGCCACCTATGCAGGTATAAAAACACTCATGGTCAGGCACTTCTTACAACACCCATGTAAATGGGGGTTGGATAATTTCATATATTTTTTTTTAAAAAAGAAAGCAACCAAAGGATTTATTGTAAATCAGCCCTCTGCAACTCACTGGGCTGGCCTCAAGAAGCCTCTGCCTCTTAGCCTAGCCAACATCACAGAGACCTTTTGGGGAGTAATGGTATGGGATCAACGGTGTGGGATTTGGGGGGTAAACGTGTACTCAGTTTTGATGCAATTGGTTCACAAATGAAAGCTTAGCACGCTGTTAGCAGGAAAGACTGCCCATCTACAATGTTCTAAAACTAATGTGCATTTGATGCAGGTGTGGGAAACCTGGTCCTCCAGATACTGCTGAATTACAGCTCCAGCCATCCCTGGCCATTAGCCATGCTTGCTAGGGCTGGTGGAAGTTGCAGTTCAAGCAACATCTGGAGAGCCAAAAGTTCCCCAGCCCTGTTTTACTGGGTGCACAAAAGTACAATCAAAATGCCAACTTGGGGGATAAGTGGTTACGACCCACAGTGGCTCTGCTCTGCCTTCCACGATTGAAGGCAGCAATTATTCTTCTCAGCCACTGTGAGAACAGGATGCTGAACTAGATGGGCCATTGACCCGATCCAGCAAGCTCTTCTTAACGTTCTTCTGAAAAGTAATACTGTCAGTGTGTCAGGAATTTTAATCTCCTGGGGGGAAGAAATATCTCTCATTCGCTCCACTCCTGTACCTGCATGAAGAGAGTGGGAGAGGTATCTCAGATGGGTTTGCAGCATAAAATAGTGCTGTGTGTAGACATACACCCTCCCTACCTTTCAGTGAGCAGAGCTCTGAAGAGATCTTGTCTTTCTCTTTTTTTTTCAGTGTCCCACTTTTAGGAGCCACCCCACCCCCCTTGAACCCCGTGGAAACTGGGCGGCCCCGAGCAGGCCCCGCAGCCGCTCAAGATGGCCGCCTTGAAACGGAGCCGCCGGCAGGCCTGGCCAGAAGAGGAGGGCGACCGGGAGCACGGGCTCTATAGCTTGCACCGCATGTTTGACATTGTGGGCACCCACCTGACCCACCGCGACGTCCGGGTCTTGTCCTTCCTCTTTGTGGACGTCATTGATGACTACGAAAGGGGGATGATCCGCAGTGGGCGGGACTTCCTCCTGGCGCTGGAGAGGCAGGGTCGCTGCGACGAAACCAACTTCCGCCAGGTGCTTCAGCTTCTGCGGATCATCACCCGCCACGACCTGTTGCCCTATGTCACTTTAAAGAGGAGGAAGGCTGGTAGGTCCTCTCTGGTTCGGGGGTCTTCTACAGCAGGCTGCCTGTAGCCCATCTGCTGACCCACACGCATACCCTTTATCCCAGGCGTCGGCAAGGTTATCCGGCCACGAGCCAGATTGTTCCCACGGACATTGTCTGTGGGCCAGACGGGCACAGCGCGATGCCGGAAATGGTGTCTGTGTATGTCCGCAGCGCCGGAAATCGAACCTGTGCAGAAGCGATTTCCGGCGCAGGTGCCATTTCCGGGGCTGCTCGGCGAGTCACCGCACCGCACTGGTTTAGCGCAGCACACAGGGGACCCGCCAAATGGGCAGCTCGGTTCACGGGCGGCCTGTGGGCCGGATAAACGGCCTCCGTGGGCCGTATCTGGCCCAGGGGCCGAAGGTTGCTGACCTCTGCTTTATCCCAACAGTGAACTAGGTACAAGCCTACAGCTGGGTCTTCAGCCAATCTAAAAGGATTCAGTCAGGGAGTGTCAGGCATTGTCAGAAACAGCCAAGTGTTTGAAATAACTGGTCATATTATAGCTCTGCAGCAGTTTCTACAAGCCCTGGTCTTTTTTAGAAGTAGCGCTGAGTTGTGTGGAATTAGGGGGTGTGAGTGAAAAGGAGAGGGTGCGAAATGACACCTTCGTAGATCTCATGAGCTTATCTCTCAGAACACTAGCCACGCCTCCCTCTTTCCACCATCAATCACAAAGCCCGTCTGAAACTTTGGCCTACTTTTCTCCTCTCCTCCCTGGAATCTCACCTTGTCGCCTTACATAACTGTATTGATGTATTTATCCAGACTGATAGCACTGCTTCCTTTTTTAAATACCAATTAGCTTTTTATTGCCTATTTATTTGAACTCCCATCATATCTTTTTATTTGTATTTTTTGTCCCTTTTGACCACAATATTTAATTGTATGCCTCGAGCAGCAATAGTAGTGCAGGCAGTGACCATTTTGCATGGGGGTTCCCAGCCCCTGCACACGGTGGCAGAGAATGCATAAGCGTGCCCCATTCCACTCCCATTCTTGCTTCTTCCAGGTACAAAAGGACATGCGCATTGGCAATCACCCATCATTTGGATGTGCCTGCTTGTATGGTCACTGCTTGTAGTAATAATAGTTATTATAATTATAAAACCCTTTGGTAGAAAAACAATGTCAAGGATTTTAAAACCATTAGCCTCCTGAAGAGAATGAAGAGTGGCCTAGAGAGGCAGGCGAGACTTGGGTGCCAAATTATCAGTCAAAACAGTTTAAAACAACTATTTTAATAATATTAATAATAATTCCCTATTTTTTATTATTTTAAAATAATAATAAAAAGAGCAATAAACTAAAAACAGATTAAAACACATGTCAGCATTCTAAACAAAAAACGTAGTCTGAAAAGAGTACAGTGACAGTGCTAACCTGATGCCAATAGGCGGGGAGTTCCAAAGTGTGGTTTCTGCCACAGTAGATCAATTTCTTACAGATGCAGAACAGGCATTATGTGGCACCTGTAACAGTGCTAATTCTGTAGATTGAAGCAGTTGAGTGGGTGCACATATATAGCGAAAGGTGATCTCATAGGTAAACTTTCTCTTGTTGACCAAGAGATTAACATGCCCCTCCTTTCTTTCGCAGTGTGCCCGGATCTTGTAGACAAGTACCTAGAAGAGACTTCCATCCGTTACGTGACGCCGCGAGCCCACAGCAGCACAGAGCACGTTCCTTCCCACCAACACAAATCTGGTGAGACTTTGCGGCCAGATAAATGTCAGGAGCCTTTGTCCAGCTAGTCTCCTTCAGGGCCCTCCATGGCCCAGGCATTTGTGTTCTGGGCATTCCTGCCCTCAGCATTTAATGCAGGTGTTTGGGACCTCGAGAAATCCAGACCCGGCTTTTTGGACAGCTTCTGTGTCTTCTTCCCTACAGGCAGGCCTCACTAGCCACATCTGCTTGGTGGCTCTATTCCTGAATGTCTGTTTCCCAGCCAAATCCAGAGCACTGGATGAGCATCGGAAGCTGCCTTACACAGAGTTGGACCGGTTGCTCCACCTAGTCCAGTGTTTCTCAACCGCTGTTCCGCGGCACACTAGTGTGCCGCGAGACGATGGCTGGTGTGCCGCGACGTGCGGCGACGAGAAGGGGGCGATTTGCATTGTCACGTGCCTGGGGGCCGCCAATAGGCAGCGCTGACCCGCCGGAAAGCAATATTTCTCCTTCTCTTTCCCAAAGCTCAGTGCAAACGAGCCTGGCGGCCGCCAATACACAGCACTAACCCGCCGGAAAGCAATATTTGGCAAGTGTTTCTTACAGTCATAATTATAATATAGGGCGGCACAGAGTTAATTTTTTTAACTTTTTTAATGGTGGTGTGCCTCGTGATTTTTTTCACGGAACAAGTGTGCCATGGCCCAAAAAAGGTTGAGAAACACTGACCTAGTCCACCTGTCCCTGACTGGTAGTCGTCCTTCAGGGTCTCGGGCAAAGGAGGATCTTTCCCAGTCTTGCTACCAGAAATCCTCCTTAACTGGAAATGCTGGGGGGATTGAACTTGAGCATGCACAGCAGGTGCTCTTTTAGAATTGTCGGGTTGGAAGGGACCCAGAGGAGTGTCTAGTCCAACTCCCTGCAATGTAGGAGTCACAGCTTTGCTGTAGCCCTTTGCCACAGTAGAAAGGCATTGGATTCTGTGCACCACAGAGCTCCTCGCCTCTTGAACCCTTGAGGATTGATTTGCTCCTTGATGAAAGCCAGGCCTCAACAGTGGCAGGTTGTTACTCTGGTTGCTTTTTAGAGACCATAGTACGTGAGGGGAAAGTGATTTTTTTAAAAAAACTCTGGCAATAGTAGCCTTTGAGTTGCTTCCTGTATCTGTGTGTGTTTCTGGCAACTTTATTTATTTTTAGAGCACTTGTTGTAAAAATAAATACATCTGTAAGCTGTTTACATAAAAGGTGAGCGTGTCTAGTCCTCATGAAGTCAGCAATCATTTTTAAGGGCAAAAGCCTCGTCTGTTGAGATGCAGAGGGTGGAATGGAGATAGGGTTGTTGTTCCCAGTGAGATTCCTAGGTTCCTCATCATTTCTTCAGAGTGTTGTTCATCTTAGCTATCAACATAAAAGGCCTGGGATGCTGGTGGGCAGAATATTTACTTTTTAGTACTTTTTTATCCCAAACTTTTATCTGATAAGCTCAAGCTGGTGTGGCTGGCTCTTCCCCACCTTAAAAAAATAAATCACAACTTGTCTGGGCTTACGAGGGCAGTCAGTGAAGTTTATTGTACATACTTTACAATATATAAAATATAAAATTTCCAAAGCAATACATGAATTAAAAGAGAAATGTGTTACATAAAGTCACTGGGCAGCCATTAATTGCTGTGTATACCATCCTCCAAGGGTAACAACATTGGATGAAAATGGTGTCTTATAATTCTTGATATGGTGAGAACGCAACTTCTTAGCTGTCAGTGCAAATTTAGCCAGATAGAAAGGAAGGGGCTGAGGGCCACATTTGGCCCTCAGGCCTGAGGTTTCCCCACCTCTGTTTCAAGTGAGGCAAAAGCCAAAAAGTGATGAGGAGAGGCAGCACCAATTTGAAACCAGAAATTTTGTTCTTTGCCCCAGTGAACGGTTTCTGAAGGCGTTGTTTCCAAGTGCCAGGCAAGTTTGTATTGAATGACAAAAGTAGGAGCCAGTCCTGGTCTTGTAATCCTAGTGAAATAAATATTGTCAGTTCTGCTCGTTCAATTTAGCAGTCCAGACATAGCATTTAATAAAGCAATGTTAATTTCCAGACAGTTGGAGGTTGTGTTTAATTTTGACACTGTTAAGATCTTGAGATTGCTTTGTTACCAGGTCTCTGAATAAGCCTCCTTCCCCCGGCATTTGGCATTTTTATGGAACATCTTAAGATCTTGAACACACTCTCTAGTTTTGCAGGTTTGAAGTGGTGTTTGTGTGGGTGGAAGAAGCTGGCCAGGCTAAAATGGGGAACCCCTCCCCACACCACCACCAAACTAGCCTAGGCTCCAAGTGGGATAGGCATGGTGCAGACTACACAGTACAGTGGTACCTCTACTTACGAATAACTCTACTTACGAATGTTTCTACTTACGAATGGAGCTGCGTCCGCCATCTTGGATGCGGTTTAGATAGGATTTTTTCTACTTACGAATTTTTTTCTCCCAATGCATTCCTATGGGATTCGACTTGCAAATTTTTTCGACTTACGAATGTGCGTTCGGTACGCATTAAATTAAATTCGTAAGTAGAGGTACCACTGTATTTAATTATATTCTGATGATGCTTCAGCCTACTAGACATGCTTCCATTAAGGATGGAGCAATTTCTGACTTACTGGGGGGCCCTGCCTCAGTATTCCTCAGTATTCAGGACACAGACAAAAGAAAATCCTCCTTCATGCAGCGCATAGTTAAACTATGGAACTTGCTCCCACAGGAGGCAGGGATGGCTGCCAATCTAGGTGGCTTTAAAAGAGGACAACAAATTCATGGAGAGGGCTACTGATGGCTGCTAGCCATGATAACTATACGCTGTTTCCATTGTTGGAGGCAGGTAATGTTTCTACAGGAGACCACAGGAGGGGAGTGTGCTCTTGTGCTCGAGTCCTGCTTGTGGGTTTCCCATAATGGATATCTGGTTGACCACAGTGAGAAAAGGCTGCTGAACTAGATGGGCCATTGCCCTGATCCAGCCAGCTCTTATGTTCTTGTGTGATGCTGCCAGATGAGCAAGACCACAGGTTATCCCCAAGGAAAAGATTAAAAACCTTGCTTCTTTCTGTTCCTGTTATGTGGTGGTGAGTGTTATTGTCGTGAGGCTTTTTTTTTTTTGGTCAGCTGCTTTGAGAGCCTCTTGGGGTTGTGAAGTGGGACGTGTGCGTTCCCCCATCCCACCACCAAAAAATAATAACAACTCACAGCCTCTAGTCCTGCACTGAGCTGTCTGAGCCATCACCTTTGTGCCTCCTCCCAGTGCCTCCCCACCATCCGCTGGTCTGCTGCTCCTCTTCAGGCCCCCAGATCTGCACCAAGAGACCTGGCCGGGGACGAGCCCTCCTTGGGAGCCAGCGGAAAAGGAGGAAGTCGGTGACGCCAGACCCGAAAGACAAACAGACGTGCGGTAAGGATCCTGACAGTAGGAGCGGCATGGCAGCCATGTTTGAGTCCCCTCCCAAGATGGCTGCTCTGAATGCAGGTCTTGCTAAGACCCAGGACTATCCTATAGCCCAACAATCTTCTATGCCGAGACAGATGTGGGGTGTGTGTGAGAGAGAGACAGAGAGACATCACACTGTTGACCCTTCCACAGCACTGGGGATCAGCAGCTCAAGGCCTCTGGTACAAGTTTCTCCCCTCCCAGTATTGCCAAAGGCAAAGAAAAGGTATGAAACGAGGAACACATTTTGGGCATAGTATTTTGCAGCAGGCATATTGGAGCTGGAGCTGCAGCAGGACCACTCTTGATTGATTTATTGATATAATTTATATCCTGCCCTCCCCCTCCAATGAGTTGCTGTTATTACTTTGTTAATGGCTTCTGAACCAGGTATCTTCCGCCCTTTCAGACCCTGGATCCACTTTTAACCCAAATACAGTTGTACCTCAGAAGCCCGAACAGAATCTGTTCCCAAAAGTCCGTTCAACTTCTAAAGCGCGGCTTCTGATTGGCTGCAGGAAGTTCCTGCAGCCAATCGGAAGCCCTGTCGGACGTTCGGCTTCCAATAGAACGTTTGAAAACCGGAACAATCACTTCAATTTTTTGATCGTTTGTGAGCCGAATCGTTCGACTCCCAAGGTGTTCGGGAGCCAAGGTACGACTGTATGCATTTGGGGACCCATTTCTTAAATCTGTCACAATATATTTGCATGGTGCTAGGGCTCCTGCCGTGACCCACCTTGAATCAGGCTGCAACCCACTAACGGGTCCTGACCCACCAGTTGAAGAGGTAGCCAATACAGTTGGACTACAACTTCCATCAGTCCCAGCTAGCATGGCCCACTGGTCAGCAACCATGGGAGTTGTAGTCCAGCCACATCTGGAGGGCACCGCATTAGCTGCTCCTACCATTTAGCAAAGAGCACCCGGTTCCTGAGATCTCACATCCGGGACATTTGGATGTTTCGAGCAGAGAGCATTAACATACCTCCTGGCGCTTCCCTTCCAGACATCCGCCTGCGAGTCCGAGCAGAGTACTGCCAGCACGAAACGGCCTTGGAGGGGAACGTCTTCTCCAACAAGCAGGACCCCCTGGAGCGCCAGTTTGAGCGCTTTAGCCAGGCCAACACCATCTTGAAATCCCGGGACCTGGGTTCCATCATATGTGACATAAAGTTTTCGGAGCTCACTTACCTCGACGCTTTCTGGCGCGACTACATCAACGGCTCGCTACTGGAGGCCCTCAAGGGGGTCTTCATCACAGACTCGCTCAAGCAAGCTGTGGGTCACGAGGCCATCAAGCTCCTGGTCAATGTGGACGAAGAGGATTACGAGGTGGGCCGTCAGAAACTCCTGAGGAACTTGATGCTGCAGACGGCACCTTGAACCTTAGTTGCGGTTATTCCCCCCCCCCCTGTCCTCTGCCTCTCCTTTGGATGAATTTTTTTTCTGGGATTTTCCCCCCCTCTCAAGAAAAGGAAAAAAAAATTATCTTAAAAGGAATGAAACCTCAAGCTCCCTGCCATGTACTGAGTAACTAAGGTCTGTTTTGACACGAGGATGAGCACTGTGGTTGGTTTTTTCTTTTTCCCCCAGTTGGGAACCTAAACAGGAGATGGAAATTCCTGGGCTCCTCCCTGCCTGCAAGGGAGATGCGGGGGCCCTTTCCCTGCAGGCCAGCTGAGCATCTTCGCTCCTTGACCGATGCTCCTTTGGCCTCTCGCCTTTTCTTAACCACATTCTCTCTTGTGCTGTCTACTTCTCTCCTGAGTTTTTTGTTTTCTTTTTGGTACTGTCTCCAAAACATTAGACTGTCCTGTGGTGTGCCATTGCCCAGAAAGGTCTAAGCAGGTGCGGCAAGGTCCAGAAGGCGAGACTTCCACTCTTTATATTAAAAATAAGAAGCAAACTTGAACGTGGCTCTTCTTGTGCCAGGAACATCTTAACACCGGTGTTTTTTTTTCTTTCAAGCTGTGAGTTCCATGGGTGGTGGGACAGGGTGGGGGGAGGAATGGGGCGTCTCGGAGTGGAGTTGGGGAAGAGAGCGCTTGCATCTTAACCAGACGCACCACCTGCCCCCTCTATGTAGCAATGTTCTTAAAAGTGACACTCAAGGCCTGCCAGTTGGATTTAGGAATGGTTATGCAATTGACTTTGGCAGGGGTGGGGAGTGTGGATGGGAAGGACCCTCGCCTAGAAGGAAGTCGTGGCAAGGGTGGGGGTCCAGACACAAGGGACGAAATGGTCTTTGGGGCCTCAGCTGCTCTGGAAGACTATTTTCTTCTGTGCGTGTGGGAAGAGCGTGCTTTGTCCCAGCCCAGCTAGCTCAGCTGAATTAAATCTGAGTGTTTGTTCTCCCTCCCACCAAACCCTTTCCCCTGATGTGTGTCCTGAGTGGAGAGTATTTCCAGCCGCCCCCCCCCCCGATCCACTGTGTGTGCCTTTCCCTCAACCTTTGGTGGAGGGATCGTCTGCCTCCAAAGACAACAGAGAAAGGGCCACCCGTCTGAGGCCTTTTCTCACCTCTCTGAAACCACACAAGCACCGCGGCCAGCCTTGCATGGGTGCAAAGGGCAAGGAGGAGGTGGAAGGGATTGTTCCAGCTGCGAATGGCTGTGTCAGATCAGAGCCAGGAGGACAAGGCAGTCCAGCCTTCCACCTCCTTTGCCATTTTGTGTTTTTTCCCCAGGAACGTGATCCTCCAGTTTCTCGATCTGGGCTTTGCTCTTGGCTTACTCCCCTGGGAAAGCTGCAAAAGGGATGTGTGGCAGGAGCTCCTTTCGCTCTTGCCTTCTGTTCAGGTGGTGCTGGGCACCACAGCCGTTGCCTCCTGTGTCTTGTCCTATTATTAAATAAGCTTTTTTTCCTCTTTTTTTTTTTGATGTGGCTGGGAAAAGCTTGAGGGGTGAACAGTCCCAGTGCAGGGGGCAGAGAGGACCCTGGTGATTTATTGTTGGGTGGGGCAGGTGGGCCTAAAATGCACTGTTAGGTTTTGGTAACACTGCAGCCTGAGATGGGGTGACCCCCTGCCCCAAGAGATGGATTGGGACTCCCTTAGGCTCCGTTAGTGGGGGAAATCAATTATTATTTTTATTATAAATGCATATGTATTGGTAGGAAGAAGCCTGCTCAAGTATCCCAAGTCAGTCTTTAAAAGGGATTATTCTTTTTTCTTTATTTTTTTTAAAGTTTTGCTCCTGAATTTTTTGTGTTTCCGTTGGGCGCGTTACACATGCTGCTTTTGGGATTCCATTGGATTACACTAAGTACGTTTTGTGAAATCGCCTTGGCAAACCATGGTGGTGTTTCCCTTGGGTTTCGGATGCCTATTCCAGAAAGCTTGTAACTTCTGAACAGCATCGTTTCCCCCCCAACCCAGGCAATATAATCTTGGTAGACCCCTCCCCCCCTGACTTCTTTCAGATGGCACAGATGGTAGTATTCACTTCCCCCCCCTTCCTCTTCAAGCTTCTCTTTCTGGTTTACTAGTCAAACAAGAAGGCTCCATCTAAGAAATGTATGAACAGGAGCGTTCCAATGGTGGGGCGGTTAATCTGACTGGCAGGCAAAATCAAGTGGCGTTGCTCTTTACCCTTGGGCTGTACCATTTCAACTGGTTGTTTTTTTTTTTAATGTACAGAAAAACAAAGGGCATGTTGATTTAGCTTTAAGACATGGTCTTTATATTTGTTTTATTTGGGGGAGGGGGAGAAACTAGAACTATATCTTGCATTCTGTAAATTGCTTTTTTAAAAAACAACAACCAGAGAGAAAAGGGCTAGAAAGGACAAAAACAGCCTTTAAAAAGAAAAGGCTAATAATGATAGGAAACAAGCAGAGGCTATTTTGCCCTAGTCTTCTACTTGACATGCCACTCTTGCATCGCAACCCTTATTTCAGCCTGAAGTTTGTACAGTCCAGGGTAAGCTATGCCACTCAAGTCGATCGATTGCGTAAAACAGGTTTTGAGCCAAAATCTAATCCTGCGTTGGTTGGGAAATATTCCACTTGATGTGCAAGTATCTAATGTCTCTTATGATCTGCAACTGCCTTCGCCAAGCTGGCATCTTTCAGACGTTGTGGAAGTACAGCTCTCATCAGCCCCGACGAGTGTTAATCCTGCAACATCCAGAGGGCACAAGCTTGCCAAAGGTCAACTGTACAAGGTATCTTGGCAAAGTGTACAAGGGCCCCTGCCACTATCCTTTGTGTACCCCCCCTCACTCACACGTGCGCACACTCCCCCATTTCAAAACACATCTGGCACAAATTTGTGTAAAATCTGTGACTTCTGTTTTTTTTAAAGGAACTTCCAGTGTAACTGGTCATAATCCCAGTGTAGATTTGTTTCTCCTCAGAATAATAATAATAATAATAAAAATCTTCTGCCTTTTGTTGCTGCTACTGTCAGGGGTCTGTGCTTTGCTCACCTGTGTGTGCAAGAGAAAATGGTAACTTCCAGTTGAGGCAAAAACTTCATGCGTCGGATGAACCTTTAGTGGCTCGTGCCCAGATTACATCGGCTTTTCTTCCCCTAATACCCCTGTTTTCCCGAAGACACCATTTTCTTATGCGTGTGTAGATCATTCTAGCCCAGGCATCCCCAAACTGTGGCCCTCCAGATGTTTTGGCCTACAACTCCCATGATCCCTAGCTAAGAGGGCCAGTGGTCAGGGATGATGGGAACTGTAGTCCAAAACATCTGGAGGACCGAAGTTTGGGGGTGCCTGTTCTAGCCGGTCCAAAAACGTCTGGCAGTGGCTTTGGGGGACAGAAAATAAAGAGCGGGGAGGGCAAGGATGAAGCCTCAATTCTGTTCTCTAGCCTGGGTTATTTTAAATCACGGGCAGCTAATCTTTGGGCTCCCATCATTCCTGGCCAGTGGCAGTACTGGGGCTGATGGGAGCTGGAGTCCCAACAACACGAGGGCCACAGATTCTCCATCCTGTGTTTGAATTGGCAAAGAAACAAGGCTCATTTAAACGAGGTTTCCTGCTGGTAATACTTAGGGAAAAAATGATACAAATCTAGGCACTAAAACACCCATTTACAATTTGGCTAGAATTTAGCTCTTGCCAACCTGGGTGCCCTCCAAATCTTTTGAAATGTAGCTCTTCAGCCTCAGCTGTTCAACTACAGTTTATAAAATTATGCATGGCAGGGAGAAAGGCTACATGGAGGTTTTCCCCCTCTCTTGCATATCACTAGAACTTGTGGACACCCAATTATGCTGAATGTTGGAAGATTCATGGCAGATGAAAGAACAGACTACTTCACACAGTGCATAGTTAAGCTATGGATCTTCCAGCCTTAGGAGGCAGTGATGCCCACCAACCTACATGGCTTTGAAAAGGGATTAGACAAATTCATTGAGAAGTTTGGAAAAGTGGCTGTTGGTGACCAGCAATCTCTGAAGCCAGGGGACCCAAGCTAGGGGACCTTGATGGCTGGCTCCCATTCAGCAACACTTTTTGTGGGGGTTGCATTTAATTAGAATCTAAGCCAAGCCTGCTGGATCAGGCCAATGGCCCATCTAGTCCAGCATCCTGTTCTCACAGTGGCCAACTAGACACCTGTGGGAAACGCAACAAACAGGACCTGAGCACAAGAGCCTTCTCCCTCCCTGTGATTTCGAGCAACTGGTGTTCAGAAGCATTTCCTTCCTCTGACTGTGGAGACAGAGTAAAGCCATCACGGCTAGCAACCCTCCATGAATTTGTCCGATCTTTAAAAGCCATCTCAGTTGGTGAGAACTACTGCCTCTTGTGGGAGTTCCATAGTTTAAATATGTGCTGTGTGAAATAACTATCTTTAAAACTGGGCTTCAAAGTGTCTACAGTGGACGCTCGGGTTGAGAACGTGATCTGTGCGGGAGGCATGTTCGCAACCCGCGTCTGTGCACGCGCGGGTCACAATTTGGCGCTTCTGCACATGTGCAAAGCGCAATTTAGTGCTTCTGCGCATGTGCGCACGCCGAAACCCAGAAGTAACCCGTTCTGGTACTTCCGGGTTTGGTGTGGAGCGCAACCTGAAAAGGCGGAACCTGAAGCGGCTGTAACCCGAGGTATGACTGTACTTTATGCTTAGCTGTGCATGTGGCAGTACTGTGCATGAACAGCCATTATTACATTTGTTAGCTGCCTTATACCACAAACAAACCCCATTCTCCTAGCAACTTAACAAGATAAGATTCTAACAGTTAAAATCATTAGCTTTAAATTGGTTTTAACAATGCAAAAAAAGGAAAGCCCTCTGCAGAAAGCTATGAATTGGCCACAGGATGCAGGTGTCTGGGCACCTCGATCTTCTGTTTGTTTTTAAAACCAAGTTTCTAGATCCTGAAAAATAATACGAGTAAAGCTGCCTCAGAGGAGCTGCTGAAAACGATCCCAGCAGTCAGGGTCGAGGTGCCGGTGCCCTTGCCTCTCCCTGTGACTACCAGAAGTGCAGAAAATGCAAAAAAAAAAAAAAGAGAGATTCCAATTTCATCATGCATACAAGTGACAAATTTATTTGCTAAAAACTTATTCCTCATCTCCAAGTTGCAATCAAGTGGAAGGATAATGTTCGGCACAAAATAAAGTGGGCCAAAAAGTTTGCATCGTGTGTGAGTTGTGATACTTGACTCTTAGCAGCAGAGAGATGGAAACAAATCCAAAGCACCGTTTGCCTAAGGGGCAGAACCCTATTGGAAGCCAGCTGGGTTCTGATCCCAATACAGTGGCACCTCTAGTTATGAACTTAATTCGTTCCGGAAGTCCGTTCTTAACCTGAAACACTTCTTACTTAGAGGCGTGCTTTTGCTAATGGGGCCTCTTGCTGCCAGAACACAATTTCTGTTCTCATCCTGGGGCAAAGTTCTCAATTCGAGGCAACTCTTCCAGGTTAGCGGAGTTTGTAACCTGAAGCGTTTGTAACTCGAGGTACCAATGTAACCGTTTAAAAATGGATTATTAGGTGACTGGAAGAAGTGTGGGAATCCAGCGGGGGCAGATTTATTTCAGTCAGAGCTGGGGAAACTGACACTCTGAATGTTCCTGGACTGCATCTCCCATCTGTGTACTGGCTGGAACTGATGGGAATTTAGGTCTAGCAGGATCTGGGGGCTTGCAGATTCCACCGCCCCTAATTTGGGGGCAAAGGATTCACTGCAGCTCATCTGAGCGAATGCACCCTTCCCAGGTGGAATAAAAGACCAGGCTTCATAGGGCAAGGTGCCCTTTCCTGGATCCACTTGGGAGAGCGGGTACATTTCTCTTAGTTGTTCTACTTATCACCCACTTCCTAGCAGAATTGTTGGTTGAGGGAGCGAAAATCCACCCAGGTAGGTCATTAGAAGGATAAGAGGTTCCGGAAGCTGGGCCAGCAGCAACCAAGCAAATCACGGGGATGGGGGTCTCTTCTGAGCAGCCACCTGGCCATACAGGTCGGCCCGGCGATGGGAGAAGACCGGCATCTCCTGCCGGATGCGGCGCAGGTAGGCAAGGTCGATCTCTGCGTAGCACAGGCCTGGCCCCTCCTGGCACTGGGCGACGACGCTGCCCCATGGGTCCACTACCATGGCGTGGCCGTAGGAGGTGCGGCTTGCGTGGTGCTTTCCTGTCTGAGCAGCTGCAACCACATAACACTGGGTCTCAACAGCACGAGCTCGCAGCAGCACCTGCAGAGGAGGGAGGAGCATAAAAGAGTTAGGGGTGGAGCCTGCAGTGTCTCCGCCCCCGTTGTAAACTTTAACATGAGAACATAACACCTCTGAATAGTGGAACAGGTGACTTCAGAAGGTGGCGGTTTCTTCTTGATTGGAGGTTTCTGAACAGAGGTTGGACGGCCATCTCTCAGGGATTTGTTAGCTGTGAATCCTGCATTGGGGTTGGGCCAGGTGACCATTTGGGTACTTTCCAACTCTGATTATAAGCTAACAGCCTAATGGATCCAGGGCACTGGACCATTTAGTCCAGCCTCCTATTCTCACAGTGGCTTGAGCCCTCTGCCCTCATGCAGTTTCCAGCAACTGGTATTTGGAAGCATTGCTGCCTCTCGCTCTAGAGATGGAGCATAGTAATCTTGGCAAGCAGTCATAAATAACCCTCTGCTCCATGAATTTATGCAACCCTCTTTTAAAGCCATCTATGTTGGTGCCCATTGCTGCCTCCCGTAGGAGAGAGTTCAATAGTTTGGCCCATGTGCTGTGTGAATAAGGACTTTATCGGTCCTTAACCCTCCTGTCTTCAGTTTCACTGGATGTTCACAAGTTCTAGTGCTATTGGGGGGCGGGGCGGGATCTGACCACTTTCTCCATGCAATGTGTAATTTTCATTCCCGTCACCTCTTACCTTTTCTCTAAACCAAAAAGTCCCCAACAGAGTCGCTCCATCCCCTTGATAATGTTGGTTGCCCTTTTCTGAACGTTTTCCCCAATTCTGCACTGCCCTTTTTCCAACGCGGCAACCAGAAGGCTACCATGCGGTCACATCACAGATTTGTATAACAGCATTATGGTAGTGATGGTTTTGTTTTCAAATCTTTTTTCTAACTATCCCTAGCATGAAAACTTACATTATCGGAAATCTAGGGCTTTGAGTGCCTCTGAGCCAGTGCAGAGGGTCCCTGCTCTTGTAGGGCAGATTTCCCCACCCAAAAATAAAAGTAAAAATGGTACTCCTTGGGAGTTGTAGTCCAAAACATTTGAAGGGTAACAGGTTGAGAGAGGTTGATTCAGGACAGTGGTTCTCAAAGTGGGCGGTACTGGCTCCAGGAGGGCAGTGGGATTACCTACCAGAGGGGCACTAGGAGGCAGGAAGGGTCTAGGGCGGCGCTGGGGGTGTAAACGGCTATCAGACTTTGAAAAGCAGGGGTCACTGGATCAAGTTAATCAAGTTTGTTAAACTAGATAGTTTCGACCGGATTTTGAATAAATGTGCAATGAATTGTTCATCTTTCGAATCTTACTGTGTTATTACCTTCCTTAGTGGGCTGTGCAAACCACTATCCTGAATATTGCTTTTTATAGGGTAAAAAGGGGCACTGGGGATTATGGAACCAAGGAGGTAGTTGCCAAAATCTGCTTGGGAACCACTGCAGATGTAGGAGAATGTGAGGAGCAGGGAGGGGAAATAGGAAGCAAAGGGGTAGAAGACCCAGTTTGATGCCTAATATGTTTTGAGCACTTGGGTCCTTAATTGAGGAATTTCAAATGCAGAAGTTCAATGTTATTTGGTGGGTTATGCTGTCTCCTCCTTCCTTCTTCTGTCCTTTTTGCTGCACTAATGCAAAAGAACAAAGGCGTTTCTTCTTAGGGCAAGGTTGTCTGAGCATGGGCAAAATGCCCTATGTGAAGGCAAAGAGCTACTATTTCTAAAAAGTGTGTTAGCACATTCATAGCTCAGTAAAGGGCACACTTTGATCCAGGTTGAAACACACACCCCCGAACCTCCAATTGAAAGGATTCCTGGAAAGAACCCCACCCAACCACTGTAATGTTGGATCCACTTACCTCCCAGTGGGCCGAGCCTGTTGTCACAGTGAAGGCTGATGGGTAGGTGAGAATCTCCGCCCCTTCCCGGGCCAGAGCGATAGACATTTCTGGGAAGCGGAGATCGTAGCAAATGGCCAGACCAACCTGAAAGAGGTGCAGGGCGGAGTGGGAGGCTAGCAAGCACACAGAAAGAAGCCCTGCCTGGACGTAATAGCAGGTGGGGGGGGGGGAGCCAGGCAAACCTTCTTGCACAACATCAATCCATGCTCTGGAAAACTCCAGCTTAGACATGGGGCTGCCCTTGAAGACTGTTCAGATGCTGCAGTTAGAAACAGCTGCTGGATTCCTAAGTGGGCCTGAGCATTTCATAGCGTTCCTGTGTCCTGACCACTCTGGCTCCCAGACCGTTTCTGGGCTCAATTCAGAGTGCTGGTGCTGGCCTCTAAAAGCCACACACACCTTGAGACCAGCGAGTCAAAATGATTGTCCATCTCCTCATCTGCCTGTCTCTTATCTTGCAAGATACTACTGTACATAGCTTCTGCTGCTGCCGCCAGACTAAAGGCTCTGCCTTCCCAAGTTTTATTTTTTGGGGGGTGGGGAAGAGGCTGGTGCTTCAACGCCCTTGAGAGTCTCCCCATGCTAAGGCAAAGGAGTGGAAGTTGTGGGTGAAGTTCTCTCTCTTTCCCTTTCACAAAGACTACTCCAGAATCTGCAACCAACTGACTCTGCCCCCCCCCGCCTCTTTTCCGGGGAGGTCAGCAAGTTTTTAGGTTAAGTTTTCTCTTTGCAGATACAATTCCTGGAGCTCCATTGGTGATGGCAAATACCTGCCAATGGCAGAAAGCACCTGATTTATCCCATTTATAGTCTCATTTATATAGTAACTGTATCTATATTTCTAATTTTCCTGATCTTAGTCCAGGGGTAGGCAACCCAAGGCCCGTGGGCCGGATGCGGCCCAATCGCCTTCTCAATCTGGCCCACGGACGGTCCGGGAATTAGAGTGTTTTTACATGAGTAGAATGTGTCCTTTTATTTAAAATGCATCTCTGGGTTATTTGTGGGGCTTGCCTGGTGTTTTTTACATGAGTAGAATGTGTGCTTTTATTTAAAATGCATCTCTGGGTTATTTGTGGGGCATAGGAATTTGTTCATTCCCACCCAAAAAATGTAGTCTGGACCACCACATGGTCTGAGGGACGGTGGACCGGCCCATGGCTGAAAAAGGTTGCTGACCCCTGTCTTAGTCTGTAGACCACAATAATGAATCATTCCAAATTTCCATGTTGGGGAAGAGCCTTTGGCAGCCTACATAAGTCTGAACATAAGAAGCACCTGGGTGCAGGGTCAGACCAATGGCCCATCTAGTTCAGCATCCTGCTCTCACAGTGCCCAACCAGACGCCCCAGTGGGAAACCCCAAAGCAGGGAAGCCTGAGCACAAACTTCTCCCCACCTGTGATTCTCTACAACTGGCATTCAGAGACTTTTAGAAGACATCTGAAGACAGCCCTGTTTAGGGAAGCTTTTAACGTTTGGACTACTGTATTTTAATATTTTGTTGGAAGCCGCCCAGAGTGGCTGGGGAAACCCAGCCAGATGGGCGGGGTATAAATAAATTATTATTATTACTAGCTGGCCCGGCCACGCGTTGCTGTGGGTCATCCCTGTGATTCTGAATTTTAAGGTTATCTAAGATACCTATGTATCTGAATTTTAGGGTTTTATTTTGCCCTGATGTCCACTACTATGTTTGCCATTTTTATGCTCCTTTGTCCAGTTTGGGGAGATCTTTTTTGAAGCTCCTTACCATCCTTCCCAGCGCAGGTGACGCTGTGGTCTAAACCACTGAGCCTAGGGCTTGCCGATCAGAAGGTCGGCGGTTTGAATCCCCGCAATGGGGTGAGCTCCTGTTGTTCGGTCCCAGCTCTTGCCCATCTAGCAGTTCGAAAGCATGTCAAATTGCAAGTAAATAAACAGGTACCACTCCGGTGGGAACGGTAAACTGTGTTTCCGTGCGCTGCTCTGGTTCGCCAGAAGCAGCTTAGTCATGCTGGCCACATGACCTGGAAGCTGTCTACGGACAAACGACGGTTCCCTCGGCCTATAGAGTGAGATGAGTGCGCAACCCCAGAGTCGTACGCGACTGGACCTAACAGTCAGGGGTACCCTTACCTTTACCATCCCTCTTTATTTTAACCACCCTGAACCATCTGGTATCATCAGCAATCTTAGCCACCTTGCTGCTCATCCCAAACTCCAGATTAATTACAAAACTTTGTTTTTTTTAAATTAAAAGACAAACACCGCCACTCTTTGCACTGAACTTTGCTTAGCTTATTGGTCTCAAATGACGTAACCAACACCTGTCTCTGGAATATTTTACACGTACCTTTCCAGCCGGTGTCTCCACAGGAGCCACTATCTTGGAGCCTGGGTTGGTGAAGGCACTTTCCTTCAGGGACACTCGCCCCTCCATCTCTACGTCAAAAAGATGAGTCTTCCGATAGGCAGCTACCAGGGTTCCTGAGGCCAGCCTCCCCGAGGAGAGAAGGATCAGATTAGTAGATTTTGTAGGCGGGGGCTGGTGGTTCTTATAGTTTCATGGCTGCTAAGGCATCAACATAGTGAGGCTAGCCATGGTAGCTGCAAGGAAGCTGAAAGGAAGAGGCAGGCCACAGTGTTTCTATCCCTTCCCTGCCAACTGGTTTCAAGAGGGAGCTCTTCTAACACCAGTGTTGCATGAGACAGCCAGTATGCTGTAGCAGATAAGAGTGTCAGACTAAGACCTGGGAGAAACTCGGGTTCAAATCCCCACTCAGCGACGAAGCTCACTGGGTGACCTTGGGCCATTCACCGTCCCTCAGCCTAATCTACCTCACAGAGTTGTTGTAAGGATAAAATTGCAGGCGGAACGATGTACGCCACCTTGGAGGAAAAGGTGGGATATAAATGGAATACAGTGGTACCTCGGTTTACAAACACAATTGGTTCCGGGAAGTCTGTACTTAACCTGAAGCGAACTTTCCCATTGAAAGTAATGGAAAGTGGATTAATCCATTCCGCAGAGTACTTAAACTGAAAATACTCAAACCGAGGCATACTTAAACCGAGGTATGACTGTGAAAATGAAATTGAAAATGAATGTGCCATTTGGATAGTGAAGAATTGATTGTGAGAAAGAGGGATGGAAGGAAGGAGTGGTTTAGGGAGATTTGAGCAGTTTGGGGAGAGAAGGTATCCTATACTAAGACGATTTTGTCACCTTTGGGATCCAAGAGGAGGTGGCAGTTGTAGATCCTTCCTGTGCTCTCCCAATCACTGCCTCTTTCATGGAAGCCTCCAAGGGACAACCAGACACCACATTCCCTGTCAAAAGAGGAGAAATGTGTGGGGTTTTTTTTGGGGGGGGGGTTACCTACAAGTGCCTGGCCATTGCCTCTGCCACACTCTCACAGGCAATGCCCTGCCACATCCACACACAGGGCAAGCCCCAGCAAGTCCTACCTGGCCAGCCCAACGTAGTGCTGCAGATGGTCTCCCTCCAGGGGCTCAGCTAGGCTCAGGGACTCCTTCACGCTGCTGCCAATGAAGTCGAAGCCTTCCGGGAGGAAGACAACGCAAGCCCCCCTCTGGGCAGCCTCCCGGACGAGCCGTGAGCAGGACGCCCAGTTGTGGGCTTTGTCAGGAGTGGAGGTCATCTGGCAGACGGCGATAAGGGGCTTCAGGGGTCCTGCGCTCTCCATGGACATGGCTTTGAATCTGGAGCGGCAGGGGAGGGAGCAGAACGGACCGTGAAAACCCACACAAGCACCACATTAAGCCAGCCACTCCGTGGTTTGTCTCCCTGCTCAAAAAAGGGAAGAGCAATGTAGAGACTGAGCTCATGCACAGGCTGGTTTGTCTAACTATGGTTTGTTATGTGCGAATATGCTCTCGTATTTATATTGCTGCTCAAGCATGAAGGCTGCTTGATCTCCTGGGGCTGTACTGTATCAGCCCAAACTACCTCTCAGGCGTATAAAGTGGTGGAGAGACCCTGAGCTCTTAAAATGTACAAATGTTGTCAGTTCTTACATCTTCTCGGAGGCCAGTTACCTGTGGCCAAGGGCTCGGCTTTGGATCCTTGCAAATGGCTCCACACCAGCGAGGCAAAGTGTTTGCAAGGGCTTCTGGACCACCGCTCTCAACCTAGACGAGGCAATGGGAAAAACACAAATCTTCTTTCAAACTTCTGGAAAATGCAGGCCTCCAACCCAAAGGGGACCTAGAACAGCCTTCCCTGACCTGGTGCCCTCTGGCTATTTTGGACTACAACTCCCACCAGCCACCAGCGAGAGAAAAATAGTGTTCCACAAAGCAGAACACTGGAGGGTTCACTTAGATATAAGGGGGGTTGTGTTTCTTGCCTTTGATTATTTTATTTTTAAAAACTGAAACAAAAGTATTAAAAAGCAATTTAGGAGTAAATTAAGAGTAAATGAGTCCAGCTTAACCCTTTCCCGTTGCTCCTTCAGTCAAAGATTAAGGGAGAAAGATACTGGGTACCCCTGATCTGTTCTTTCACAGGCAGGAAAGCAGTAGAGAAGAGGGTGATTTGGAGCTGAAAAATGAGCAGAGGGAGGGCATCCCCTTGCCTGCTTTTCTCCTATGCAGACAGGGAGTCTGCAGAGGCCACTTCTGGCTAAGGGCAAAAACAGAGAGGAAAGCGACTCAGAGCTCTGGGCGACATCTATTCCTTGCACCGTAAGTATTTAAGAAGCGGGCTCGGTCCCCACCAGTTTAAGAGATGAGAAACTCATGTAGAAAGACCCCATTGGTCCGGTTGCCAAGGAAATGGCACACAGTCAGATAGCTGCACCCTTGTATCCCTCACATCAAGGGAGATAAATGTTGAAGGTCCTGTAGCACACCTTTCAGATCACATATTGATATGAGGTGGGTTGGGAAAATGTCTCAGGGTGGTTCTGCTCAGGGAAAACTAACCCAAAGCCAGCAGGCTCTGTTTTTTCACAGTAAGCCAACACATAGACATTGCAGCTAAAATTTGTCATGCCATGCAGAGGAAGCCCAAGAAAAGCTTTCCAGTGTTCCATTTCTACTATGTGTCAGGATCATGGAATTATCTTGAGTTGGTACTTCCAAAGGGTAATCTAGTACAACTCCCTGCAATGCAGGAATCACAACTAAAGAATGCCTGACGGATGGGTGCAGTTAAAAGGGCAAGAGAAGGGCCTGATAAAAAAATCTGGAAATTAAAGATAAAAAATAAATCTAAAACAAAAATAAAAAGGATAAGGTGTCAAAGCTTATCATTACCCTTCACCATACATGGGCAAGGAGTTCTACAGGGCAAAACCAATATGTTATCTCTCAACTTCCCTTTCTTCTTCCCTCCTCCCTCCATAAATCAGGTTTACTTGATATAATTTTTATTATATTATATTATAGCTATTCTTTCACGCCTCTTGCATCATTTTGTCCAGGGCTGCTTTTAAATTCCCCTCCCCTTATCTCACCCTTCCAATTCCCAGCTAATACTTTAAAGCTCAAAAAGTAACAGACAACTTTCTCTTTTCCCTACTACAGTCATTAACAAACTCCCCCTCCAAATGATTCACCCGCAGTGATTACATGAGCAAAAGGGGGAAAAAAGACAGCAGCTGCCGTTGCTCCCCTAAAAGCCAGGGAGAAAAGTCCAGACCGGAAGCAAACCTGTCCCCTAACAAATATGGCGCTTCCGCGTAGTGGAGCCCATACTAAAAATGGTGGGCAAAAAAAATAATAATTCTCTACTTAGAGTTAATACCCTAATAGATTGACAAGTGAGGCCAGTTTCAGGTGTCTGTACAACTTTTTTTTTCAAGTGAAGGTTCATCACAGAGGTCAGTGGAGAAATCCAGGATTTTTAATATAGCAGTGATTGGGCAGCACAGCATCTCAACTTTTTGAAAATAAAAATTCTATAATGCTCCTTCTACCTCAGTTCTTATTCTGATTAGAAAACCTTTTAAGTTTTTAGACATTTAAAAGTGCAAAGTGTCTGCTTGTGAGGTTCTACGCTCTGAATTTGGGCTGGGGGAGAATATGAGAGTGAGACTCAATTTAAGTGTTTTGTTTTAAATAAAAATTATATACCTCAAAGCACTTTAGAAAAAGAATACTGTAAAACAATTTAAAAATATTAGTAAAAACAGTTAAAAACAACTATGTAAAACATTTTAAAAAAGCAATGATAAATTTAAAAACCGCAGTCCATCTCCCAAATATGAGGCTAATTTACATACGCGTTCTGGCATCGGCAGGGATCTCTCCCCCACCCAGAAAAACGCTTTAAAATATATTTTTTTATTACCGTACTAACCCCGCCCCCACACTAAATAAGATGCAGTCAGGAAATGCTTGAGCGCCTCACTGTTAGGTTATTGCCTTTTGCTCGACGGTTTGTTGAATACGTTTGCTGTAACAAGTGCAGCTATATTTAAAACCCTGAATTTCTCCATTGATTTCTATCAACGACTCGCAATTCTGACCCCGCTAGAAATTTCCAAAGAAAACCCGGAAATGTTCCAGCCTGAGAAGTCCATGTGCAGTTCTACACTTTTTTATCTCTTCCTGACTCAGTCTAACGAATAGAAATCATGGCTGAACGTGCCGCTTTTAAAAGTGCGAGGAACCTGTAGCCCGGAACAAAGATGGTGCTGATTTGATAATGCCGCGCCCCCAAGCAAAATGGCGCTTTTGGGATTACATAAGAAAAGACTCCACCGCCACCGCTACCTATAAAGTTCGTATGTTTTCGGTAATTTAATTAATGACCGTCTCTTTATCTGTGTCTTTATTCCGCGTCGCCCTCGCAAGCTTCGGGCTCCTCACTTCTACTGGGTTTCACCCTCAACAAATATGGCGGCAGGAGATGGCAGCCCCAATGTGCGCCGGCGGAAGCAGAAACGCGGAACCTTCCGGTCACGACGGAAGGCAGTGACCTCTCTCGCCCCGGAAGTTGTGGCGTTGTTAGGCAGGCCTTATGTCTCTCGAGGGCCTGGCCAAGTGAAGAAAGATGGCGGAGAGCGGCAAGACGAAAAGTGGCCCGGCGGCTCCTCCCAGCAGCGTCGGCGCTGCTGCTTCGGCTGGTGGTCCCCACGGCAAGGCCATGACGGCGGAGCAGGTACCGGGGAGGGGCGAGGAAAGGGAGTGCCTTTGGGCATGTACAGAGTTCCCCTTCCCGGGGGGAGATGCGTCAAGTCACGATGTCCAACAGCCCGAACCCGTAGCCCAATTTGGCCTCCGTGTGTTTCGCGGAACATGTTTCTGAGCATGTGCAGAGCGAAGGGTGCCGTTATTAGGGGTGGAGCCGCTCCTGTTGACGTTGTAATAGTCGAGAAAAGACGCAATCTTTTTAAATTTTCCTCCGGGCAGTCCTAATAATAATAATAATCACCACCTTCATCATTGTTGCAATTATTTACCCACCTTTCACCCCAAGGCCCTAGGTTGGATTGCAACAATTAAAACAATATTAATATTAAAGCACAATATTAAAAGACAGGTTAAAACAACTTAGGTATGGCTCCCAATAGGAAGAAAAAGCTTCAGCTACTTAGGCATTCAGGTTATCTGTAATTTAAAAACATTATAGGAAAGTGTGGAAATAAATAAATATGGTTATACAGTGCTGGAAGAAAATGAAATTTTCTATTATGGACTGACTGGCTGCAACTAAAATTATACTTATTCCACCAACCCATAAGTCCAAATGGCAAAGAAAACAACATAGTCATATTTCAATCAGACCGACCATGCATTGAAAAATATTTTCAGTTTGTTCACCGAACTGTTGGAGGATGGGGATTCCCAAATCTAAACTGCTAATAAAACACATGTCAACTTAGCACATGACAGACATAATATTTGTCAATAAGGGAATTCAGTGGAGCAGGTTAAAGAACTTAGAAGTAAATGCTGTCCCTATAAAAGTAATACCTTTTAAAAAACCTGCTCTTTACATTTGCTTACAAACCCATTCACATTCACAACTTTCAATGATTTGGTCCCAGGCCTCTCACCCATTATTCCATTACAGTTCCACCCGGTTTTCAAAAATAAATACAATATAGCAGGGGTGGCCAACTCCCAAGAGACTGTGATCTACTTTCAGAATCAAAATCTGGCGTGATCTACCCCCATTTTTCGGGGTTCGGCTCAAAGTTGTTGAGCTTTTTTTAGGGAGAAGGAAAGGGGTAACCTTTTGGGGGGGAGCACTGCCCAAATACTTTTCTTACGGGGGACAACAGAAACTTTTAGAGATTTCTTGGGAGAGAATTGCATAAAAGCACTCACAAAACTGTACGCTGCACAAACTCCTTTACCCACTCCATTAACCTACCTATCAAGATTTCTTAAAAAATACATGCCTTCATCCATTGTTAATGTGACACCATTTTGGTAACCAACTGTTCTATATCAGACGGGCACTGTGTCAGGGCCAGCTTCAGGGAATCCTTAAGGTGCTCATGTGTCATGTTTGAACGTTGCGCTCTCTCTCTCCCTCTCCCTCTCTCCCTCTCCCTCTCCCACCCCACCCCTTCAGCTAGGGGCACCCACCCACCCACCCACCTCTCTCTCTCTCTCTCTCTCTCTCTCTCTCTCTCTCTCTCTCTCTCTCTCTCTCTCTGGCTCCCAGTGGCTCAAAGAGACAGGGACAGGGGGGAAATCCCTCTGTGAGTCGCAGCTCCCGCTTTCCTCCCATGCACGGAAACTCACACACACCCCTCCCTCTCTGCCGGCATGAGGGAGGAGGAGCCAGGGAGCTCTAGGCAGGCAAGAGGGACAGGGAGCAATCCAGCCATTCTGTGCAACGCACTAACACACACACATACTGGTAAGCTCAGTATCGGGAAGAGGGAAGGAGCTCTCCCTGCAATTGCTCATGGTTATTGAGCTTTTTTGTGGGGGGGAGACAAGAGTTATTGAGGGTTTTTTTTAGGGGGAGAGCTCTTCCTTTTCTTTTAGGCTGGCGATCACTAAGGAACCCACAATCTACCCGCGATCTACCAGAAACGTCCTGGGGATCTACCGGTAGATCCCGATCTACCTGTTGGCCATGCCTGCAATATAGAGCCTATAATACAGTTAGGTACCTGAAAGAAAAAAGCAATTGTTTGAAATAATTTTTACGAAGATGGACAACTGCTTACTGTTAATGAAATGCAAATTCAGGTGGGAAATGTTCAAATATGTCCTTTTTAACTATGTATGTATGTATATATGTATGTATTATACTGCCCTTCATCCGAGGATCACAGGCTGGTTTACAATATAAAAGCATAAGAAATGCATAACATAGTACAGTCATACCTCGGTTTAAGTACGCTTCGGTTTGAGTACTTTCAGTTTAAGTACTCTGCGGACCTGTCTGGAATGGATTAATCCACTTTCCATTACTTTCAATGGGAAAGTTCGCTTCAGGTTAAGTACGCTTCAGGTTAAGTATGGACTTCCAGAACCAATTACACTCATACTTCGGATTAAGTACGCTTCAGTTTGAGTACTCCGCGGACCAGTCTGGAACGGATTAATCCACTTTCCATTACAGTGGTGCCTCGCTAGACGAAATTAATTCGTTCCACGGGTCTTTTCTTATAGCGAAAAATTCGTCTAGCGAATCCCATAGGAATGCATTGAATTTTTTTTTAAAAAAATTTGCCCATAGGAACGCATTAATTGAATTTCAATGCATTCCTATGGGAAACCGCGATTCGCTAGACGAATTTTTCGTAAAACGCATTCGTCTAGCGAGGCAAGCTCTGCTCGAAAAATCCTTTCGTTAAGCGGAAATTTCGTTAAGCAGGGCATTCGTTAAGCAAGGCACCACTGTACTTTCAATGGGAAAGTTCGCTTCAGGTTAAGTACGCTTCAGTTTAAGTACTCTGCGGACTGTCTGGAACGGATTAATCCACTTTCCATTACTTTCAATGGGAAAGTTTGCTTCAGGTTAAGTACAGACTTCTGGAACCAATTGTGTACTTAAACCGAGGTACCACTGTAACAAACAAACAAAAAAAATACCCTCCACAATTTTCCCTTCCCAGTTTAAAAGGTCATAGAAACCAAACATTTCTCCCACGTGTTATAGAGGATGTCCCATTAGAGGGACATATCAATTGAAAAGTTCTGGAAAAATTATTTACCGAAATATCTTTTGTCACAAGGCAGACAACCCCCATGACCCCAGGACTTGTATGGTCACAATATTTTGCAAATTAGAAACAAAGATCTTATAATACATTTATTAACCACTGCAAGAACAGCCATTGCTAGGACATGGAAATCATTACAGTTATTAACTACTAGTATCTTGAAGCCCGTTAAAAATAACGGGTGCTAGAACATATGTGGTGAAACATATGTTGTGGAACATATGTAGGTAGGTATGTGTATGTAGTATACACAAATACTGGGGCATATGACAGAACAGTACCAATATAATTTTGGTACATATATTTTGACACAATTTTGTTACTATATTCAAAAATGTTTATCTGAGTGTTTATTGTTTTATCTTTATTTTTAATTATATAATTGTTGCATGCCATATCATCTAATGTAAATGTATATCTCAATGCAACCATGTTAAACAGTTTAAAGATGAAAATTAATAAAAACTATGTTGCAGTAAAACCCACACCCTTAGGTATGGCATACACATTTTCTTTTCTCAGTTGGTCTACCCTAGGGCTGTGGGATGGAATGATTTGAAAGTTCAGAGATCCATGAGCAAAATACTCCACCTTAGCAGTGATTCAGGAGGGTTTAGGTAGGGTTTGGCCTCAGTTGGCAATTCAAGTAAAACATGGCAGATTTCTAACCCCAATGAAGCTTATAATCTAAAGTATGAGAGTGGGGAAAGTAAAAGCAGCAAGGGACAATGTGAATAGACCCTGTGTCCTTGCTTAGCTTGGTTGTGGCTGGTGCAAGCCCTTGCCTGCTGTGACTGACCTTTCTCCCCTTCTAGGTGGTGGCTGGATTTAACCGTCTGCGTCAGGAGCAGCGAGGTCTAGCCTCAAAGGCAGCTGAGCTGGAGATGGAGCTGAATGAGCACAAGTAAGCAGTGGATTTGAACATTGTTCCCCCTGCTAATTTTGGATATTGCTGCTTGGTGGTTTTGCAGTTTTCTCTATTCTTGCAAGCAGCCTTGCAAATGGAATTGAGAAAAGAGTCTGGCTGGTGGATCAGGCTGGGGGGGGGGGGTCCTAGTAAAGCATCGTATTTTCACAATGGCCAACCAGATGCCTCTGGGAAGCTTGCAAACAGGAACAAGATGTAACAGTCCTTTTCCGACTTGTGCACCTCAGCAAGTGTTACTCAGGGGCAAACTGCCTCCAATGGCGAACATAGCCATCATGGCTAGTAGCCATCAGGGTGGATAAAAATCAATGATTTTAAAATAAAAATAAATAAAAAATCAGATTTTTAAATTTAAATCAGATTTTTTTGATTTAAATCGGATTTTTAAAAAATAAAATGCTTTTTGAGGGAAATATATTACCATCCAAAGGTTCTTCCATCATGAAATAAAGATTAGTTTTTTAATTATGTAGAATAAGGTTGTACTGTATATGTTTAACTTTTTGGTTAAATAAATTCCATTAATCCATTCACAATGTCATGCTCTTCCAGAGGTTTTTGTAAGATTATTGGGCAGTTTCTCTACCTACAAGATATTATCACAGATGCTTGGTTTACTTTTGCAGTTCTCAAAACTGAATTTGACTCAACAGAGATCACATGCCTCTTCTTCACAGCAAAAATGTTATAACATGAACAGAGTTGAGAAAAAGACCTTAATCCTATTGTTCTACAAACCTATGAATACAGAAACAACCCCTTCAGTGCTAAGTTTCAAGAAGTCCAGTGAATAGAATAGAAACAATATTTTTCTGATTGTTTAAAGTGGACAGTATTTAAGTTTTTCATGTGTAGGCTGGGCTGACAGTCTAAGTTTCTTAAAATATATATTTGTTGTTTTTGTTTAGCCAAATTAGTTAACAAACATGGATGTTTGTTTAAGCAAATAACATATGCTGTAATGTTATTGTTTCAGTTGAATAAATCTATTTAAATTGTTATTATTAAGGTAATGATTATTTTTCTCCTTCCTAAGTACAACAGTAAAGTTGTCCAAATATGAATGATTAACCTATTAAACTGGGGATAAAAAACTAATATGAAAAGTTGTTATTCTAAAAATCTTCATCTACTTGCATATTAAAGTTATACCAGCAAGAATTAGTCTTTATGTAGAAAACTATGATTTAAATCAAGCCTTACTGACTAGTGATTTAAATCGTGATTTAAATCAGTTTGATTTAAATCAAATCCACCCTGGTAGCCATTGATACCCTTCACAACTTCCCCAGAACCACCCAGTGAACTTTGCCTTGTTTCTTCCATCTTTGAACGAAAGTGCTCCCAATTTAGAGTTTTGACCGCTAGATTTGGAAATAATAAAATAGCAGCACAGTGATGTGTCATGTCTTTCCCTGCAGTCTTGATACTGTCCTTATCATAAGCTGGTGTACAATGCTCAGATATTCTGCCTTTCTTCCACTCTGCAGGCTGGTACTTGAAACACTCCGAGAAGTGGACCCTACTAGGAAGTGTTACCGGATGGTGGGAGGTGTGTTGGTAGAACGCACTGTGAAAGAAGTTCTCCCAGCCTTGGAAAATAACAAAGAGCAGGTAATGCCTCTGGAGACAGTGGGCAGACTCCCTGCTTCTCCTTGGAACAGGGAATGCCATTAGCCTCAGCAATACTTGCCTTTAGTTATTATGGCTAAAACTAGAGAGACCTAGGTTTGAATTCCTGTTCAGCCATGAAACTCAGTGGGGTAAGTCACCTTGGGTCGGTCACCTTCTCTAAGTCTAATCTACCTCACAGGGTTGTTGTGAGGCAAAAGGAGGGAACTAAGTATGCCAACTGAATTAACTGATAATAAGGTGCATATATATAAGGAAAGCTAATAATATATAACTGATAGTCATTTCTGGCATCTGAAGGCTGGGGAAAAAAGTAAGACCCAGCGTTTTTGCAGTTTACAAGAACTTCTCTAGCTGCTTGCCTGCTGCAGATTTTTACTCACCAAAGGCCATTGTGTGGGTGGAAATTAATGAACTTCACATAAAATATATTAGTCTATCATCACTAGGTCACAGTAGAGCTTGAGACTCTTAATCTCAGGGTCATGAGTTCAAGCCCCACGTTGGGCAAAAGATTCCTGCATTGCAGGGGGTTGGACTAGATGACCCTTGTTGTCCCTTCCCACTCTACAATTCTATGATTTTATGACTTTTTAAAGAAAATATATATGCTGTTTTCAATTCTTCTGTTTGCCACCATTTGTCATTCTTGGCCACTGCTGAATAAGTGAAAAGTAATCAAATGTCCAGGTGTTTGTGTGTGTGTGTAGAGATTCTTCATTATGCAACTTGGTTATATTTCTTTCCCACTCCCACTGCTACCCAAATTCTCAGATAGAATGTGAAAACAACTCAGTCATGACTTGGGCCCAGGCTACCTGAAATATCATATCTCCCTAAGATCCTTGGGTGAGCCCCTTCTCTCAGTCCCATCAACTTTGCCAGCCTGCTGCCCAGTACAGCTCCCATCAACCCTTGCATCTTAACACAATGCTGGCTGGGGCTGATGGGAGTTGTAGGAATGCGTATGGAAGAGCTGTTCTAAATAGTGATGTGTTAAATGATGGTGCTGGAAAACAGCAGGAGGTTCCCAGACTATGGTCTGTGGCCCACCAGTGGCCCCAAAACTTCATTCAGATGGTCCACGGTGCATCTGTAAAAATACGAATGAAAACCATACAGCATCTAGCACAGTAAATTATAATTGCTACAACAGGCAGAAAAAAATCATTTAATTAATCCACCAAGATCCTCAAGCAATTTTCAAGTGGTCCATGGGGGGGAAAGTGGGGAAACGACTGGCTCCTATTTACCTTAGCCTTTGACATTTAAGATGTGTATTTTCACACCAGGCCCTGCCGCCTCTTCCTGGGCTACACACACCCCTGCTCCATGCCCTCCTCCAGTGCTCTTGCCTGGCTGGAATGTGTCATTGAACCCTCTTAATGCCTCTTTTCTGCCTGGAGGGAGGATGGAGAGAGATGTGTATGGAGTGGGTGTCAAAAGTCTCTTGTGTTTTCAGCCTACTGTATAAAGAGAAGAGTCATATCCATTGTGCTGCCCATTTTTCACTCTGGCTTCACCCACTCCTGGCAGGTGGCTCCTGGAAGGTTGCCCACAACAGAATTCTTAAAAGAGATTTTTGAAATAATAATAATAATAATTTATTATTATTTATTATTTATACCCCGCCCATCTCCCCAGCCACTCTGGGTGGCTCCCAATTGAATATTAAAAAAAACACCAGTGGTACCTCGGTTTATGAACACAATTGGTTCCGGAAGTCTGTTCATAAACTGAAGCGTTCATAAACTGAAGCGAACTTTCCCATTGAAAGTAATGGAAAGTGGGTTAATCTGTTCCAGACGGTCCGCGGAGTACTTAAACTGAAGCGTTTATAAACTGAAGCGAACTTTCCCATTGAAAGTAATGGAAAGTGAATTAATCCATTCCAGATAGGTCTGCGGCGTTCGTATACCGAAAATTCGTAAACTGAGGTGTTCATAAACCGAGGTTCCACTGTACAGCATTAAATATTGAAAGCTTCCCTAAACAGGGATGCCTTCAGATGTCTTTTAAAATTAGGATAGCTGCTTATTTCCTTGACGTCTGATGGAAGGGCGTTCCATAGGGCGGGTGCTGCTACAGAGAAGGCCCTCTCGGTACAAATATCAAGGCGATTTATAAATGCCTTTAAAATGGATAAATAAATGCAGAGTGATCTTGGGAGGATGTCGGGGAGCTCAGAATCCTCATTTTCTGCTCCCCAGATAAAATGTGGCGCTCCATCTTTCCTGTCCTGACTCTCCTTCCCTGTTTGCAGATCAACAAGATCATAGAGACCTTGACCCAGCAGCTGCAGACGAAAGGGCGGGAGCTGAACGAGTTCCGGGAAAAACACAACATCCGCCTGATGGGCGAGGATGACCAGAAGGCTCCCTCCAAGGACAGCACTGAGGGGTCGGGCGGCAAGGCCAGCTCCACAGGGGTCCTCGTTTCCTAGTGGGCGCAGCAGCCGTCTCCCAAAGGACTTTTTTACCGCCTCTCACTCTACAGTTGTGGCTCTTGACCTCAAAAGGCTTAACTTTATTATTATTTTGGTGTCATCTCTGACAATATTTTTTTGTTAAATAAAACTTTTTGGTGTGTCACATACTTTTGGGACTAGTGCAAACATTGGCAGCTGTGCTGAATTGCCACCCATCCCTTTACAAGATGATGCCCATCACCCAAGGCTAGAGCATGTGCTTTGCATGGAAGCCAAGGATGGGGAACTTCCTGCCTTTCGCATATTGTTGGACACCCAACTCCCACCATCCTTGATCATTGGTCTTGCTGGCTGGGGCTGATGGGAGATGGAGTCCAACAACATCTGGAGGGCCACAGGTTCCCTCATTCCCAATGGAGGCAGCCTTAGCTTCAGTCACTGGCTTCCCTAGTTAAAGGAGGTTAAACAGCAGGGCTGGGAATGGTATCTCAAGAGAGGTCTCTGTGCAAGACTTCACAAGGCTAGGGGAGGCACAAAGGCCTGTGGCAGCACACATGTTTTGGTGTGCAGAAGGTCCCAGGTTTGGCCTCCAGCATCTTCAGTTAATGGCTCCCACCTGGCTAGCCCAAAGCCAACCCAATGCTCCCCACATGTTTTGAACCACAACTCCCATTAGCCCCAGCCACGTGGGAGTTGTCCAAAACATTTGGTGAAGGTTGGGCTAGGTAACATATAGGACTGGTGTTTGAATGCCAATATTCTCCTAGAGCAAAATATGAGCTGTTGGCTTCTTCTGTATCTCTGCTTTCAGAGTGAGTTTCTAGCCCGTATTGGGCACAAATATATACTTAAAATCTGAGAAACCAGATGAGGAATGTCTGTGTGTAGGAATTTACCTCCTTGCCCCCCACCCTGCCAATAAGAAGCACAGCAGAACAAAGTTAATGTGCTGCAATCATCATATATTAAAAAAGAGGAATCATCCAAAGTGGTTACTATGCTTAAATCTGTTACTCAGTCAAAAGCCCAATTAGTTGGGGAACACTCTTTAAAAATAAATTGTCAATACAGGGGTCACCTTAAAAGGCATTTCCCCATCTCTTGCAGGAACAATGCTGTTTTCTAGATAGGATGTGCATCATGTGAAACGAAAGTATGCTTCACCCCCACGCCTGCCGCGCCACAAAAGACTGGTCATGTATGTAGACTTAATTGATTAAAACTCATGTTAATCTGCTAAAACCAGACCTCCCCCAAGCAAAATCTTGCAAATGCACATAGACTGGGTGAAGAATTCAGCTTTTGTTTGCCATTACAAAATGTGTTTTAAACAGTGTAGAGTGCAGATAAACATGGATCAAGATTTCAATACTGAAGGCCCTCTATAATCAGTAAGATTTTTACACAGAAAAACTTTATTCATAATTTTGGGATCTTTTCACACACACCCCTGCCCGATGAGGCATTTTCTTCCTAGTGTCCTTCAGTCTTATCACTTCCCCCTCTTGTATGTTTACCTGCAGAAAGAGCGTCGAAGTCTGACATGCAAGAGGGGTGCTTTATTTCACATGGCCCAGGGGCTCACTTTCCCCTGCAGGCGAGAGGGGAGTGGAGCAGAATTGAGAGCGCTGTCCACTTGAGGATGTTGATGAGAGCCACTAGCAAGAGGCTTCAAACTTCACAGAGCGAACTCCAAGCTGCAGATCTCTGGGCAGGGCGTCTTTCCATCAGCCCCAAACCCCCCAATGAGGTAGAGCTTGTCATTGCAGAGGCAGGTGCGGTGGCCAACTCTCTTCTGGCCCCGGTTGGAGCAAGGGAAGTGAAACCAGTTGGCTGGCGAAGACCCTGAGAGAATAGACAAGCTCTGTGAGGTTCTTGGGAGAGACTTCCTATCCCATCAACTCTAGCTGCTGGTTGGGTGCAAAAGAGGCTCATAACTGTGTGGAGGGATGGCATAGGCCAAGCTGTCTTGGTTAACAGTTGCTTCAGTTTCCCCCTACATTTTATCTGAGGTGTACTTGTTCCTCATCATGGCTTGCTAAACTTACAATTCCCTATTCAACAACACTGGGCAAGTGGAGAATTGCCATGGGGTGTGTGTGTGTGGAAGATGCTACATAGCTGGAGAATTTACATGTGTTGTTCTAACAGGGGCCCCCAAGATTTGTTGCAACTTCTGGCCAGAGAGATTCTTTGCACAAAGATGCCACTTACTTGTATCATGGATGTAAAGATCATTGCAAATGGCATCCCTGCCGGTCGATAAAGTCTCCCCACCAAAGATGACAGCAAAAGGCCCCACCACGGTGCAAGATTGGTGCCTCAGGCCTTTGGGACCCTGCCGGGATCCCTTTTCAGTGCTGACCAAGCGAGAGAGATTCTCTGTCAGCCCAGGAGCATGAACAGAATCAACCTGAGGGAGGGAAAGGGTGCGACAGACTTTGAAAAGTGCGGAGAGATGGAGGCTGTACAAGTTTAAGCGCCACTAAATTCTTTTATTAGAATGTTATGGATTTAAAATGCTTGATTTTAGTGAGAGAATATGGATTGTTAAGCGGAGGGACTGCATTCCAATGGGGCGGGATGGTTGAATGGACGATGTTGAGGACAACAGGACAGGCTGAGAATGCTGAGAGCAACAGGAGCTTGAGGGTAAAGCATGGGGAGAAGAGGGTCTGATACAAAGGGGAGGAAGGTGGCGCTCGAAGAGGCTCAATTTCACAACCTGATCTGAACCCAAAAGAACACTTTCCACAGTACGAGCCATTTGGACCCTACGATTGGCAGGGGAGGCCTTGGTGGTGGTGCCTGGCAATCCCTGAGATGGCTGGGTGGATTTATGTTTTTAACTGCAACTGCTTTTAGGTTGTTTTTTCAATACAGTGGAACCTTGGTTCTTGAACGGCTCAGTTGATGAACAAATTGGCTCACGAACATCGGAAACCCAGAAGTAAGTGTTCCGGTTTGCGAACGTTTTTCGGAAGCTGTACATCCGACGTGGCTTCCGCTTGAGTGCAGGAAGCTACAGCAGCTAATCTGAAGCCGCACCTTGGTTTTCAAATGTTTCGGAAGTCGAACAAACTTGCGGAATGGATTACGTTCGAGAACCAAGGTACCACTGTATTCCTTTTTTACTGTTTCAGAATGTTTTTGTGGATCTGTTTACCACCCTGGCCACCTTCAGGAGGAAGGGAGGGAGGGATGCAAATAATGAATTAAAATGGCACTGGTTTGGGGATTTGCAAGGGTGAACATCAGAAGTTTGCTTATATTGAGACAATTCATCCCGCTCACTCTTGTCAACACTGACTGGCAGAGGCTCTACAGGGCTTCAGACGGGGAGTTTTATCCCAGCCCTGCCTGGCGATGAACGTTAAACCTTTTTCATGTAAAGTCGATGCTCTACTCGGTTTTCCTATTTCTGCAAGGCCACATCATGCACCCACCCCACTCACACTCACATGGATTTTGCTTTTCCCCCAGTGTCCAGCTATGTCGAAGTCAGCAGAGTCACGCCCTCCAAAGACCACCAGGTTGTAGCCACTGCTCTTCCCGCTTGGGGTGGTTTCACGCAGCAGCATGGCAGAATGGCCGGCCCGGGAGGCCGTGCGTGATTCCTCTTCTTTGTACCTGGCAACAGGAGGAGAGAGGCAAAGGATGCTCTTTTTAAAATAATAATAATATTTTTAAAATTAAATGTTTTCAATATAAAAGACAATGAAAACCACACTAATCTAGAAAAGAAAAATAGAGAAAAGCAAAAAGAAAGAAAAGAAATAACAAAAGGAAATTAGAAAGCCCTCTATCAAGAACTCAAGGTGGCGTACATAGTTCTCTCATTTAAACCCCACAAGCCTGTATGTTAGGCTTATAGCCAGTGAGTGAGCTCAGTGTCACCTAGTGAGCTTCCTGGCTGAGTGGGGATCTGGACTTTGGTCTCCCAGGACCAAGACTAACCACTATGCCACATCGGCTTTCCTATACCAGCGGTTGGACTCGCAACTCCCAGCAGCCATCGTGGCCAATGGTCAAAGATGGTGGGAGTTGGAGTCCGATAACATCTGGAGGATCCCCCTTGCTTGCTAGTAGATCTAACAGATGTTTACTTAAGTCTGGCCTGTACCATCTAAGATTGAAGAGCTTGCTGAATCAGGCCAGTGACCCATCTAGTCCAGCATCCTGTTCTCACAGTGGCCAACCAAATGCCTGTAGGAAACTGGTAAGCAGGATCTGAGCACAAGAGCCTTCTCCCCTCTGGAATTCAGAAGCATTGGTGCCTCCGACTTGGGAGGCAAAGCATAGCCAACATGGCTAGTAGCCATTGCTAGCCTTCTCCATTTGTCCAACCTTTTAAAGCCATTCTGTGTTCTGCACTTTTAATTATGTACTGCGTGAAGAAGTACTTTCTTTCATCCGCTCTGACCCTTCCAACATTCAGCTTCCTTAGAAAAACCTTTGCAGGACCGAAGTCCTTGCAAGCAGCTCAGTATTCTGGGCAAGGTCGTACCAGTAGGTCTTGTTGCCAGGGTTGAGATGCAGTGTGAATATGCTGGCGTAGCGCCGCTGAGTCCGCACCCCGCCCTCACGGCCCACCACCCGTGCCTCGTGGTCTGTGAGCTTAGTGCAAGTGTGGCTGCTGAGCCCCACGGGGGCCTGGTTGGAGGGCCCCACAGCCCAGCGTTCCCACTGCCCCTGTTCGGCGTCAAAGCAGCACACGTCAGAGACCCGGTGGGAGCCATCCCAGCCCCCCACCACGCACAGGAAGCGGTCAGACAGGACCACAGCTTCGTGGTGGCTCCGGCGGTGCTCGCATTCGGGAGCCATCCTTTTGACCGTCTGGAGTGAGGGGTCGAAGGCCACCACATCCCCAAGGGGCGGCTCCTGGGTCTCCTGTGACTTCTGGCCCCCAAAGATGAGGAGCTTGCCCTGTACCACGTTGCAAGAGTGGAATGCACGGCCGAGGAGGTCACTGCACACCACTGGCCTCCACTCCCAGCTGCGGCCGGCGGCTGCCATACCAGGTTTGACCTGCAGGGGGGCAAAAGCAAGAAGGTTCAAGGGACAAGGTGGTGGACAATCCAAAGAGGGTTTTATTTATTCATCTTAATGAACTGCAAATAGCCATGTTGGAACAAACCTAAAATAATACAAGTAAACAATTTTTTTTCTTGCAGGAAAGAGGAGAGATGCAGAGACTACCAACAATAAAAAATACAGATAGGTCTTATCATTAGATGCCCAATGAAACCACACTCCTTCATAAACTGGCTCTCATATCACCTCTGTCCCCTCTGTGCCAGGCTAAAGGTTTAAGGTGCTGGTTTTGACCTTTAAAGCCCTATGCGGCTTGGGACCCTCGTATCTACGGGACCGCCTCTCCTGGTATGCCCCGCGGAGGACCTTAAGGTCCACAAACAACCATATTATGGAGATCCCGAGCCATAAGGTGGCTAGATTGGCCTCTACTTGGGCCAGGGCTTTTTCAGTATTGGCCCCAACTTGGTGGAACGCTCTTTCACAGGAGACCAGGGCCCTGCGGGATTTGTCATCTTTCCACAGGGCCTGCAAGACAGAGCTGTTCCGCCTGGCCTTTGGGTTGGACTTAGTCTGACCCCTGCATTTTTCCTCCCTCATGGCTTGAATTTGACCACTCAAAATGCTGCATTTTAAATTTTAATACTGTATTTTAATCTGTATTTTAATTAATTGCTTCTTATGTTTTATTGTAATTTTATTGGTGTGAGCCGCCCTGAGCCCGGTTCTGACTGGGGAGGGCGGGGTATAAATAAAAATTTATTTATTTATTTATTATTATTATTATTATTATTATTATTATTATTATTAAACTTACCCAACTCCCTCAACTTCCCAAGTCTCCCAACTTCCCTGGGAAGGGGGATTGATTGCAGCTCTAAGAGGGGGAACAGGGGCTTCCTAACAGCTCTCAGCATCCTTAACAAACTACAGGCCCCAGAATCCTTCAGTGTATGCCATGACTGTTTAAAGAAGTATCATAGTGTTTTAAATGCATGACTCCAGGAATGTGCTCCAATACACCAGATGTAAATAGACCACTTCACTTACTGAACTGAAAATCTACCGTTACAATATACAAAAATACGTATGCATCCTCACTCCCGACACTCCCTTCCCACCTCTCCAAAAACTAAAATAAGAATAAAGGGGTTTTTTTGTACTTGGGTTTAAAGCCCCTGCACTGAGCCTAAACTGAAAATCAATGTCCCTTTCCCGGGCTGCCCCCACAGGAACAAAAAGCATGTTATACCAGGAACAGGCTAAGAAAGGGTGCCCTTCCTCTGGTAAATAGGAACGGTGGAAGCATTTGTGCAAGGAGTTTGGTGCAATTCCTCAATTAATTTTGTTTTTTTTAAAACAACAAGAACAACAACACGCATTCTTTCCTACTCCAAAATAACATTCCTCCTCTTCATATGTTAGCTGTCAGATCACAGACTTCAAGGTTTGTTCCCCCTGCCCCCCCCCCCCGGCAAAAAAAGAGAAAAGCTTATTGTGCACATTCTCACAAACACCCCTGAGCACACTGCCAGGGTGTGTTTTCCAGTTGTGCTGGATAAATGTCCCTCCCTATTCCCCCCAAAAAAACCTCTCAAACCAGATTTGTGCATGCATTCAGGAATGGCTGTGTCATCAATCTCAGAAACTGTCATTTGGGCCTACCTTAAAAGAAGAAGCCTCTGCAGAGCAGAAAGCCTGGTTGCCTAGCAACGGGCAGCCCCTAGCAACCCCGTCATGTGTCTTGGCAACGGATTCTGCGGCTTACAGGAAAAGGCAGGCCCTGCCAGAAAGCATTTGCTGAGTGTGGTAAAGTTAGTAGGAGCATTAATAATCCCGGTGTGTGTGTTTGTTTTACGGCCAGCATAGGAGCGTCACGAGGAATCTGGAAAGAATTGGGATTTGCAGAGGAACAATAACCATTAATGGCAAAAATGATGAGCTGGGGGTGACGGGGGGGGGGGACGGGATTGGAGGTAGTGGTATCATACAGCTTCCTTCATTTGTTTTCAAAAAAGTGGGAACTGTGAGCTGTAGTTGTGCCCAGACCTCCGGGATTGACAGTGGAACCTCGGTTTATGAACACCTCAGTTTACGAATTTTCGGTTTACGAACACCGCGGACCCATCTGGAACAGATTAATTCACTTTCCATTACTTTCAATGGGAAAGTTCGCTTCAGCTTATGAACGCTTCAGTTTATGAACAGACTTCCGGAACCAATTACACCCATGCTTCGGGTTAAGTACGCTTCAGGTTGCGTACTCCGCGGACCCGTCTGGAACGGATTAATCCACTTTCCATTACTTTCAAAGGGAAAGTTCGCTTCAGTTTATGAACAGACTTCCGGAAACAATTGTGTTCATAAACCGAGGTACCACTGTATCCAGATTTGCCTGGCCCCCTCCAGGTGGCAGGGGTAGGGCTTTAATCTCCAGGTGGGTGAGAGTGCCTTAAAAAAAAACCCCACAAAAGAAAAATTAAGAATACTGTATGTGCAGCTTGCAAGCTTCAGGCTGCAAATTATTGCATTGAGTCTTGGGGGTGGGGTCTGCCCTTCTCTGCACCATCTTCCCCTCTCCCAATTAGCCTCCACCTCTGAAAATTATTGCATAGACTCTGAGAGGATGAGGGCTTGCCGTTCTCTGCTCCCACCGCCTCTCTTCCAATTCACCTCCATCTCCAGGGAGGTGGTAGGGAGCACAGAAGAAGACTCACCAGGGGCCATTCCTAGATCTCAGGTTTGAGGCATGAAAGCTCAGGATCTGGGATGCTCCTGACCTAGCAACCTTCATGTTTACATTCCTGTTTTCTGTACACATTCACTGCATTCCTAGTTACAGGTAGGTAGCCGTGTTGGTCTGCCACAGTCGAAACAAAATAAAAAAATTCCTTCCAGCAGCACCTTAGACTGAGACCAACTAAGTTTGTCATTGGTATGAGCTTTCGTGTGCATGCACACTTCTTCAGATACCGCATTCCTAGTGTGGGATTTTTAACCCATGTTCACACAAGCATGTGTCTAAAATGCACATGTATCCTGTACAGAGCTGGATTAAGCCCTTTAGAGGACCTAAACACTGAAAAGTTTATGGTCCCTCCCCCACCATATGTAATTCAAAATAAAAACGATACTAACCTGTAAAATAAAATTTTATTTTTCAAAACTTACATGTACAGTATGCTGAAATGTACATGCATTGGATCTGATTCCCTCATATTATTTCGATCAACGTTAGTAGGATGGCCCTATGGTTTAGGTGGGGATAAATAATAAGAGAACAGAAAAATGGGGGAATAGTGTGGGGTGGAGTGTAAGGAAAACTAAGAAAGCTGTGTAGATTCTCCCTGTAATGACTGTTTTGATGCTTTAAAAAAAATCTGTGTCAAATTCTTTCCAAAAAAAACCCTCATTTCTGTGTGTCCCTGCTTTGCTGGTGCCCTAAATACATGCTTAGTCTGCCTATTGGATAATCCAGCACCAATCCTATAGTTTGTTACAAAATACTGCTGTTGGATCGGTTGTTTCTCAAACCAGCTTCACCCCTCTTGGACTGGAAAAACAACACCAATGCATTCTAAGGGGGTAATGTGAACACACCTGAGTGTTTCTGAGCATGTGCAGCAGACAGGAGACTGAATGTAAGAAGGGGCAAAGAGAGAGAGAGAGAGAGAGAGCCTCTCCTGTGTCTGCCCTGACAAGCAGTGCTCTTCTAAGGCTTCTGCTAACCAAGAATCTTTTTTTTTTAAATAGAGATGCCAGGAATTGAATGTGGGATTTCAAATTTTAATTTAATTTTATCTGCATGTAAAAATGGTGCTTTATCACTGATTCATAGTAGAAATTGGAGTTCTTGGTAAAGTCCAGAAATAAACAGTAAATTGCAAGAACTCGGGCCAGAAGAAAAATGCCTTGGTACACTCTGACCTGTGAATCTTTGCTGCTGAAGAATTGTCGAAACAGGGCCTTGTCCTGATTTTTACTGGAATTTATATTTATTTGCCTTCAATACTGGGATTGACTCCTATTTGAACTCCTCATCACACAAATAAAACCTTGTGAAGATTTATTTGAAATCCATTTTTCTTCTGGCCTGAGTTCTTGCAATTTACTGTTTATTTCTTATCGCCGATTCATGGCTCCTCCCAAGGAATTGGTTTTCCCATTGGGAAATAATTTATTTAAGGGCATTTATATGGTGGATGTTCGGTTCCTGAGCATCTGCACAGTGCCCTCCAAAGGCTTTCCTGGTTTGGGGGGCCCCTCCAGAATGTTTTGATGTTCGTAAATTCTAAACCATGTTCGTGCCTTGCTTTGTTCTGCTTTAGTTCTGTGAAGTTTCCCCAATGCTAACACATTCCTGCTGTCTGGAGAGGCTACAGTGTCACAAAACTAGGACAAAAATAAACCAGAACATTTGTGGCATAGAAAGCTATGGGTTTTCAGCAAGAAATTATGGGATGTGCATGGATTGGAAATGAAACAGTGTGACCACTCCAAATGTCTGCAGGTACAATATGTATTTAAAGGGGAACACTGGTGAATGCTCTGATAGCATCATGAGCACATGAATGTCCATGTATGGAGGGGCCCTTGGTTGTGGTAAATGTCTTATAGAAAACAAATACTTCATTATTATGTTTATATCTTATGCAGGGGTACCTGGGGTCAGAATTGCCAACTCCCCCTACCAGCCCAGAGGGAAATTTAAAGGCCCTGTGTTTTAAATGGCTCCTTGACAAAATTATCCCTGATTTTTTTTAATTTGTTATCAAAGAGGGTTGCTATTCCCATGCAATCCAGAGCCACTCTTTTTCTCTGCCTTTAACAGATACATGGCAGAGAGAAATTCAACAGGTACATCTCCCCACCCCCACCCCACATGGAGATGTGGCTATATGGAGAAAACTGTTGAGTTTCTGTTTCCTATTGAAGGGGATCAGAACAGAGCAGCCCCCCGCCCTGATGCACCAGGAAGGAAAATCCAGCGAACTGTTGACAGTACACAGAATGACTGTTTGCAGTCGCTTCGTAAGGTTTTGCTCTGTTCCTCCTGTCCCAGTGACCTCCAGCCTCTCCCCAGTTCTCTGTGGCCAGCTCAGGTCAGAACTGGTTTCAGAGCAGAAAGCGGTCGTGCCGTACCTGTTTGCCTGACCACTTTCCCTGTATAATAACATCCCTCCCCCCCCCCAAAGTAGGAACACTGCCCCACCAAGCCTGAGTAAACCTTGAGAGCAGAAGGAGAGGTCAGGCTGATCTGAGCACCCACATGCAAGGAAGGACTTTTCTCACTCCTCGTCTCCAAATAGTTTGGCACTTCTCTTCCAAAAGGTAAGGCTTGGCCTTCAGGAATTCAGTGCGGGTGGGAATGGGTGCTGTTCCCAGCTAGCTTTGCACCACAGTTGCCAATGGTGTGTTTTCAATGTGTTTCTGATGGGGCTTCTGTGCCATTAACGGGTGCATGACAGGCTGACGTTCAGCTGATGAATATTTTTTCCAGCCGCTTTATCTCCACACAGGAACAGTTTCACCAGTGAGCATTCCGCCTGCCCTGAAGTGTTGTTGTTGTAAAGGCACAGAAGCTCCACTAGAAAAAAAGAAAGAAAGTTGGCAACCATAGCAAAATGTACGCTCCAGCTTAGGCGAAGCTCTTCCCCAGCTGTGACCCACCATTTGAAGATGTGTGGGGACAGGGATGGGCTGCAGAGGGGTTGCTGGGTGCTGAAAGACTCAGGTGCAAGCCCATGGCACAACACCACTCTTGCTAATTTTATATGTGCTTTCTGTCTGGGCAAATTAAGATGTTGGGTAGCTGTGGTCTTACCAGCATTGCGCTAAACTGCCCTGTGTGAGCATATTTTATATACAAAAGTTTTTGAAAGAAGCAGGAAATCTGAAGCTCAGTGCAAAAGACCCAGAGCATGGGTCCCACATCCCCTAACAATGCCCCCCTCTTGCACTGCTTTGATTTATCCTCCCACCCCATTTCTGATGCAGGTATTGTTGCCGTTGAAAGTCTTACCCTGTGGCCTCATCTCACCTTCCAGATCATGGAGTTCTCCAAACTTCCAAAGATTGGGGATGCAGAGAAAGAGAGTGAGATGGGATTTGTGCATGGTGTCTCTGGACCAGGTAGGTTCTCTGGCACTTGGAGAGGCTTAATAATACCCTCCAACAACCAAAGAGGAAAATAGGAACAAATGAGTTTACTCTGCAAGGAATAACCCAATTTTGCCTTTGTGCAGCAAGGCATGTTAGTACAGTAAACCAAACTGAGCATAACACTTCCTTCTTCTTTTTAAAGTTTGAACAGTCTATTAATCAACATTTAAAATCTCTGGATTGTGCTAACTACAAACAAGGATAGGGAAGATTATTATTTTTTTATTGGACTACCAATCTCAGCATCCCTCTCTCTTGGCTTCTCGGAACGCTAACACTTTCTGCAACTTCTGTGGTTTAAATAACTGGTGGTTTTGAAAGAGGTGGGGCTTGTGTCTGCACTGCTTCAGTCAAGATGGCCTGCTGTGCCCAAGGTTGCTTTCCCCCTGGGAAAAGAGCAGGACCATAGCTTTGCTGGGGGAAATGGGGTGCTCCTGGATCCAACATTGCCATTGGAGGCTCAGGTGACCTCAGTGGTTAGGAGTGCCTCTTTCCAGCTCCTTTTGGAGAATAATGACTTGGTCACTGTTCTCCACGTTCTGTTAGCTTCCAGACTGGTTTACTGCACAGGGCTTAGGTGGAGAACTGAAACGCTGAGATTTGTTTGTATCGTGATTTGCAAGCCCAAAGGGGATTTATTCCCATGTTAATTGAACTTCAACGTTAATTGGACTGTGCCCCAGTTATCTGCACGTGTATACCGTAGCTGCGATTTAAATTAAGGCAGATACCGAGAGCCGGCACTAGCCGGAGAAGCAAGCAGGCAAGCTTGTGATCAAAGGTGGGGTGACTCTCTCTTTCCCTCTCCCCACTGCCAGTGGTGATTGCCTGCAAGATGGCTGGAGCTGCCATGTACGAGCTAGTGCGCGTCGGACACTTTGAGCTGGTGGGCGAAATAATCCGTCTGGAGGGTGATTTGGCTACCATCCAAGTCTATGAGGAGACCTGTATCTTTCTGGAAAGGGTGAAGATGATGTCTCCTCCAGCTTCTCAGGCTCTTTGTCTCCTTTGTCTCCCTCCCTCTGCCCTGAGTCTACCTGCTCCCTCCCTCCCTCCACAGTCCCTTTCGAGACTTGCGTTTCCATCTCTCAGCCAACTTTGGGCCTCACCTTCCTAAGACGCACCTCTCCTATGTTCCTGGTTGCAAGGAACATCTCTGAGTCTGACCTTTTACTTCTACAAGGCTTTTACTTCAACGAATTTACAAATTTTGTCAGGGTTGTTGTCCATGCTGCCTTTTAAACTATGACTGGGCCCGTCCCTATGCTGTCCCACCTTTTCCTCCCTAAATCTGGAGGTTCTCTGTGCTTGGAAAATCCAAACAGGAGAGCTACTAGGGTTGCCAGACTCAATAGAGGACAGGACTTCTGTGCCTTTAATTGCTCTGCTCTCTTTTGAGTCTGGGAAACATTAAAGAGAAACCAGCAGACCCTTTGTTTAATTTCCAAGCAAAGGGTCTGCTGGGTTCTCTTTAAGGTTTCCAGACTCAAAAGAGAGCAGGGCAATTAAAGGCACAGAAGTCCTGCCCTCTATTGAGTCTGGCAACCCTAAGAGCTACATTGATTTAGGAGGAAGAAAATGTAGGATAGCAGTAGCTGGAGGCGAATGCCACATGGTCAAGAGGGAATCAAAGGAGGCACGTGTGGTTCACAAACCACCTTCAGCCAAGGTACATAGCTGCCAAGTTTTCCCTTTTCTCCCGAGGAAGCCTATTCAGCATAATGGAAAATCCCTTAAAAAAAGGGATAACTTGGCAGCTATGCCAAGGTACAGGGTACAGAAGGGCCCATTGCACCAATCATTGGACTCAGCTACATTAGTTTTAAAAAAAAAAAGCATTTCAAATGCATTATAACACTGTGACACCAGATGGCGCTCTGGAGTCCAATCCTTCCGCAATGTGATTTCTCATTATGAGTTTTACACCATGTTTTCCTGAAACATTTTTTTAATGTGTCTGGATCCAGCCGTTGTTTCTTCTTGTTAATCCCCGCCCCCCTGACACATTCACACGTATGTGTTGAAATCAATATATATATATATAGGAGAGGTATAGAAATTAGAAAGAGGAGATACCGTATAACCAAATAATGTTTAGCACACATAAACAGCCAGCCATTGCTCTAACAGTGTTGTGGGGACTCTGATTACATTTCCAAAAAGTAATGTCTCCATTGTGGGGCGGTCACAAGGCACAAGTGAAGACAGCCTTTGGAAGTATTAAGAACATGAGAAAGGCCTGCTGGATCAGGCCAATGTATTTTAATCTTTGTTGGAAGCCGCCCAGAGTGGCTGGGGAAACCCACCCGGATGGGCGGGGTACAAATATATTATTATTATTATTATTATTATTATTATTATTATTATTATTATTATGGTATTATTATATCTAGTCCAGCATCCTGCTCTCACAGTGGCCAACCAGAGGCCCCAATGGAAAAACAGCAAGCAGGACCGAAACACACAGGTTCTGGTATTATAAGAGAGGAAGAAATTTTATTCTTTGCCCGCTTTCTTCACGCCATTCAGGATTTTATAAATTCGCATCATGTCGCCTCTTACCGTTCCAAAAGGCATATAGTTCGAAACAGTACCTGTGCAAAGGTAGATGACAACATTGGAATATCTATTTCAGGTCAGCCTGGCTGGGAAGGAACCCCATTGCCCTTCCCCTTCTGCCCTTTCCTTGCTCTCTGTTATCAAACTCTTTTTCCTGAGTAACTGCTACAGCGGGTGTTTGCGTGGGGGATCCTGTGCTGAGGACTGGGAAGCCGCTCTCGGTGGAGCTTGGCCCAGGCATCATGGGGTCCATCTTTGACGGGATCCAGCGGCCCCTGAAAGACATCACAGAGCTCACCAAGAGCATCTACATCCCCCGGGGCATCAACATCTCGGCTTTGTCCAAGGACCTGAAATGGGAGTTCAGTCCCAGCCCAAACATCCGGGTAAGAGACACGCTATTGGTTTTGGGGCGCAACAAGGCCCTGGGCCCTAGGGATGAGTTATGAAACCAAGGGGGCAGTGGCCCCCAAAAGTTTGGGGAACCACTGTGCTAAGGTGAGCTTCCTGGCTGAGTGAATATTGGAAGCTGGATCTCTTCTACCCTAATCCAACTTTCTGTCTACTCCAGCCTGCAGGCTTGCAATAGGAACATAGGAAGCTGTCTTGAATTGAATCGGGCCATTGGTCCATCTAGCTCAGTATGCATTTCCTGGCTCTCCAGGCTTTCAGACATGGGGGGGGGGGTGGGTCTCTCCCAGCCCTAACATGGAAAAAATGCAGGTGCTCTTGTAAATGGTTGATTTACAGGCTGATGGCCAGAAATTTAATAATGAAAATGTGCAAGGGGTGTGTGTGTGTGTGTGTGTGTGTGTGTGTGTGTGTGTGAATCCAGATTTGCCGCAATCTTCGTAATAGTAGGCTAACATTTACTGCAGAATGATAGAACTGTAGAGTTGGAATGGACCCAAAGTGTCAACTAGTCCAGCCCCCGCAATACAGGAATCACGTTGTGATTGTATTGTGTTATATGTCCATACAATGGAACATAAATTTTATAACATGTAAATCTTTTTGTAACGTTTTAAATAGGGGTATTGCATTCATTGGTCAGAATGGTGGAAAGTTAACTCCTTATGAAGGCTTTGGACAGTGGACACTGCCTGTGTGTTCTCCCTTATATCTTCTCAAATAAAAGGCTAGAAACTCACTTTGAAAAGAATAATAATAGCCAGACATCCAGAAAAGTGGCTTCAAATCCTTAGTGGGACAGTTCCCCATAGGCATCTGATTTCAGCAGGTGTTTCTCACACATTTTAAAGCCAGTTTTCACACTCATGAGGACTAGAAGATTGCTTTAAATACAAAGACAATTGGGAGCTAAGATTCTCAGGATGCCAATTCCCCCTTATGTGACTTCTCTGTGCTTGCGTGGACTCTCACAGAACACATCCAGCCCCTGTCTTGGGTCAGCTTTTATGTTGAGATCCTGTTGTGCTTCTTAACCATTTATGCTGCTCTCCTTTCTACGTCTTTAGGTTGGGAGCCATGTAACTGGCGGCGATATTTACGGAACAGTGCGCGAAAACTCCCTCATCAAGCATATGATCATGGTGCCACCCCGGTGCCGGGGCACAGTCACCCACGTTGCCCCAGCTGGGCAGTATGATACTTCGGTAGGTAGTGTTGTATGTGTGCTTCTTCTATGCAGATTTATTCGACTAATTGGCTAAACCTTGTGCATTAAATTGACTGGGAGTTCTGTAAACAGCTTTCCGGGTCATGTGGCCAGCATGACTAAACCGCTTCTGGCGCAACGGAACACCGTTACGGAAACAGAGCACACAGAAATGCCATTTACCTTCCCGGCACAGTGGCACCTATTTATCTACTTGCACTGGTGTGCTTTCGAACAGCTAGGTTGGCAGGAGCTGGAACAGAGCAACGGGAGCTCACCCCATCGCAGGGATTCGAACCGCCGACCTTCCAGTTGGCAAGCCCAAGAGGCTCAGTGGTTTAGACCACAGCGCCACCTATGTCCCATAGTGATGATAATAACAGCAACAACAATATAATGCATTTATGCAGCCTTTTAGAGCATCCAATGGACTTCACATTAGCTCAGGAATCATTTGAACAGTTCTGTAAGGGGGTAGGCCGTTGTCATTCTTATTATTCCCACATTGTAGAATGGGAGGTGGAAATAGTGAATTTGGGCTGAAATGGGAGATTTTGAACAGCCAGCTTCTGGCAACTGCACCGTGGCCACTCTCACCCCTGTGCCTTTTCTCCCTGAAGGATGTGGTGTTGGAACTCGATTTTGAGGGAGTGAAGGAGAAACTCACGATGGTGCAGGTGTGGCCCGTCCGGCAGATCCGTCCCGTGTCAGAGAAGCTCCCGGCCAATCATCCGTTGCTGACTGGCCAGAGGGTCCTGGACGCCCTCTTCCCGTAAGCCAGGGGTTGGGATAACCTGGTTTGGCCTGAGGGCCACATTCACATCCATCTTTCAGGGGCCACATGCCAGTAATGGGCAGGGCCAGAGGGAAAGAGGATCCTGATTCTCATTGCAATTAGATCTTCCACCAGATGCCAAACCGTTTTGGAGGCTGGGCGGGCTGGGCTGCAGAACCTTTCCCTTCCCTCCATTATCCTCTCCCCCCACTTCTTCCCACAGGTGTGTCCAAGGCGGGACCACAGCCATCCCAGGCGCCTTTGGCTGTGGCAAGACAGTCATCTCCCAGTCGCTGTCCAAGTATTCCAACAGCGATGTCATCATTTACGTGGGCTGCGGTGAGCGGGGCAACGAGATGTCTGAAGTGCTGAGGGACTTCCCCGAGGTGAGATCAGTGGAGTGGGCGGGGCTTTGTGCTGTGGGCGGAGCCATCCCGATCCTTTGCTCCCAATTCCTTATTCCTTAAGGCAAACATAGCATTATTGTGCACTGCCCCAATCTCTAGCTCTACCCACCCCACCCCACCAACTCTTCTGTTATGTACTGAGCTGAATCCTAGAACAATAGGATTCAGAATCAGCGGGAGCTACCCAATCCAACTCCAGGTGGAAGTGAATCCGCAACCTGATTGGCCTGCTGGAGCAGCCAATCAGGCGGCTGGCATAAGTGAATCTGCTACCTGATTGGCCTGTAGGAGCAGCCAATCAGGCTGCAGGCAAAAGTCAATCCACAATATAATTGGCCCACAGGTGTAGCCCTGAAGTAGCCAATCACGCAAGGCCCATTGTGTAAATAATGTATATAAGCAGATGGTTTTGGGAAAAGAGCCATTCGTCTTCTCTTCTCCTCCTTGATGACTATGAGCTGAATAAAGAGCATGAAATTCACTCTTGACTCTGAGTATATTTCATCTTCCCTAAACCTCCCCACCCTTCCTCTGCCCTGTAATCACTTTGCTTCCTCTCTCAGCTGACGATGGAAGTGGACGGCAAGACGGAGACCATCATGAAGCGCACCTCGCTCGTCGCCAACACGTCCAACATGCCTGTGGCCGCACGAGAGGCCTCCATTTACACAGGTGAGGCTGCCCTTCTCTCGCCCTGTTTCCGGCAAATGTATAAAAATGGCTCCCTGGCATCCCAATAATCTCACTGTTAGTCCCATACGACGATGGCAGCCTTCTCCATGAATGCTCCCTAGCTGCAAGGAGTGGCATCAGCCCAGCCACTCTCTGTTGGAGACAGGGTGCTGGGCTGGGTGAATCTTTGGTACCCTACAACAGGGGATGTTTTGCCACTTTAGGCAAAACTGAAAATGCCATCCCCACCTCCTCCTCCTCCTTCTCCACAGCAGCAAGTTCCACACTCCAAGGAATGGGATGCATGCCACTGCTTCCCACCTTCCCACCGCTGTCATGTGGTGGGCAGGCAGCACAGAGAGGCAGGTGTGTGGCCCACTCCTCAGAGCCCAGATCTACCACTGTGGAGGGGCCTACCACCTATGGCAGGCATCCCCAAACTGCGGCCCTCCAGATGTTTTGGCCTACAACTCCCATGATCCTTAGCTAACAGGACCAGTGGTCAGGGATGATGGGAATTGTAGTCCAAAACATCTGGAGGGCCGAAGTTTGGGGATGCCTGACCTATGGCATCTTCCTCACCTCACCTCACAGGCAAGCAGGCCCTGAGCCGAGATCATCTTGTGATCTCAACCTCTTCCCTGCATTTGGGGGTAGGGAAGAGATGTCCTCCCACACTATATTTTTGGAAGATCTCTTGTCTTCCTGGCTCTTCTGCTTGAGGCTCTTGCTCCTCAGAGGGATCTCCTCCCACTCACAAGGCCTCTCTCTCTCTCGCTTTCTCTTTCCCCACCCCATCCAGGGATCACACTCTCAGAGTACTTCCGTGACATGGGCTACCACGTCAGCATGATGGCTGACTCCACTTCCCGCTGGGCGGAGGCGCTCCGTGAGATCTCTGGGCGTTTGGCCGAAATGCCTGCAGGTAACCCTCTTTTTGTTTTTTGAGACTTCCTTCACTTCCCATGTCTAGGCGATTTATATAGAGTGAGCATGGGACAAGCGATCCTGTCCCACTGACTCTTGTTGATTTACTTGTATTTATGTGGAGCCTTTGTACCCCGCTGTTCAGCCAAAAAGTCTCCCAGAGCAGCTTACAGACAGTCTAAAGACTGTCTAAAAGACTGTCCCTGTCCACAGGCTTGCAATCTTAAGAAAAACATGACAAACAAGACCTGGAGACACCAAAAACATTACAATGGAATGGTGCCTTCCTGCCTGATGTCAGTGGGCAGGGAGTTCCAAAGTGTGTGGGTGCTTCCACATTATTATTATTATTACAAATGCAGAATAAGTATTAAGTGGTACTGAACAGTGCCAGTTCAGTATAGAATTCTGGAGTTGGAAGGGACCCCAAGGGCCATCTAGTCCAACCCCCTGCAATGCAGGAATCACAACCGCATTATACGTCTTTAGTCACCAGGTGAAAATGTTCCTCTTCAACCAGGCCTTTGGCTGATTAATATTCTACGGCATTCTTAAAAGTGTTTGTGGTTGCGGGGGTTATTGTTTTGTTTTAGCTATTTATTTTGTGCTTTTATCCAGTATTTTTATCTTGTGAACTGTCCTGAGATCTTCGGATGAAGGGTGGTATATAAATTAACTACTACTACTACAGAATTCCTAACAGCCATCTAGCCTCTGTTTAAAAACATCCAATGAAGGAGAGCATCACTTTCTGAGGGAGTCCATTCCACTGCCCAACAGCTCTTGCTGTCAGAAAGTTATTCCTAATGTTTAATTGGAATCTCCTTTATTGCAAATTGATTCCACTGATTTGGGTCCTACCCTTTGGAGCAGCCAGTGGTGGAGCTTCATGCTCCGGCACCAGGGGCAGGGGCATGGTGCGCGTTCTGGGGGTGGGGCGCGCCTCCCGGAGGGCCGTGGCACACGTTCCAGGGGCACGGCGCAACTCCTGGAGGGGTGTGACACGTGTTCCAGGGCAGGGGTGCATTTTGGGGGTGGGATGGGTGCCCACGATGGCGCCCCTTGGAGCCCGCTGCTCGGGGCGGCCCACCCCCACTGCCCCTATCTTCCTACGCCCCTGGGAGCAGCAGAAAAAAAGCTTGCTCCGTCTTCTGTGAGAAAGCCCTACAGGTATTTGAAGATGGCTAGCCTATCACCTGAAAGGGACGCAGGTGGCGCTCTGGTCTAAACCACAGAGCCTAGGGCTTGCTGTGGTGAGAGAGAGCCAGTGTGGTGTAGTGGTTAAGAGTGGTAGACTCGTAATCTGGGGAACCAGGTTCGTGTCTCCGCTCCTCCACATGCAGCTGCTGGGTGACCTTGGGCTAGTCACACTTCTCTGAAGTCTCTCAGCCCCACTCACCTCACAGAGTGTTTGTTGTGGGGGAAGGAAGGGAAAGGAGAATGTTAGCCGCTTTGAGACTCCTTTGGGTAGTGATAAAGCGGGATATAAAAACCAAACTCTTCTTCTTCTTGCTGATCAGAAGGTTGGCGGTTCAAATCCTTGCGACGGGGTGAGCTCCCATTGCTCGGTCCCAGCTCCAGCAGTTCGAAAGCACGTCAAAGTGCAAGTAGATAAATAGGTAACACTCCGGTGGGAAGGTCAACAGTGTTTCCATGCGCTGCTCTGGTTCGCCAGAAGCGGCTTAGTCATGCTGGCCACGTGACCCGGAAGCTGTCTGTGGACAAACGCTGGCTCCCTCGCTTATAGATCGAGATGAGCGCCGCAACCCCAGAGTCGTTCACGACTGGACCTAATGGTCAGGGGTACCTTTACCTTTACTTTTTAGCCTATCACCTCCCAGACTAAACACCCCAACTCCCTCAACCATTGCCTATAAGGCTTGGTTTCCAGGCCCTTGATCATCTTGATCCCCATCCTTTGCACCCTGACATCAGGCAGGCACCTTCAATGTCATCCTTTCAGCACCTCCCTGTCCCTTATCCTTTGTGTGTCATTTTCCCCCTTAGATTGTAAACTTGCACCCCATTATTATTATTATTATTATTATTAGTAGTAGTAGTAGTAGTAGTAGTATACAGTGGTACTTCTGTTTAAGATTCATTCTGGAGGTCCGTTCTTAACCTGAAACTCTTTTTAACCTGAGGTACCACTTTACCTAATGGGGCCTCCAGCTACTGCCAAGCCTCCGGAGCACGATTTCTGTTCTCATCCTGAAGCAGAGTTCTTAAACCGAGGTACTATTTCTGGGTTAGCAGAGTCTGTAACCTGAAGCGTCTGTAACCCGAGGTACCACTGTACTGTCTGTCATCTGGAGATCACAGGGTGGTTCACAACATAAAAATATAAAATGAGATGGCCACCACTTTGGACAGCTTTGATAGAGAATTAGGCAAAATCCATGGAGGATAACCATGGTTCCTGGCGATCCTGGCTCTTTGCTACCTGAATCCAGGCTGCTGTGGAACAAGAGCAGAAGAGTGCTGTTGTGCTCATTTCCTGCTCATAGGCATCCCATGGGAGGCACTGCGAGAACTCATGATGGGGCTGCTGACCCTGCAGGGGTCTTCTTACATTTACATTCTTACATTCCAGACAGCGGGTACCCGGCCTACTTGGGTGCCCGCCTGGCTTCCTTCTATGAACGGGCTGGGCGTGTGAAGTGCTTGGGGAGTCCAGAGCGGGAAGGGAGCGTCAGCATCGTCGGAGCGTAAGTTTCACCACCTTGGTGCCTTACCGAGGGTGTGGTTGGAGAGAAGTGAAGCAGGGGACTCCTAAACCCGGTTAAAGATCTCTGAGCGGATAAACCGACTGCCTTTCAAGCAATTCATTGATATCATTTACTTATTTCAACACGTCTCTAAAGGTGCTTAACGTTGGTGACAGACAAGTTTCTATTGAGTAAGAGAACTCTGGGTGGTTGTTTTTTAAAGATAGCACCCATTATCTAAAATCCAAAACAAGGAAAGGAGATAAGCCATCTTCCTTCCTTGCGTTGAATTTTGTGTCACGTAATTTCTGGTCTCCGTAAAGTTCCAGGCGTGTGGATGGTGGTATATTAAAAATAATATCAACGTTCTTCAGTGTTTGCAGTAAATTTTATTTTGTGAGTTTAGCACAGCCCCATGTCAGCCTGGTGGCCTCTGATATTTTGGGCTAAAGTGTCCATCAGCCCCTATAGTCAAATCCATTCATTCTGCTGGCTTTCTCCACCCTAGTGCCCTTCAGAAGTTTGGGACTACATCTCCCACTAGCCCTCAGCCAACATGACCCTTTTGGACTCCAACACCCATCAGCCCCAGCCAACACAGCCATTTTGCACTCTACCTCCCATCAGCTCTCAGCTAGCATGGCCATATTGGACCACAACTCCCATCAGCCCCAGGGTCAGTATTAGAGCAGGAGCTTGGTGTTCCTAAGGTCCCAGGTTCAGTGTCCAGTTCTGCTTTCTTGTTTTAAAAAGACCTCTCTATGGACTCGGGCCGAATTTTACACACGTCTCCTTTTTTCAGACTTGCAAGGGCCTGCATTTTTAGTAAGTAGGTATATGTTGGTTTCAGACCTTGGCCACAGCTTGCCAGCTTCCAGTAGGATCAGATCCTCAACTGAGCTCTTGCTGGGAGTTTCACCTCACCTTTCCCATTGACTCCTAGGGTCTCCCCTCCTGGCGGTGACTTCTCTGACCCAGTCACCTCAGCAACGCTGGGGATCGTCCAGGTGAGTCTCTCTCCTAGAGTGTTGCCAGCTCTTTGACGCTACCTGGCATGGTCCTGCTAACTCCTCACCTCCCTTCTGGTCCTAATAATTCCAGGTCTTCTGGGGGCTGGACAAGAAACTAGCTCAGCGAAAGCACTTCCCATCAGTGAACTGGCTGATCAGTTACAGCAAATACATGCGGGCGTTAGATGAACACTATGAGAGGCACTACCCGGAGTTCGTCTCCCTGCGCACTAAGGCCAAGGAGATCCTGCAAGAGGAGGAAGATCTGGCAGAGATTGTCCAGCTGGTTGGAAAGGTGAGGAGAACAAAAGGCTGTCTGCAGAGGGAGGAGAGAAAAATCATTACTCATCAATTCGTTTCTGTCCCTTTAAAAATCTTCATTTGCCTCATTATCGCTTCAGTGGAATGGTATTTGTGCCATCACAAATTTATCACCATTCCAGGTTTGTTGAGACCAGGGGCCTTGCATTGCCTGTAACTCTGGCACTGTAGCTCTGTGCCTTGAAAGGATGAGAGGAACCTGATTTTGCAGTTCATTTTGAAAAGTCACAGTGACGTGAGTGCAAGCGGTATTTCAAAATCTATTGTTAGCTCAAATCCTGGGGCATTGGAACTCTGCAATTGGCTATTACTCAAGTAACTCAGACTGCTAAGATAGACATCTTGCAGGGTTGTTGTAAGAATTCCTGATATAAAATGTGTGAAGTGATCAAAGCACCCAAAAATTGCTACAAAGCCCTGGAATCTGTTTCCAATCACAGCAGGGCTTAAGCTTAGATCACTGACAGTGCACAATGTGCCTTGCATTGCCGCACTTCCCTATTGGGGAGAAATGAAGCTGGGTGGGGAATCTGGGATTATGCAAATAATGCCTGGAATAAAAGGTGTAATTTCCAGGCAGGTTTGAACCTCCGCGCCTCTTCTTTCAAGCACCGAGTGTTCTGTTTGAGAGAGACGGCAGGCAGAGCTATTGAAGGTGCCTAGATCCCGATTCTTCTCTTTCCCCAACCTCGCTCTTTTCCTGCTGCTGCTCCCCAGTTATAACTATTTCCTTTGTCCAGGCGTCCCTTGCTGAAACGGACAAGATCACCCTGGAGGTGGCCAAACTGATCAAGGATGACTTCCTGCAGCAAAACGGCTACTCTTCCTATGACAGGTAACCCCACACCAGTCGACACCTCTCTTTCACACAGCACTTTTGCCCAAGTTCTACTCTCCTCATTTAGCTCTGCCAAGGTGTTGCTTTTCCGTAATTAGCTGAAAACAGAATTAAAGTGGAGTTCCCAACACAACACTTCAATGCTCTACTGTTTAGGGAGGTTTTTAATGTTTGATGCTGTACTGTTTTTAATATTCGGTTGGAAGCCACCCAGAGTGGCTGGGGAACCCCAGCCAGATGGGCGGGGTATAAATAATAAATTATTATTATTATTATTATTATTATTATTTTTAATTGTTCAGCAGGGATGAGGAGCCTGTGGCCCTCCAGATCATAGAACTGTAGGGCTGGAAGGGATTCACAAGGGTCATCTAGTCCAACCACAGCTAAAGAATCCCTGACAGATGGCTGTTCAACCTCCATTTGAAAACCTCCAGGGAAGGAGAGCATCACTTTCCAAGGGAGTCCGTTCCACTGTCAAACAGCTCTCACCATCAGGAAGTTCTTCCTAATGTTTAGTCATAATTTCCTTTCTCATCATTTGAATCCATTGTTTTGGGTCTCCAGAGCAGGAGAAAACAAGCTTGCTTCATCTTCCATGTGACAGCCCTTCAGATATTTGAAGATGGCTATCATATTGCCTCTCAATCTTATCTTATCTTATCGTATCTATCTTATCTTACCATCTTATCTTATCTTATCTTACCATCTTATCTTACCATCTTATCTTATCATCTTATCTTATCATCTTATCTTATCTCTATTTTTTATTTTATATACCGCCCTATACCCGGAGGTCTCAGGGCGATTCACAGAAAAGATCAGAATATATAAAATCAAAATAACAACAATAATCCAACAACACCCCTCCAAAAAGAGCCACATTTTAAAAGGGCATAGGATGTCAATCAGATCAACCAAAGGCCTGGTTTTAAAAGAAACATATTTGCCTGGTGCCTAGAGGTGTATAATGAAGGTGCCAGGCAAACTTCCCTGGGGAGAGCATTCCACAGATGGGGAGCCACTGCAGAGAAGGCCCGTTCTCATGTTGCCACCCTCCGGACCTTTCAAGGAGGAAGCACACAAAGGAGGGACTCAGAAGATGATCTCAGAGTCCGGGTAGGTTCATATGGAAAGAGGCGGTCATTGAGGTGTACTCCACACTAAGATGTTGTTGGACTCCCATCAGCTGCAGCCATCATGGCCAAAGGTCAGGGGTGATCGGAGTTGCTACCCAACAACACCCGAAGGGCCAAAGGTTCCTTAGCCCTGTTGCACAGCAACTCCTTTCCCCCTGACCAAGATTCTTCAGTGATGTATCAACATAGGAGTGAGTCTGATCAGCACAAAGCCTTTCCAATGTTAATTACAAGCTTCCTGTCTGTGGGTCCTACCCATACTATTTCCTTGATTGTTCATCCTTTCCGCTTTTCTGTAGCAAAAGAAATGCACCTTTTCTTATTTGACAGACATAATGGTATGCAGGTGATAGGTTTGGGGAGGAACTCCCTACCTATTGACATCAGGCAGGTACTTTTTGACATCTGCTAAAACATTTTTGTTTAGACAAGCCTCCCAGAAAGTTGAAGCTGATGTGAGTTTTAGTCTATTATTTTAATTTTCCCAAAGTCTTAAATTATTACCAATTTTCCATATTGATAACTTTGTTCTTCTATCTTTATTGCAAACTACTTTGAGAGTTGTTGTTGTTGTTGTTGTTTATAGTTAAACAATGTACAAATTTTATGAAACAAATAACTAAGGAGGGTGCCTCCCACAAACAGCACCCCAGTAAAAAAAAAATCAAGACGTTCCACAGCATTTGCACTCAGATTTATTCGCTCACCACTGAGCATGCATTAAAGTACTTCAATGTGCCTCTCGATTCCAGGTTCTGCCCTTTCTACAAGACAGTAGGAATGCTCCAGAACATGATTGGCTTCTATGAGTTGGCCCGCCATGCAGTAGAGTCCACTGCTCAGTCCGAGCACAAAATCACCTGGGCTGTCATCCGCGAGAACCTTGGGGAGATAATGTACAAGCTGAGCTCCATGAAGTTTAAGGTGAGGCTGGGCCGTCTGCCTTCAGTTTTACTAGCTGATTGCAGCCTCCCTTTTATTTCTACCTGCCTCCATCCTCCTAGCAGAAGCGGTTTTAGGATGGTGCAACCTGTGCGGTCATACTGGGTGCTGTGCTGCAGGGGGCGCCAAAACAGTGCTGTAGAAAAGGGTGTGAGAGGGGGAGATTTCAGTGTCACACAGGACACTGTTGAAATTTGAGAGCCCACCCAGAGATGGAAAGAAGAAAAAGTCCCGACCAGAGAGGAATGGCAAACCAAGCTGTTGGACTATGCCGAAATGGCAGAGCTGACTGGAAAACTCAGGAACCGAGAGCACAAAAACTTCATAAAAAGAACGAGAAAAAATTATAAGTTATTTAGGGGACCACTGTAAGCAGATGGAAACTTTTACAGGATTTTGATTCCATTTGTACCATGGACAATATGGATTTATATAATATTTAGAGTATGGAAGAATATGCAGTTGTAAATGTTTAAAACGGGAGCCCATTGAGTAAGTGGGGAGAAGTCACGAGAGTCTTTGTATATGGATATATATTTGGATCTCTACAACCTTGTATTTGTAAAATAAAATAAAAATAATTTCTTTTAAAAAAGAAAAAGAAATGTGAGAGTCCAAAATCTGCTGCTGGTCCTAGAAGCTCTCTTCTTTTCTTTTCTTTTCTTTTCTTTTCTTTTCTTTTCTTTTCTTTTCTTTTCTTTTCTTTTCTTTTCTTGCAATGTGTCTTCAGCCTGCCATTCATAAATCATGGTTTGTCTCTTTATCCAGGATCCAGGGAAGGACGGAGAGGCAAATATCAAAGCTTACTACGCCCAGCTTAGCGAGGAAATGCAGAATGCGTTCCGCAACTTGGAAGACTAAAAAGGAGGACTTGGAGGACTCAAAACTTTGAGTGATTTGCAGCAAGACTTTTCACATTTCAGGGTGGCGGCGATGTAACAGCTCCAATCAGGAACTCATTGCTAAGAGCTCATTTTTCATGTCAAATAGGGGGCTGGGGGCTGACACCATCACAGTTTGTAACCAGCCATGTGTGGCTGTCTGGTAGCAGTTGTAATATTGGAAACAAAGGAGCCAGGTGAAAACCTTTGGATTTGTTTGTAAGTTTTTAATTTGGATAGCTTGAATAAATTTGAGTACGTGGTTTAACCATCTATACTTTTGCATAACTCATTATATGAAAACGTTAACCAAAAATCCTTCTCAATGGCATGGTCAGATGAGGTGGGAAATAATAATAATAATAATAATAATAATAATAATAATAATAATAATAATAATAATAATAATAAATTCATACCCTGCACATCTGGCTGGGTTTCCCCAGCCACTCTGAACAGCTTCCAACAGAATAATAGAATAAGATGATTGATTAAACATTAAAAGCCTCCCTAAACAGGGCTTCTAAAAATCTGGTAGCTGTTTTTCTCTTTGTCATCTGGTGGGAGGGCGTTCCACAGGGCGGGCACCACTACCGAGAAGGCCCTCTGCCTGGTTCCCTGCAACTTGGCTTCTCGCAATGAGGGAACCGCCAGAGGGCCTTGGTACTGGACCTCAGTGTCCGGGCAGAACGATGGGGGTGGAGACGCTCCTTCAGGTATACTGGACCAAGGACATTTAGGGCTGGTTAAACTGTGTGCTCTGCTCAATTCCTAAATCAACCCTACTGTCGGAGCTTTGCAGACCCCGAATCCTATTGAGGAATGCTTAATTGAGAACAAGGAATGTTAGCACTCCCAAAATGACAAAAATCAGGTGAGATATTGGAAGAGAGAGCAAGAATAAGTACTTAAACAGCAGCTTGTCCTTTTACAATTCCCAGGGAGGGATGGGTGGAGCAAGGCATTTGGAATAGCTCCCCCCACCCCATGTCTCTCCCCATAACAATACCTGCCACCAGCATTTTGTAATGCACACTGCATGAAAGTAAATGTGCCACAAGTGGACGGCTTAGAAATATAGCAGCTGGTACCCTTGTTTCTTGCCGTTTTGCCCCCTTTTCCTTCTTTTTATCTTTGCTCCCACACCCCCTTCACACTTAGGGGTAAAGAAGGGGGCAGCTGATCCTGGGTTAGGCCAAGTACTTGCTAACCCTTCCAACCTCTCTTATTTCCCCATAGTTAAGAACAAAAACTGACCATATGTGAAACCAGGGATACCCATATCTGTTTATTTTATTGAGTCTCCCATATTTGTCTCCCAGGAGCACAAGGTGGCATATATGGTTCTCTTCCTCCCTATTTTATCCACACAACAACCCTGCAAGGTAGGTTAAGCTGAGAGGCAGTGCCCAAGGTCACCAGTGAGTTTCACGGCTGAGCAGGGATTTGAACTCTGGTCTTTCCCAGGTCCTAGTCTGACGACCAGCCACCACCATACCTGCCAAGTTCGGGCCTGAAAAATAAGGGATCGGACCGGAAGTAGCAGGCCGGAAGTAGCGCTGCCGCCATTTTGGAACTGGGCGGAGCATGCTCAGAAGTGACTTTTGATGCTGCTGTGCCCAGTTCCAAAATGGCCGCCGCGCCAGAATAAACCAGGAAAAAACAAAAAAATCCGTTTTTTCGGCTGGGAACAGCTGGAAAAATGGGGGTTTCCCGGGGAATACGGGATACTTGGCAGCTATGGCCACCACACCACTCTCTCTTCATTCTTTTATTCATTTCTCACAGATGTGGCTGCTCGCTGGCTGCATCTCTGCATGATTTACTGCTCTGGCTGTCTCCTCCTACAGCAAAATTATCTGTCCATGGCAGAGGCTGCCTGCTGTGTCCCGTGCATTTCTCTTTTCCGTCAGAGCAGGGACTCGAGCAGAGGCTCAACTGGAGGATTCTACTGACCGTGGAACACCTAAATTTCACTTCAACGGCAAGCTTCCCGTTTTAATTGGGGAGCGGGGAGGACACACAAAATGAGTGTGGCTCAGCTATATAACAATTGGGAAGCATCTTCTAAACAATGCAGCAACTGATCCCTGTGGGTCATGGAAAAGGGGGGGGGTTATGGGGTCACAGGATCTGCCTGCCTTGCTTATTCCCACCACAAGAGAAAGGGCTCCCCCCCCCCTAATCCGCCACCTGGTCTTACACACATCCTGCATCAGCAAAAGCCTGCAGAGAGGGAAAGTGCGAGATGCTTCCTGGCTATTGTCAGCCTGGTCATCCATCGGACAAAGCGACAGGCAACTCTATAAAAGTCCCGTCTTTACAGCATTTTTGCTCTCTGTTTGTTTTCAGAGGGGGGAAGAAAAGTCAGAGAGAGAGAGAGAGAATAGTTAACGGTGACAACAGAAATTTTTTAGACTTGTTAGCTGGCTTTCTTTGTTTATTTATCTCTGAATTTCTTGGATAATGGTCATTCTGAGGATTGAGCACTGAAGGTAAGCTGAAACATAAGGCTTGATTGAAACCAGGGATCATGGAGTGTTCTATGGTGCAAAATCTTAATTTAACATATAAGCTCCTGGGGTCTAAACTGGGGTGACTGTTAATCAATTCATAATACATAATGAATTGGGGAAAAAATGTTTTAAAGTACTTTCCCTAAAAAAACCAGAGACCTTCTTGTTGGGGATAATTCAGACTGAAATTCCAGGTGTCAAAAAGAGGGTTATTTATGCATGCTACTACTGTGGCCCGTGTTGTGTTAGCCCCAAAATGGAAAACGAGCGAGGTCCCAACTAAAGAAGAATAGCAACTTAAGTTGACAGAATTTGTGCAGCTTGCAGACTTAACATATAGAATAAGAAAACAAGAAGAACATACGTTTAGAGAAGATTGGAAAATGTTTATTGAATATATGGGGGGGAAATTGTGTACACGTGAAAACGTTGGCAGCATTAAGATAAATTATAGTGTAAATAAGTTTTGATGGATGCAATAATGGAATACTGAGTGGTTTAGTCTTTGTAAAATATGCAGGGATTTATTATATGCAAAATGAACCATGGAAAGAGAAGAAGGGAAGTCATTTATATTTTAACAATGTTTAAATGAGTATTTTAAACTGTAAAACAGAACATTTAATTACACACACACACATACCGGGGTGACTGACCAGGAACGAGAACTTGGGGTAATATTGGACAGCTCAGTGAAGATGTCGACCCTGTGTGTGGCAGCTGTGAAAAGGGCAAATTCCATGCTAAGAGATCATTAGGAAAGGGACTGAAAATAAAACTACCGCTATAATGCCATTATACAAATCTATGGTGCATGTGGAATACTGTTTATAGTTCTGGTCTCAACACCTCAAAAAGGATTATTACAGGAAAGGGAAACTAAAATGATCAAATGGGTAGAGAAATTCCTCTATGAGGAAAAGTTGCAATGTTTGGGACTTTCCCGTTTAAAGGCAAGGAAGAAGTGACATGATGGAAGTTTTGCATGCCATGGAGAAAGTGGATAGAAAAAAGTTCCTCCTCCTCTCTGATACACTAGGGCTGGACCTAGACACATTAAAGAAGCGATTCGGTTTAACACGTTGCAAACTCATACAGAGTAATGCGGTAGGGAAAGGCTGGACTCCACAGCGCCATCTGGTGTCACACTGTTATATCACATATACAACGCATATAAAACGCTTTTTCTTTTCCAATCTTGCCGAGTCCTGAGGCATGCAATGAAGCTGAATGTTGGAAGATTCGGGGCAGGGAAAATAAAGTCTTTTTTCATGCAGTGCATAGTTAAACCATGGAACTTGCTCCCACAGGGTGATGTGATGGCCACAAACTTGGGTGGCTTTAAAAGAGGCTATCAGTGGTTACTAGCCACAATGGCTACACTCTGCCTCCACGATCAGAAGCCGCAATGCTTCTGAATACCACTTTTTGGGAACCACAGGAGGGAAGAGTCTTCTTGTATGAATCAGGAAATGTATTCAGCTGAATATGATTTTGTGGGGTGATAGATGGTCTTTGAGCTGTGTACTTGTCTCTTCTCAGGATTAGCAAAAACAAAATAAAGTGGGGGGGGGACTGGGGAAAAATGCTTTGCTTTGCTTAAATGACACAGTTCCTAGAATTCAGTTTTTCTCTTTTTGAATAATTTAATACCTGGTGGGGATAACTCTTCTCTCCTTACCCACAACACCCTGCCCTCCCCAGGCAGACCCTTCCCCTCTGGTCCTTCTGCAGGAGGAAGGCCCTCCTCCCGAGCCCCAGACCAGCGAGTGGTCCGTGATGTTCAACTTGATGGGAGGTGGGCTGTTGTGTGCAGCCTCTGGCCTGGTCCTCCTCATCGTTGCCACGGCGACAGACTTCTGGATGCAGTACCGCTACTCAGGCAACCTCAGCAACCAAGGCCTCTGGCGGTTCTGTGTGGGGAACAAGTGCCACCCCCACACCATCACACTCGGTAATGGGGCGCTGCACAAGAGGCAACTTTTAAGAAAAAGGCTATTTACTGCATTTGGATCCCTCATATGAAAAATGGTTCGTGCTGCCTATGAGAACACATGATTAGCATGCGGGCAACCCGCTTCTGAGCAGGAAGCCAGTGTGTGAGAGAACCAGCGGTGGTGTAGTGGTTAGAGCATGCTTCCCCAAACTTCGGCCCTCCAGATGTTTTGGACTACAATTCCCATCATCCCTGACCACTGGTCCTGTTAGCTAGGGATCATGGGAATTGTAGGCCAAAACATCTGGAGGGCCACAGTTTGGGGATGCCTGGGTTAGAGCATTGGACCAAAAGTTGGGACAGACCAGGGTTCAAATCCCCACTTGGCCATGAAGTTCACAGGGTGACCTTGGGCCAGTCATTGTCTTTGTGGGTACATAAAGAGCAAAGGTAGCCATTTTGGTCCAAAATCACAGTTGTGGAATAGTTATTGGGAACAGCCATGCAAGAGGTTACACACAACACAGAGTAATTTTTTTAAAATACAAAAATTGGGCTGACAATGTAGCCATGGGGTCAGTTTGTAGATTCAACTCTCCAGACCGCCTTTTGCAATCAGTGACCAGCTTTGCCTAAATGTATCCTCAACAGATTTGGGCTAACCTATCCTTAGCTTTTTGGGACGTGGGTGGCGCTGTGGGTTAAACCACAGAGCCTAGGGCTTGCCACTCAGAAGGTCGGCGGTTCGAATCCCTGTGACGGGGTGAGCTCCTGTTGTTCGGTCCCTGTTCCTGCCAACCTAGCAGTTCGAAAGCATGTCAAAGTGCAAGTAGATAAATAGGTACCGCTCTGGCGGGAAGGTAAACGGCATTTCCGTGCGCTGCTCTGGTTCACCAGAAGCGGCTTAGTCATGCTGGCCACATGACCCAGAAGCTGTCTACGGACAAACACCGGCTCCCTCAGCCTATAGAGCAAGATGAGCGCCGCAAGCCCAGAGTCGTTCGCGACTGGACCTGACAGTCAGGGGTACCTTTACCTTTATGTTAAAGAGGGACTTCTAGATCCCAGTTTGCAAAATTCATTAGCAAATTAATGGCAAAAGGCATTTGCTCACCACTGGTCTACAGCCTAGTAATAATTATCAACCTATTTAGCAACACTAATGTTCCTAGATGTTTTTTCATGGCTGGGTTTGCCATAAGCAGTTATGGAAGCCAAGTGTGGCTAGCAGGCTGCCTTGACAACCAGAGAATCAGTCTTTGCAAAAGTGGCCCAGTTCAAATGTTAACACATGTCCTTCTATACTGTAATTTTTACAGGGATATATGATCCTGATTTACATCTCCAGTACTTTCCTCACAATTGGGGAACTCGGATTAATTTTGTGTTTCAAGCTGAATGGCTCATTCCAACTCTAAAATCCGACATGGTTGTTGATATAAGCTCATTTTACATGCCAGAATTTGTGTGCCTGCATATTGTGATCCCCTCCACTTCTGCTGTGGTCACCTTGATAGGGTTTTGTGGCTGTGGCTGTAGAGCATCTGCTTTGCATGCAATCCCCAGCACCTCCAGGTAAAGATCTACCTGCCACTGGTTGGTGTGCACGATACTGAGCTACATGGACAGATTCCTGTGTTCCTAACCCCACTTGAGGTTGAGCTAAGTCTCTGGCTGGCCTCTCACGCCTACCGACAGCGGCTGGGAATTGAACAGGGGGTTGCACGCAAAGGATGTGCTCTGTCGCTGAGCCCCATATTGAGGAGGCAGAGGAGAAACCCCTAAACCTCTAGCCTAAGTCTGGAGGCAGGGCTGGGCTGGGCTGGCAACAACTATCCCTGCAAGTCCGCCCCCCTGCCCTTGCCCAGCCTGCATCTCCAGATTGCTGCTTCTCACTGTGCCTTCCTCCCTGCACAGCATTCTGGGATGCCACCAGAGCCTTCATGCTCCTCTCCATCCTCTCCTCCTTCGCCGGGATCATATTGGGGCTGACCAGCTACTCCAGTAGTGCCCGATCCACACGCACTCGCTCTGCAGGAATCACGCTCTTGATCGCAGGTACAGTCATACCTCGGGTTGCGTTAGCTGCGGGTTGCGCATTTTCATGTTAAGTACTCGGCGGACCCGGAAGTGTTTACTTCCGGGTTCCACCGCATGCGCATGTGCAGAATAATAATAATAATAATAATAATAATAATAATAATAAATTTTTATTTATACCCCGCCCTCCCCAGTCAAAAACCGGGCTCAGGGCGGCTGACACCAACAGAATTACAATAAAACATAAAAACAATTAATTAAAATACAGATTAAAATACAGTATTAAAATTTAAAGTGCAGCCTCATTTCAAGTAGGCCATAAATCCAAGCCATGAGGGAGGAAAACACAGGGGTCAGGCTGAGTCTAACCCAAAGGCCAGGCGGAACAGCTCTGTCTTGCAGGCCCTGCGGAAAGATGACAAATCCCGCAGGGCCCTGGTCTCCTGGGAAAGAGCGTTCCACCAGGTTGGGGCCAGTACTGAAAAGGCCCTGGCTCTAGTAGAGGCCAATCTAGCCAGCTTATGACTTGGGATCTCCAGAATATTATTATTTGTGGACCTTAAGGTCCTCCGTGGGGCATACCAGGAGAGGCGGTCCCGTAGGTACGAGGGTCCCAAGTCGCATAGGGCTGTAGAAGCGGTCTACATGCTTTGCGCATGTGCAGAAATGCTCAATCGGGGCTTCGCGCATGTGCTCTATTGCCGCTCCGGATACGTACTTTTTGGGGTGCAAACGGCACCCCAGAATGGATCAGGTACGTATCCAGAGATACCACTGTATGTGCTGAAGTGCAGGTGGGTTCCCACGAGGCAAGACACAGTGATAACAGCAAGAACCTTTATTAAACAAACAGAACTGGACAACTCCCAAATTGATTGGCTGTCCAAACTTCCAAGTTGCAAATCATAACTCAGAGTTTAAGGGACAATGGCAGAGGCCCAAATCCTGAAATGTTCTGTGATTTGGATGTCATGTATCAAATCAGAACACAGGGGCTCAGAATCCTTAGTCCAAAACTCAAGCTGAGGGAAACACAGGCCACTGAATACATAACATGTGCAGCAGGCTGGAGGAATCCAGATTATTGAACAACCCAGAGCAGAAACACTAGCCTGCTATGCATAGGGCAGCTGTCAGCCCCCGGCTGACTCTGCCTGTCCTCCCCACTCCCAGATCCACTTGCCAGCCCTTCAGAATTTTTGTGTGGCATTTCTGCTCCGATAACCCCCAAACCTCTACTTGCAAGAACCCTAAAAATCCCAACAGTTGGCCAAAGGTCCTTGCTGAGAAAATGGGATGTGTGGAATGGGATGATCCCCCCCACAACCTCACTCTGGGCTTCTTCCCTGTCTACTCTTCCTCCCTCCAGGACTCTTTGCTTTGCTGGGTATCTCGGTGTATACGGGAGTGACAGTGAGTTTCTACGGAAAGCGTTACGCCGAATGGAGGTTCTCCTGGTCCTACATTCTGGGATGGATCGCTGTCATCCTCACCATCTCGGCAGGTACCAAGAGTGCCCCTCAGTTTCTGCACCCCAAACATGGGTCTCCTCACCTAACTTCAGCTGTCTACTAGATCCAAGGGACGGCCTCGGTCCAGTATACCTGAAGGAGCGTCTCCACCTCCATCGTTCTGCCCGGACACTGAGGTCCAGTGCCGAGGGCCTTCTGGCGGTTCCCTCGCTACGAGAAGCCAAGTTGCAGGGAACCAGGCAGAGGGCCTTCTCGGTAGTGGCACCCGCCCTGTGGAATGCCCTCCCACCAGATGTCAAAGAGAAAAACAACTACAGTGGTACCTCTACTTAGGAATTTAATGCGTTCCCGAACGCACATTCGTACGCTGAAAAATTTGTAAGTCAAATCCCATAGGAATGCATTGGGAGAAAAAATTCATAAGTCAAAGCAACCCTATCTAAAAATTTGTAAGTAGAAAAAATCCTATCTAAACCACATCCAAAATGGCGGACGGTGCTCCATTCGTAAGTAGAAACATTCGTAAGTAGAGCTATTCGTAAGTAGAGGTACCACTGTACCAGACTTTTAGAGGACATCTGAAGGCAGCCCTGTTTAGGGAAGCTTTTAATGTTTAATAAATTATTGTATTTTAATATTTCTGTTGGAAGCCACCCGGAGTGGCTGGGGAAACCCAGCTAGATGGGCGGGGTATAAATAAATAAATAAATAAATAAATAAAAAATAATAATATGGTAATAATAATAATAATAATAATAATAATAATAATAATAAGGTTTTTCCAAAGGAATTTATTTGCATTCCCCCCCTATGTTATTAATTTATGCTAAGGTTAGGACAGGGTGCCCACTTGCTACTTCTACTACCTTTGAAAGCTTGGGGATGGCAGGCCAGGAGAGGGCCTTCTCTGTGGCAGCCCCTAAGCTGCCCACAAAAGTATGCCCTGGCACCTTCATTACACAACTTCCAACAAATGCTGAAGCACACCCTGGCCTTTGACACACGAGGTGTCTATTTTTAGGACCCACCTTATTTCTGAGCTTTTTAAGTTGTCTTAAACTGTTTTTAACATTGGACTTGAATTATTGTAACCTGCCCTGGGACCTTAGGGTGAAGGGCAGGTAATAAATTATAAATAAGAACAATAACTATAATTCTCGTGATTCACTGGCTTCCCCATTCTCTCCTCAGGTGTGTTCCACATTTGCGCTGTCCCCAGGAACTCATCCTCAGACGGCCCTGACGTGGCAAGTGGTTGACCCTCTGGGACGCTGGCCCAATTCCATCCTGTCCAGATGTCTGAGATTATTCCCGCTTGGGACTCCTGACTTTGTCGCTGCCTCTTCCCTCATAAGCCCTCCCCAGAGTGTCTTACTGGATCTGTACAACAATTACACAAAAAAATCAAGAAGGTTGCTGATGAGACGCCGGGGAAAACCCTCTAGAAATGGCTCTCCCCGTGACGTTGCCACACTCTCAAGGAGTGGTTGAAGTGTGATTGAATTGCACCACCATTTATATTTTTTATTTTAAGGGAGGAGCTGGCTTTTCAATGGCCTTGGCAAGGGACTCCAGCTGAGTCCTCCATGAGCCAACCCCTGCAACAACCCTTGCCAACCCTGTGCCCTCCAGGTGATCTGTACTACAACTCCCATCAGCCCCAGCCAGCACAGCTATTTTGGACTACACCGTCCATCAGGCTCAGCCAGCATGATGGAAATTGCAGTCCAAAACATATGGAAGGGCACTCAGTTGAGGAAGGCTGACCCATACACTTACTACTGCATTCGCATTGAGCGCATTCATCCCCAGGCCAATAAGGCTACAATCCCATACCAGTTTATCTGGCACTAAGCGTCACTGAATTCAATGGGACTTACTTGTGAGTAAACGGGACTAGGCTTCCTCTGCTTCTCTCCCAGGTAAAGCTATAACTTAAGACTTCCCGGTTTTCACCTCTTTTGCACCGGGCAAAACAACTGGGACGAAGGCTAGGTAAAAACCATGATGTTAGGAGAGGAGTGAGTAAATAAGTGTGGCTCAGCCATGACGGCATTCTTGTTATTGGTGCAGAGAGGCTGTCATTTCTCTCCCCAGGCCTTTGTCCTGCCTCAGCTCTCAAGTCCAGGTTCATGACATTTGTGACATAAACTCACTAGAGGGCAGCAGCTACCAAGCCAGTGGAGGATTCAGCAATGTGCAAGCAGCAAACCTCTGGTGTAATCAAGTGCATGTGGTGGTCTGCACACCAAACATTTAAAGCACATGAAACCCCCCCAAACAATAATCATTTGTTAAGGGTGGTGGGCATTGCAGCTTTATGAGGAGTAAACTACAGTTCCCAGCATTCTTTTTGGGAAAGCCATGTCTTTAAAATGTCTGGTGTGTGCTCAATCTATGTCAGTGTGCTTGCTGATGCTCCCAAGGTGTTCAGGCTGAGGGAAAAGGTTTTTGGATGCTGGAGTGGAGACAAGGCAAACCTAGCCAGTCTCTCCTGTCAATTTTGGACAAAACCTGGGCTGCCTCACCAAGGGCCTTTGCAGAGGGCCACGTTGTTTAACAGGAAAAAATAAACACCCATTTTCTCTCCAGTGTTTGCTTGAGCTGTGATTCACAAGGCACACACCTCCTTAGTCACCAGGGAGCATTTGTGGGCCATTCATGTTTTGCCTGCGAATCAGGCCACGGATGGAGCGGGCGGCTGTGGGAACCATCCCATGACTGACCATGTGTGGCATGTGGAAGTACCTAGCAAAAGCTTCCTTTGGACCAAATCACACTGGACTGGGATTCAAAAATTGCAACTTTCAGTCACTCTCGGATGAGTTGCTATAGGTCAGGAGGGCAGTGGCCAACTGATCAGGATGGGGGGTGGGGTGGAAGGCTGCCCTGCTTGCTCTTTCGCAGCACCTGGCAGGTGCAGAAACTGGAAGGTTGAGACTTTTCATGTTGTGGAGTTGAGCTGCTGCTGTTAAAGGCATGGGAAACAGGAGCTGGCAACTCTGGCGGGTGGGTGTCACTTTTTTTTGCACACACAGTTTCAAAAAAAGAAAGCAAAGCGCCGCAGTGCTCAGGATTTTACACACAGTTCAAAGTGCAGCTTTTATTACCATAGTTTTCTCCTGGGATCTTTTCCTCCCGGAAACCAAAAGCCTTTCAATTCCATGCATGGTGTTCACAATGTGCCATGAAAAGAACTTAGAAGCTCTCTGAAATAAACTGTTTTGACAAAAGTGGGAGAGAGCAAGAAGGTGCTATTTTAGAATAGGAATCCTGCCAGCGGGCTCCAGCCTTCACCAATCTGCTGCCATGTTTTTGCTATTTTGAATGCATTAATTTGCTAGCATTGGGGGTAGGGAAGGGGGTAGGGAATCTGTGGATTGGACTAGGGTTGCCAGGCAGCTTGGCCTGCTGCTTTGCACAGGAATTTGAGGGACAGAAATAAGGTGGTGGCATGGAGAGCCAGATTAAATCCTTTAGAGGCCCTAAGCACTGAAAAGATTATGGTGCCCCCCCCCTGTAATTCAAAAATAAAACAATATCCAATTGTAAAATAACATTTATTTTTCAAACGGACACAGAAATTGCATGTATGCAATTTCTGCATGTACATCACAAAATGTACATGCAATTTCTGCATGTACATCACATGCATGTACATCACATGCAACACGTGACAAGGTTTGATTTTCCCCACATTATTTCAATCTGTGTTAGCCCTGGTTTAGGTGAGGAAAAGGAATAAAATGAGAACAGAAAATTGGGAGTTTGTAGTGGAGCATAAGGATGTCTCTCAAAGTTCTGCTCTCTCCCATGATGGCTACTTTGATGCCTCTTTTGAAATATAAAATGCCAATTAAAATAGTAATAACCATCCGTTTCTTTATGTGCCCCTGCATTGCCAGTGCCCTGAACACCCGCTAAGTCTGCCTATTGGGTAATCCAGCACTAAGGGCGAACAAGTGCTGGAAAGCTATTGTTAAAGAGGCAGAGGAGCCGGGCTGGTCCAAAAAGTTGGCCACCTAAGCGTGGAGCAAAGGTTGCGGGCGAGGGGGTCGGGGGCGCGCATGCGCAGTGGAGCGGAGCCTGGTAAGGAGCAGGTGCGTGCAGGGCGCTTTTTTTGCGCTGCCCTTTTTGAGTGCGGAGCCAAAGATTCGTCGGGCCTGGGACTTTTTGCAGCGGCGGCGAGGCGCGGAAGGGACGCGAGAGAGCTTCTTTGCAGTGCTTGCCTGCCTGCCTGCCCATCTTCCTTCCAATGCAGCAACCTGCGACAGGTAAAACTTCCTGGGCTCGAAGCCAGCGAAGTGCATATACTTCGGACATGAGCCGCTTTTCCCAGCAGAGGGAGTCGGGACTGCTTTTCTCCAGCTCTCGGGAGAACCACCTAGGCGTCTTTCCCTGGCTTGTGCTTCTGAATGCAAAAAGAGGGTTAGGCCGTCCCTTCCACCTTAAAATAGTCGCTTATACAAGCCCCCACTGCTGCATAGGGCATGCGGCACTCGCCTTCACCTGAGTCTGGTGACCTCCAGCTGTTTTGGACTACAACTCCCATCTAAAATAAATCAGCAAATCGTAATTGATAGTTTCAAAACACCTGGCGGTCACTAGACTGGGGGAAAGCTACCCACTGATGTTGTTGGAGTACAACTCTCATTTATTTATTTATTTATTGCATTTCTATCCCACCTTTCCCTCCAAGGAGCTGTAAACATGGTTCTCCCCCTCCTCAATCCTCAAAACAACTCTGTGAAGTGGGGTGGGCTGAGCGGTGCAGTGACTCACCGAAGGTCACCCAGTGAGTTTTGTGGCTGAGTGGGGATTTGAACCCTGGTCCCTCCCAGATCCTAGTAGTCCAGCACTCTAACATTGGCCCCACAATGGCCATGCCCATACCCTTGGCCAGCGTCTCCAATGGTCAGAGATGATGGGAGTTGTAGTCCATCAGATATCTGGAGGACACCGCTGATAGGCTTCCTCCCCGAACTAAGTTCTCATGGTGGCCAAATTCCTCATAGGAGCTAGAATTCTAGATAGACTGCCTCTGGAGTGGGGGGTTCTATAAGAAGAGCCCGCTGGATCATCTAGGCCAGGCATCCCCAAACTTCGGCCCTCCAGATGTTTTGGACTACAATTCCCATCATCCCTGACCACTGGTCCTCTTAGCTAGGGATCATGGGAGTTGTAGGCCAAAACATCTGGAGGGCCACAGTTTGGGGATCTAGGCTGGCATCCTGGTCTCACATTGGCTAACCAGATGCCTCTTTTGGGGAACCCTCAAGCAGGACCTGAGCACAAGATCACTCTCCCCTCTTGCAGTTTTCAGCAATGGTATTCTGAGGCATACTGTATCCGACAATGGAGGTGAAATGCAGGCATTGTGGCTAGTAGCTATTGAGGGCACCCCATTGGCTATACTTAACCTACACTGACTTGCAGCAGCTCTTTCAGTCAGGTGCTGTGCTTAGCCCTGGAAATGCCCGGGATTGAACCCAAGACCACCTGTATGCAAAGCGGATGCTCTACCGCTGAGCTGCAACCCTTCCCCGTACACTTGGGAGCATCATTTAGGAGGCATTTCTGCTTGGAGATGCCAGAGACCTCTCGATGCACTTGAAATGTGTGTTTTCTGATGGGTTGGGCCACTGCCTCGAAGCTACTGGCTTTCAGAAACTTTGCATTTCCAGCACTGCTAGGCCTCCAGATGTTGGCGCGGCCCGATGACATCATCAGCCTACGCCTGCAGGCAGAGGCCTCTTCTAAGGGCAGAGCTGGCAGTGAGTAGCCATAGAACCTAGCAGATGATGTTGCCCTCACATCTCAGGATGCCTCTGTGCCTGTGTGGATCGGGCACCTTGGGCACTGGAGTTCCCTATAAGCAACTCCTAGAAAGGCTATGTTTGTAGAATTACACCAAGAAAGTAAAAACTAACCAACATTGGAAAAGATCTGTGGGGAAAAGTAACATGGCTCTCCCCACGCAACCATGTGAGAAGAGCCAGCAGGATCAGGCCAATGGCCCATCTAATCCGGCATCCTGTTTTCACAGTGGCCAACCAGATGCCTCTGCTGGGAAGTCTGCAAGTAGGAGTCAGACACAACAGCACTTTCCTGTGGTATCCAGAAACCGGAAGCATTCCTGGCTCCAACTGTGGAGCAATTGTGCACAGCCATCATGACTGGTAGCCATCAATAGTTTACCTCCTCCATGAATTGGTCTAATCCTCTTTTAAAGCCATCCAAGTTGGTAGCATCACTGCCTCCTTTTATGTGTCTTGAATTTTCCAACAAGGTTGATTAGCCTCGTGTACAGGAACTTCATTTAATGAATGAGGATAAAATGTGGTCATGGGTGGGGTGGGGTGGAGGCCCTGTATTGAAGAGGTCTGTTTATGGAACCCATGCCTGTTTATGGAACCCATGCCTCCTGATTTGCTTACACGGAAGTAAGCAAGATCATATCCAGTCTTTATTGAGCTTTCATTCTGATTTGTTTTGCAGGGTGGTAATCGGACAACGAGCATTTGTCCTGATTTCCTTGCAGGGTGTTTACACAGCTTCCTCTTATCCTTTCATTCATTCTGCACTTTTCAGTGCATTTCCCAGTTCACTTTCCTAACTGCTAAAAAAGATTATTTCCAGTAGCACCTTAGAGACCAACCAAGTTTGTCATTGGTATGAGCTTTTGTGTGCATGCACACTTCTTCAGATACCTGAAGAAGATATCTGAAGAAGATACCTGAAGATATCTGAAGAAGTGTGCATGCACACGAAAGCTCATACCAATGACAAACTTAGTTGGTCTCTGAGGTGCTACTGGAAAGAATTTTTTTATTTTGTTGCAAAAAAGAGAGTCCAGTTTCTTATTTCTTAAAGTTGATATATTGCGCTATGGAGACACAGCTTTGATTCACTTTAATTTTTGCCAACCTACATTTCCTGGTATGCCTTTTGAACCCCTCCTGCAAAACGGCAACAGCCTGAGAAAGGCCCTATGGCTAATGGCCCAAGCATTCTCCAGTATTTTATTTAAAATATACTGCCTTTAATGAACCGCTCAAGGCAGTTCTCAATAAAATCATTAAAACAGATTAAACATACAATAGAGAATTGATCTTTATTAATTTCTTTTAAACAAACTGCTCCTCAAGGAGGCTTTAAAAATAATCAGTGCAGGTTAACTTAACAGCAGATCCACAGAGGATAAGGTTATCCGTGGTTGGTATCCATGATGGCTGTTTGTTCTGCCTCTGTGGGCAGAGGCACTAATGCTTCTGAATGCCAGTTGCTGGAAACCACAAAGGGGAGAGGCCTCTTGTCTTCCAAACTTGCTCACAGGACACAAACTAGTGGATTCCAGTTGCAAGAAAGGAGATTCCGACTAAACATCAGGAAGGACTTCTGACAGTAAGAGCTTTGCGACAGTGGAACGGACTCCCTTGGGAGGAGGTGGACTCTACTTCCTTGGAAGTTTTTAAGCAGAGGTTGGATGACCACCTGCCATGTATGATCTAGTTGAGATTCTTGCGTTGCAGGAGGTTGGACTAGATGACTCTTGGGGTGCCTTCCAACTCTACAATTCTATGATTCCGTGATTCTATCTGTCTGACCACTGTGAGAAGAGGATGCTGGACTAGATGGGCCATTGGCCTGACCCAGCAGGGTCTTCTTATGTTCTTATGACTGCCTCCAGTATCAGTGATGGGATGTCCCAAAAGACCAGTTAAGAGTGCTGCAGTTCTCGTGTTCCACTTCCAGGCGTCCCGTAGGCATTCCTATGCCACTGTTTAAACCAAGTGCAAGACTAAATGGTCAGATCCAGCACAGCTCTCCTGGCGTTTTTAACGGCAGTCAAACAGCAAACTAGATGCTGAACCAACAAAAGAACACAGAACACAACGTGGGGTGGCAGGTGGAGAGAACAACATCTACTACCTGATGCTTGCCATTGTAAATGGATGCACTTCCCAAAGGATAAAAGGGGTAAAGGGACCCCTGACCATTAGGTCCATTCGCGGACAATTCTGGGGTTGCGGCACTCATCTTGGCTGAGGGAGCCGGCATACAGCTTCCGGGTCATGTGGCCAGCATGACAAAGCCGCTTCTCGTGAACCAGAGCAGCACACAGAAACGCCGTTTACCTTCCCGCCGGAGCAGTACCTATTTATCTACTTGCACTTTGACGTACTTTCGAACTGATAGGTTGGCAGGAGCAGGGACCGAGCAACGGGAACTCACTCCATCGCGGGGATTCAAACCACCGACCTTCTGATAGGCAAGCCCTAGGCTCTGTGGTTTAACCCACAGCGCCACCCGCGTCCCATTCCCAAAGGATGGAATACTGATATTTCCAAACAATGAGAAATTGCAGCCTCATCACCTGGGAAACAGTAGCATTTGCCAACCTGGTGCCCTCCAGATGTTTTGGTCAGCAGCTCCCATAGAGAACACCAAGTTGGCAAAGGCTGTCTTATTGCTTCAAGAAAAATGCTACTTCAGGGGAAAGGTGTCTAGGTCTAAAGGACCAGGCTGATTTTTTCTTGTAAAAAAATTCATGTGTGTGGTGGTGGTGGTGAGCAAAATATGACCAGGCTTAACTTTTCCAGCAAGGATTGAGTGACACACATATCTCCTGACATCCTGGTGTCTGGCCTTCGCTTTGGCCCTTGAGGAATGGGTCAGTGGGGCAAGGGAAGGCAAGCTCTGGCCTTTGGGATCGGAGCTGGGAAGCTTTTGCCCAGAAAGGTGATGCCTTGACACCGCTGGTGAGCTGTTCTGGCACTGGGCTGTGAACTCCCTTCGCTTTTATAAACGAAACCCGCCTCCCCCCCCTTGAGAAACACCTGTTTAAACTTGCCAAACAGGTTAATATTCTCTCTCTCTCCCTCCCCGTTCCCCTCCCTCTGGCAGTTCGTGGAGAACAGGTTGTGGAGTTTCAAAACAGAGCAGCGATTGCTCAGCACCATCAAGGAGCAAGCCACCAAACCAACGCCGCCGAAGAAAGGGGGACCTGACCACCCTCTCCTGGACACCCCATGAGAAAGACCCATTTCCCAGGAGTCACAGAAGCATCGAGTCTAAGGATGGCAGCCCCCTTGTTTCCCTTTCAGCTGGCATGATCCCTCTCGCCCTGCTCTTTTTATTTTTAAAAGCTGAGTAGCTGTCTCCCTAATACTCCTTAACTCCTCGGCACTGTTGTCATCGAGAAAGCAAGGAGAAGTTCTTCGCCACTACCCAGCTGGCCACTTTGGTTCTAAAGCCTGCGGAAAGCATTTTGACAGCAGCAGCAGCAGCTGAACCAGCTGGTTCCACCTTGCGCCATGATTCGGAAAGTTTTCCTTCTGTTGCTGGCTATCCCCGGTAAGTCCTCGCCCTCTGGGCTCTTTTTCCTCTCCGTTTCACCCCCTCCCCGACTTTCTCTACAACACATACACTTTGCGTTGACTGTTGAGCTCTCTGAAAGAGAGATCGTTTTTTTTATAACTCCTTTATTTCCCACAGACCGACTTAGTGAGTAATTGGGTAATGATAGCTTTGCCTAATCTCTGCTGGGCTTTTTGGGGGGGGGATGCGTTTGGATGGGGAAAGTCCTGCTTCGGTTTCGTTCCAGGCCCACCCACCCACCTTCCTAAGCCTTCCTTTATGTACCTGATGGGAAAGGCAGAGGGTGTGTTTGTGTGTTTTAGGGATCCTAGACATTGCTTGATCCCCTGTTGTTGACTTGCTGTGGATTAAAGAGCCTCTGCTTGATGTAGCCTGTTTCGCAAAAGGCAGATTCTTAAGGGGAGATGAGCTGGAAAATGAGATGCCTGGGGATGTATGTATCAGGATTTCGGAGGAAAGACGGACGGTTGTCAGTACCTTTTGCAGAACGCACTGGTCTGTGATAGTTCTGCACATCTGCATTGTGGGGGGTTGGACTGGATGACCCTTTGGGTGATCTCTTGGGAAGTGAGGCACTTCAGCATCCCAGGTTCCTGATCCCACCTGCAAAGGCAAGCTGGGATGGGATCCCTCTCCCTTTTCTCTCTTGCTGGAGGGTGAAACAAAAAGAGGGTTTGCAGTTTGGAGTTGCGTTGCCCGTTTGGTGCCCTTGCGCTAACCTGACCCAAGGAAATTCAGCAAGTGATGTGTTTCCCTTTCCTACAATGGAAACCAATTGGGGGTCGAAAGCTGAAGCTGCTGCATCTCCTCCCCCCCCCCCCAATATCATGCTGCTGTTAAAATCACAGGAGCAGTGCCAGGGAGGAGTTGGTCCTTTCGGTGGAGTGGAGAGGGATGGGCCACTCTATTTCTTGCAGCCAGCAACACACTCACAAGCTCTTCCCTTGAAATGACAACCGTAAGGGCAACACCAAAAACAGATTTCCTGGTTTCTTCATTTTCTTAATGATGTTTGAAAGTTAGAAAAAACAGGACTGTTGCCAAAAGAAGAAGAAGAAGAAGTCAATTTGGCTGATGATGCAGGAAGCTTAATTTTCTGTTGCAAAGAAAACCACTTTCTGGTGGGAAAATGCCATCTCCTCCTGTGCCGTGTCTTTCACAATCACTGAACTCAGCTTGCCTCCCACATGGGAAGGTATGCTATTCTGTGCCAAGAGCCCCCGTCTGCCTGTCTTTCTCTCTGTGGGCTGCTTGCTCTGTAAGTGGTTGAAATAACGTTGTTTCCTGCCTTGCTTGGGTGTTGCGGAGGCTGAGAAGTTGTGGCATTTGGTGGGGTGGCAATAGAAGACTCAGGAGAGGGAGGCTGGATCTAGACACATCAAAGAAGCGTTTCAGTTAAATGCGTTGTAAATTTAAGCAGGGAAAACAGGTACAAGAAAATGGGACTCCACAGTGGCACAATGCTATATCACATATACAATGCATATGAATCGTTTTTTCTTTACCAATCTAGCTGAGTCCAGCGTTCCCTGAAAGAAGCCAAGGGGAAGTTACTATGTACTTAAGAAGCAAGGAAGCCGTCAGTAACTTACCCATGAAAACAACTCACCCCAGTGATTTATTTATATGTGGGATGCCTAGGTGCCCAAATATATTTTGTGCAGGATCTGGAAGCGTGAAGTACTAACTTGGACCTCGTTCGCATTTTAAGCACAATGATGCCACTTTAAACAGTCATGGCTTCCCCCAAAGAATTCTGGGAGTTGTGGTTTGTTAAGGGTACTGAGAGTTGTTAGGAGACCCCTATTCCACTCACAGAACTGCAATTCCCTGGGCTCCCTGTGAAGCAGGATTGGTTATTTAACCACTCTGGGAATTGTACTTCTCTGACCGTGTACAGCAGGGGTGTCGCCAATGTAGTGACTCCCAGATATTGTCAGACTTCAACCCCAGCCATCAATGACCGTTCACCTTGCTGCTTGGAGCTGATGGGAGCTGAGGGTTTCCACCATCACCTGGAGGGTGCCGCAACATTGGCTAGCCCTGATGTTGCCGCATTGCTCTTGGTGCAGCCCGAAGAGCGGAAATTCAACAGGGTGCTTTCTTGCTATGCCGAGGAAAGCTTCACCCGTTGGATTTCCTCCTGCCCAGAGCACAGGGGCAGATAAACTGAGAGAACAGGCTGCTCTCCTCTCACCATGAGCCTCCCTAATCTGAGAGACCCCATTGGGCACCATTCTGCTTCACTAATTTGATAAGATTTGGCATCATGGGGTGCCATTTAGAGGAGGGGGCTGTTAGCTTTGCCTTTTCCACTTGCCTCTTTGCCTGTGTCTCCCCACCCCCCAATTCCCTTCCTCCAGCAGCTTTGAAGTAACTCAACTGGTTTTGCATTACTCTCTCGGGAAGGAGCTCCAGCCCTGCAAGAGATGCTGACTCGGGGTTTGTGCCTTATACAATCACTCGCAGGCCCGCAAAAGCAGCTCTGTGAGTCACAGAGACCAGTTTGGGAAAGGCTGCAGGGTTGAGCGAGTCCCCGGAGTCCATGGGGCTGCCAGGCAGGCTCTGGAGCCTGGGACTGGGGCGGGTTGGCTGGGGAAGGGAGAATCATAGGATCATAGCTGTCAAGTTCTCCCTTTTTTAAAGGGAAATTCCCTTATGCTGAATAGGCTTCCTCGCGAGAAAAGGGAAAAACTTGACAGCTTTGCATAGGATTGTAAATCTGGAAGGCACCCCAAGGGTCATTTAGTCCAACCCCCTGCAATGCAGGAGTCACAGCTAAAGAATCCCTGATGGATGGCCATCCAACCTCTGCTTAAAAAGCTCCAATGCGGGGCACCTTCTGCAGGAGTCCTTTCCACTGTCAAACAGCTCTTAATTTCAGGAAGTTATTCCTATTTTTTAGTCAGCACCTCCTTTCAGGTCATTTGAATCCATCAGTTCGGGTCCCACCCTCTGGGGGGTCTTCATGGGACGGCCTTTTCGATATTTGAAGATGGCTATCGTAAGGGACTCGGGTGGCGCTGTGGGTTAAACCACAGAGCCTAGGGCTTGCTGATCAGAAGGTTGGCGGTTCGAATCCCTGCGACGGGGTGAGCTCCCGTTGTTCAGTCCCAGCTCCTGCCAACCTAGCAGTTCGAAAGCACCTCAAAGTGCAAGTAGATAAATAGGGACCGCTCTGGCGGGAAGGTAAACGGCGTTTCCGTGCGTTGCTCTGGTTCATCAGAAGTGGCTTAGTCATGCTGGCCACGTGACCCGGAAGCTGTATGCCGGCTCCCTCAGCCAGTAAAGTGAGATGAGCACCGCAACCCCAGAGTTCTCTGTCCCTGGACCTAATGGTCAGGGGTCCCTTTACCTTTATCGTACCACCTCCCAGTCTTATCTTCTCCAGATCCAACTCCTTCAATTGTTCCTCATAAGATATGGAGTGGTGTCTAGGAATAAGCTAGCGGTGATGTAGGGGTGGGGCTTGCAGGATGAGAATGTGGCATCTCCTTTTTGAGTTTCTTGGGGGCCTGGTGGACAAAAGGGGGGCAGAGCTGGGAGAGAGTCCCCTTGGGCCAAGCGGAAAGTCTCACTCTGAGATTTTAGCCCTTTCCCTGCAGAAGGGGGCTAATTTCCCTAAAACTCTTTTAAAGGCGTCTAGGCTGGTGGCCGTCACTTCCTCTTTTGGGAGGGAGTTCCATAGTTTTAACGATGTGCTGCATAAATACTGGTAGTCACTTCCTTTTACACGTCCCAAATCTTCCATCATTCAGCTAAGGCAGTGTCAGGTTCAAAGTTACCCAGTGAGCTTCATGCCCGAGTGGGGATTTGAACCCTGGTCTTCATAATCTTGGAGCAAGAGAGATATTCCTGTGCATCCAGGGGGGTGATCAAGTGCGTGGTGGCGCACACCCCTTTCATTGTTCAGTGAGGTGGTCAGTTTTTGTCTAATTCCATCTAGAAACACACTTCCACCCTGCCCTCAGTTGGATTAATTTCACCTCTTCCATGCCTCGGTGGGTATCTCATGCAGGAAACACAGAGAGATGCCCAGCTCTCAGGAGACCTTCTGCTAGCCATTCCCTCCTATTGATGAAACCTCAATCAATCACCAGTCCATCAAACAGGAGAACGACTGTACGCTAGCTGGGCTCAAAACATTGTGCATGAAGTTGCCTTGTCTTTGAGCCCTCCTGCTATTTATATGAATGAATGTCTATTTTTGGCGTGGAACAGAAACCGGAAGGGAGGACATTAGTAACGTGAATGAGTATTCTAGCCTCCTATGTATCATTTCTCAATCATGCGTTGTACAGAGATTGTAGCAAGAATCACTTTCTAAGGCTCCAGGTGGTGGTAGTGGAACCATGCTTGGATGAGCCGCATTTAAACTGCAGTTTGTCCCATGGCACTGCAACAAATTGTGTAGAATAATAGAATTAGGGAGCTGGGAGGGATCTCCAAGGGTCTTCTACTCCAATCCTCTGCAACACAGGAATCACAACTCAAGAATCCTTGACAGGTTGCCATTCAACCTCTGCTTTAAAACCTCAGATGAAGGAGATTCCACCAGCTTTCGAGAGGGTTCATTCCACTGGTGAATGGCTCTTGCTGTCAGAACGTCCTTCCTCCCCTCCAGAGCATCAGCAGAAAACAAGCTTGTTCCACCTTCCACATTGCAGCCCTTCAGATATTTGATGAGAGCTGTCATAGCACCTCTCAGCCTTCTCCTCTCCAGGCTAAACACCCAGCTCCCCCCCATGGCCCATGCTCACCCGGGATCAGAAGCCAGCCCAGATCCTGCCTGGCATCTTTGAGAGACGCATATTTTTTGCACCTGTGCTTTCCTTCGAAACATCTCTGATGCACATTATGCCCAAAGCAGCCATAAACCACCTCTTCCCTTTCTCCGCAGCTGCTCCTGCAGCTGTAAAAGGGGGCTAATGGACACTTCCCTGGTAGCTGCCCAGCTTCTGCAAAACAAAAGTTAGCAAGTGAGCCCACAAACGTCCCAGCTGGACCGATTGTGCAAGAGCAGCCATGGTGGCAGCAGGAACCTGTCGGGCAACCAGATTTTTTTTCTTTTTAAAGAGCCGGTCTGACTTTGGGATAGGTGGGTGGGGCCAGCTGGTTCTTTGCATCCAGGCTCCAAGAAGCAGAGGCTCAAACGATCCCTATTTTCCAGTTGGTTGCTGGCTAAGTTTTTGCCTTGTGGGGCACACATTCCAAAAATGTTGATTGCCTGCCAGGACTGGGGGGAGGGGGCTTTTTTTGCAGCCCAAGAGCCACATTTTTCTGGGCAACCGTCTGGGGGCCACATGCCAGGACAAGTGCAAAAGTAGGAGGAGCAATGTATGCAAATTTCACTTTTGTCCAGCAAGCTGGCTTTTTTACCCACCCACCCACCCACCCACGCCGCTCCCTCCCTGTCTGCCCTCCATGCAGACAAGCAAGAGGCCTGATCAGAGCTCAAGGACAAATCCCAGCCAGGCAAGACCACTCAAGGAAGGTGTGAAGCAGGGCCGGTAGGGGTGTGTGGCCTGCAGAGGGCCAGGTGGAGCAGCTTGAAGGGTCACACTTAGCCTGAATATCCCCTCCTCTGCTATGGGAATATGTGTGATACGGTTCTCTCGGTGCCTTCCTGTAGGTGTGTAGACAGAAGTTATCTGACGGTGGCTGAGACCGATCTTGGCTGGTTTAATAACTTTGAGCTCAGGGGAAATGCAATGCACGTGTTTAGTGATCAGCACCAAACCACGTTTTCGATGGACAAATCGATGAAGGTGAGGGCTTTGATGGCTACTGTGAGAACAGGATGCTGCTGGTGGATTTTCCTTCATTGGGTTTTTCAAAGAGAGGTTGGATGTCTTGTCTGTCAGGGATTCATGTGCTGCCGGGGGTTGGACTTTGCCATTCTACACTTCTATGGGAACCAGATCCACGGAAAGCAGTGCAATTCGGTGCACTGTTGACAAGGGAGTGAACCCCGCCGAATACAGTGTGGGGCTCACTTCGGATGTAAGGCGAGGCATAGAACTGAACCACCCATGTTTGAGACGTGTTACGAGTGCCCTGCTCCTGCTTTTGAAGCTGCTGGAGTAGAGCGAGTAAATGCAGAGTAGAGCAGGTGGAGACGAGCCATTTTCCGTGTGCACATGGGAAGAGCGAGGGGCTTAAGCAGAGACCCCGAGCATGAGGATCAGGCATTGCATTCTTGTGTGTGGCTATTTCATCGAATTCCTAGGAAGCTGCCTTATAACAAATCAGATCATCTAGTTCAGTATTGTCTATGTCAGTGTTTCCCCAACTTGGGTCTCGAGCTGGTTTTTTTGGACTACAGTTCCTATCATACCTGACCACTGGTCCTGCTAGCTAGGGATGATGGGAGTTGTAGTCCAAAAACAGTTGGACAGCTGGAGACCCCCCAAGTTTGGGAAACACTGGTCTGCACCAATGGGCAGCAGTGGCTCTCCAGAGTTACAGGCAGGTCCGATGGTGGGGATTGAACCTGGGGTTTTCTGCATGCAAGGCAGATTCCCTACCACTTAGCCACAGAGCCCTTCCCTTAAGTCTTGAGTTCGCTAGGCCTAACTCCCAGGCAAGTGTGTACTGTATGTATAGGATTGCAGCCTCAAGGGTGCTTTCAATCATGGGGAATATTTCATTTGTTTTCCTGTAATTATAATGCCGTTACTTCTGTCCCGTTTTATAATGTTCCTTTCTCACTGCAGTACTTATTGTGTTATGGAACTCTGGCTTTTTCACCCATATACCGGCATGTTGAGCTCAGACCAACAACAAACACTGGGCAATGTCACTACACACCCATCCTTTCCGCACAGCCTGCTTCTGTTCCTCCATGAAAACGGGAAGGAAAAAAACGCATGCCAGTATACCTCCCCAAATTTTGTCACTTTACTCCTGTGATTTACCCCTGGGTCAAGGGGGCTGCAAATGATTTCCCCCCAGAATGAAATAATGCAGAAATGAGCACTAAATATGCATCATATTCCATTTATTTTTTTGGATTTTATGTCATGTGAAAGCTCAGATGCAATGCAGAAATTAGCAGGGAAATGCCAGGGAAATGGGGAACTGCTTTGCGAATGCACCCTTAGGGTTCTTCCACACTGCTCCACGCTTTCCAGGTCCAGGTCCAAGTGGATTTTTTATTGTCCTGGCATTTTCCTAGGAAAACCCACGTTGTACCAACTTACCTTTTGCCCCACACTTTCCAGGCAGAGCTCCACATTTTAATGCTCAGCATCCAAGTGTGGTTTTGTTTTGCCCCAGGTTTTCCCAGCACAAACCCGCTCTTTAAAGCTGATTGGAGCAAACAGCTATTTGGGTTTTCCAAAGATTGATGTTTGCGCCGATTGAGCTTCGATGAGCGGGTCTTCACAGGGAAAATTCAAGGCAAAAAAAGGGGGGATGCTCAGACATGGAGCTTCAAATCGGAAGCCTTCCCTGGAAAGAGTAGCGGAAGGGTAAGTGTGGATTATCCATGGAAAACCCAATTGCCGTTTGCTCCAGTTCAGTGGATTTTTGGGGGGAAAGCATCAGGATGAGAGAGGGGGGGGAACCCTTAGATACAGAACAGGGAAGCCTGGATCTGTGCCTAGAAATGCAGTACAAAATGAGGTTTGGATTAGCCCTCAGCGCTGTAAAAAAATGAATGGGCAACTTGAGGCCATAGAGCAGTAGCCATTGGCCTAATTTCATATGGGTGCTGGGGAGCAAAAGCTTGCAAGATGTTCCACAAGGCACCCCCAGAAGGTGCAAAAGAAAAAAGGAAAGAAAAGCAGCGATTTGTCAGGGACAGGGTCCTGGGTAAATGGGGATGGTTTAAAGGGTTTGCGTGCACCAGGCTCATCCTGCCGTGGCTTCGTGCCTTGGGCCTCCTGCTGCTCCCCGGGTGAAGTGAAAGTTGTTTTGCAAGTCGGGAGTGCAATTTCCGCCCGCTCGCCATCCCAGCCCTGCTAGCTGGTGGTGACTCTCCCCTGCCCAGCCGGTTCTCTGGGCTTGTTCCTCGGGGACCAGGTTCTCATTAAAGAGGGTGGCAACCTTGTGATTCTTCAGCACTGGGCACGGTGCCCAGGAAGGGCTTTGCAGTCCCAGTTCCCCAAACCGCCACCCTGTCCTCAAAAAATAATAATAATAAAAAGCACTGAGGGGTAGGTGGTTGGGGGAGAAATTGCCAGCCCTTCTGTCTCTTGATGGTGGTGGGTGTTGGGTTCTAAATTCCAGGCATGGGCCCCCTGCTCCACTATGATGCTGGAGTGCTTAATTCTGGAAGCTTGGTTATAATTGCTGCTTCTAGACGTTAACTTGTAATCAATACTTAAGTGCTGCCTGGTGGCTAAATCCATTCGGAGTATAAATACGGATGTTGATGGTAGTAAATAAATTAATTAGGGATGTAAAAATGCTGTCCATTTCAAATTAAACCAGGCTCCACCAATCTGGATGCCCTGCAGATATTTTGCACCGCAACTCCCCATCAGTTGCAGACAGTGCACCCATTTTAGACTGCAACATCCATCAGGCCCAGGCAGCATGATGGGAGTTGTAGTTCAAAACCTCAAGATTGGCACCAGGTTGGCGAAGGTTGGTTTAAAGATTCCCCCATGAGCCTTCCGGAACCAGCTGGCAGGAAAAAAACAGCGAAGCACAGCATGCCTCTTTCTCGCCTGTGTGGGTTTCCTTGCCTTCAACTCCTTTTGGACAGTGTGAATTTTGATTTCCCCCGTTCCTCCACACCTTTCCAAGCCCTCCAGCAGTAAATGTAAGGCCCAAAGCCAACCAAAGTTGGCTGTAAGCGAACCTTGACTATATCACAAAGGATAGGTGAGGCCGAAGCAGTTTATGCCCGAAAAAGAACCTTCATGTCCAGAGGCAGTCTATCTGTGAATATCAGTTGCCGAAGGTTCCTCGTTTTGTCACCCGGCTTGGGGCTTCTAGGCAACATCTGCCTGGATACTGTTGAAAGCAGGATGTTTAGACAGGGTTAAGACAGCGGGTGGGTAATGTTTTGCAGCCTGAGGGCCGCATTCCCTTCTAGGCAGCCTCCCGAGGACCACATGCCATTGGTGGGTGTGGCCAGAGACAACAGGGGCGGAGCAACAGATGCAAATGTATCTTTGTACAGTAGGCTTGTGTCTATAGATAAATACTCACACCTCTCTATCCTCCATCTGAGTGAGCAAAAGGGGTTATCAGGGTTCAGGGGCACATTCCAGCATTCAAGGAGGGTGTGCCAGGAGGGGGTGTGACTGGGAAAGGTGTCAAGTCCTGAGGGCCAGGTAGAGAGGCTTGGTAAGCTCCCAACCCTTAGATGAGGTGAGAAATTCCTGCTGGACGGGGCTATGAGCAGCTAGTGTGGTGTAGTGGTGAGAGTGTCAGACTAGAGCCTGGGAGACCAGGGTTCGAATCCCTACTCAGCCACAAAGTTCACTGGTGGGGTGGTTCACCTTGGGCTAGTCACTGTCACTCTCAGCCGGAGCTACCTCACAGGGTTGCTGTGGGAGGACAAAATGGAGAGCAAACCTATGTACACTGCTTTGAGCTCCTTGGAGCAAAGAAGGTGGGCTATAAGAGTCATAAACATTGCTCAGTCTAGCTAAATAGGAGAGGGTGGGTGGGTGAATGGGGCCTTGTTTTGTAGCCTTCACAGAAGCATCTGGCTGCTGTTGGAAAAGGCAGCTCTGTTGTGGGCTTGACCCAGTAATAAATAATGGTAATAATAATAATAATAATAATAATAATAATAATAATAATATAAAATTTCCATTTATATACCACACTTTATCAAAAGATCTCAGTGCAGTGTACAACATTAGAAACACATAATAAAACAACAATTATAAAAAACACAGCAGAAACATAGTAAGAAGCATACTGGCAGACAGTTCTCTGGGAGCGTTAGGACGAGATGATGAGCTCGGTGAGGCTCAGATAGTTCGGATGGTTTTGGGAGAAGAGCTTAAGGATCCAGGCTCTGGGGGCCGGGGGGGGGGGCGCTTTAAGCAAACCCTGCAAGCACCTTGAAGCTGGCAGAGGATAGAAATCGAGAGCATAGCCAGGCACCTCAGCCCCAAAGGTCAAGTGCTTGCGTGCTGTTTACCTCATCATCTTTTCTTTTGTAATGACCTGTCTTCTGGGCACATGAAGGGTGCAGAGGCTGAGTCAGTCCAGCCCGGGCGCTGTATTGGTGCTCAGATCCTGCTTAGGCAACGGATGTACTTGGTGGCCTCAGGCCAGCTGTTCCGCTTCAGCCTTTCCTGTTTGCAAAGTTGGAGTGAGGGGGCTCATGACAATGGCCTGCCTGCCTTACAGGGTTGGTGTGAGGATTCCAAGGCAATGTCCATGCAGCGCTTTGATCGCTTCTAAAATATCACTTTATTCTTTTATTGAGCTTCACAAGAAACCTTCCCACCGTTAAGTTGTCTAATGGCAGTGGTGGGGGACCTCAGGTCCGGGAGCCAAATGCAGCTGGAAAAGATTCCTAAACCCTAGTCTAATGAAGGCTCAGCATTACCGCGTCCTGTACCAGTGAGTTCCAAAGCTCTGACTCACGTGGAGAAGTCCTTTCCTCTGTCAGTTTTGGTCCCACTATCAAATCACTTTTATTCAAGTGACTCCCATGTCCAGTTACTGATTTGTAGTTAGGAGGTCCTGGCTGCAGATCCCCCTTAAATTGCATTTTCTGCTGCAGAAATTGTGCCACTATCCAATATTTGTGGAGCTTGTTCCTTCTTTCACTGGGGTAAGGGGGCTGACTGAAATAGCAAAAAATACTGTAAATAAAAATCCTCCATGTTAAATTAAATCTTATGTTTTAAAATTAGTGTGATTGGAGGGAAGGCAGTAAGAGCCCCTCCAGACTGGCGGGGGTATCTTCTGCAACATGTAATTGACACAATAATACTACATTAGTGGTGGATTTATACTGGATTGTCCGCACATCATTCCACTATACAGTGGTACCTCTACTTACGAATTTAATGCGTTCCGAACACACATTTGTAAGTCGAAAAAAATTGTAAGTCGAATCCCATAGGAATGCATTGGGAGAAAAAATTCTTAAGTAGAAGCAACCCTATCTAAAAATTCGTAAGTAGAAAAAATCCTATCTAAACCGCATCCAAGATGGAGGATGGAGCTCCATTCGTAAGTAGAAACATTTGTAAGTAGAGTTATTCGTAAGTAGAGGTACCACTGTATTAGTTGTTCTGTGATGTTTCCCCACTATTATTGCATTATTGTCCCCTGCAGGAGCACTCTGGGACAATAGCACAACAAAAGCTTAACAAACCCCCCCAGCCGTTTGTGGTATGAAAAGCTGCAAGATTTCAGTCGGATTGGAAACAAAGCAGTGTACAGTATTCACCTTGAAACTTGCAGATGCAAACAGTATTAGGAATCCTGGTTTCCTCACCTCAAAAAGGACAGATAATTTTTATGTATTTCTCCAAGCAATACATAGCTAAACTTTAGAACTCCCTCCCATAGAGATAGCCACCAACTTGGATGGCTTTAAAAGAGGATTAGACAAATTCTTAGAGGAGAGGGCTGTGAATAGCTACCAGCCACGATGGCTATGCTCTGTTCCAACAGTTGAAGGCAGCAGTACTTCTAAATACCAGTTGCTGACAACTTCTGGAGGGGAGATTTGCTCTTGTGCTTGAATCCTGCTTGGGCTTCCCATGGGCATCTCGTCGGTCACTGTGAGAACAGGATGCTGGACAATAAACGGGCCGTTAGCCTGATCCAGCAAGCTCTTCTTAGCTTCTTCGTTTGGAAAGTGGGATTGTTTATAATTGCCCCGATAGCACCATGAGCCCGAAACAGTTGTGAAGGGCTGGTGCTTAGCAACTCTTTCCTATATTTTGAATTGCCATGACGTCATTGAGTTGTATTCATTGTTTTGATGGATTTGGTGTTACTGCTTGCTTTATTTATATGCTACTGTGCAGGGAATGGCCATTTTGCGTGCGTTCAAAGCTTGTGCAACGTGCATGCCATTTTCGGACCCGGAAGAGGGCAGAATGGGGCAGGGGCGGAACTGAGCAGGCTGGGCTTATGTGCACTCTGCCAATGTATCTGATGACCCAGAATGCACCCCCTGCACAAATTAGGGGTTGCCTGTATTTGATATCACAGTCACAGGAACCCCCCCCCCAAGTGTCCCTGTTTTCCAGGGACAGTACCGGATTTACAGAAGCCATTCCAGTTTCTGATTTGATCCCAGAATATCCCGCTTTTCCTTAGGATGTCTCTACAGTCGTACCTTGGATCCCGAAGCCTTGATACTCGGATGTTTTGGCTTCTGAACGCCGCAAACCCGGAAGTGAGTGTTCCGGTTTGCGAACGTTCTTTGGAACCTGAATGTCCGGCGGGGCTTCCATGGCTTCTGATTGGCTGCAGGCGCTTTCTGCAGCCAATCAGAAGCCGTGCTTTGGTTTCTGAACGTTTTGGAAGTCGAATGGGCTTCCAGAACGGATTCCATTCTACTTCCAAGGTACGGCTGTATTTTCATTGGAGAAATGTTGGGAGAGTATGGAATAGGACGTCCCTATTTTCATCAGAGAAACGTTGGGAGGGGACGCACTCATTGCAGTGTTTGTACATCTGTTGCTGGAAAAGCAGAAGACAAATACAGTCATACGGTTTAAGTACGCCTCGGTTTGAGCATTTAAGTACAGTTTAAGTACGCCTCGGTTTAAGTACACCTTGGTTTGAGTATTTTCAGTTTAAGTACTCCGTGGACCTGTCTGGAACGGATTAATCCACTTTCCATTGCTTTCAATGGGAAAGCTCGCTTCAGGTTAAGTACAGACTTCTGGAACCAATTGTGTTTGTAAACCGAGGTACCGCTGTATTAAATTGCATCAAAAGGACCCCAAGAAGGTGGTTTAAGAAAGTTCACCATGACATAGTTTGGCACGTGGGACTTGGCCAGGGGCAGCGTCAGGAAGCAGTGGCAGAGGTGTCCTTTGGAAACAGCCTTTGGGATGCAGAGCTGCTGGCGTGTCTCCCTTAATCTAATTCTCTCCCTCGCCCAAAATGCCTGCCAGGGGAAAGCACTAGCTCTGCACTTCTGATGCAAACAGCAGCGCTGGCTGACTGAATGGCTGGCTGGCTGGCTGGCTGTCGTCTGCCTCGCCTCCCCCTGAGCCAAGCCCTGTTCTCTGCCTCTGCTCTTCTTCACCCAGGACTCTCCAGGAGGGAGAGGGGAGCGGAGGCACCTTTGCATCTCCTTTTGTTTCTCCTCTGTCCCCACCCTTTTCCCTTCACGCTCTCCCTCTCTCCCTGGCTGCCTATTGTATGTGTCCAGGCACATCCTCTCTCCCTCTCTCCCTCTCTCTAACCACACACAATACCTGCTAGCAGGAGAAGCCGGAACAGGCGGTGGCTCCTGATGCCTCCTTACCTCCTCCTTCAGGTTGGATGCCTGAGGCCCGGCTGGCGGTGGCAAGGCTTGCCTAGGAGTCGGTGGCACATGCCAGGCCAGTGGCCGAACTAGTCCAGCATCCTGTTCTCACAGCGACCAAGCAGGTGCCTGCCGGAAACCCTTGAGCAGGACCCAAGAACTGGTAGTTTCCAGCAACTGGTGTTCAGAAACATTGCTTCCTCTGACTGTGAGACAGAGCATAGCCTCCGTCAATGACTATAACCATCGATAGGCATCTCCTCCATGAACTATAACCATCGATATAACTATAACCATCGATAGGAATCTCGTCCATGAATTTGTCCAATCCTCTTTTACAGGTGTCCAAGTTGAAAAGTTGTGGGGTAAAAATGACAGTGCCAAAATGGGTTTCCCGATTTCCGCCAGGACACTGCTTCCGACTGCAGTATTCTGCGTATGTCCGGGGAAATCCGGACGTATGGCAGCCCAAAATTATCATTTCATTGTGGGCAGGGAGGGGTGATTGCTTTTTGAGGCCAGGGGCTCCAGCCTCCTTTGATGAGGCCCTGGCATGCCTACAGCAAGGCCCTGTGGGGATATGTGCCCATCTTTGTGGATATGTGCCTATGCAGTGGACATCTGCATGGGTTGCCGGTTCTCTACCAGGCCATGTCCAATGTATATAAAGCCCTGAACAACTCCGGACCAGTTTATCTATGAGATGGCCTTGGCCTTCCATATGTCTGTTGGGCTGCTCTGATCTGCGGAACTGGCACTGTTAAAGGGGCTATGTAATATGTTTTTCTGCATTTGTGAGAAATCGATCTTTCAGGGCTCGTCCGCACTTCTGCTTGCCCCATGCCTAGGAAGCACAGGCCGGAGTGGTCTTTCAGTCCCATGGCTGGTACTCAGAGGTAGACTGCTTCTGGCTCTGGAGGATCTACTTACCGCGTTTCTCCGAAAATAAGCCATACGCCGAAAATAAGCCATACCCCGAAAATAAGCCATAGTGATAGGCAGTTTAACCTTGTAGGTTAAACTGTACCATACTTAATAAAAAAACAACACATCCCCTGAAAAAAAGCCACCGTGGGGGTTTTTTGAGGAAAAATAAATATAAGACGATGTCTTATTTTTGGAGAAACACGGTAGCTCTCAGTCAGTTCCAGCCAGTGTGACCAAGGAACGGGTATCATGTGAGGCATACAGTGATACCTTGGGTTACAAACACCTCAGGTTACAAACACTTCGGGTTTCAGACTCCACTAACCTGGAAGTAGTACTTTTGGTTAAGAACTTTACCTCAGGATGAGAACAGAAATCGCGCGGCGGCAGCGGGAGGCCCCATTAGCTAAAGTGGTACCTCAGGTTAAGAACGGACCTCCGGAACGAATTAAGTTCATAACCAGGGGTACCACTGTAGTCTAAAATAGTGCTCTTTGTCTGAGCACTCCTCGCCGCCCACCCCAGTGCTGAATTGGAGCAAATGGCAGTTTGCAGAAAACCCAAATTGCTGTTTGTACTGTTTCACTGCTAAAAGAGTGTGTTTTCCTGGGGAAAGTGGCAGAGTAATAAAATAAAATAAAAAGGCAGGGGAGCTCGGACACAGAGCTTTAAAGTGCAGACCTGTGCTTAGAAAAGCGCAGGGCAAAAGGTAAATGTGGAAGAAGCAGGAGTTCCCAAACTGTTGTCTGTGGACCTCATTCAGATGGTCCATGACGTGTCTGTGGATTTGTGGTTGAAGAGCAGAGATTGCATCAAACATTCCTGTTGATTTTTAATCACATTACAATTTGAATTCAAATTGCAACGCAATATATAATAAATTAAAGAAGTCAAAGAAAGTAGTAAAAATAGGGGATTACAAACCACGCAGCGTCTAGCACAACACATTAAAATCACTACAACAGGCAGAAAAACCATCAAGTGGTCTGCCAAGACCCAAGTGGGGGGGAGGGAGTGGGGGAAGGGCTGGTATAAAGAATATTATGCATTTGTGATGGTTAATAATCATATAGCATTTCAAGTGTGAGGCCTATGATGAAGGGGGTTTTTCCCATCGGGGAAAAGTAGCTGGGGAATTGAAGGCTGCCACGTGTTTATTTATTTACTGCATTTATATCCCATCTTTTCTGGCAATGGACTCAAGGTAGCTTATGTGGTTCCTTACTCTCCCCACCCCCTGCACTCTTTTATTTCCCCCACCAACAACAACCCTGTGAGGTAGGTTAGGCTGAGAAGTGAGTTATTTTCTCTGCACTAGCCGAAGTCCACATATTCTTTTAGCACTACAAGAGGCTTAAGTCCTGTAGCATCTTCCATTTCCAGGCCAAGAAAAGCTCGCTGCAGCTAGCATCTGCGTCAAAGGTTCCTTAGATCAGAAAGCTGCTATTTGACCGTCCCACAAGTTCAAAAGGGCAAGTTGTGGAGAGGCTGAAATGGGGCATTTAAATTCTTTTTTCTGTGTCTTCAGAATCATTCCCTTCAGAGCTACAGTTGCCAAAGCGGTTTTATAACCAGTCCCTCCCCACAGGAAATTCTAGAAATTGTAGTTCCGGGGGGGGGGTCCTCCTAAGGACTCTCAGCACCCTCAACACACTACAGTTCCCATGATTCATTGAGGGTAAGCCATGACTGTTTCAAGTAACTGGTTAGTGCGGATGTGGCCTAAGTAAAAAACAGGCAAACCAATAAGTAAATAAATAACACAGCAAGGCATGTGGGTGCCCTTAGACTGCAATCAGAGCAGCTTCCTGCCCCAACAGGCTAAAGTTGGCTAGAGGGGCAAGAGTAAAAGGAACGGGAAGGCACAGGGCAGCTGGCTGGATCCGTTTGGGGGGGGGGGCGTGTTTGCAGGGGAGCCTTAGTGCTACTGAATGGCGCTTTTCAGGTTCCAGCATGCTGGTGTCACCTGTTGCATCTGTGCAAGGCATGAAATGTCAAAGGGGTAAATGTCACCCTTTACAGCCCCTCCAGTTCTGGTGAAGGCGCAGAGTCAGAGTGGGGGCAGGGGCTATGAACATCATCCTGCTTTGTTTCTGAAAGGGGAGGCTCCAGTTCTCAGCCTTTCCTGAAAAGTCATCCCTTTAGCATTCCCCGAGAACTGGGTGGTTTTATTCCACAGTAAGGGAAAGGGGTGCATGGAAGAGTCGTTCTGTACATGCTCAGAGGCCCGCTGGTAACCTGGCTCTTGCTCCAAGGCTGCCACCAGCTTTGAATGAAGAGGCTGTTGATCCGGGGCTGCTGGGGTGCGCGCATGGAGCCTTGATGTTCATATGCTCTCATTGAGGGGCATGAGCATTAGAGAAGAGACCAGCATCTGTTCCCCGTTCTGAGATTGGAGTTCTGGAAATCCTGCGGAAGGAGCAAAATATTTCCCCATCCTTGTGCACTCTGGTTGTTTCTGACTATAGGACAATTTAAGTTTAGAGAAAAGGCGAAATGATGCGCAGCATGGAAAAAGTGGCTGGAGAAACTTTTTTCTCCTTGTCTCATAACACTAGAAGTCATGGACACCTCATGAAGGTGAATGTTGGAAGATGCTGGATGGATAAACGAAAGCGCATCTTCGTACTGCGCAATCTATGGAACTCACTGCCACAGGAGGCGGGCGATGGCCACCAAGCTGGATGACTTCAAAAGAGAAATGGATAAATTCATGAAGTGAAAGGCTAACAGTGACCACTAGCCACAATAGCTATGCTTGTAATGCTTCTGAATGCCAGTTGCAGGAAGCCACAGGAGAGGAGATTTGCTCTCGTGCTCGAATCCTGCTTGTGGGCTTCCCATAATAGGCATCTCTGCTTAGCCCACTGCAAACAGGATGCTGGACTCAATGGGCCATTGACCCGATCTAGCAGGCTCTTTTTCTTAGGCTGCCAGACAAGGCCATTGACTAAATTTCACCCAATTTTAACATGGAGGACCCCCCCCCCCCGAAAAGCAAACTCAGGGACAGAGATTTTACCAGGTTACCACCAATACCCCTTGAAAAAGAAGGAATGCCCGTGGCAAATTTACAAATCACCTAAAATGTACTAAGTGCTGTGCGTAGATTAGAAGCACAAAACTCTCTGCCTACATTCTAGGCTGAAAGACATTCAGTCCGTGTCTACATACTATTAGGAGTCTGGTTTCCTTCTAGCAGACATTGTACCTCTTTCTTCTCCTCCTCTGTCTCTGTCTTGGGACATCCCTTCCTTTGCTATGGCAGCCAGACTGGTTTGACAGTCACTCCTTCTCACAACTGAACCCTGGCTGAGATGTAAAGTTTTGCAGGGAGGTCTGTGTTAAGAGTTCTTTTTAACAGATGGTTTTTTTAGCACATGCTCCAAACCATTTGCATATTTTTGGGGCGGTGGTGGTGAATGTGACAATTATCCTGGTATAGAACAAATAAAAAACTAGAAGCGTAGATATAGGACACACAAAGTGATGCCGCTTTAAGCAGCCACGGCTTCCCCCCAAAGCATTCTGGGAGCTGTAGTTTGTTAAGGGCACTGAGAGTTGTGAAAAGGCCCCTATTCCCCTCGGAGAGCTACAGTTCCCAGAGTTCCCCGTGTAGAAGCAGTGACTTGTTAAACCACTCTGAGAACTGTAGCTGTGCGAAGGGAAACAGGAACCTCATAACAATTCTCAGCACCCTAAACAAACTACAGCTCCCAGGATTCTTTGCGGGAAGCCATGGCTGTTTAAAGCGGTATCGACATAGCTCTTTAAATGTTTGTTGTGGATGTGGTCATACCCTCATTCTCCTTCCCACTCTTCCTATTTCCTGCCCGCCAGATGGCCAAGAAGCTAGGTAGTGTAAGGCCCCTTCCAGCTCTCTGATGCTATGAAGCCTCCTTGGGTGGCCTTGGACACGTCACTTGGCCTGACCTCCCTCGCAGGGATAGCGCAAGAGATAAGAACAGCTCGTAACCCGCCCAGAGCCCTCGGGCCAGGGTGGAAGAAGGATATTCTCTGCAAAGGCTCCATATCACCTTCCCTGCAGAGGTTTTCATTGCAGGTTTTCTGGAGTTTGCACGGGAGTTGGGGGCTGGGGGGTGGGGAGTCAGGTTGGCAGGATCACTGCCCACCCTCCCTCTTTCTCTCCAGCTCCATGTTTTCTCCTTCTTCTTAAGTTATTCTGCTGAGACACGCTCTCTCCCTCCCAAGGGAAGCGTCTCCCTGCCCTGGCTGGAATGTTCCCATGAGGCAACCAACCTCAGAGTTGCGTGCCCAGGAGAGCTGCTCCTGAGTGCTTGTCATGCTTTTTTGCGATAGCATCTCCCAGAGTTGGCTGGGCCTGACTTCGGCGTCGGGAGATTTCCGCCTTCCTCACTTTCCTTTTGGCCTCTTGTTTATTTACTTCATAAAATTTATACGCTGCTGGCTTGTCAACAAAACCAGAAAGTGGCTGACAAAGAGAAAAATGGGGAGAATACTGCCTGATGGAAAGTAGAATTGTAGATTCATAGAATTGTACAGTTGGAAGGGACCCCGAGGGTCATCCAGTCCAACCCCCTGCAATTCAGGAATCTCAATTAGATCATACATGACAGATGGCCATCCAACCTCTGCTTAAAAACCTCCAAGGAAGGAGAGTCCACCACCTTTTGTAGAAGTGTGTTCCACTGTCGAACAGCTCTTACTGTCAAAAAAGTTCTTCCTGGGGTTTAGTTGGAATCTCTTTTCTTGTAACTTGAATCCATTGGTTCGAGTCCTAGACTCCAGAGCAGGAGAAAACAAGGTTGCTCCATCTTCCATGTGACAGCCCTTCAGATATCTGAATATGGCTATTATATCTCCTCTCAGACTTCTCCTCGCCAGGCTAAACATACCTAGCTCCCTCAACCGTTCCTCACAAGGCTTGGTTTCCAGACCCTTGATTATCTTGGTCGCCTTCCTCTGCACACGTTCCAGCTTGTCAATATCCTTCTTAAGTTGTGGTGCCCAGAACTGGACACAGTACTCCAGGTGTGGAATGAGCAAGGTGGAATAGAGCTGGGCTCTATGACTTCCCTTGATTGGGCCTCTATACTTCCAGACCCTCCAAGTGTCCCTATTTTCCAGGGACAGTCCTGGATTTCTGATTTCTGACCATCCTGGTTTCTTATTTGATCCTGGAATGTCCCACTTTTCCTTATGTCTCTAATTTCATTGGAGAAATGTTGGAGGTTATGGAGTTATGCGACCCCTGAGCCAAGGAGATAAGCAACTACACAGCCTTTAGAAGGCATCTGAAGGCAGCCCTATATAGGGAAGGTTTTTTATGTTATTAAACATTAATTATGTTTTTATACATGTTGGAAGCTGCCTAGAGTGGCTGGGGCAACCCAGTCAGATGGACAGGATATAAATAATAAAATTATCATCATCATCATCATGGAATAGAATGTCCCTATTTTCATCAGATAAATGTTGGAGGGTATGTGCTTCTGTTGATGCAGCCTCCTAACAATTCTCAGCCCCCTTAAGAAACTACAGTTCCCAAGATTCTTTGGGGGGAAAGAAGCCAAAACTGTTTAAAGTGGTATCGCAGCGCTTTAAATGCATGGTTTTTGCATTCGAATGTGGCTTATTCCACCCAAAGCGATTCCTCCCTTCTCCCTAGTTGGAGCAGAGGAGGGCGGGGTTGGTGGACCCAGGCCTGACTCAGCACAAGGCACAGCGTCACAGGCTGCCTCTGCCCTGAGCTGGCGGTTGCGCTGATTTAACTTTATTACATTCCCCTCCATGGGCACTTCTCCTATAAACACGCAGAGATATCAGGGCAGGCGGCGCACATTTTGCTGACATACAAAAGGCTGCTTTGGGGAGCCAGCTGAACTTGTTTGGCTCCTCTCCCTCTGCTCCCCCCACCCCTGCCGCACCGCCTTCCTTTATTCCTTTTGGTTTCCTTTCTGATGTTGTTAACAGCTTCCTTGTTTGCTGCCCAGTCACAGTTACACTTCCTCGCCTAGCTAGTATTTCGGTACCCTGAACCTTCTTTGCAGGTGTTCTTTGCAACCTTCTTGCTGGGAGTCACCACAACCAGGCACCGTCAACAGGCAGGGTGGGGCATCTGCTGGGGGCCAGAGACTGCTAAGGACCCCACAATTGACCCTTTGCCTTCAGCTTCCCTTCTCATTAGCTGTGGTTCCTGCATTGCAGGGGGTTGGACTCGATGACCCTTGGGGTCTCTTCCAACTCTATGATTCTAATGCACGTGTTTCCGAGTTCTGAACACCTGCCTTTTCCAGCTTGAAACGTTTTTCCTCCCTCTCTCATGACAGTAGGATTTGTGGGCATCCAATCAATGACACTGAGTGTTGGAAGGTTCAGGAAAGAGAAAAATAATTTTTCACTCCATAAGACACAGCTGACCATAGGACGCACCTAGTTTTTAGAGGAGAAAAACAAGGGGAATTTTTTTTTTGCTTTATTGAATTGTCCTAGGCATAGCAGCCAACTCTAATAATAATAATAATAATAATAATAATAATAATAATAATAATAATAATAATAATTTTATTTATACCCCACCCTCCCCAGTGAGAGCCGGGCTCAGGGCGGCTGACATCAATAAAGTTACAATAAAACATAAAAGAAAGAAAAACAATTGATTAAAATGCAGATTAAAATACAATTTAGATTAAAAATTGTTTTAAAAGGCAGCCTCATTTTAAAATGGCCCAAATCAAAACCCAAAGGCCAGACGGAACAGCTCCGTCTTGCAGGCCCTGAGGAAAGATGTCAAATCCCGCATTGCCCTTGTCTCCTGTGAGAGAGTGTTCCACCAAGTCGGGGCCAATACTGAAAAGGTCCTGGCCCTAGCTGAGGCCAATCTAGCCGCCTTATGGCTTAGGATCTCCAAAATATTGTTATTTGTGGACCTTAAGGTCCTCCGCGGAGCATACCAGGAGAGGTGGTCCCGTAGGTACGAGGGTCCCAAGCCGCATAGGGCTTTAAAGGTCAAAACCAGCACCTTAAATCTGATCCTGTACTCCACCGGGAGCCAGTGGAGGTGGTAAAGCACTGGATGAATGTGGTTCCACAACCGGGACCCCGTAAGGAGCCTTGCCACAGCATTCTGCACCCGCTGGAGTTTCTGGGTCAGCTTCAAGGGCAGCCCAGCATAAAGCCTAGGTGCCTTTGCCCCCCCCCATTAAATATTTGAGGAAGTTGTCGTCCCCCCATGTTGATGGGCATTGTCATTCATATAGTGTGCATGCACTTTGTCTTGAGATCAATTGCAGCGGTTCTCAACCTGTGGGTCCCCAGATGTTGTAGGACTACAACTCCCATCATCCCTCAACTCCCATCATCCCTGAGCTCTTGCCTTGTTAGCTAGGGGCGATAGGAGTTGTAGTTCAACAACATCTGGAGACCCAGAGGTTGAGAAAGGCTGATACGGTATGTGAGGTGGGGTTTACCTGCCCCCCCAATATTTTATTCAAGTTGGAAGAGGGAGGGAGGAAAGGAAGGGGTGAGAGAGAGAAAGAATGAGAGACAAGGAAGGAAGGGGAGAGAGAGGAAGAGAGAGGGAAGCAGCCCTCTCTGCTGTCATGGAAGAAGCTCAAGAGCCGGTTTCCCGCTGCGTGAAGCTCAGGTTCTGGCTCTCGCCTTCGCTCCATAGGACGCATGGACTTTCCCCCTACCTTTTTGGGAGGGAAAAAGTGCGTCTTATGGAGCGAAGACACGGTACTTCTTCACACAGTGCATTGTTAAACTGTGGAACTCACTTCCACAGGAGGCAGTGATGATGACCACCAACCTGGATGGCTTTAAAAGAAGATTGGACAAATTCATGGAGTTGAAGGCTATCCATGGCTACTAGCCATTATGGCGATGTTCTGCCTCCATGGTCAGAGGCAGAAATGCTCCTGAATGCCAGCAGGGCCGTCTTAAGCGCCCCAGGCGCCGTGGAGCGACGGATCCCTCCGGTGCCCCCCCGCCCCGTTTCCCAGCGCGGTGGGCGCAGCTGCGCATCGATCCGGCGGACCGGCCGGCCAGCAGGTGGGCGCAGCTCGCGGCGCCCTCCTGGCGGGCCGGCGCCGTGGTGCCTTGCGCCACCGGGGGTCTACCTAGAGCCGGCCCTGAATGCCAGTTGCTTGAGAACTCAGATGATCTTGTCCTCCGGTCCTGCTTGTGGGGTTTCCCACTGGGGCATCTGATTGGCCACTGTGAGAACAGGATGCTGCACTAGATGGGCCATTGGCCTGATCCAGCAGCCTCTTCTGATGTTCTTATGAACTTGCCCACCATTTTGGATCATCCTGGAGGCCCTGCTGAAGGTCCCTTTACCTTCAGAACCTAGGCGGTTGGAGAACAGGGTCTTTTCTGTGCTGGGGCTGCATTTTGTTAAATTTAGAGTTTTATCCAGAAGCTGAGAAAAAATTTATTTTTATTTTTACAGGCTTCCCTAGAAGGATGAGTGGGCAGTTAGCTGCTTTTGTTTACTGAGAACTATTTTATATGGTTTTTATTGCTGTATACTGCTGTAGTGTTTTGTAACGTTTTAGTGGCTTATAAGTATTCCAAATGAAGATAAAATAAAAAATAGGTGCAATCCCTCCACAGAGATGTTTCTTTGGTCCCTATCGTTGTTGAAGCGCCAGGCACAAACTATTTTATTTTATTTTATTTTATTTTATTTTATTTTATTTTATTTTATTTTATTTTATTATGCCTTTGGTATGAGTTATGCTCCAGAGCCTGAGTCTGCAGTGACTTATTTGTTGCATTACGTCAGACCAACACGGCTACCTACCTGTAACCTGCGAGGTAAGTTACGCTGAGAGGCAGCAGCTGGCCTAAGGTTGAGCAGTGAGCTTCCTGGTGGCCAAGTAGGGATTTGAACCCTGGTCTCTCAGGTCCTGGTCTAACCATTACACCGCACTGTCTCTCACTGGTTCTTGGCTGTTGTTTAACTGTATTTGGTGCAATGGATTGACTCAGAGGTGTTTGTGTAGCTTGCAGCAGTTGACTTTGTTGTTTGGTGTGTAAACTACTCTGAACATTGACACGCAATAGCCCAGGCACCCCCAAACTTCGGCCCTCCAGATGTTTTGGACTACAATTCCCATCTTCCCCGACCACTGGTCCTGTTAGCTAGGGATCATGGGAGTTGTAGGCCAAAACATCTGGAGGGCCGCAGTTTGGGGATGCCTGCAATAGCCTCTCGTCCAGGCATCCCCAAACTTCGGCCCTCCAGATGTTTTGGACTACAATTCCCATAATCCCTGACTATTGGTCCTCTTAGCTAGGGAGTTGTAGGCCAAAACATCTGGAGGGCCGCAGTTTGGGGATGCCTGCTCTCGTCTATTAGTAAGCCAAAAGCCTGCCTGCCCTTTAGATTGAAGATGTGTTTGGAATACACAATTGTCCTACCGACCAGATGTTATCAACAGTTCAGAATATCCATCAGCAGCTGATGATTGAGGAAGAATGGTGGGAAGGCTGGGTCAGGGTGGGAGTGGGGTGAGGGGTAATAATGGATGTATCTTTTTTGACTGATTTAGATGGTCTGAAGCTGGAATGACTTATGGAACTCGCTGAAGAATCTGGGAGACCCTGAGTTCAGGGGAAGGGGGGGGGTAAATTTTGTTATAATCTGTTTAAATGTTAGTATGGTAAAAGAATTAATATTTAAACTTATGGAAAGTTCTTGGTAAAAATTTTGAGGCTAAGGGGAGAAATAGAAGATAGAAGGAAGAGAAAATTTTTGATTTGGATAAATTGATTAATTATTGGTGGAAAATAGATGATATTTTTAGAATAGAATATTCGAGTGTTAATGATAAAATGTGTTAGATTAATTTAAGATATAAGATGAAAACCGCTTAATTGGAATTTTAAAATGGACCCAGTGAGGGGGGAATTGAGGAAGTCAACAATGTTAAGCAAATAATATAAGATTTGAGATGCTTTTCTTTTTATATTTTGTTGTTGTTGTTGTTGTTGTTGTTGTTGTTTTGTTTTGTTTTGTTTGAGTTTTTGCTTTGTTTTTTGTGATTTTGTATTTGGAAAATGAATAAAAAGTATTTGAAAAATATATATCCAGCAGCTGATGTGTGTGTGGAGTGGCAGGCGTGCACATGGCCTTAGTAGTGTTCATGCGCATGTGTTTAGATGCTCAATACAAGAGATGGCTGTGCAGTCAGCTACTCAGAGATTTGATTTCTAGAGACCCAGAGAACCTGCCTGGGATTCCCCGAAGGGCAGGAACAAATGCAGGGGCATGGGAAGCTCCCTTATACCGAGTCAGGCCATCATTGGTCCATTTAGCTCAGCATGGTCTGCACTGATTAGCCCTAGCGGCCCAGCGTTTCAGACCAAGAGTCTCTCTCAGTCCATATCAAACAGCAATATTTCTCCAGCGGCTACAGGAGACCTGTGGGTTGTGGCTGATGTCGTGTGTAGACTTGGCTTAGAATCTTACAGTTGAAAGGTATCCCCAAAATTGCTTTCATTTCAAAACAATTCATTACTGGCTGGCGGGGAGAGTTTCGCGGTACTCCGTGGGCCCTTAAATGTCTCAGGTATATGCACAGCCCTAATATACAATCACTCAATTAAATTTGAGCAAACACCCAGCTGCCCAGATTCTCTCACAAATTCTCCGGGGGTCCCAGAAATGCTTCCCAGCAACTGCCCCACCCTTCTAGTCCCCACCCCCAAATTGTGGGCTAGGAAGGGCACACACAAGTGACAGGGTTGTGAGGCACTTTGTAAATTAAAAGGGCAGGGACATCAATGCTGAATAGGTGTGGTGGAGTGTGGATGAGAGGCATTACGTCAGTAGAGTTAATTCTCCTTAAGACCAGGCTTGACGTTCATTAAGGGGGGGGGGCAGTCGGTATTGTTTTCAGGGACCCAGCTCCTATTGTTCTGGCCCATACATTTTTTAAAACCCATTGAAGCTCTCTGTGTACGGCGTGTGTGCCTATTTCAGAAAGAGAAGTATTTGTAGAATCTGATTGAGCCAAATACAATCCCGCCAAGGTACAACAGAGAAAGTGTATGTAGAGACGTTTTCCTCACTATCTCGTAACACTATTAATTGGTGGACATCCAACGAAGCTGATCGTTGGAAGATTCAGGACAAATAAAAGGAAGGACTTCTTCACACAGGGCATAGTTCAACTATGGAAATCCCTCTCGCAGGAGCCAGTGATGCCGCCAATTTGGATGGCTTGGAAAGAGGATTAGATCAGTCAGAGGCAGAAATGCATCTGAATACCAGTTGCCAGAGGCTTGTGTTCAGGTCCTGCCCATTGGGGCATCTGTTTGGCCACTGTGATAACAGGATACTGACCTAGATGAGCCGCTGGCTGGCCTCATTCAGCAGACTCCTCCTATGCTCCTATGCTCTTAGGTCAAGCATCTCCAAACTTCGGCCCTCCAGACGTTTTGGACTACAATTCCCATCATCCCTGACCATTGGTCCTCTTAGCTAGGGATCATGGGAGTTGTAGGCCAAAACATCTGGAGGGACGCAGTATGGGGATGCCTGTCTTAGGTTGTACTGCAAAGATAAGTCTGTGCTGTGATTATCTTGTGCTCGTAGTGACCCCGGGTTAATTTTTTTAAAAATTTTTTTAAAAGAAAATGATGGAGCATCACCAAACCACATGAAAATGGTTCCCCCCCACCTCCAGCATAAAGCCCTCCAGCAAGACAGCCAAGATTTCTGCGCTCTCTCTTTTCCGGCCCCCTACTGTGTGTTTTTCAGGATTTGGGAGCAAAGGGGTGGCAGGATGGGGAGGGGGGCTCACTTGAGACAAACCGGTGAGTTCATCCTCTCCTCCAAACCGCCTACCCACCCACCGCGCCAATGCCTGCATTGTGTGCCCTCTGACGATGAGTCAATGGAATTGGGGATTTAGAGGGCTTAAGGCTCATAATTAATGTAAACTTTGCCTCAAACGGTTGGCAGTCACCGTGCCCCCCTCTCCTGGGGGTTTTCTAAGCTTCACTCTATTGTTTTCTGGTCCTTCCCGAGAGGCCTTGCTCCCTTCTCCCCACCTCCACTTATTTCCAGCTGGTGCTTGGGGCTGTTGCGATAAAACTGGTATCAGATACAGTACAGCTTTTCAGACACTCTGTGCCTGCTGCAGCAACATGTTCTTCTCCCAAATAATAGAGACAAATGTAAGGACCAACACTTATGTATGAATGATCAGATGGGGATGGAGGGCCCCTGGCTTGACAGCAGTTGATGTGAAAAGCATCCAGGGGGTCTTTGTAGACCGCAGGCTTAACATGAGTCAACAGTGTCCAAAGCTTGGGACACTACATCAAAGGCTCAAGATGAATAATAAGTATAATAATAAATAGGCAGTTCTCACAACAGAGGGGTTAAGGAGCGGTGACTGGGGCCTTTGAATTTATGCATATATGATCTGGAGCGAGGGGTGAGCAAATAAGGTGGCCATGTTTCCTGCCTACTACACTGCTGGACCAAGATGATGGAGCTTCTGGAAATGAGGGAATTGGGTATGTTCATCCTAGTGAGGAGGGGACTGACCTGAAGACCAGAAGGGCTGTCGCATGGAGGATGGAGCAAGCTTGTTTTCTGCTGCTCCAGAGGGTAGGCCCCAAACCAAAGGATTCAAACGACAAGAAAGATTTCCACTAAACATTAGGAAGAACTTCATGATGGCAAGAGCTGTTCAACAGTGGAACCGACTCGCTGGGAAGGTGATAGACTCTCCTTCATTGGAGGTTTTTAAGCAGAGCTTGGATGCCCATCTGCCAGCGATTCTTTAGCTGGGATTCCTACATTGCCAGGGGGTTGGACTAGATTAGGGGTCAGCAAAAAATTTCATCAGGGGGCCGATCCACTGTCCCTCAGACCTTGTGGGGGGCCGGGCTATATTTTTTTGGGGTGTGTGTGAACGAATTCCTATTCCCCACAAATAACCCAGGGATGCATTTTAAATAAAAGCACACAAACTTGCTTTGTAATTATCACCCCAAATAACTGGATGTCACCAGCACACTTAGCCACCTTATTGCTCACACCTCACTCCAAATCATATACTGTATGTGTAAATTCAAAAGCCCCAGTCGCCATTCCGTTGCGAGAACTGCCACTTTACGATTATACTTATTATTCATCTTGAGCAGGCATCCCCAAACTTCGGCCCTCCAGATGTTTTGGACTACAATTCCCATCATCCCTGACAACTGGTCCTGTTAGCTAGGGATCATGGGAGTTGTAGGCCAAAACATCTGGAGGGCCGCAGTTTGGGGATGCTTGATCTTGAGCCTTTGATGTAGTGTCCCAAGCTTTGAATATGCACCCCCATTACAACAGCCCTGTAGTGTAGGCCAGTAATGCTAGGTGGAAGCCAGAATGGCGCCTGAATAGGGTGCTGCAGACTTCAATGCCCCTTTTTGCTCAGCTCCCCACCCCCCATGACTAGCAAAAACACCATGCAGAAGCCCAGTTATGGAGACATGCCTCAGTTGCATATGCAAAACCCAGGGTTTCATAGGCTCCAACTGTCCCAGTTTACAATTCCTGTTTTCTTGTAACTTCCCCAGGGAAATGGTTATGTCTTGTAGTATTGTCCTAATTTCTGCCTTTGGGGATTGCTTTATTTGAAATGTTGATTAGTCGCTAGTGTGGTCATTCGAGGTGGATTCATTATGTCTCTCTAATGTGCACCCGTGTTTTGAAATGCATGAGTGCTAAAGGCGCCAGGCAACGCACACCCGTTCAACTGCTGTGGGAGGCTCTGAAAGAGTCATAACTTACTGTAGGGCAATTATTTCCATAGCAGCCTTACCCAACTTGATGCTCTCCATACGTTTGGGACTCCAACTCCCATCAGCCCCCAGCCAGTGTGTGACCATTTTGGACCACAACTCCCATCAACCACCACAGCCATTTTGTGTCCATCACCTAGCTTTTCAGTCAGTGGAGGAAACAGAAGAATACAGTACAGAGTCTTCAAGAATAACCCTGTTCCCATGTCTACAAGTGAACAATTAACGCCCATGACAGGGAGGAAATTATTATTCATTCAGTCAGTCAGTTTCTGTCCCACACCATCATATAGGTCTGGTTACAATACAGTGGTACCTCAGGTTACAAATGCTTCAGGTTACAAACTCCGCTAACCCAGAAATAGTACCTCAGGTTAAGAACTTTACCTCAGGATGAGAACAGAAACTGTGCTCAGCAGGAGGCCCCATTACCTAAAGTGGTGCTTCAGGTTAAGAACAGTTTCAGGTTAAGAACGGACCTCTGGAACAAATTAAGTTCTTAACCAGAGGTACCACTGTACAAAAAACACAGCACCATAAAAAAATAGCAATTAGAACTGTGTGTTCCAGTTCAAAACTGTATTTTCATAGCAGGCTGCCAAATCTCAGAGCCCTCAGGAACCTTGGGCAAAGAGATGGTGTCTCCAAACCGTGCTGAAAGATAGGCATGGAAGGCACTGGATGCACCTCTGACTGGCAGGCAGCACCCAGCCTGACCCTACAGGATGTGGGGAGGACGTTGACTTTAAGATGGAATTAGACCAATCCATGGAGGACAGGCTTTTTAGTGCCTTGTGGGGCGTCATGGAGCTTCCATGTTCAATAGCAGTGTATCCCTGAACACCAGTAGCTGATGATCAACCCTAGGGGTGGGCTCTGTTGCCTTGATGGTCTGCTTGTAGGCTTCCTCGGGGCTTTTGGGTGGGAAGGAATTGCTGGGTTAATAATAATAATAATAATAATAATAATAATAATAATAATAATTTATTATTTATACCCCACCCATCTGGCTGGGTTTCCCCAGCCACTCTGGGCGGCTTCCAACAGAAATATTAGAATACACTAATTTCTTAAAGATTAAAAGCTTCCCTAAACAGGGCTGCCTTCAGATGTCCTCTAAAAGTCTGGTAGTTATTTTTCTTTTTGACATCTGGTGGGAGGGCGTTCCACAGGGCGGGTGCCACTACCAAAAAGGCTCTCTGCCCGGTTCCCTGTAACTTGGCTTCTCGCAGTGAGGGAACCGCCAGAAGGCCCTCGGCGCTGCACCTCAGTGTCCGGGCAGAGCGATGGAGGTGGAGATGCTCCTTCAGGTGTACTGGACCGAGGCCGTTTAGGGCTTTAAAGGTCAGCACCAACACTTTGGTCTTATCCAGCAAGGATGCTCTCATGCCCTTATGGTAGTGCTCATGTGAACGGTCCCTGCTTGTGTGGGGAAACCAATGGGCACAGTGAACACCCAGGGGTGGTTTGGCCTTCTGCTTTCCACCCCACCTGGTCTCACGTATCAACTTTGCACCGGTGGTCACATGAATGGGGCTGATGCATGATAGTGTATGGTTTGAGGCACAGGATGTGGTCTGTGGTGCGGGTGTACGATGCCCACAAAATGGTACTGTGGTCAGAGAAATGTTGGGGAACATTACAGTTTGTGTGTTTGTGTGGTGTAGCATTTAGGGGATGGTGCAGAATTTTGAGGCACCGGGAGAAGCCTGCAGCTGCGCCCCAAAAGATGTCCCTCCTGTGACTCTTCCTCCCTGAGAACTTTGCTATCATGTCGAGGCAACAATGCCTCTCCCACTCCATTGCGGTTCCTGGATCCCAAATGTGGTGTCTGGGATCAGCTAAACCCTTAAAACGGCGGGCTTAGTCCCGGCAGGGCTGGGAAGCCTCAGATAAGACCGGGGATTTGGGTTGTGCAGGTAATGGCAGGTGCTGTGCTCAACTCTTGCCTCCATCTTGCCAGCTGTACCCCACCCGGCGGGTATTCCCCCCGGGCTGTGGCAGGCCTCGGAGGGTGCAGAGAGGGGTGAGGAGTTGGAGAGGGCTCTCTTGGAAGGGAATGAAGCCCACCTAAGCAGATTGGGGCCTGGCATGGGGCTTGAAGGTTGTGGGGTGGTACAAGCGACATGGCCCAATTCTCACTGAGGTGCATGACCTATGTGAGGGGTGTTGTGGCTCAGCGACTACCTCCCAAAGTGGAGGAAGAACATAGCCATTGTGGCTAATAGCCTCCTTTAAGGTGCCACCAAAAGACTGAGGTAAAAATGTAAAGGAATCTTATTGCTGTGCGTTTGAGACACTGGGTTGCAAAATTGTCTCGTCCTTTCTCCCTCCAGTTCTTCCTCTCTGCCAGCACCAGGGCTGAGGAGTCAGGGGTTCTGGTTGCAGCTGGCTAGTCTTGGCTGTCCCAAAATGCAGTGTCCCAGAAGTTCCATTATGATATTGCATTGTGCATTTAAAAAAAAGTCGTCAAGGCTGGGGTTGCTAGGTCAGGAGCTTTCCAGACGCTGAGGTTTCCCAAACCCTCGAGATGGTGATAATTTCGGAGAGGGGAGAAGAGGAGGGCAGACCCCCCCCCAAGCATTTGTGCCATAATGTTTAGGGAAGCTTTTAATGTTTAACAGACCATTGCATTTTAATATTTTGTTGGAAGCCGCCCAGAGTGGCTGGGGAAACCCAGCATTATTATTATTATTATTATTATTATTATTATTATTATTATTATTATTTGTGCACATGAACCCACCCACACACGCATCCTTGCCTGCCTGGAGATTCGATCTCAGCAAATCTGGGACTCAGCTACATTAGTTTTTGGGGTTTTTTTTAAAGCGTTTTAAATGTGTTATAGCACCATGACACCAGGTGGCACTGTGTGAAGTTCCGTCTTTCGGCAATGTGATTCCCCATTGTGAGGTTTACAACGTGTTTTCCAGAAACAGGGTTTTGTTTTTTTAAGTGTCTAGAAGTCTGGCAACCCTAATTGTGGCTCTCACAAAAAAATGGGGCATTGCAAAAATAAAAAATAAAAAATGGAAAACTAATATGGTAGCCGCAACAGTGGCTGCTGGGGGACTGGAGTGGAGACCCCATTGACTCTGGAGAGAGCTTGCCTTAACCTTGCGCATTTCATTACTGTGCAGAAGCCTAGCAAGGGAGAACCTTCCAAAGGATATAAAATGGTCATGGTTACATCACATTCCTTATGCCTGTGGCTTGCTAAGCAAGTTCAGCAACCGGCATGGAATTTGTCATTCTGAAAACCACAGCTTTTATTAAAAACAAACTTACGTCGCTTGTCCTCGTGATTGCTGAGATTACTTTGAAATTGTGCTGGCTGTGTACGAAAAACTCAAATTAGGAATGAAAGTAGACATTTGTGATATTGTTAACAGGGTGGAGAGGCAGGGAACTTTTCTGCCTCACATATAGTGCTGGAACTCAGGGTTAGCAAATGATACAGATTGGCAATGGGTTCAGGACTGGGCGAAAGAAAGTTGCTTGTTCACAATGAACTCATGTGTTGCACTGCCACAAGATGCAGTGATGCGGCTTATAGCTTTGAGGTCTTTTTAAATGGCGTAGCGAAAATCCATGGAGGGCAGGTCTGTGTTAATGACTATTAGCTGTGCGAGATAAAGGGCACCTCTTCCAATTTTATACCTTTGAATAAATTCCAGAAACTGGGAACCAACAGCAGAGGGTGTGGCTTCCTGTGAGCTTCCCAGAGGCATGACTTGGCCACTGTACTCTGTGCTCTGGTAACTGCCAGACTGGACTACTGCAACACGCTCTATATGGGGCTGCCCTTGAAGACGACCTGGAAACTTCAGTTGGCCAAAATGCAGAGGTCAGATTACTGGTTGGGGTTGCATTTAGATCTCATATAAGCCCTGTTTTTAAACAGCTGCACGAGTTGCTGGTTCGTTTCTGGGCCCAACTCAAGGTGCTCACTTTAGTTTGTACAGCGCCTCCCTAAATGGCTCAGACCCCAAATACCTGAGAGGCAGCCTCCTTCCCTAGAGACCCTCTTGAGTGCTGAGCTTGGCAGAGGGGGCCCTCTTGGTTCTTCCACCACTCTCAGAAGTTTAGGGTGGTGGTGACCTGGGAGAGGGCCTCCTCTGTGGCAGCATAAGCTTGGGAACTCCCTCTCCACAGAGCTTTGTCAGTCACCTTCACTATACAGCTTATGGTGGAATGCTGAAGATGCACCCCCTTACCCTGACTTTTGATACTTGAGGTGTCTTATGGGTAGCTTAGTCGGTAGAGCATGAGACTCTTAATCCTAGGGTCATGAGTTCGAGCCCCAGGTTGGCCAAAAGATTCCTGCATTTCAGGGGGTTGGACAAGGCGACGCTCATGGTCCCTTGCAACTCTCTGATTCTATATTTGTAGGAACCACCTTATTTCTGTGATTGTAAGTTGTTCTGGACTGTTTTTAATATTGTGTTTTAATTGTTGTAACCTGCCCCCAGTGCCTCACCCTAGGACCTTGGGGTAAAGGGTGAGTAATAAATTATCATCAACGCCGCCATCATCATCATCATCTAACCGGCCACATTTGGGAACTGAACACTAGGTCTTTGGTCCAATCCAGCAATGCAGTTTGCTTTTTTACACCAGTGGGAATGTATGTGCTTGTTTATACGAGCCACTTTGAGCTACCCCAGGAAAACAGCAACAACAAATTTAAATTTAATAAATTATTATGTTTGTTAATATATTATTATGTTTATTATTTATATCCTTGAAAGAAAAATAACAGGATATGTTAATGACCGACAAAAGGCAATGGCGGGGGAAATTGGGCAGGTGTGCTCCTTGTTTGGAGGGGCTCTTACCTGTTCCTCACGCCCTTGGCATTGCCCATGGATTAATCTGCCAGTCTTGTGTTCTCTCTCTCTCTCTCTCTCTCTCTCTCTCTTTCTTAAAAAAGTCCTCTTGAAAATTTGCCTGTATTTAGGTCACCTTTTTTCTATTTAACACATCCTTGCATGCCATCTTGCTTTGTACACACATTTTTGCGAGCCGTTTCCCTGCATATAATGCACTTTTCTAAGTTACTTGCATTTTTAAGCTAATATATATTTCAACTGATACATGTATTTCTATGCACAAGTTCCTCTAACATGTTTACGTGGTTGGCGAACTGCATTGCAACACTCAGAGAAGTGCGGATTTCGGAGGATAACCCAGTTTCAGTTTATGTATTGTTCTGGAATGTACAAACTAGGTAGGCTGGCATAAAATGCCAATTTTCCTAGTCTGTGTGTTCCCTGCATTCCTCGGCGGTGGCGTGTCTGCCTCAACTCAGTAAAATAACTGAGGCTGAAAGTTAGGCCTCACTCCAATGAATGTGGTGGTGGTGGTGGTGGTAAGGCAGGGTTAGGATCCTCTTGCTGATCTCTGGGTTACTCAGAGTAGAACAGCAAGTCTCTATGACTCCTTTACTGTTGGACAACAGGAGCCTCTGCATTCTTACCAGCAACTCATCTGATCCACAGGCAGGATATATATCTCTATCTCTATAGCTATCTAGCTATGAGCCTCAGTCTTCCCCACCTGTAAAATGGGACCTTAAAATGTGCTGCTGCTGACACAATTTGCTGCTCCTTAATGTTGCAAGCAAAAACAAATTCTGCCATGTCTGGCCTTGTGCTGATCGTATATCTCTCAGCCTTAATCTTCTTCACAGGTAAAATATGACTATGAATTGGTTGCCTCTGATCAGGTTTTTGCGAAGCTCTGCTGCCCATTGTTAAATAATTTTTTATTGGAATCTGTAGCATCTCAGAGATTGATTTCATAGAACTATACAGCTAGAAGGGACTCCAAGAGCCATCTGGTCCAACCTCCTGCAATGCAGGAATTTGTGTGTGTGTGTGTGTGTGCGCGCACACACAAGTTGTCCTGGGTTTATTCTGCTGTTGGTTTAGTTTTTTAAGATTTTGGACTTGTTTTAGCATACAGTTTTAGCGCCACCTGGGACCCAGGTGGCGCTTGTGGTTAAACCACTGAGCCTAGGGCTTGCTGATCAGAAGGTCGGCGGTTCGAATCCCCACGACAGGGTTAACTCCCGTTGCTTGGTCCCAGCTCCTGCCAACCTAGCAGTTTGAAAGCATGTCAAAATGCAAGTAGATAAATAGGAACCGCTACAGCGGGAAGGTAAACGGCGTTTCCATGTGCTGCTTTGGTTCGCCAGAAGCGGCTTTGTCATGCTGGCCACATGACCTGGAAGCTATACGCCAGCTCCCTCGGCCAATAATGCAAGATGAGCGCGCAACCCCAGAGTCGGTCACGACTGGACCTAATGGTCAGGGGTCCCTTTACCTTTACCTTTTTTAGCATACAGTGGTACCTTGGTTCCCGAATGGCTTAGTTGTCGAACAAATTGGCTCCCGAACGCTGCAAACCTGGACATCCAACGTGGCTTCCGCTTGAGCGCAGGAAGGTCCTGCAGCCAATCAGAAGCCACACCTTGGTTTTCGAACAGTTTCGGGAGTCGAACGGACTCCCGGAACACATTAAGTTTGAGAACAAAGTAGCACTGTATTTGTATACTTAAAACCAACCAGATAATCTTGTCGGTATTGGGCAGTACAGGTAGCTCACATCTTGCATGGAGGTTACTTTCTGGGAATAGTGCATAGATGCAAAAATGCACATACTTGAATCACCCCGTTGGAACTGGCCCCACACAAGCAATCTTACCTTTCAGAGCTGGCGCACCAAATGCGTCTTAACTCCCAACCAAACAAAGCAAAGAGCTTTCAAGCTCTTTGCCTTGCTTACCAGCCTCTGGGAGGCTCACCGGAGATTTCACGGGGCTGTCAGTGTCGCCAGAGCCTCTCAGAGCCCTGTAAATGAGTCTGAGAGCTTAAAAGCTCTTTCATGCCAGGAAAACCCTTCTCAAAAAGAGCTTTTAAGGTCTCCGCCTTTTGGTGCATTTAATTTGTGTGATTTCAACCAGCTGACCTTGAACTGCGTAAAATTGAATTTGCACAACTTAAAGACACGTAGGTTGCGAGTTACCTGTATATAGATATTGAAAATAAAATACTGTAAAACACCCCCAGGAAGTTGTGTCTCATGGGCTTCAGCGGGTAACTGGCTCCACCCCACGAGCCATCATTTTGCACCAGGCCCCGTCCACACACCTACATTTTATATCTGGCTCAGGTTGATGGGCCTTATAGCCTCCTAGCAGGAGACCCTGCAAGCCTGGAATCTGCCTGCTTCCAATCCTTCCTTTAAAAAACCCCAAGAACAACTAAAATAAAACCCCGCCTCAAACCTCTGAGATACGGTGGACATGAGTTCCACAGGTTAATGTTCTGCTTTGCGTGACACTGAATGGGAAGGAACTCCCCACCCCACCCCACCCCACCCCCGGCTGATCTCCTGCAGGGGTAGCAGCAGCGGCAGCAACTGAGCTCCATCCTTGGAGACACAGCACCATCCCAGCCCAGCTGGGCTCCCTGCCCTGCTGCTGCCGCCGCCACCGCCACTGCCTCGTGCATTCTCCAAGCCCTCGCCCCTTCCCTGCGGGGACAGCCAGCCGGTTTGGCTGGTGCTGCCTGTTCTTGGGCAATTTGTTATGAATCTGTCAGAAAGCTCCAAAACTGCCGAGTGGCTGATACTGGGCGTGTGTGTGAGACGGAGACAGCCGGTGCTTTTGTGTCTGTGTGTGCGTATGCATGATCGGGGCCGCGGAGGTATGTGAGACGGGTGCAGGGGATGCCCACGTGTGTGTGTGAAAGAGAGACAGAGACATTGACAACGAGGCTGTGCTTTTTATTTTTATCACACACCAACAAAGGACAGGAGTCAAAAGGGGAGGTTGCTTGATTTATGTGACATGATAGAAGTTCCCACAAGTACAGTGGAACCTTGATTTATAAACACCTCGGTTTACGAATTTTCAGTTTACAAACGCCGCGGACCCATCTGGAACGGATTAATTCACTTTCCATTACTTTCAATGGGAAAGTTCGCTTCAGTTTATGAACGCTTCAGTTTATGAACAGACTTCCGGAACTAATTACACCCATGCTTCGGGTTAAGTACGCTTCAGGTTGAGTACTCCGCGGACCCGTCTGGAACGGATTAATCCACTTTCCATTACTTTCAATGGGAAAGTTCGCTTCAGTTTATGAACGCTTCAGTTTATGAACAGACTTCCGGAACCAATTGTGTTCATAAACCGAGGTACCACTGTATGCACGGCATGGAGAAAGTGGATGGGGGGGGGAGTGTTTCTTCCTTTCTTGTAACACAAGGACTCGCAGACATCTAATGAAGCTGTGCCCAGTTAAACTGTGGAACTCACTCCCACTGGAGGCAGTGATAGCCACCAACCTAGCTGGCTGTGAAAGAGGATTCGACAAATTCGCGGAGAAGGATAAGTCGATCAGTGGCTCCTAGCCAGGATGGCTATGCTCAGCCTCCACAGTTGGAGGCAGCAATGTTTCTGAATATCAGTTGCTGGAAACTGCAGGAGGCGAAGGGGGTTCCGCTTGCAGGTTTCCTAAGAGAGGTGTCTGGCTGGCCGCTGTGATAAAAGGATGTTGAACTAGATGGGCCATTATTTGGGGATAACCAGCTTGCACTAAATGGTTTTTTAAAGCCCAGTAAAGCACAAGAAGAAATAAAAAGTGAGAATGGCCTGGGCCCTGTTGGTGACGGGTGGGTAGTAATAATAGGACTCCCTATGGTGACAAAAAGTATGTATTAATGGAGAAGCCCACTGAGCAGCTAAAAGTTCTAAACTCCACCCAAAATGCTGACTACTGCATAGAAATATAGCAGCCTCCCATAACTCTTTCAATAGATAATACTACTGTGCGGAATCCACACAGGAGCGACTATGGTTGGTTTTTTTGCTAACACAGTCATTCTCGTATCATTTCGAGTGGGTGTGATAGGGAAATGTTTCTGTGGTTTTTTTTTCTCCCTTCAACTATCATCATAATGCAAAAAAGGCTAATGTATTGTAATTCAGTAAACATACCTTTAAATTTATAATAACATTAGACAGCTTTAGAGCAAGGTTAAGAGAAAAAAAACTCATCTGGACATTCTGGCCATGGTCAGGGCAGTCAGGGTCATTGTGGCCATTTTTGCCCCTGACTCCCTCTGTACAAGTTACTCTGGGTTAGGTAACTGACTGCACAATATCTGTGCTCTGTGAAAATGCAGGTTGTGAGGAGTGTTCAGTGTGTAGAGTGAATGGGGTAACTGTGCCCCTGAAGGACCAGGTGCGCAGCCTGGGAGTCATTTTGGACTCACAGTTGTCCATGGAGGCGCAGGTTAATTCTGTGTCCAGGGCAGCTGTTTATCAGCTCCATCTGGTACGCAGGCTGAGACCCTACCTGCCCGCGGATTGTCTCGCCAGAGTGGTGCATGCTCTAGTTATCTCTCGCTTGGACTACTGCAATGCGCTCTACGTGGGGCTACCTTTGAAGGTGACCCGGAAACTACAATTAATCCAGAATAATCCAGAATGCGGCAGCTAGACTGGTGACTGGGAGCAGCCGCCGAGACCACATAACACCGGTCTTGAAAGACCTACATTGGCTGCCAGTACGTTTCCGAGCACAATTCAAAGTGTTGGTGTTGACCTTTAAAGCCCTAAATGGCCTCAGTCCAGTATACTTGAAGGAGCGTCTCCACTTCCATCGCTCTGCCCAGACACTGAGGTCCAGCGCCGAGGGCCTTCTGGCAGTTCCCTCGCTGCGAGAAGCCAAGTTACAGGGAACCAGGCAGAGGGCCTTCTCGGTAGTGGCACCCACCCTGTGGAACGCCCTCCCACCAGATGTCAATGAGAAAAACAACTACCAGACTTTTAGAGGACATCTGAAGGCAGCCCTGTTTAGGGAAGCTTTTAATGTTTAATAAATTATTGTATTTTAATATTTCTGTTGGAAGCCGCCCAGAGTGGCTGGGGAAACTCAGCCAGATGGGCGGGGTATAAATAATAAATTATTATTATTATTAATATTATTATTATTAGTCCTCCTCCCAGCTCCAGGTATTTTAGATCATCTGAATTAAGGCTAGAGATCTGTGCTAGATTATGCAAGAGTTCACAGAGGAGGCTTCTAGCCACAATGACTATGCTTCCCCCCTCCCCCCATGGCTATGCTCTGCTTCCGCAATTGGAGACAGAAATGCTTCTGAATACCAGTTGCTGGAAACCATGGGAGTGGAGGGGGCCTCTGGTGCTCGGGTCCTGCTTGCGGGTTTCCTAAAGCAGGTGTCTGGTTGTCTGCTCTGATAAAAGGATGCTGGACTAGATGGGCCTTTGGCTTGATCCAGCTGCAGGGCTGTCCTGAGGTTCTGAGGATGAAGGAGGGAAAGGACAGGGAAAGTACTGTATATTCCTGAGTGTAAGACTACTTTTTAACCCAGGAAAATCTTCTCAAAAGTCGGGGGGTCGTCTTATACGCCGGGTCCTATTTCTTATACGGCGAGTATATCCCAAACTCTATATTTTAACTGGAAAAGTTGGGGGTCGCCTTATACGTCCAGTTGTCTTATACGTCGGAATATAGTAACTTTCAGGACAGCGACGTTCTGGACAGCCAGAGAGGGCGAGAGAAGGGGAGACAGAGGAAAATGAGGCAATGGGAAGATGCAGCAGAGTCAGCTGCCATGGTGGCTTCTGTTACCAGCGGGCAAATTATTCGGACAACACTTTCCACTGCAAGAAAACCCAAGATCCCCCAGGCCAACAAGAAAGGCATTGGAATTGGATGGGCCATCCTTTGGCCACTGCAAAGGATTGAGGCTGGCTGCTATCCAGATCAATACAAAGTACACTTAAGTCCCAGTGCGACAAGCGGGACTTAAGTGAGCTTAGCAGTGCTGGGTTGCAGCCTTTGTACATGCTCTCAAGTGAAGGGCAGAGGATGTCAAGTGGAGGTGCCAAGTTTGAGAGAGGCTTAAATTGTGAGATTTTATGCAAATCATGTCATAGGCATTGAATCCCCTTAACAGTCACACACACACACACACACACACACACACACACACACACACACACTGCAATCTTAAGCTTACTCAGAAATCAACCCTGCTGAATTCAATGGGATGTAAATCCTATTCAGGTGTTCAGGACGTGGACATGGATTAGACAAATTCAGGGAGGTTAAGGTTATCAGTGGCTACTAGCCAGGATACCTGTGCTGTGTCTCCATGGTCAGAGACAGGGTTAGACAAATTCATGGAAGAGAGGACTGTTGATGGCTTCTAAGCTATGATGGCTACGCTCTGTCTTCTCTTCACAGCTGGAGGCAACAATGCATAATGCCATCTGAGCAAACAACCTGTAGTCACCTTCAAATTAACATGGTACTCATTCAGTGTCACTCTTTGTGTCTTTTGTTTCTTCACTAAAATTGCGTATCAAATTGTTTTGTTTATTTTTGGAACTTTGTTGAGCCATAATTTGCCGCGAGTGATGCATCGATGAGTTCATGGCAGAACTTTACAGAAACAACTAGATCTGGTGATTTGTAAGTTGGTGGCTTTGGAATGCAGAGCCCATAAACTTCCTTCTTCCTTTCCAGACCCAAGTTAGGCACTGATGAAACTGTCATTTGCCACCTGGAGCTCCAAGTGCTTCCCTAATCTTTTCAAGTTAATCTTTTCTTAGATTTATATCCTACCTTCTCCTCCAATGAGCTCAAGGTGGCCATGACTGGCCCAAGGTCACTCAGTGAGCTTCAAAACTGGGTGGGGATTGCAACCCTTGTCTCCCGGGTCCTAGTCTGACGCTATGCTGGCTGGCACCTATGGAACTGCATACCCGCTTCACTGTGACCAAGGGAGCTGATTCTTGCATCTGGTGTGGATAAGCGTCTTCCAGGGAAACTCTCACACCTGTTAGCAACTGCTAGGTTAGAGTACTCTTATCAAACCTCATTCAGAAGAGGTATGTAAATTCCAATTTAAACAGCAGGCTCCCGATGCAGTTGCAGTGTCTTAGCCAATGCCAAAACAAATATTTGGAGATATGATAGATTTCTCAGTTCCGCTGTGCAGATTTTTGAATACCTTTTCAGTATGCAATTTTTAGAATTCTTGGTCTCGCCTTGATTTGTTTTATTTTATTTTGGCAACCTTCCAGTATGAAAATCTCATAGGCTTTTAACCGTTAGAGCTTAATGACCGATTCGTGTTATTTATCAAATGCTATTAACTTCTCTGTTTATGATCAAATGCTATCTAATGATGTGGCATATACTGACAATAGATCCTGTCATAGGGGATGCGGGTGGCACTGTGGTCTAAACCACTGAGCCTATTTGGCTTGCCGATCGGAAGGTCGGTGGTTCGAATCCCTGTGACGGGGTGAGCTCCCGTTGCTCTGATCCAGCTCCTGCCAACCTAGCAGTTCGAAAGCACACCAGTGCAAGTAGATAAATAGGTATCGCTGTGGTGGGAAGGTAAACGGTGTTTCTGTGCGCTCTGGTTTCCGTCACGTTGTTCTGCTGCACCAGAAGCGGTTTAGTCATGCTGGCCACATGACCCGGAAAGCTGACTGTGGACAAACACCGGCTTCCTCGACCTGAAAGCGAGATGAGTGCCATATCCCCATAGTCGCTTTTGATTGGACTTAACCATCCAGGGGGGTCATTTAGATCCTGTCAACTTTAATGTGCTGCAGACTTTAGGGAATCAATTGAAAGCTAAGCAGGGCTTCCTTAACGAGAAAAGCAGTTGAAAGTGTGCTTGATCATCACTGGTTATTTTTTTTCTCTAAAATGTGCAACACGGCATATTGTGTCTATTCCACTCTCCGTGATGGTGAGACCCAGCACTGCCCCACATCAACCATAGTGTTTCAGAGTAGAGTGTTATGCAGTTCGATTTTTCCAGTAAAAAAAAACCCCTGAAATACGATGACCAGTGATTTTATATGGATGCAGAGTTGGGTAACACTTTTCACTCTTGCAAAAGTCAAGAGTGGAAATCCAGTTCAGTTTTAGTCTGGAGGTGTCAACAATAACTGTGAGGGTGTATGACTCTACTGTTTTTCTGTCTGTCTGATGTGAGCGGAGTACTCATCATAGGACATTCCCCAGAATCCTTTGCAACATGTAGCAAGTGGAAAGTGGAAAGCATTCCCAAAACCCACTATTATTATGTAGCCACTATCTATGCTATGAAATTATGTGTACCTTTGCAAGTCTCTGTAAAGTGCTAAATACCACTGCATGCTGAATATTCAGTTGTGGGTGTGGGAATCAGATGTCATGTATCCAATATTGAAATCACATATCATCAAGTGCTTATCAAGGTTTTGGAGAACGCCTGCAGCAAGCCTAAGAACATAAGTGGCCGCTAGATCTGGCCAGAGGCCCATCTGGTGCAGTATCCTGTTGTCACAGTGACCAACCAATCGGGGTGTGTGTGTGTAAAGAGCAGAAACTTTGTAAAGAGCAGAGCATAGGAAGTGGGCTGAATTCCTTTTCCAGTGCTGCATAAGACTGGCACATTCTACCCTTGAACATGACGAGAAATATGCTCTTACTTTTGGGAAATTGCACCCCCTTTCACCCCGGCTTTCGATAGCCTGGCCCTTGAGGGTAGACAGTTGATTCATTCTAGCTCATGGTCATCGATCCCTGGTGGCTGCTTCATCAAGGCCACTAGAATTTTGCAGACTTGAACATGGACCAGTTGCTGTCATGAAGAGCTTTTTTTGCATTCCAGAAGTAACTTCTAGGATACAAGGATGCTAGACTGTAGCTGCCTTGGGGCTCATAACTGCTTGGCTGTTGACTTGCTTCCCACCAGCTCAACCTCTACATTTGTAAATAAACAGGTTTTACCGGTACTGGTTAAAGCCAAGAGGGTCTTGGTTCTTTCCGTTAAAGGTTAGTTTTACAAATATCAACAGCTGTGAGCTGCCCTGAGATTTGCGGATAAAGGGTGATATACAAATTCAATAAACAACAACAACAACAACAACAGTTCAGAACATAGTTAAAACTGTAGAATTCACTCCTGCAGGAGGCAGTGATAACCACCAACTTAGATGCCTTTAAAAGAGCATTACACAAATCCTGCTTGCAGGTAGAGGCATCTGGCTGGCCAGTGTGAGAACAGGATGCTGGATTAGATGGACCATTGGCCTGATCCAGCAGGGCTAGTCTTACGTTCTTATGTGTGCACATTGAAGTGCATTGAAGCATGTGTGTGCTAGAGGCAAAGTGAAACCCTTCTGCTGCTTAGAGATTCTCCTTCTAGATACCCTGAACCCTGAAGGGCCATGCTAGCAACTCATACTAAAAAGTGCTAAGACGTTCCCGCCAAATGGATCACCAGGGAGAAAGCAGGGGGTGCATTTAGAAGTGGAGAATATTGCATTTGTTTTTCCTGATTATAATGCTAGTTCTTCCACCCCGTTTTCTAGTGTTCCTTTCACACAACACCACCTGTTGCTTTATGGGATTGTGCCTTTTTGATGGATATAGCAGAATGCCGCATTAAATTTAATTCACACAATGTGAACGCAAAGTGACACAATTGGACAACGTCGCTACACTCTTTCCGCACATCCCTGCTTCTGTTCCCCCATGATAATGGCAGGAAAGAACTGCATGCTAGCATGACCACTCCAAATTTCGTCAGTTTACTCCTGCAATTTTCTGGGTTCAGGGGACTGCAAATGGATTCCCCCCCTGGAATCAAAGAACACAGAAATGAACACTAAACGTGCACTGTGTTCCTTTCGTTTTCTGGAAATGGCTTTTGCATTGTGTGAAGCCTCAACTATAACACAAAAATTAACAGTTAGGGGAATATAGTGGTACCTTGGTTCTCAAACGCCTTGGTACTCAAACAACTTGGAACCCAAAGACTGCAAACCCGGAAGTAAGTGTTCTGGTTTGAGAACTTTTTTTTGGAAGCGGAACGTGCTCTGTTTTGTGTGTTACGCTTCCATTTGGAGTGTTACGCTGACAATTTGAGTGTTATGCTGAGGTCTGTCTGTTTTTGCTAAAAAAAATTGCGTTTTTGTTTTGTTTTTGTGGAACCCAGTTCAGTTACTGATTGACTGATTGTGTGACTGCAGTACATTGTTTATTGCTTTCATTTTATGGATTAGTGGTCTCGTTAGATAGTAACATTCATGTTAAATTGCTGTTTTAGGGGTTGTTTTTAAAAGTCTGGAACGGATTAATCCATTTTGCATGACTTTCTATGGGGAAGCGTGCCTTGGTTTTGGAACGGACTTCCGGAATGGATTAAGTTTGAGAATCAAGGTACCATTGTAGAATAAACTTGCCATGTGAATGGTAGGGAGGGCGATTTACCAGGGACACGAAACCCAAAATACAAGCTATGCCTGGGAAACAAGGACAGTTTGAGCTTGTTAAATGGATAATGTTGCCTGCTGCTCCCTTGACTTCTGTGGCTGTGGGTAGCTCCAGGGTTTGGGATGGCAGCATCCTGGCCTCCCTGTTTGCCCAGGCTTTCCTGTTTCACTCCTTGTCACAGTGACAGGGTGACAGCAGGGAACTGGGCCTGTTGTTCTGTTTACGGCCATCGTTGCTGCAGCAACAGCCCTCGGAGCAAGGGACACAGCCCCAGCGAGAAGCTGGGTTTGCAACAGCAAGGAAATAAGCAATGTATGAAACCCCAAAGCCTCTGTGGCTTCTCATTGCAAGGCTGGGCACACCCTTGGCTCCGGGTGCAGCTTCCCCAGCCGGTAAAACCTTGGCGGCAGCGGCCGCCTCCTGGAGCAGGAGAAAACGGAGCAGGGACAAAGTCGGTTTTCGTGACTCACTGGAGGAAGTGAAGTGAGGGGCTTGTGGTGATGGCGGCGGCTTCCCTTGACCCTTTTGTGTCCTCATTGCACCCTCCTGGATAAATGTACACACACCAGGTTAGGGCTTAGACCCCAACTCCCTGGCATGTGTGCTGTTGTTTTTAATATGCATGGATTTTTCTGCATACAGAGAAGTAGCATCACAGCATAAGAACATGACCCGTCCGGTCCAACATCCTGTTCTCACAGTGGCTGGCCAGATTCCTCTGGGCACAAGCACAAGAGCTCTCTAGCCCTATGGCATCCTGTGGCAACTGGTATTCAGAAGCATTGCTGCTTCTGACTGTGGGGGCAGGGCAGAGCCATCCTGGCTAGTACCCATTGATAGCCCTCTCGGCCATGAATTTGTCCCATCCTCTTTTAAAGTCAGCCAGGGTGATGGCCATTGCTGCCTCCTGCAGGAGGTGGTTCCATAGTTTAGCTACGTGCTGCTTGAAGAAGTCCTTTCTTTGATTTGCCTTGAATCTACCTACAGTGTTGGAGGGGGGCATTGTGAATGACTCTTCTCCTGCAGGGCAGAGAGGGCAGGTCTGCCTGATGCCAAATGCAATAGAGGTGTGAGTGTGTGTGTGTGTTTGATATCGGTTGCCAGCCATGCAACCAATGGGCCAGTCTTTTGCTCTGACTAAGCTGGTGCAATCTCAGACTCTGTCCACACAAAACTGCTGAGCAGACAGCAGGAGTTTGTTCCTGCTTCCTGCACATCTCTGTGACTGTCAAAGGGCTCGTGAGAGTTGCCCTCCTAAAGGGCGGCCAGGACATGCCTCAGGGTGCTACTGTTGTGTGCCAAAGGGGCACCTCTGAAAAGGGCCTCTCAGCTGGCTCGATAGAAAAGTTTGCAGAGTGATCTTCCTTTCATTCTCTTTTTGGAAGTGACTTCCACTGACCTGCCGCCGCAGCTGCAAATCCCAGTCCGTCACCGTGCGATAACCATGCAAACTTCTGGGCAGGGTAACTGTGCTGGAGGCAGGATCATAAAAAGCTGCAGCGTCAGCAAAATGGGTGAGTCGTATCCAGTGCTGCCGTTTCCAAGCTGGAACAGATTTCTGCTCATGTAGCAGGTCTTCACTCTCCTCCTCCTCCTGCTGCCCCCTCAGAATGTTGGGAACCCCCTCCCCCCAAGCAAATTTGGGGGGCTTCTTGTGAGACACTGCAGGGAGGGGAAGAGGGAAGTATTGCAATAAAGCGAAACTGCACCTAGCCCAGGAATTCCAAGCATTCAGAGTGTGCATCAAAGCACTCAGATTTCCCTGCATTATATTGCAATCCCTACGGGAACCCTGTAAGCTAGGTCAGAATTGTTGCGCTGATATTGAGTGTTCCTGGGAGAGATTGCAGCCTGCTTCCAGCTGGGCAGGTCCTATTGCTCTTCTGTTCTAAGCTGCAAGCAGCATTGCAAACACATATGATGTTTGGACCCTGCTCTGTGGTGACCACTATAGTGGGCGGGGCAAAACTGCGGTGGGTGGGGCTTTTGAAACATAGGGCGCAGCCGCTATAACCCTTGCAGTGGGTACCATTTTATGACTTTTTATTTAAAATAATCACTCTTTTAAGTAGCTCTAAAACACATCTCTGGCTGTAATTAAAAGAGAAAAAAATGAAAGAGAGGTATAGTGCTAAGATACCGTAATTGTCTCACTTTTTTTAGAAGTGACTTTTAAAAGCTCTTTGACTCACTGCTGCTTTAGCAGCATGGTAAATGGCAATGATCGGAAAGTTGTTGTTGTTTTTTTTTTAAAAAAGATAATATTATAGCATTATGTTGTTTATGGTGCTATATCTCTCTTTCATTAAAAAATATTGTTACATGCCACCCCAATCTTGAAGCGGTTTGATATTCCTGAGGTCCAAGCCCTTTCCCATTGGTTCGTGTTTCTTTTGGCAATGAGGCATAGCAGAGACTGCGGTGTCTTTATGATATATGGTTTATTTACACATATATACAACAGAGTCAGCAACAGAGGGGTTCAGAGCATTACATGCCAAGTGAGTCTTGCTTCTGCCATAGCTGTACCTTTGGATCCAAACAGACTCCACCCATGGCTCTGACTCTGTAGCTCGCTGTATTTTACAGACTGACACCTTTTCACCTCGATCACACCACAGCCAACTAAAATCCTTAAAACTTCCTCCTAATGAAAACTCTGGCAATGTCTTCTGACTATCTCAGAGCTCAGGGAGGGGCTCCCCTCCTTTGCTGGCTGACACAGAGTCTCTTTCTGCCGATGGCCCACCTCCCTGTCTTTGTTCTCTCCTGATGATGGCCCATCTCTCAAGTGATTGCCTGAGCATGGAAAAAACTTGTTTGGCCTGTATTTTGGCACTGCTAAATCCAGTGTCTGGCATCCCATCTTAATACTCCAAGCATCGATTAAACTCCCAACACTTACTAAATCCGAGAATTATAGGTGTCTGGCACCCAGAAACTCTGGCACCAACAAACGCATAGCAATACGTTGTTCTGCAAATGTTTTAGCACTAATTGAAAGATCAATTAATAAAAACTTAATGGGGTCATGAAATGACACCCAACGCAATGGTTATGATAAATGTGTGCAGAGCTGCGATGGGTTTGCTGTGATAGATTTGTAAGGGCAGAAGCTTAGTGGTAGAGCATTTGAGAGGCAAGTGGCACTCCCAAGGTTACCAGGTGAGTTTCATAGATGAGTGAGGATTTGAACCGTGGTCTCTCCGAAGTCCTAGTAGTCCTGCACAGTAACCACCACAACACCATTGGCTCTGGGCCACACTTTGGGAACCCTCCACCCACCTAGTTTTCCTCCAGAATTAGTGACATAAGGCCTCGTCGAATCCCTGGCACCTCCAGGTGACCTCAGGTAATGAGAAAGGCCCTTTTTGTTGACAGAGACTCCTCCCCTCCCCGCCCGTCAAAGAAGACAACACAGGTCTGGATATGTAAACCTGTCTGTAAACCTGGATATGTAAACCTATTTACAGCCCTTTTGGTGGTGTTGTTGCTGCTGCTGTTCACCAGTTAGGAGTCAGAAAGCCTGGCTAGTTTGCTTAAAATCACCCAGAGATCGGCAAGTGGGTCCTAATATTGCTTCACATACACCCTTCCTGTCCCAGGACAGCAGAAGGAACCCAAGGAAGCCTGCCTTTATACAAATCGATCTTGGAGAAATTAGAGTAAGAATGTAGCTGGGGGTAGGGAGTGACTCGTGTGGTTTCTGTGAATGGAATGGGCCAGCCTCTTGAACTGCAGCTGCAAATAATAAAAATAATAGTTGCTATTACTATTATACTATTGCAAAAAGTGTCCCTGCTGACCTTTCCAGCAGGCCCCAGAAATGCATGAGCACAATGTGAGTCATGCGCGACAGGCAGGATACTTCTTGGCCTTCCCCGCCTTCCCCGCGCATGCTCCTCTCTCCTTGGCTGTATCTCCCCACGGAGAGCAGGTTTGGCAAGACTGTTGTCGAGCAGGGAGGGAGGGAGCCCAGCTGGCGGGGGGTGGGTGGGATTAAGGGTTCAAGAGAAATGACCCCGGAGAAATCTGGTTCGGCTGGTTGGGTGCCTTCCTTTCTCACGTAACTCCCACTCAGAGGTGAGTTTCAGGAGCACCTTTTTTCTCTCATTTGGAGGCCATATATATATATATATATATATATATATATATATATATATATATATATGGGTTTGGTGGAGAGACACCCCTGGGCGATGGGACGGCGGCAGGCGAGAAGGGAACCGGCTGGAAAGATTATTAATTTTTTGTAACACTTGCTGTCACGCATAAGGGAGGGCTCCTCTCCCAGAAGCCGAAAACTGCTGGAATCCAGATGCTTTGATGGAGGTGTTTGTTTGTTTGTTTTTAAAAAAGAAAAACATCCTCGTTGAGACCCAAGTTTGAATGCCATGATCCCTCCTCCTGAGCAGGTGTCGACCAGGGGGGCAAATAGCTGTGGTTGCCTTTGACAGCTAATGTGGCTTCTTTCTTTGTGTCATACACACATGTGGCCTGGTGCTTTGCTGGGAAACATTGAAGCAGGTCTCTGCCCTGGGGACCATACAGTGCAAAATTTTGACAGTGTGGCTAGACAGTCACAGGAGGGAAGGGAGAGGCGAGAGGAGGGAGGCAGGGTTTTCAGGGCACGCAGTGGCATGTACATAATCACGGACAATTAAGGATGTGAGGGCTAAATTAGACACGGCATGAAAAGTCTGTCATTGCCTTGTCTTGCGGTGGCGTATCCTTTGATTAAAAGCAGTGGGGCAGTGGATTGGGAACGACATTGTGGTGTAGTGGTTGGAGTGCCAGACTATGACATGGGAAACCAGGGTTCAAATCCCCCACTTGGCCATGAAGCTCACTGTCACTCTCAGCCTAATCTACCTCACAGGGTTGTTGGGAGGAGAAAAACGGAGGGGAACCATGTACGCTACCTTGAGCTCCTTGGAGGAACAGCGGGATATAAATGTGACAATCAATCAATCAATCATAAGCACCGGGGGACAGGGGGACCCATCCCCCTCACATCGTTTTTTCCTGATCAGAATCTCCCATTTGAGGTTCGCTCTAGGGGAAGAGTGAAAGATAAGTCCCGTGTCCTTCCCCCCCCCCCAATAAAATGCACACACCGCTCGATTGCAACAAGCCTCAAAGCGGTTGACAAAGAGAGAAAAACAACAAAAACCATTGCCAAAACAGTTAAAAACAACTATTCAAAAACGTTCAAGTAAAAGTTAAGATCGGTGATAAACTAAAAACAGATTAAGGCACAGACCAATGTTCCATACATACATGGCGTGTCTAAACAAAAATGTTTTTAGCAGGCGCCGAAAAGAGTACTGTGATGGTGCCTACCTGATATCAGTAATCAGGGAGTTCCAAGGTATGGGTTCTGCCACATGAAAAAAGCCTTTTCTCATAAATGGGAAGAGGCGGGAGGAGGCTCAACATGGCCGTTGCATCTGCTGCTAAGCCCAACAGGTCACAGAATTTTGAGGGGGCCCGGCCCCCTGCTTGAAAATTTTTGGGGGGCTGGGCCTCTCAGTCCCCACCCCCAGATGGCACCACCTGTAACAGTCCCAGTTCTGCAGAGCAAAGCAGTTGAGGGGGTCACATATGGGGTAAGGTGATCCCGCAAGTATTGCAGCCTTCCCTAACTTGACGCCCCCCAATATTCTGTGGCCCATCAGGCCTACCCACAGCCGCCAGGGCGACCCAAGCGCAAGAGGACCCTCCCTTCCTGCAGTTTCCAGCAACTGGTATTCAGAAGCATTGCTGCCTCAGACCATGGAGGCAGAGCAGAGCCACCCTGGCTAGTAGTAGCAGCACCTCCCATGAATTTGCCTCATCCTCTTGTAAAGGCATCCAAGCTGGTAGCCATCACTGCTTGGGGCGGGGGGAGTTCCATAGTTTAAAACAGGCACCCCCAAACTTCGGCCCTCCAGATGTTTTGGCCTACAACTCCCATGATCCCTAGCTAACAGGACCAGTGGTCAGGGATGATGGGAATTGTAGTCCAAAACATCTGGAGGGCCGAAGTTTGGGGGTGCCTGGTTTAAAAGGACTGTTGTGCTTTAATGCCCCACATTTACTGGAGGCAAATAATTGGCCTTGGCTGGGATCATAGAGTCATGGAATTGTAGAGTTGAAAGAGACCACCTGGGCCATCTAGGAACCTTTCGCCCAACATGGTACTCAAACCCACAACCCTGAGATTAAGAGTCTCATGCTCTATCCGGCCTGGACTAGGCGACTGTCTGGACTTATCCTGCAGGGATGTTTGTTTGTTTTTAATTATCCAAACCGGCTTGGACTTTAAGCCACAGCCGGCACTTTGAATTGGCTGCTATTTGTGCAAAAGTTGGCGCCAAGAGGACTCCTGCAAGGGCAAAACTCCATTGCAATACACAGTGCCTAAAGTGTCCCTCTCCCTCAGGAACATCGCTATCAGTCTTAATTGGAAGTTGATGTTCCAGTGCTCCCGTCTCCCTCCTCAAGCCATTCGCTTCTATGAGATGGTGCTGTATTGCATTTTACGAGAGAAGAAAATTTTATTGAGAATTTGCATATTGAAAGCACTTCAGATTGCCAACTAGATATTCATTCTAATTTGCTGTGGCTTGACCTAATTTTCAAATTCCATGTTATACGGCCTCATGCATGCCTTTAATTAAGTGTATCGTTCATCGGAATGCATTTGAACATCGAGTTTTGATTTATGGACAGGACTTTTTATATATATATAACGTTTAATACTCATCAAAATTTCAGATTCATGAATGTCCAAAGCCAAATTTCATTAGTGTGTTTTCAGACTGGGATTAAATCCGTCCTCCAAGTCATATCGGCTAACTAATTCATCTCAGTGGTCCTCCCTCTCCTTTTTTGGAAGCTTGTAAGGATGTGGTTTGGTTTTCTTTCTTAAGTCTCAGGATTCCGATACTAAATTTTGAACAGCCTTGCATGTGTTGCCTTCAGATCTTTCTGACTGCAGCTCCCATCATAGATAATTGAATTGTAGAGTTGGAAGAGACCCTGAGGATCATCTAGTCCAACCCCTTGCAATGCAGGAATATGCAGCTTTCCCATATGCGGATCAAACCTGCAACCTTGGCATTATCAGCACCATGCTCTAACCAACTGTTTGTTTTTAATTATCCAAACCTGCTTGGACTTTAAGCCACAGACGGCACTTTGAATTGGCTGCTATTTGTGCAAAAGTTGGCCAACTCTAGCCAACCATCTAGGCTGCAGTTTCAAACAGCATGGCCAAGATGGACTGCTAGCCAGGACTGATGGAAGCTGTAGTCCAGGTATCTATAGAGGACACAGGTTGAGGTTGGCTGCTTTGAACATTGGACCTACCTTGAATCTATCTTGAGAGATTCAGCCTTCATGAACCCCTTTCTGAAATTGCCTGATCCACATTTTGCAGATGAATGTTTGGATGGAAACACGGATTTTGCACTTCTCTGAATGTCAAAACTGATTGTTTGTTTGTTTGTTTGTTTGTTTCATTAAATTTATACAGTGCAGTTGATTATAGGAAAAACTCAAAGCCCTTTCAGTCCTTGACAGGTAACCTGCTTAAAACTTACTTGATTATGTCTTTTGAGACACTTTTTCTGTTTTTTAAAAAAGTGCTGACCAGGGCTGAAAGTGATGTAGAATAGAAGTATGGAGGGGAAAATGTTGGAAGAACCCCGTCACTCAGCAACCTGGTGCATTCCAGATGTTTTGTTCTCCCTTCGGCACCAACCAGAACATCTGGAGGTCACTTGGTTGGCAAAGGCTGCTGAATCCTGAATCAGGAAGTTCTCAGTTTAAATCTCACCTCTGCCATGACTTAAACAAGGCCCCTCACCTTTCTGCTTCTGGGGATCGTGATACTGGACTACCACCCAAGGTTGTTGATTCCTAGGAGGATGTGTACATAAAGTGCCTTGGACATGTCATATAAATGGGTTGGGTGCCTTCTGAAACTTGCAATGGTGGCCAGTGTATTCATATTCATGAATACCAATTTCAAATTCAGATTCAAGGAGTGCTGTAATGAATGTGGTCTGAGGCCAGGAATAAATCACTGAGCCCTGTTTTAAATGGCTACTGAACTTTGGAGTTAACATTGTTTTAGGCGTTTCCCATATAATCTCTCCTAGGGCTGAGTCAAATGAACTTTATTGGTTAGAAAGAGAGATCTGGGATGCGTGTGAAAGATTTCAGGAAAACCTCCCCTTCCTCACAGTTTTCTCATTCATTTTGTTTGCCATCTGTTTAGGACAGGGGTGAACAGATCAGTCTGTTTCTAGTGATGTTTTCACATGTGTTCATTCAGAAGCCTGTTTTACGTTCATTTACACATCTGTTTACAGTTTTTAAAAATGCATGATTTCAAAATGCATCTTATCCCAAAACAATGTGCAGTTTTCTGGAGCCAAGAATACTTTTTTTGATTTGTATCTAAAAAAGCTCAACAACTTTTGGGTTTTTACTTTTTGAAAGATGCCAGCCCTATTATAGACAAATCTGACTGGCTACCTGGTATCATTATGAAGTCAAAACATAATGAAGACATGGTTCTCATACACACACTCTCAGCTGTCTGTCTGATATCACCAGGCAGTCAAATCTGATTGGTTCTGAGGTGTCATCAGGAAGTCAGTTCAGAGAAAGGGCAATGGCTTCCTGCCCTCATTCTGCACTCGTGGGGTGGGGGGGATGGAGACAGTCATGAGACGGAATTCTGAGTGAATGAACACTTGTTCCCTGGAACCCCTGAAAAAATAGCCAAAGGGAGCAGGGGCTCTATACTGGTTAGAAATTACAGTATTTTTCCATCTATAAAATGCCCCTATGTATAAGACGCCTTCTATTTTTGGGGACTCAGATTTAACAAAATGGGGAAAAATATATCCGTGTATAAGACACCCTCTAATTTTTGACATTATTTTTTGGGGGGGGGGGCTAGTCTTATACACGGAAAAATACGGTAGATGCATTTGGGGCCGGGGTTGTCAGCCTGGTCCCTACCGCCCACTAGTGGGTGATTCAGGATTCTAGGTGGGCGGTAGGGGGTTCTACGGCACAAGCTGACTCCTCCTTCCATCGAGCACTGGTGGGGGGTAAGAAATTTTACCATCAAGAAAGATGCATTAGTGGGCGGTAGGTACAGTGGTACCTCGGTTTATGAACACAATTGGCTCCGGAAGTCTGTTCATAAACTGAAGCGTTCATAAACTGAAGCGAGCTTTCCCACTGAAAGTAATGGAAAGTGGATTAATCCATTCCAGACGGGTCCGCGGAGTACTCAACCTGAACCCATGCTTAACCCGAAGCATGGGTGTAATTGGTTCCGGAAGTCTGTTCATAAACTGAAGCGTTCATAAACTGAAACGATCTTTCCCATTGAAAGTAATGGAAAGTGAATTAATCCGTTCCAGATGGGTCCGCGGCCTTCGTAAACCAAAAATTCATAAACCTAGGTGTTCATAAACCGAGATTCCACTGTATAAAAAGGTTGACTACCCCTGATTTGGGGTCTACCCCTAACCTTTTCCATTCAATAGTTTGGCTTCTAGTGCTTTGTATGTTGGCCCTCCTGGTTATGCTGGCAAATATGTAATTTAAATGTTCCTCCTCTGTATAGTGATGAGGAATAGTATAGCTATGTGCTCTGACATTGCACAACAGTGTTGCCTTTTGTGCAGGAGAAGACGTGGGCCTTGTCTTGAGACATCATATCCTGTTCTCCATAGTCACCAGTTACTAGCACTGACTGGGTGTGTCATTTGTACACCTGAGGATGCTCCCCTCGTGACTTCTAACCATTCGGATGCCTTTTTTCCAAGCTCATGGAACCAAGCACCACTTCGCTATTAATTTGTCCAGAACATCTGGAGGGCACCATGCTGATGACTCATGGGGTAGGTCAGTGCTGGATTTACATATAAGCTAAACAAGCTACAGCTTAGGGCCCCACTCTCCTGGGGCTCCCAAAAATATTTAAAGGAAAAAAGGTGGATGTACGTTTCCAAAGTATAAAATAAGTTCAACAATTACTTTGATAAAAATACATATTTTGTTATGTGGCTTTAGATACCTTTTAGGTCCATAAATTACCATATAGCATATATTCAACACAAAAAGCAGCGACAATTTGTTGTTGACAAAGGACACCTGGACATATAAAGGGCCCCATTACCTTCCGTAGCTTAGGGCCCCGTCAAACATAAATCTGGCCCTGGGTCAAACCACTGGCCTGACTTGGGAACCTTCCTGAGTGAGGCTGCATCAGCAGAAGTATAGTGTCCAGATCAAAGGAAGTCATAGCTGCATTCTGTTCTACCTTGGTCAGGTCCCACTTGGAGTCTTGTGTCCACCACAGTTTAAGAAGGATATTGGCAAGCTTGAATGTGTGCATAGGAGGACAACCAGGATGACAAAAGATCTGGAAACCAAGCCTTATAAGGAATGGTTGAGGGAGTTGGGTATGTTTAGCCTGGAGAAGGGAAGACTGGGAGGTGATATGATAGCCATCTTCAAATATCTAAAGGGTTGTCACATGGAAGATGGAGCAAGCTTGTTTTCTGCTGCACCAGAGGGGAGGAGCTGAGCAGTAGATTCAAATGATAACAAAGGAGATTCCGATGAAACGTTAGGAATAATTTTCTGATGTTAAGAGCTGTTTGGCAGTAGAACAGACTCCCTCGGAAGGTGGTAGTCTCTCCTTCATTGGAGGTTTTTAAGCAGAGGTTGGATGACCATCTTTCAGAGATTCTCTAGCTGTGATTCCTACATTGCAGGAGGTCGGACTGGATGACTCTTGGTGTACCTTCCAATTCTGTGATTCTATTAAACGTTCCTACGCTGCTTCCAAGATCCATTTACTGTTGACTAACTCTGTTAGGGAGCCATTTGACTCCTCAGTATTTTCTGCCCTGAACCACTCCACGGTTCGGGTTTGGGTTTGGTCAAGATGTTGACCCTGGGCCGCTGACTATGTCAGTCTTAGTCAAGCTGACGTTATGATGAGACTTTGGGGTGCGTGTTATGGCATGACGTCAGCAAATCTCCTTTGGCCAAGCAGTGCAGTGCATGCAGGACACAGCTCACACCCTCCTGGGCCAGCGGAGGAAGGTCATTTACTCACCGGCAGGTACTCACGTCTTTATCTGATGTACCAACATGTTAGGACTCAAACAGTGAGGATGTCGCATTTTCTTCCTCATTCTAAACGTGGAAGTCAAACCAGAGCATGACTGGCTTCTTCAGAAATGTTTGTTCATTACAACATCCAATGTACCTGACCATATCCTCGTACGCTGCATTATTCATCCGAAGGAGCCTTCGCCAACCAGGGGCCCTCCAGCTGCTTTGGAATTCTATTCCAGCTGTGCTGGCTATGACTGATGGAATTGTGGTTCAAAACATCTGCAGGGCCCCACATTTGGTGAAGGGTGATCTGAAGTAACTACAGTGCCTGGTTTCATACTCACAAGTGCCAACAAGGTTTAAGATCCCTAATTCACTCATTACAGGTCTGTGATGAAAAAGTGGAAACAAACCATTTCTGAATAGGGTTGCCAGGGCAGGAGCATCCCAGACCCTGAGATTTGAAGGCTCAAACTTGAGACCTGGATGCTGTCCCTGGTGATGTCACAGAGTTGGTCCCTGGTGATTCTTCCTCTGTGCTCCCTCCCACCACTGAGCCCTGGAGACGGAAGTTAATTGGGAGAGGGGAGGAGTGCACAGAAGAGGGCAGACCCTTTCCCTCCAAGAGTCTGTGCCATAATTTGCAGCTGGCTCCTGCCAGGCTGAAGCTTGCAAGCTGCACACATAGTCGTCTTAACAATTTTTGAAAAGGCACTCTTACCCACCTGGAGATTCAAGCCCTCCACTTGCCACCAGGAGGGAACCAAGCAAACTTGGAGACTACAGGTCAGTCCTGGAAATCTAGCAACTCTATATCTGGGTGCCAGAAAAGTATCTGTTTGGGAATTTCAAAAACTCATCAGCCAAAGTTGTCACACACCCTTTGTGGAATAATTGAAAAGTTCCTTGATTTAGGAAAAAGGCCCCCACTCAGCCCCCTCCCTCTCAATTTGACAGACAACAATATTGAGTGCTACCTTTTGATGTGCTAGTGATTATTCCAAGCCCCTGGAATATATGTCATACTCCACCTGCTTGATTAGGGCACTGAATTTAGGCAGGGGAGAAGAAAGGATTCTGCATTTAGAGCTTACTGGGAAAGATTGCTGGCAGTAAAACCATACACTTGTATTGTGAGATGAAGAATGAAACAATTGTTATTATTTCTGTAGTCCAAAATATCTGGAGGGCAGCAGGCTAGTAAAGGTTGCTTTAAGATGATATAATTACAGTATTGCATGACAACAAAACGGTTTGTGTCCCAAAGAACTGCTTCCCCCCTGTGGCGCAATGGGTCAGTGCATCTGGCTGTTGACCAGAAAGTTGGTGGTTCAAGAACAGAACCGAGCACCTGGGTTCCTATTCTAAGGGCTGCTACAGAGTTGATGAGCCCATGTCTCTTGCCTGTGCCACCTGAAGCCCTCTTGCTCATTGAAAACCATTACGTCATTGAAAACCATTATGTCATGGAGAAAGACTCTAGCTTATTCTTCTCTGGTCTCTGAACCCTGGTGTCCCCCGAGCCCTAATTGAGTGCTCTAACCACTACACCACTACCTTGGCCTGACTCAGCAGAAGCATTCATCCCCGGTTCCTTGTCAAAACAGTTCTCCGAGTTGAGCCAAGGCTCTGTCTCTTGAGTCAGCTTTGGCAAAAGCACAATGCACCACATTTCTCGATGGAATTGGGTTCTCCGCCTCCAGACGGCCCTAACCATTGAGATCCCTGCTGCCTCTGCCGCCTTTGAAATGGTGTTGCATGCTGCTGTTTACCTTCCAGGTATCTTTTGGCCAGGCGCCCGTTCCCTGGGTGTGAGAGGGCTGATTCAGTCAGGTGGCATGAGAAGGGATGAGGAAGGAAGCTGAGTTCTCTGTCTCTCGGATGCAGCTGTGTGGCAAAAGAGGCTTTTCTCTTTCATGGTTATGTTTTCTTTGCTGACTGAACGCAGAGTCCTAAGCAAACACCATTTACTGACACCACCTAATAAACACATATCAGGTTTCTTGTGCCAGGTTCCTCTGGGCAAGGGGATGTTTAGGCGTCAGGTAGCCTTGGTGCCCTGCAGAGGTTTTGCACTACAGCTCCCATCAACTCCAACCAGTGCTAGCAGGGGCTGTTGGGAGTTGTAGTACAGAAGAGCCGTGATGGTGGGGGCTGATGGGAGTTGTAGTCCAGAACATCTGGAGGGCACCAGATCAGTGCAGGCTGTCTTAAAGGAAAGGCCAGCTCTTTGCCACAAAGTCCTTCCTCCTGTGCCTCGGTTTCCTCTTTGAAACAGAACAGGATGGGACTAAACTTGTAAGATTTGTTTTGATCCAGGATCACCATGTCCCCTGGCCTGGCTTGACATTTCGGGGTTTTGGTTTCTTTTGAAGCTCCATTCAGGTGGGAGAATGAGGGGGTTGGATTCTGAGGTGAAGTGAAACTGACTGAGATGTTTCAAGCCACAGTCAGGGAATGCCAGTTTGAATGTTTCTAGAAAAGTAGCACTTTAGCCTGTGCCCTAGATCTGCTAGTTTTCTCCTTGCAGGGAGTTCTTTCATGCAAGGGGACGTCCCAAAGGGAAACCCTCCACCTGGCATCTGAAGTACTGTAATCCATGATATGACCTCAGAGGTTCACACAGCCCAATTCCCACCACATTCTGGGGCATGTGCAGATCTCACCTCAGGGTCTCTGAGACAAGAGGTTCTTTAGGGTGAGAAGCTGCCAGGCCCACCCTCCAGCTTTCTCCTCCCCACACTTTATAGTTTAACTCACTGTGTCTGGTGTGTTGTTCTGGACTAACTGTCCACCCTACCTTCCCACCCTTCCTGCGGAAGAAAGTAGTGTAGAGGGAGAGACCCCAATGAAGGTATAATCTACAGCAGCTGTTCTGTCGGGCTATAAGAGCAGGAGAAGGACTCTCTGGCCGTTCTGCCAGCATCTTTTTACTTTTCCCTGAAATATTTCCATTCCATCTGGTCATTGCAAGAACTGTTACAGAGAAATAGTACCTGAGCGAAATTGTTTTTTCCCCTCCTCCTTTCCAGTCCCTTTTCCTTTTGTGTTGTGTCTTTAAGCTTGAGGGCAGGAACTGACTTACCACTGACATTTGAAAGCTGACTTACCACTGACATTTGAAAGCTTACCACTGACATTTGAAAGCTTACCACTGACATTTGAAAGCTGGCTGAAAAGCAGGGCAAAAACTCGTGACCGGCGGGGCGCAGGGACTTCAGCAGACTGCTACCTTCCTTTCCCCCAGCTTCAGCAGTAAAGCAGTAATAATGGTACCCTACTTTGCAGGGTAAGGGGCGCAGGTGGCGCTGTGGGTTAAACCACTGAGCCTAGGGCTTGCCGATCAGAAGGTCGCCGGTTCGAATCCCTGCGACGGGGTGAGCTCCCGTTGCTCGGTCCCAGCTCCTGCCAACCTAGCAGTTCGAAAGCACATCAAAGTGCAAGTAGATAAATAGGTACCGCTACAGCGGGAAGGTAAACGGTGGCTTAGTCATGCTGGCCACATGACCTGGAAGCTGTACGCCGGTTCCCTCGGCCAATAACGTGAGATGAGTGCTGCCACCCCAGAGTCGGTCACGACTGGACCTAATGGTCAGGGGTCCCTTTCCCTTTACTTTGCAGGGCTGTTGTCTTTCTGGGTGCAGATCTGTGCACATGTTCTGGAAGTAAGCCCTTTTGCACTCAGTAGGACTTTCGCCGGAGTAAACATGCGTAAAGTTGCACTGTAAGCCGTGTTGATTACTTAATTAAACGGCCATTGAGGCATGCGCTATAAGGAGGGTGTCCTTGAGCTCGGTTACTGCCTCTCAGCCTAACCTACCTCACAGGGTTGTTGTTGTTGTTGTTGTTGTTGTGGAGATTAAATGAGTTAGGGAGGAAAGCCATGCGAGCCACTTTGAGCTCCTTGGGGGGGGGGGAGGTGGGATATAAATGCAGTAAATAAGTAACAACAGAGGGTTTACGGCAATGATAAGCTGTGTTTATTTTAATGCAGCAATGATAAGTTTTGTTTTAAAATAAAATAAAACAATTGGGCCCTAAAATAAAAAAAAATATCTACACTAGCTGGTGAATCCCTTTTCCTGTACAGGGAGCTCCGCACGCACAGCCCCTCCTTGCCTGGGGAAGTCTCAGCAGTGAAGTTTGCAGGTGGAGGGAGGAGATCCCACACAAGCTGTGGCAGAGCCCAGGTATCTGGGCAGGCAGGTTTACCTGGACTCTCTGGCCTGTCCGCTTCCCTGGAGGCAGGAGGAGCCTTCTGCAGCCGGTGGTTCTGGCTCCGGAAAGGATCCACGGGAGGCCAGGCAAGGAGGACACCTCTGCTGCAGGGGCAGAAGGGCTCAAGGTGGGGTGGGAGCCGGGCGGGGAGAGGGAGGGGGGCAGAGAGGCCCTTTTTCTAATGTGCCATAAAAATGCAGTCAGATGCACAAGGTCTCCTTCAAATGCAGCGAGCGTCCTTTCTGGTCCCTGCTTTTCTGTTTCGTGCGTTTTGTTAAAATGCCATGTTAAAATGTCATCAGTTAACGACAAAGAAATAAGTTACAGTGGTGCCTCGCTAGACGAATTTAATTTGTTCCACGGGTCAATTCATATAATGAAAAATTCGTCTAGCAAATCCCATAGGAATGCATTGAAAAAAAAAAATTTTATTTTGCCCATAGGAACGCATTAATTGAATTTCAATGCATTCCTATGGGAAACCGTGATTCGCTAGATGAATTTTTCACAAAACGAATTCGTCTTGCGAGGCAACCTCCGCTCGAAAAATCTCTTCGTTAAGCGGGAAAATTGTCTTACAGGGCATTCGTCTAGCGAGGCACCACTGTAATGGCAAAGAAAGAAATGCAAGCCCACCCACAAGCCACACTGTAGGGTAATCCTCACCCGGCTGCCATGAGGTAACCTCGGGGGCCAGACCCTGCCTCTCCTTCTCACCTGCCTCGCAGGGTTCTTGTGGTGGGGATTGAGCGAGGAGGGGGAAGAACCATGTAAGCTCCATAGAGAAAAAAGCGGAATATAAAGGCAAATAACCATACAGTGGCACCTTGGTTTAAGAACAGCTTAGTTCAGGCACCCCCAAACTTCGGCCCTCCAGATGTTTTGGACTACAATTCCCACCATCCCTGACCACTGGTCCTCTTAGCTAGGGATCATGGGATTTGTAGGCCAAAACATCTGGAGGGCCACAGTTTGGGGATGCCTGGCTTAGTTTATGAACAACTTGGATTAAGAACGCTGCAAACCTGGAAGTGGGTGTTTTGGTTTGTGAACTTTGACTTGGAAGCAGAACATGTTTCACTTCCTGTTGAGTGTATTCCATTTGTAAATTGAGTCCCCCGCTGCTATGGTTTAAGAATGGACTTCCAGAACGGATTAAGTTCGTAAATCAAGGTACCACTGTAACAACAACAACAACCAAAACCTCATGCAAAGTGGCAAGAGAGCGAGCTTTTGTGTTGAACTTAATCGGTTCCGGGAGCCCGTTTGACTCCCGAAACCATTCAAAAACCAAGGCGCGGCTTCTGATTGGCTGCAGGAGCTTCCTGCACTCAATCAGCAGCCGCGTCGGACGTTTGGCTTCCAAAAAACATTCCGGGTTTGCGGCATTCGGGAACCGATTTGTCCGGGAGCCAAGCCATTCGACAACCAAGGTATACCACTTTGAGGCTTCAGTATCACGCCCGGGATTTTCTTCGCTCTGCTTCTGTTTTGCTCGACATTCTGCTGAATTGTCCTGGAGTGCTTGGACCTTGGGTAGCACTGACATTGCCTAGATTAGAGATGTTTTTATCATCTCTATTTCAGGGCTCTTTTGTTTGGTCCACATTTTATTCTGTTTTCCCCGTGCTTTCTAGGCACTGGCCTGAGCAGTTTTTCTTTTGCCCTCTCCGCTTTGCCTGAGAGAGACCCGTTGTTTACTGCTGAATTGAGACAAGTGTCAATCTGAAGTGACGTTCCTTAGGATTCAGTGGTAAACAGCTGGTTTCCCTGGAGGAAGTGGGAAACCTCAGAATCGTGCGTAGAAAAAAAAGAAAAAACGGGAGAGGCAGATTCAAGTGAGGATGAGCCCTTAATAGACTTTTTGGGGGTATTGTTTGAATTCTATTATGGTGTAAATATTTTTTTTCTAATGGTTATGTTTCATATGAGTTTAGCTTTTTGTATTTTATCATTTTTTTGTATTTTATCCCTATACCTGCGGGTACAAGGCGGTATTTTTGTTGTTGTTGTTGTTGTTGTTATTATTATTATTATTATTATTATTGTTATTATTATTATTATTATTTCCATCCCACCTGCACACAGATGAACTTGGGGGTTGTCACTTAATCCTTCTCTGTCTCCTCAGGTGTGCTGGCAAAACTCCTGGCATCCCCGAACAGCATCACTGCGGTGCTTGGCAAAGATGTGGTCCTCCCCTGTTCCTACCAGACCGCAGAGGGTGAGAAGGTGGTTCAGATCACGTGGATGAAGCGGCGGGAGGATGGGACAGCCCAGGAGTTGGCGGTGCTGAACTGGCAACACGGGACCCACGTGCAGAATGCCTATTCAGGGCGAGTGCTGCGACAGTCCGAAGGAACCCTAGAAAACGGCTCCATCCTACTGAAGAATGCGGTGCAGGCCGACGAGGGGGCATATGAGTGCCACCTCATTACCTTCCCTGGGGGCAATTTTGAATCCAGCCTTACCCTCAAGATCCTAGGTAAGGACCTCCTAATGAACCCTCAAACTGAGCCACAGCTGCCAAGTACCCCGTTTTCCCCGGGAAACCCCCCGTATTTTCTTACTGTTTCCCGCAGGTGTCCCGAATGGCAAAATATTTCCCCGGATTACGGAGCTCCTGCCGGAGGCCATGTTCTTCTGATGCCGTGCCGGCACCGGAAGTCACTTCTACGCACTTCTGGACATGCGTAGAAGCGACTTCCGATGCCGCTGTGCCCATTTCCAAAATGTCCGCAGCACCAGAAGTCACTTCTACGCATGTCCAGAAGTGCGTAGAAGCGACTTCCGGTGCCGCGGCGCTGCTGATCCCGGATTTTTCAATCAGGAACTTGGCACCTATGAACCGAGCCCTCGGTCTAACTTGCATGGTAGATCTCTGTCTGGGCTAGCTTCAGGTGAGGGTCCACAGGACTGAATGCTGTGCAGTTAAAACCAACCCCTGCACATAGAAAGCTAGTATATCAGGGGAAACGTTTTTACATTAATCTTCCTGACATGCTAGTGTTTATTATTATTATCTTCAGGGATAATTATTTTTTTTTAAATGCATATATTGGATTATTGGATATTATTTTATCTGATAGAAGTTGCTTGTTTTAAAGTCATATTTTTATCGTGACTTATTTGCCTTAAATTGGGTTGTTCATAGGATGCGCAACCCTTGTTGCATATTTTGTGGCTTCTACCAGCGAGCAAACTGCCTTGGGTATAGCAGTGCAGAAAATTAAAGGTGAAATGACACAAAATGCATACATGTCTTTGCATGGAGAAGTATCCGTACACCCCAAAGGGTACGCAACACACCAGCACACACTTCCTCCTGGTGTAATCTGACAGGTGGGAATGTTCACACCAAATTTGTCATCCACCACGGCTGTTAAGCCACTTTGGGGGTCTTCTTTCACAAAATCATAGATTTGTAGAGTTGGAAGGGATCCCCAAGGGGTCATCTAGTCCACACCCGTTGTGCAGGAATCACAACTAAAGAATGCCTCCAGCGAAGGAGAGCCCTCCGTCTTCCCAGGGAGGCCGTTCCATTATCTTAACCGCTCTTTGCCCTCGGAAAGTTCTTCCAGATATTTAGCCACATTTTCCTCTTCCTCTGGCTGCAGTTCCCCCGCTGCCCACCTTGAACCTTGGCCCCCCGCTGGAGGAAGGGCAGGGCCGGACTCTGGCTGCCTCATGCACTGCGGAAGGGAACCCCGTGCCCACGGTGACCTGGGAGACGGAAGTGCGCGGCTCGGACAGCAGCCGCGTGTCCTCGCACCCCCGCTCAGCCTCCGTCACCAGCGAGTTCTACGTGGTGCCCGGGCGGAGCATGCATGGCAAGGCCCTCACCTGCATCGTCTCCCACCCGGGGCTGCAGCACAAGAAGCGGATCACGCACACCCTCAACGTGGCATGTGGGTATCTGCCGGCCCTCTGGGGTGGGTCGCGCCATCGCCACACAGAAAGGGGTGGTGTGGGGGCTTTCTCGGCACAAGGGTCACTCCCATCCCCTCGGGGACCTACCTTTCAAGGACGATGTGCTTCTGGTGGTTGTGGCCGGAGGCAAAACTAGCCAGAGCCACAAGGTTAGCTCTTAAGTTTAGGCCAGGCTTCCTCAAACTCAGCCCTCCAGATGTTTTGAGACCACAATTCCCACCATCCCTGACCACTGGTCCTGCTAGCTAGGGATCATGGGAGTTGTAGGCCAAAAACATCTGGAGGGCCAAGTTTGAGGAAGCCTGGTTTAGGCAATACATTTAAGGCGCATTGAAAGCAAACGGCTGCAGGGAACTGTAGTTTCCACAACTGAGCTACATTTTCCCAGAATCCGTGGGAAACTACAGTTCCCAGAGTTCTTTGGGGGAGGTTATGTGCAGTGGATATGCTTTAGATGTATGGTATGTGACCTCCTATACATAGAAAGTCAGTTTTCTCTATGTACACACACACACACACCCCTCCATTCTCCACCTGAGCAAGCAAGAGGGATGATCACAGTTGAAAGGCACATTCCCACCAAGAAGGAGGGTGCTGTGCAAGCCAGCCAGGGGTGGGGTCTAGGGAGGTGGACATGGCATGAGAACAGTCCTGAGGGCCAGATAGGAAAGCCCAAAGGAGCCACCTTTTGACCAGGGCCTGTCGTGCCCAACCACTGTCAAACCAAGATATCTGGCCCAAAGCTAAGGCTAAACAGTGATTTGGCACAATTCATGAATTCGATCCAACAATTTGCGAATTTTTTCGAATCATTTTACTGATTCTTTAGCATCTTTATTTGGGAGTAATTCCCAAACTTCTGAGTAGACATGAGCAGGCCTGTGCTGTTAATCTCCGACCCCCCCCCCCCACGGGATATCTTTGAGACCTTTGAGCATGCAGCTCCCTGAGGGGAACACTGCTGAGAACTCTTGGCACCCAGAACAAACCACACTTCCCAGGATCCTTTGGGGGAAGCCGTGGCAGTTTAAAGTGGTGAGATTCTGCTTTAAAACGCACAGCGCAGCAGGGGGCACAGGCTGCTCTCTCCCCTCTGCCACTTTGACCTCTCTTCACATTGCCTCCACGCAGATCTGTCGGATGCCTCAGTCCTCGGCCACGAAGAGGGGGAAGATTGGGACGCAGGAAAGGAAGGGGCATTCCTAAAGTGCCTCGGAGACGGGAACCCGCCGCCAACTTACAACTGGACACGGTCAGTCGCTTTCCTGTGGTGCAGACTGGGAGGCAAGGGGTGGCTCCCTCTTTCCAAACAGGGAAGAGGCCTGGAGTTTTGTTTCTTTATTCAGCATGGGGAAGTTGCCAGAGGCAGAAAAGTTGGTGTGGCCAGAGGCCAAGGGTGGGTGTGGCCAGTGGGGGTGACTGTAGGTAGGTAGTGGGTGTGGCCAGAGGCAAAAGCAGGTGGATTAATGGCTGTGACTCTTACCTTTTCACAGTAGGCTTCATTCCAGCCCCGGAAAAGTAAGGCGTTCCTACACACACCTAAGCAAAAGGCATTTTTTTACATCTTGAGCATACATTCCAGCAAAAGCACTTGAGGAGAGAGCATGGAGCAGGAACCCTGGGAAGGGGAGGGGGAACATAGCCCAAAGAGAACTCTGAGGGTAAGATAGGGAGGTCCCAAGGGCCACATTGGGCTCCTGGGGTTGCAGCCCCAGCCCCACCTCTTGTGTGGTGATGAGATTACAATTTCAGACAAGGACGAAGAAGAGCCAGATTCATACGTGCCACAGGGCTCTCTGGTTTAGCTTGGACCAATCAGACTCTCTCACCCTAACTTGTCTTGCAGGGTTGTTGTGAGGATAAAATGGGGGGGGGAGAGAGAAGACGCATGGGTCACGTATGCCTCCAGCTCCTTGAGGGAAAGGTAGGATAGGAATGTGAATCGTCCGGAGTTTTTTAAAATCAAAGAATGTATACCTGACTTTTTAATTCCAGGAATTTACGTAGTCATCGTTTATTAAATTTGTATGCCGCCTGCCCTGGAGCCTCTAGGCATTCGGAATAAGAAATGCAATTAAAAATCCATAAAGGCAATTGTATAAGAACCATCAACAGCCCATCTCTCCAGCTGAAACATTTTGAAAACTGTGCTTGCTGTAGGAGCCAGTTTGTCTAGTCTGCGTCCCAGATAAATCACAGTCTTGGTCTTTTTTTTTTTTCCCTTTGGAGGATGCTTTCTTAAAATCGATTTGAATTCTGCAGATGCCCTATCTCTGAATAATGTGTGGCTGCGCCTTTATCTCTTACCCACTCATGCAACAATATACACGCACAAATTTTAAAGTGGCATGCTGTGGTCAGTCTGCCATGGAAATGGTCAAAAGCATTTTGAGGTGTTGGTAACAGTTTGCAGGACAGACATTGGCTTGACTTTTAGAAGAGTGTTGCAGTCAGCCCCAGTCTTCAAACAGCGAGAGACTCCATGGGTGCCGGCACTTACCCGGGGTTTAATTTCTTTGGAATGAAGTGCCAATGGAGACTTTCGGATCTATGGTTTTGCTTGGCTTTAAAAGAGGATCATACAGATTTATGGAGAAGAAGGCTATAGCCATGATGGAGACTGTACTCTGCCTCCACAGTTGGAGGCGGTAAGGCTTCTGAATACCAGTTGCAGGAGAGGAGAGGCCCCTTGTTCCTGGGTCCTACTTGTGGGCATCCCTTTGGGGCACCTGGTTGGCCACTCTTAACAGGATGCTGGACAAGATGGGGCATGGCCCTAATTCAGCAGGACTCTTCGAATGCTCTTATATCCTACCCTCCATGTGTTACAGAAGCCCTGTGCACTGCAGATGATTCTTGGGTGTGTTTTTCACAAGTCCATTCTGCCCCCACTGTCGCTGATCAGGCCTCGTGTGGCCTCAGCATTGTCTGACATGAACAAAGAATGAGCCCGGTCAGTAGTGCAGCTGAGTCTTGGAGCCAGAAGGTCCCCCGGTGACTACCCAGAGAGTGGCAGGTTATGGGAAACACAGCCAACAAGCCTGGCCTTGACACCTGGGCTGCTACAATCATGGCAGCAGGGCCCACATCTGGGGCAGATGTTGGTTGCTGTAGAATCCTTTCTGCATTTTTTTAAGGCAGCCATAAATGCACATGGTAATAGATTCTCATTTGATTATCCCTTTCTACAACAAAACTGGTGCTTGTTATTCCCGGATAAAATGTATTTAGCATCAGGGCAGCAGAAGCAAATGCCGTTTTGTTCCGGTAGTCGTGATGGCGCTGTGAATTCAAGGCAGACTTTCAACATGCTCGGAGCATTAAAAGAAAAATAAATAAATCAAGAGTTGGCAAACGGTTTTGGTTTGTTGCCGTGAGATTCCCAGAATGCAGAAGGAGCCGTCAAGCATGGAATTAGGGGAGAGAGAGTACAGAAATGGGGAAATGGGTGCTTTACAACTGGCTACCCAAAGGGGGCGCCTTGCAAGGCCATTAAGGCCAGGTTCTAAAAATGACCCGGCTGCACCAGTAAGCTTCTCCCAGTAAGCAGTCCCCAGTAGGCTTCCAAGGAGCTCCCCACAGTTGCCCTAGAAAAACGGGAGTTTAAGAACCCCTGGCCTACTAGGACAAAGTGGGCATGGCAGGGTGGGAGGAGTTCCGTGGCAGAGTGCCCGCTCTGCAGGCAGCAGGCAGCTCAGCTTGAAGCTAGGGGGAATGAATCCTGCCCTAGCGCTGGGAGCCTCTGGAGGCAACCTGTGCCCGTTGGGGAGAGAGCAACAGCCAAGCCAGCCCCCACCCCTCAAGCACCCGCCCCTGGGGCAATCCCTAACCCGCGTGACACTTTCCCAGGATGCAAATCCAGGATTGCACCACCAGGAGTCTGGGGCAGCTTGGCATCTCCCAGCGCCAGCCTTGGACGCCTGCCTGGCCCGCCTGACACCGTCTGGGTGCCAGCTACGAGGTGCATTCCCCGACGCCCCACAGAGAGCTGGCAAGGCTTGCTTCTAGCAGCCCCTCTTGCCCCAAGTGCCCAGGCTGGGGGTCCTTCCTTCCTGCCCCCAGCAAGGCAGCTGCGGCAGTGCATCTGAGTGGCCACCACTTGCCCGCCTGGCCGTTCCATTCCCAGCCAGCCAGCAGTGCACCTGATCTGAGAGCTCCCACGGATCCCATTCAAAGGAAAGGCTGATCCTCCATAAACACTTATTCATCACTCAGCCATCCCCAGCCTGACTCTCAAGCTTTTTTCTTTCTTTCTTTTTGCGCTCCGAGGGACTGGCTGAGACTTGCTGTGGGTTTCGGGGAAGCAGCCCCGGGCCAAGATGCACCTCGTAGCCTTTTGTGGTGAGCGAATGTGGCGGGCGGGCGGGGGGGGGGGCGGCAGTGAAAAACCAGCCAAGTCAGCACAGGGCTGGGGGGTGGGCGTGGTGGATGGATGAGGCTTTGCACAGGCCAGGTTGGCGGGGGGGGGGCAGGAATGAGATTCTTTTGAGGTCTACCTGCCTTTTTAGAGGTGCAGCAGTTCGACAGGAAACATGGCCTCTGTAGAGAGCTGCACAGCTGCTTACCGGCCAGAAAGTGGCCAGGATTTCATCCTGCTGGCATGCCTGCAAAGGCAGAGGACTCAGTGTCCGTACAGTCGTACCTCGGAAGTTGAACAGAATCTATTCCGTTCAGAAACCAAGGCGCGGCTTCCGATTGGCTTCAGGAAGCTCCTGCAGCCAATCGGAAGCCGTGGAAGCCGCGTTGTACGTTTGGGTTCCAAAGAATGTCTGCAAACCGGAACACTCACCTCCGGGTTTGCGGCGTTCGGGAGCCAAAACGTTTGACTTGTGTTCGGGATCCAAGGTATGACTATTGCCCTTTTCTGTATAGATATATATTTCTCCTACCAAAGATTATGCACCCTTTATTGGGGTCTCTTCTCCCCACCACTTTCTCCTGCAGAAAGAGTAAGAAGGCAAGGTGGATAGTTATCCTGGAACAAATGCTGGAAATGAACTGTAAACTGTGTGTGTGTGGAGGGGGAGAAAGCTGGCAGGTGGGTCCCTTGCCCTGGAGGTCCTGAGATGAGATTTGCACATGCCCCCAGGACACATTTGGAATACCCTGGACAAAACTGCCCTTTTAAATTAAAAGTAAAAGTATCTAAAGGGCAGACCTTGGTGGTCACTTGTTTTTAAAATATGGCATGCTTTTATTTCTTATCCAAATATAGAGGCGCCATCAGTATATGCAAATGTCTGGCTCATTTAAAACTATCTAGAAGCTGAGGCTCCAATACTTTGGCCACCTCATGAGAAGAGAAGAATCCTTGGAAAAGACCCTGATGTTGGGAAAGATTGAGGGCACTAGGAGAAGGGGACGACAGAGGACAAGATGGTTGGACAGTGTTCTCGAAGCTACAACAACAACAACAAGAACCTTTATTCTCAATAAAACTGATGGAACTCACAAGTGGATAATACTTTTTAACTTTTTTAAAAAAATCTTTATTATTTGTAAAGGGAATCTCGAATCAATACTTTATTATGCCTTTGGGGCTGTGCTGTTTCTTTGTACTGCAACGCTTTATGGGCTAAACCAGGGGTTTTCAGCCCATGTACCCTGGCACCCTGGGCTGCCTTGAATGATGGGGTGCCACGAGCAACGCTGGCCTCTGTCCCTCTGATGCCTCCCAAAGGCTTGCACAGCTGTTTGTTGCAGCAGCCCTGGCTACCACTCCCCAGGCGAATGGCGCCTCTGGCGCTGGTCAGGGGGCGCTTTGCAGGCCCCTATGGGGCAGTGTAAGGAGGCACCTCTCTTTTGGGGGGGTAGCTCAGAGACCGGGGTGGTACCAGCGGCTGCCCAGAAGACTCCCAAGGAGAGAAGAGAGGAGGGTGAGGGAACACTCCACAAGGGAGGATGTTCAAAATGGGGTGAGAAGCTGTCCATAACTGGGCTCCTGAGCCCCACAGGGGTGCTGCAGAAAGAATGTAGTTGGTCAAGGGAGCCGTGTGGACTCAAAAAGGTAGAAAAACTTCTGGGTTAAACTGTTGATTCTTTGTTTTCTTTCCTTTTGTCATGTTTGCATGTGAACAAATCAATAAAATTTTAAAGGGGGGAGGAGCTAAAGGATGGGAGAAAAGTTTTGCCCTTTGCAAATACTGTTAAACGCATGTGTGTGTGTGTGGACAAAAGGCTGCTGTTGATGCACCCATGCGCAGTGCACATATGTCCTCTTTCTTTCCCCACATGCAGATGTCTTCCCCCACATGTGCATAGGTGTTAGTTGCGTGTGTGTGCAGGTTGGGAAGGGCACGGCGCTGTTGCCTCGGCCGGGCTCCGCTCGCCGGCTCAGACGCTTTGCCGAATCTCTGCGCAGAGTTTGGGGTGCTGTCTGGACACGCTCCGGCACCCAGCTCAGCTATGCAAGAGACCCATGGGAAAAGGGAAGGGATCCCTTTGATTTCAGCACCTATTGTTCATGATGTCATGGCTGACCCCGCCCTCCTCTTCTCTGCCCCCCCTCCCCTTGTGCCCCACACCTCCCCTCACGAGCCTGGACATGTTGCTGAGGCGGGGAAGCGGCAGAAAGGGCGAGAGCATCTGGTTCAGGAGTTCCTGGCCCTTGCCATTCCTCTTTTCCTCTTGTGAGGCGTCTTTGGGGCGTTGCCTCTCCCTCTGGCGAAGGCCCTCTGACACCCTGCAGCCGAAAATAGGGACATACTTGCAATGTTTTCAATTTAAGAGAAAAGGCGAGGAGGAGGCGACACGGTGGAAGTGTAGGAAATTACACGTGGAGTGGAGAAAGAGGTGTTTTCCCTCCCCCTTTCAGCAGAAAACTGCTTCAAATCCCCACTCAGCCATGAAGCTCACTGGGTGTGATCTTGGCTCAGCTGCTGCCTCTCAGCCTATCCCACCTCATAGGGTTGTTGTGTGGATTAAAGGATAAGGGGGAGAGCCATGTATATCACCTTGAGGTCCTTGGAGAAGAATGGTGTATAGAAATGCAATAGATAAATCTGGAGTAGAAAATGTACATACACAGCTCTGAGTACAGAGAGTACGTGGTGTGGTGGTTGGAGTGTTGGACTAGAACTTGGGAGACCAGGGATCAAATCTTCACTTGGCCATGAAGTCCACTGGGTGACCTTGGGCCAGTCGTGGCCTCTCTGCCTAACTTAACCTCACAGGGTTGTTGTGGGGAATAAATGAGGAGGGGGAGAGCCATGTATGCCACCTCGAGCTCCTTAGAGAAAAGGCTGGGATATGAATGCAATGAGTGAGTGAATGAATGAATGAATGAATGAATGTATAGAAATTGAGGACATCCTATGAATGGTTCAGGACAGATCACAGAAAGTCCTTCACGCAATGCCTAGTTAAACCACGGAACTGGCTCCCGCAGGAGACAGTAATGGCCCACCAACTTGGATGGATTGAAAGAAGTTTGGACAAATTGGATGGATTGAAAGAAGTTTGGACAAATTGGATGGATTGAAAGAAGTTTGGACAAGTTCATGGAACAGGCTAGCGATGGCTCCTAGCCACAGCGGCTCGGCTCGGCCTCCACAGTCAGAGAGGCAGCAATGCTTCTGAATACTGGCTGCTAGATAACACAGGACCAGGTCATCTGTCATCAAACGATGCAGCAAGTATGTGTGTGAAACTGCCCATTTGGGAGGTGATGAATAGGCACCTCTCTGTGACTTAGCAGGTGCTGCCTGCACATCTTGAGCAGTTGAGTTCAAGGCACTGGCGAAACTCTAGGTTAGGTGTCAAAAGAAGACCCAGCAAGAATCTGGGTCCACAGAGATACAGATGTTTTCCTCTACCCCTTCCTGACTTGGTCTCTCCTCTCTCTGCCCAGGCTCAACAACCCCCTCCCCAGCGGAGTGAAAATCAAGGGGGACACCCTGCTCTTCCAGAGACCCCTTAGCACTGAAGATGGAGGCGTCTATGTTTGCCAAGTGGCCAATGGCTTTGCAACCAAGGAGGCTGAGACGACCATCAGCATAAAAGGTACCATTCTGGGACAGCTCAGAAATGAGCGGCAGAGCTGATTTGGCTTGTCTATCTTATACAACAACCCAGGCAACATTCACACCATAGCTTTCAAGTGCTAGGGCACTGATTTAAACCATGGCTTCTTCCCCCAACGAGTTTTGGGAGCTCTAGTTCATGAAGGGTACTGAGAGTAATTAGGAGGCCTCTATTCCCCTAACAAAACTTACAGTTCCCAGAATTCCCTGAGAGGAGGGATTGACTGTTAAACCACTCTGGGAGTCATACCTTTGTAAACACTCGGTTCAGTTTTTTCTTTTAAAAGTAAATTTTTTTAAAAAAAACTTAAAAGAAACCCACTCCTGTTTGGTTGGTGACGTGCCCATTTCTAGCCAATCAGTGTTGTGCCCACCACTAGCTGAACACATAGATTTTTTGTTTCCTCAGAATTTGATATAGGAGAGAAAATAGGAGACTAGATCCTCCCCACAATGGGTGGGTGGGGGGAATAAAAGGGCTTGCCTTCCCTCCTCTCTCACCTGGCAGCCATAGGAGAATTTTGCCTCTCCTTGTAAGGAAGCCACTCCTTCTGTAATAATAATAATTATAATAATAATTTATTATTTATATCCCGCCCATCTGGCCAGGTTCCCCCAGCCACTCTGGGTGGCTTCCAACAAAATATTAAAATACAGAAATTCATCAAACATTGAAAGCTTCCCTAAACAGGGCTGCCTTGAGATGCCTTCTAAAGGTCTGGTAATTGTTGTTCTCTTTGACCTCTGGTGGGAGGGCATTCCACAGGGCGGGTGCCACTACCGAGAAGGCCCTCTGCCTGGTTCCCTGTAACTTGGCTTCTCACAACGAGGGAACCGCCAGAAGGCCCTCGGCGCTGGAACTCAGTGTCCAGGCAGAACGGTGGGGGTGGAGACGCTCCTTCAGGTATACTGGACCGAGGCCGTTTAGGGCTTTAAAGGTCAACACCAACACTTTGAATTGTGCTCGGAAACGTACTGGGAGCCAATGCAGGTCTTTCAGGATCGGTGTTATGTGGTCTCAGCGGCCGCTCCCACTCACCAGTCTAGCTGCCACATTCTGGATTAGTTGTAATTTCCGGGTCACCTTCAAAGGTAGCCCCACATAGAGCGCATTGCAGTAGTCCAAGCGAGAGATAACTAGAGCATGCACCACTCTGGTGAGACAGTCCGTGGGCAGGTAGGGACTCAGCCTGCGTACCAGATGGAGCTGATAAACAGCTGCCCTGGACACAGAATTGACCTGTGCCTCCATGGACAGCTGTGAGTCCAAAATGACTCCCAGGCTGCGCCCCTAGTCCTTCAGGGGCACAGTTACCCCATTCAGGACCAGGGAGTCCTCCACACCTGCCCACCTCCTGTCCCCCACAAACAGTACTTCTGTCTTGTCAGGATTCAATCTCAATCTGTTAGCCGCCATCCATCCTCCAACCGCCTCCAGACACTCACACAGGACCTTCACCGCCTTCACTGGTTCTGATTTAAAAGAGAGGTAGAGCTGGGTATCATCCACATACTGATGAACACCCAGCCCAAACCCCCTGATGAATCCTTCATAGCGGCTGCATATAGATGTTTAAAAGCATGGGGGAGAGGACAGAACCCTGAGGCACCCCACAAGTGAGATCCCAGGGGTCTGAACACTCATCCCCCACCACCACATTCTGAACACGGCCCAGGAGGAAGGAGCGGAACCACTGTATGACAGTGCCCCCAGCTCCCAAGCCCTCTAGACGGTCCAGAAGGATGTTATGGTCGATGGTGTCAAAAGCCGCTGAGAGATCCAGCAGAACTAGGAAACAGCTCTCACCTTTGTCCCTAGCCTGCCGGAGATCATCAACCAGTGTGACCAAGGCAGTTTCAGTCCCATGATGAGGCCTGAATCCCGACCGGAAGGGATCCAAATGGTCCGCTTCCTCCAGGTGTGCCTGGAGTTGTTCAGCAACCACTCTGTAACTCTCTAAAGATTTGTCCTTCAGGGTAACTGGTGCTGTAGGACTTTGGGCAAGGGGGTGATTTGTGAGTTTCTTCCAGTCCCATGCAGAGAAGCTCAAAGTGGAAGGGGACACCTGCCTAGCCAGCCAGATCAGCCGAATCAACCCTGGTGATCCATGGGGTAACAGATGTCGCAGCCATATCACCCTCACATCCGAACATCCAGCCATAAAAAAATAATGGGAGAGGATTTTCCCCAGCAAAGTATTTGTCAAAATTACAAATACATAAATACAGACGGGCATTTACCCTTGTTAGATTTAATGTACTGCCATCTGCTTTACCGCAGGGAAGATTCGCAGGTAAACCATATGTGGAATAAGTCTGCCCCTGCGGTATGTCGGAGGTAGAAACTGCCTCCCACGTTTTATTACGCTGCCGTTTCTACAGTGACATACGCCGAGTTTTCATTTCTCCTGTTATGCAAAATTTCTCAAATGAATCCGAATCCCAATGCCTAAAATTCCTTGTAGAAAATAAGGACCCTGAAATTACGATAAAAATAGCCAAATTTTGTGCGACTGCCATAAGCGGAACAAGCGGTGTCACCACAATGATCAAGGCCCCCAACAGCAATTTTAGGCTATATTTTAGCAACCCAGTTTTAATTTACATATTCTAAATGCTGTAATATACACACGTGTACCGTCCCTGCTGTGTAAATTTTAATGCTTACACCATTGAGTTTTATAATTTTTGATTCTGTATGTGACCTGGTCTGTGACCGTAAATAAAACTGAACTGAATTGAAAAGCTCAAAGTGGCCTTCATGCATCACTGCCATGGCCTACTTACTCCCCTCTCTTTTCTTATCTCTCCCAACAGGCAACAGGGCCAAGCAGGTGGACGTGGTCTCCATCTCCATGATTGGGGCAGGACTCATCTCTGTAGTGCTGCTTGGCTTGCTGGTCCTGGTGGTTGTTCTCATGACTTGCTACCACAAGAGGAAGACCAAACGCATCACTGAGAAATAGTAAGCAAATGGGAATAGAACCATAGAATTGGAAGAGACCCAAAGTGTCATCTAGTCCAACCCCAAAGCACTTCACATGACATCTTTTTGGTGTTATTAGCCCTCTTCTCTGATGCCAACCGCAATCACCTTGCGCAATCGCCCCCTGGTTACGTTTTGAGCTGGAGTAAGGAGCTGGATTTGGCTAGTGCAGGGGTCCCCAAACTACGGCCCCCGGGCCAGATGCGGCCCAATTGGCCTCCCAATCCGGCCCGCGACGACCCCCGCCACCCGCTGCCGCCGCCCGCTCTTACGGCGCGCGGCGCGGCGACGAGCTTAAAAATCCGCAAAAAATCGCCGAAAATCCTTTGTGCGCATGCGTATGGGCCTCTCCCGACCCAGAAGAGGTCATTTCCGATGCACTTCCGGGTCGGGGGAGGCCCATACGCATGCACACAAGCGATTTTCGGCATTTTTTCCCCGACCGTGTGCGTGTGCGCATGCGCACGGGCGCGCACTCCCCCGCCCTTCGGCCCGCTGCGCGCGCACTCCCCTGCCCTCCGGCCCGCCGCGCGGTAAGTCTGGGGACCCCTGGGCTAGTGGGCTGGATCCTTACCTCTCCCCCCCCACTGTACACCCACCTGCCAATCACTTGGCATCACGATGACGATGATGCTTGTATGGACAATCAGCTGATGGTTGGGGCTTGCAAAGCACCTCGTACAGAGGCGTGCAAGCCCTGGCAATCATTTGATCATCGGGGCTTGTCAGTGCCCTTTGGTCTAACCACATGCTTGCCTGCCCCACCCCTGATGTCACAAAACCTATGCAGGGGTTACGTTCTGGGAATCACACCTTGCTGAATCTCTAGTGGCAGAGCGTGCCATAGGACCAGGCCAATTACACCAAAGGCTTGGTTTCTCGTCATTGTCAAATGAGCCCCGCCAACTCAGGGAATGACCAACAGAACTTCTGTAGATAATCTCAGGGGCTGAGCTGGGCTCTCTGGGGCACCCTGGAGCTAAGTTGTTATGGCCTTCGTTAAATTAATTTGAACGGTGAACCTTCCGGCCAAACTAAGAGACCTGGCAACCATGCCCCCGGTGCCACATCTGGCGCCTTGGTGCACAGTGAGACATTCCTGTTAGGCAGAGGGCAAGGAGGGAAACAGCTGTCTCACCTGGTTTCTCCCCCTCCTTGTGTCTGGCAGCGAAGAAGAACTGACCCTGACCCGGGAGAACTCCATCCGGCGCCTCCACTCCAGCCACAGCACTGACACCCGGAATCAGGTGAGGGGAAAGAGAGTATGGGGGTCCCTGTGGATTGGCTGGGAAGGGATAAGGCAAAGACGGGGCTTTTTTCCAGGGAGAGGAAGTGGGTGGGGATAGAGAGCCCCCTCTCCTTTCATAGAACTGTAGGGTTGTTGGAAGGGAACATAAGGGTCAACTAGTCCAACCCCTTGCAATGAATGCAGGAATGCCAGCTAAAGAATTCCTGGCAAGCTATCCAACCTTTGTTTAAAAACCTCCACCGCTGAAGGAAATAAGCAGTGCTTTGCTTGATCTGGGCATCTCAAGTCTCATACAGTTGGCCAGGTGGCTCCGGGAGGCTCAGACACCATCCTGGTCTGCACAGATAGACTGCCTGCGAACTTGGAGTTGCCCATTTATCCATGGCTCGTGGCAGGGCTTCCCCACTCAGCTCTGAGCTTTAGAGCTCCATGTCTGAGTTGTATAGTCGTTTAGTCGTGTCCGACTCTTCGTGACCCCATGGACCATAGCACGCCAGGCACTCCTGTCTTGCACTGCCTCCCGCAGTTTGGTCAAACTCATGTTCGTAGCTTTGAGAACACTGTCCAACCATCTCGTCCTCTGTCGTCCCCTTCTCCTAGTGCCCTCCATCTTTCCCAACATCAGGGTCTTTTCCAGGGAGTCTTCTCTTCTCATGAGGTGGCCAAAGTATTGGAGCCTCAGCTTCACGATCTGTCCTTCCAGGGAGCACTCAGGGCTGATTTCCTTAAGAATGGATAGGTTTGATCTTCTAGCAGTCCATGGGACTCTCAAGAGTCTCCTCCAGCACCATAATTCAAAAGCATCAATAATTCAAAAGCATTTTGACTAAACGTGATCCAGGTGGATCACGTTTAGTCAAAACTCTCCACTATGACCTGTCCATCTTGGGTAGCCCTGCATGGCATAGCTCATAGCTTCTCTGAGTTATTCAAGCCCCTTCGCCACGACAAGGCATTGATCCATGGAGGGGCCATGTCTGAGTGTTTTGCTCAATTGGGGAAAACATCAATCTGGGTTTTCCGTTTGCTCCAATTCAGCTTTAAAGAGAGGGTTTTTGCTCCAGTGCAAAAAAAAAAAAAAAAGGTGCTCAGACACAGAGCTTTAAAGCACAGACGGTGCCTGGAAAGAACAGAGGAAAAGTAAGTGATGAAAAGTGTGCCGTTGATAGAACTTCGAAGCCTCTTTTTCTCCTCTTCCTTTGCTGCAGAGCTGAGCCTATGGAAGTCCTTCGGCACCCTCTAGAGGGAGCAAGTGGAATAATGTAAACACGCACACAAGCCACCTTTCTAAAAAAAAACGAGAAGGGCTGAGCTCAGATCTTACTACAAGCCACCTTCTCTGACCTGGGAAATGCTTGTGGTTGCCTCACCTCAAAAATGACATTGCAGAGTTGCAAGAAATGTTCAGAAAAAGGGCAACAAAAATGATCCTACAAAGAAAGCTTCCAGCATTTGGGGCTTGCAGGTGGGGCGGGGGGGAAGAGGCGACACTATAAAAGTTTATGAAATCATGCGCGGCATGGAGGAAGTGGAGAGAGAAAAGGTTTTCTCCCTCTGTCATCATAACGCTCGAACTCGTGGGCATCCAGTGAAGCTGAAGATTCAGGACACTTTTTTTTTTAATGACCTTCACGCAACGCTTAGTTAAACTATGGAACTTGCTTCCATAGGAGGCAGGGATGGCCACCTAGAGAAGGGACCCCAAGGGCCATCTAGTCCAACTCCCTGCAATGCAGGAATCGCAGCTAAAGAATCCCTTTGGATGGCTGTAAGGGAGGCAGATTCATAGAGGAGAAGCCTATCAATGGCTACAGGCCATGGTGGCTATGCAGTGTCTCTAGAGACAGTAGTGCTTCTGAATATCAGTTGCTGGAAACCACAGGAGGGGAGAGTGCTGCTCTTGGGCTCGGATCCTGCTTGCGCGTTTCCCTTGGTACAATCTGCTTGACCACTGCAAGTGCAGGATATTGAACTGGATGGACCATTGGCTTCCTCCAGCAGGCTTCACACATAGACAGTCCCCAGGTTCTCCAGAGCTCAGGTGGCATGATTTGAGAACCAAATCGGAGCTCAGTAATATTTATATAGGATTCTTACACCCTGCCTTATATGCCTGCAAGGGGCTCAAGGAGGCAGGCGTAGCTTCATCCCCACCCCCCTCATTTCCACCTCGCAACAACCCTGCGTGGTAGATTAGGGAGAGGGAGAGAAAGACTTAATTGTGGAGTGGGCAACTTTAACAAGCGCTGCAAGTTTCACTTCCATGTCACCATCTCTTTTCCATCCCTTCCCTTCCCCATGCCATTGTTTGTTTTCAGATGGAAGAAAACCTTCCCTTGAGGTCAGAGAGCCGGCAGGGCAGCTTCCGTGGGGACAGCCTCTGCCGGGAGAGCCTGCGAGCTGACAGCCTCTGCCGGGATAGCAGGCAGGGCAGCTTCCGGGCAGACAGCCTGCGTGAAACCAGCCTCTGCTCTGTCATGGTGAGCACCAAACCCTGTTGTCCTTTCAGTATCCAGCATCTCCTCCCAGTCTTCCCCCTTTGACCTATTCTCCGTGTCCCACCACCAATCCCCGGGCTCTTGAGCCTTCCTCCTCTGGGACTTCTCTAGCTGGTGCCTCCTCCCACCACTCCTCTCTGCCCAGCCAGTCCCTGGCAATCTGGAGCATGACACGCCTGCTGGAAAAAATTCTATTCTGCCAGGCCTATGCAGGCAGCTAAGAGCACATCTTGCCACAACGGTCGATCTATATATTATTTATTGCAAACAATCTATCCACCACTTGGCTGCAAAAATCCTCAAAGCGGTTTGCAAAAAAATGATCAAAACAAGAAAGTTATCTCTAAGGAAAATCAACAGCGACAATAAAAGAGTTTGTTATTCTGACTGGAGAGTAATGGAAATTTGTAAGATTTTGGGACGCAGAAGTATAGTAAATCATCATACCATCAATTGTAGCACGCAGGGGGCACCTATATTGTATAACTTCTCTTTTTGAATGATTGGCATTTTTAATGGCATTATAATTTGGTATTGTTATAATGAGGCTTTTATTGGATTGAAAACAAATAGAAATGAATTTAAAAATTATTACCAAGAGAAATAGCCAACAACAATTTAAGACTTCTGAAAAGTTAAAACAGCAATAGACTTAAAGCGGATTAAAAGATAAAAATCTTAACTTTTAAAATATGGTTTTCATTGTCTGGTGTCATGTATTTTTGTTGTAAACCACTTTGTTGTGATAGAGAGATAGAGAGATAGAGAGATAGAGAGATAGATAGATAGATAGATAGATAGATAGATAGATAGATAGATAGATAGTGCTTTTTTCTTTAAAAAAATATGTTTAGGAGTACTCTCATCTTGACTCAAGAAAATCACCATTTTATAGGGAAAATAAATACAATAAATGGACAAAAGTAAAAAGATTCACAAAATGTTTAGGGGTATGCATACCCCTATGTCCCCCCAGAAAAAAAGCAGTGTGTGTGTGTGTATGGGAGAAATATCTGACACCCTGCTTCTCTCTCCTGCTCAGAGCGAGGAGGCCGAGGGACGTAGCTACTCCACCTTGTCGACAGTGCGGGAGATCGAGACGCAGACAGAGCTCCCCCCGCCACCCCCCACCCCTGTCCAGGACCAGATGGAGAAGGAGAAAGAGGAGAAGGCGCAGGAGGAAGAGGAGCAGCGGGACAGCGAGAAAAACATCAAGCAAGCCATGACCCACTTTGTCCAAGAGAACGGCACCCTCCGGGCAAAGCCCACCTCCAACGGCATCTACATCAATGGCCGGGGACACCTGGTGTGACCTTTGCCCTCTGCCACGGAGCCCCAGGACCCGACAGAGCACTGAACCCACTTCCCAATGGCCTGCCAGAGCCTCCCTTGGGCGAGGGAGCCAAGGCTGTCACCTCCTTCTGAGCCACCCGGCCGTCATGCAACTGCCCTTGGAGAACTCCACAGGCCTCACCACCCCGTTCTTCTTCCCTGGGAATCCTGGCCATGGTCTTCTCTTGCTCCGTCCACTCGAGGAGGGAACCAATTCATTCCCAGTGGGGTGGATCAACAGCCAGTTCGGAAATTGGGAAAGCTTCCCCCCTTTTCTTTTCTGACTTCGGCAGGACGGTGACATTGCCTGGCCTGTGTTTTTGCATCTTGTTTTGTTTTTTGTTTTTAAATGTTTTGAGGCCACACTTACAGGGCGATTCTGAGGATGCCACCCGGCAGCAGCGCATTTATCTTGGCTCAGGGACAGAACCGTGAAACTTTTGTGCCCCCCCGTCTAATTATTGTTGTTAATATTATTATTATTATTATTAGTTGAACGTTTGTGGCCCCCTGCGGTTACGGACAGAAGCTACCCAAAGCCTTGCAGAGGCAAGCAATAAAATAGTTGTTTTTATTTTATATAATTATTATTACCTTGAAAGGGAAAGGCTAGCTTCCCAAAGACTGAATGTAGGCACAGAGACAAGGAATCTCGACGGGCCTCAGGGGAGCCCTGCGAAGGAGATTCCCTGCTTGGGAGATGCCTGTGGGCAGGATTCCACCCTCCCCAGTCCTTGATACGATTCCTGCGGGGAGGGCACTGAGACACGCTTTTTCACCCAGCCCCATCCAAACTTGTGCATGAATGCAAAGGATTCTGGCAGCTACCACTCTGGTTTGGCAGATGAAACGCCCAGCCAGCCCAATACCGCTGAAATTGTGTTGTCAGGAGGACTGAAGAGGGGTGGGTTGTGCCACCACTTCCAGTGGGACCACCCGGAGATCAGTTTTCACTCGGGGAAGCCCTCTGCCACTCGTGCAAGCTACGCAGACCAAAACTGGCTGTTTTTGAAGCAGGGAGACAGCAGGACTTGCCAGCACCGTGGAACGGGGAACAGTGAAATGCCAGGACATATTTTGGGATTTATTCTCGCTTCCTGGGTGGTGAAGGGGGAAAGGGGGATTGTGGGTCTCGTTACCCTTTGCATATCCGCAGTCATAGAAGGTTGGAAGTTTTGTGCAATGTATCATATTCTCTCTCTCATCCCCTCTCTTAAGTCCGTTTCACATGTGCATATAACCCCTTGGCTATTCATCTCTCAAGGGGTCACAGCTGAACAAGTCACAGCTGAAAACCTTTTTTACATTGGAGCTATTGTGTGTTTGTTTGGGGCAGGGGGAGCGAGGGGTGTCACAAAATTTCCGTGGTGGAGATTTATGGCTGGGTCACACACACACACACCCAAATCACCCGCTGCTGAAGCCATCAAACAAGGTGTCACAGATGGCTGAGCTGGCCCCAAGGGGTGCATGTCTGCACACGCATGAAAGCACACGTGCTTCTCCGTGTTCCCCCACTGGGCATCTGATTATCTCACAAGGACTCAAGCCAAATGTTTTGAAGTGTCTCCTCAGGAAGAGGGTTGTGCTTGCTAGGACATGAAGTTAGATCTAGATCTGAGATGGCCCCGTTCGCACATGCAAATTGTCAGTGCCGCCACCAGAGCATGGGGATAATAATACTGTTCTGCCTTACCGGATTGGTGTGATACGAAATGATGTATGTGAGGTTTTTTCTGAGCGCTCAAATGGTATCATACACGTGCTAAGTTTAATTAGGCGGTGAGGCTGTAGGAACCAACCCTTGGCCTTTCTGGCTCTAGCAGTTCCAACATGTAGAACTGAAGAGTTGGAAGAGGTCCCAAGGGTCATCTAGTCCAACCCCCTGCAATGCAACAGTCGCAGCTCTGCCATTTCCCAGTCTGTGCAAAAACGTACCAGGTCCTTGTTTGTGGTTTTTGTTTTTGCCCACGGGGACAGCCTCAAATCCCTCAGACTGTGTAGTCACTAGTAAATGGGGAGATATGTCGCTGGTGGTTTTGAACAACATCCATGCACTGCAGACTGCAAGGAGGTCATACTGGGTCAGAATCTGGCCGCTTTATGCTAGCAAACACCATTTCAAGGTACTTTGGGTTAGGGGCGTAGCCAGGATTTTTGTTGGGGCGGGCAGGCTTTTTGTTTGGGGGGGGGGGGAGAACCTCAGTTTGGTATGTATTTTTATTGATTTTTATTGATTTAGGCAGCTTCCACTCCCTACCCCCATTTGGCTATGCCCATGCTTTGGGTGACGCCTCTGTGAAAAGTTCTGCAGAAGCAGATGGCAGCTAAGGGTAGCATTCCATGAAGGCGCCCCGTATCCCGTGGCAGGAGTAAACGTACATTAAGAAAAATAGTTACAGGTAGGTAGCCGTGTTGGTCTGACGCAGTCAAAATAAAAATAAAAGATCCTTCCAGTAGCACCTTAGAGACCAACCAAGTTTGTCATAGGTATGAGCTTTCGTGTGCATGCACACTTCTTCTTCTCTAAGGTGCTACTGGAAGGATTTTTATTTTTATTAAGAAAAATGATCACATAAAATATAGTCTTAGCATAGGAGTTTCTGGCTTATCCTGGGTGAGATGAAATGTTGCTTTTTTGCAATTAGTGGGAAGTCAAAACTAAAATGAAGCTTCCAACACAACACCTAGGCCACATTCACACCATACATTTAAAGCTCTACGATACCACTTCAAATGCTCATGGCTTCCCCAAAGAATTCTGGGAGCTGTAGTTCATTAAAAGTGCTGAGAGTTGTCAGGAGACCCCTATTCCTCCCCCAAAGCCACGATTTCCAGAATGTTTTAACCAGAACTATTTTTCTAGGAAAAGAGGTGCCGGAACTCACCTTGTTCTCTTGTATGGCACCCACCTTAGAGGTGCCGGAACTGGGTTCCAGTAAGTTCCAGCTGAAAAAAAGCCCTGGTTTGAACAACCAATCCCTCCTCACAGGGAACTTTGGGAATTGTAGTCCTGTGAGGGCAATAGTGGCATCCTAACAATTCTCAGCGACCTTCACAAACTACAGTTCCCAGAATTCCTTTTTTTTGGGGGGGGAGGGAATCCAGGAGTGTTTAAAGTGGTATCATAGCACTAAATGTTGGGAATGTGCCCCTGATGCAGTACACTGAGATCCTTCTGGGATGGCAAGGAGCCCCTACAGCATTAATTAAAAGCTTCCTCTTTGTTATTTTATTGCTTCCTGTTCTGCATGTCTTGGGGATTATTTCACTACAAAAGAAAGAAAGAAAGGAGTGTTGGACTAGGACCAGGGAGATCCAAGTTCAGAGCATTCAGCTGTGAAGCTCAAAAGATGACCTTGGGCCAGTCACCCTTAGCCTAACCTACATTACAAGTTTGCTGGAAGGATAAAATGGATATATGAATGAAATGAGGTGTTAGCTGCCCTGAACAAGAAGCAATAAAGTGGGCCAAATCTGCTAAGAGCACACTTTTGATGACAAGCACGGTTGCCCTCAAAAGCCTCCATAGTGCCTAGCTTCAGCTGCATTTTATAGCAATAATGGTAGTTACGTTTGCCATAAAATGCAGTTTAAGGGGTCTGGTGTTAGTGTAATATTTTGTCAGTATGGTGTTGTAATGTCTTATTGCAGCTATTCTCGATATCTGGAAAGGCAGCTCTTCACTTGGAAGGAGAAAGCAAGCCAGGATGGTTGCCACCGCTCTCCTGAGGCTCAGACCCCAAGACGCAGAGGAAGGGGTTTAGAAGCTCAAGGCTCAAGGGGTGGAGTCTGGTTTTTGAGAGAATGGAGTCTAACGGAGCACCTGTAGGTTCTGGGGAAGAGACTACCTGGGCGTGATGAGTCAGTGGAGCCTCGTGGACATGAGAGTGCAGCTAAAGGCAAACGTTTTGTACCCAAGCCATAAATTGCCTTTCCACGTGATTCAGTCCCTTCTGATAGTCTACTCCATCTCCTGGAGGCTCTTAAGGCGAGAACCCTGCAGTTTCAGAAACGTCAAACTCTGAGACACTGCAGCTGTACAAACTGAGAAGAGTGGTGGTGGTTTTTTCCCCCATGAGGCCACAAATCTACCCTAAAAGATCCAGTTACAAACTAACATCAGAGTTACCAAGTCAGAGAATTTCGTAACGCAGAGCAATATCACCACAATCAAGACATGCCTAAAAATCTGCCAGGCTACGTAACTCTAATCTAGTGGTCAAAGAGACATCTTCTGTAATTGCAGCCGTTCCTTTACAAAATGGTGAACAGAGCACTTGTTTGCAAGAGATTTATGTTGGTTCTCCAAGGTTTGTCACCCATCTGGTCCTGAAGTCTCTGGACACAAGTCTTTATTATGCTTTGGTTTATCCAACATCCTTTTTGACAGGAAGGTCTTAAACCCAAGCCAGGAAAGGGGGCAGAAAAACTAATTTTGGTATGGAATTCCTCGCACACTCCAAAATGGAGCATTTCTTGCACAAATAGCTATAAATACACTTTACCAAAAGTTTAAGAACAAAGAAAGAATAGGGATCTCTTGATATATATAGATCTAGATCCCTTATACAGTATGTGCATCTCTCATGTATGTATATATCCATATGTCTGTTTGATTTATCTATTCCCTTTCTTATCTATCCATCCGTCCAGTTTTTCTCTAAAAGCTTGTTGTGGTCTGGTCTGGGCCACTTAAAATAGCAACCAAGTCTGCACCACAAACTTAGGTTTAATACCACTTTAGCCATCATGCCTTCCTGCAGAGAACCCAAGGAATTGTGGGTTGATGTGGGCCTTCAGAATTTCCTGTTTAAGAAGATCTACAAGTGAGACTGGGAATAAAGGGTTCTATTCAGCTAAGTTCTACTCAGAGTAGGTCCATTTAAATTAATGGATCCATGTTAGTCATGTCCATTAATTTCAGTGGGTATACTCTTAGCGTGACTTGCGTGGATTCAACCCATAATGTTGCTGTGTGAGCGCTCCTGTTCACTATGCCAGCCAGCCAAGCTATACCTTCCTCCATTCCATTCCCCGTCCATGTTTTCTGCACGCCCTCTCAAAAGAAAAAACAACTCTCCATGGTCACACTCAGTCCTTACTGGACTGTTTTTGGGATCCCAGTCCTTTAGGGTACATAAGCAATAGCACTCGTGTCATGACTGAACGCTGGGAATATTAGAATTGTGTGTCTGCACCACCATAGAATTATAGCTTCCTGGGAAGAAATTGACTATTAAGGCAGTTTAAGTCTATAGTTCAGCCTTCCCCACCACCTGATAACTTCCAGATCTTTTCGACTCCAGCTCCCACCAGCCCCAACCAACACAGCATTTTGTTTTAACTGTGCTTACTCCTTTGTAATGTGCATTTAGGACTGCGGTCCAAATGAACTACCATTTCTTTAACCAGCTGACAAACTGCAACAGCACCCCAGCAAGGTAGTCGAAAACTGATAAACTGCAATATGTCCAGGGACCCCAAGCTCAGTGAGCTTTGAAGTTGAATAGGGTTTTGAGTGAACCATGGGTGGTCAAACTCCAAACAGTCAAGTTGCTAGACATCTTGATCTACCTCAGAGCAATACAGGGAATTCAGGTGGCCCAACCCCTCTTTTGTTTTAATTGTTCTCCACCAGCAGAGGCTGTGCCCAAATTTCGTGCCCACTGCCTCAATCCCGAAGAGGATGCATTTATTCTGCACCCATAAGGATAAGGCACTTCCGAAGTGAATTTATATGACTCTCTTTTACGTCCTTTTACATGTATTATTATGATTTCTTGATTGTCTTTTTTTAAAATAAAAGAAAAAGAAAGAATTTTAGGAAAAGGCTATGTCACCTGCTTCTAGGACCCTTGAGGTCCTTGTATAATCTGTAAATGTGTATATAAAATCCCTAGCAATGGATGCCTGTGAATGTGTGTTTGTGTGTGTGTATAGATATATAGAGAGAAATATTATGCAAGTGTCTTTCTGTGTATAGGAAGGGACTTTGGGGCGCTCTTACATGCACTTCTGCTGTTGTAAATAAATTGCACCTTTGGCACCCCAGGACTTGTGTGTTGTTGGATGGATTTGTAAATCTTTACAGTTTGGCAAAAGTGGTCAGGGAGGATTTTTTTATTCCTCTCTCATAATCCAATCCTAGAAAGTTAGTAAACCACCCAAGGAAATGGATCAGAAGTACAATTTCAGGCCATCAACTCATAATTATGGGATTCACCACCGCAAGATGTAATGATGTACACTAGCATAAACTGCATTAAAAGATGAGTGGCCAAATTTACAGGCAAGCTTTGCCAGTGTGTAGGGCAGGCACCCCGAAACTGCGGCCCTCCAGATGTTTTGGCCTACAACTCCCATGATCCCTAGCTAACAGGACCAGTGGTCATGGAAGATGGGAATTGTAGTCCAAAACATCTGGAGGGCCAAAGTTTGGGGGTGCCTGGTGTAGGGTTACCAGGTCAGGAACATCCCAGACCCTCAGATTTCAGTGCCCATAACAGAAATGTCACAGGCTGGGCCCTGAAGATAGAGGTTAATTGGGAGAGTGGCGCGGATGAGGGCAGCCCCCCCCCAAATAAAAAAAACCCCAAACCTGGAAATTTCAGGTCAGGCCTTGAGGCTTTGTCTCTGACGGCTGAATGCATGGGCATAGCCAAGGTTTTTGTTGGGGGAGGGAACAAGACGTGGTTGGGGGAGCAAGACTTTTGTTAGGTCAGTTAATTAAGTATTCCTATTGTTTTACTTGATCAAGGGCCCGGCTACGCCCATGGCTGAATGGATCCCCTGTGCTAAACGTAAATACCACTATCGGTTCCTTATCAAAAGAAGCGGCTATTCTTATGGAAACCTTAAGTATCCATAAGGGTGTAAGGAAAGCCTGGCTGCTGGATCAGGCCAAATGTGTGAAATAACAATACAGCAGAACGAAGGCAGTTCCTGAAATGCGCCCTCTCCCACATGCTAAGCTGTTTTCCATGCACTCTACTCCCTGTAGGAGATGCAGGCTGCAATTGTATCAACCCCAGTGAAGCATAACTGAACTTTAAGGTCCCATTGAAGATAGGTTGTTGGGCAAGGCTGACCCAAGACATTTCGGCACCTGAGGCAAACCACAAAATGGCACCCTCCCAACCTGCCAGGGGAGAAGGAGTGAGTGAAGACCCACATCAGGAATGAAGAAAATAAAGATCTGCATTGGGAACAAGCGGGGAGAGTAGCAGCAGCAACAACAACAGTGGGTGACGCATTCCTTGGAGACCGGATCTGCTGCCTCAGGCAGACAGCTCACCTTGCCTCACAGGTGGGTCAGCCCTGACTTTAGTGCCATGGAGCAGGTTAAGAAAGTCATTGCTGCTGGTTTGGCGTTATAGCCTCTGGATTTTATTTATTTTAAATTACATTATATTGTAAGCCTTTTTATCCCATCCAAACGAGGCCCTCAGAGTGCCTTGCGGGTCACTGCAAACAAGACACAAAAGGGAAAAATGACTGGTAGGGAGGGAAAATAGGCAAACTCAAGTACGAGTTCTTCGTTACAAGTAGTTCGTCTGAAGAGCAGTTCTTTTAATTACCAACTTTCTGGCAGGGGGGGAAAGATCGAGAATAGACGTGAAAAGCTGCTAGCCCAGGGGTCAGCAAACTTTTTCAGCAGGGGGCCGGTCCACTGTCCCTCAGACCTTGTGGGGGGCCAGACTATATTTTGGAAAAAAAATGAACGAATTCCTATGCCCCACAAATAACCCAGAGATACATTTTAAATAAAAGGACACATTATACTCATGTAAAAACACCAGGCAGGCCCCACAAATAACCCAGAGATGCATTTTAAATAAAAGGACACATTCTACTCATGTAAAAACATGCTGATTCCCGGACCGTCCGAGGGCCGGATTTAGGAGTTGATTGGGCTGCATCCAGCCCCTGGGCCTTAGTTTGGGGACCCCTGTGCTAGCCCCTCATCTATTAAAGTCTGATGCAGTTCTTGACTATTCTTCAAGTAACTTCTTTCTCTCTCTCTCTCTCTCTCTCCCACACACACACACACCCCTGCTTAGGACCCTCACAACATTTCTGGCCGTGGGCCAAATATCTGGATTCGTCCTTTTTAGAGGCTTCGACAAAATTCGTGATGGGTCTGGTTTAGAAAGTCAAAAGGATGAGTAATCAGGGTGGACCGATAAAGGAGACATGTGGCCATGTGGCCTAGTCCTCCAACCCTACCTCCATGGGTCTATCGGCAAGTGTGTGTGTGTGTGTGGTCGAGATTGAACGAGTTTTATGCGCAAGAGTTAGCTCGCTCTTTGTGGTTTCAAAGATGTTCTGAACGGGAAGTCGGGGTTTAGAGGCAAAGCTGAACTCACTTCCTGTTGGGCTCTGGGTGAGAACAGAAGCGTAGCAATTCTCATCCCCACACACTTCACTTCGGGCCCTGGGCCTCAGCAGTCCCGCCCGTGTCCCCCCCGCACCAAGACCACACTTTTCATTGCAGCAACGCTGGCCAAGGAGTACCTCTCCGCGCAGAACCTGGAAAAAATATTGGAGCGCATCAGCCTCCGGATAGCCTAGAGCCATTTCGTCACGGAGAGCTGATGGCCCAGGGAGCAGCCATGGGTTTAAGGAAACAGAAGGTCTCCACGGCATTGGAGGGTTTTTGAACAGCTTCTGCAGAGAGAGGGCTGGGGGCCCAATGAGCCCCCAGTGGCCTTGGGGGCAGAAGGAGACGAGGGCCACTGAAGGCTGAGAGCTCACCCGCCTCGACACACATGTCGCTCGCCATGAAAGCCCGGCAGAAGGTGAAGCGGAAGGGACAGGCCAAGGATCGGGTCTTTGGGTGTGACCTAATAGAGCATCTGCAGTTATCTGGCCGGGATGGTAAGTGATTTGTCTTTTCGGAGGCCGGAAATGTCTTTGCCTGGTAGCCTCCGGCATCCATTGCCCCCAGTAGGAAATGGTTTGAGAAAAGGGGTCCTGCGCCTCAAGGATGGCTCAGAACACCTTATTCGGCTTCAACAATGGGCTTGGGCTGGGCATCTAAAGGGGTCCTGCCATCTCCTTCCTGGCTGGCTCCAAGCACCACAGAGGCATCGAGAACTTTAACAAAGTGCTTTGTAAAAGCTTTTTGGAAGTTATTGAAATTGCAAATGAGTAACATTGACTGTGACATTGACACCTCCAAAACAAAACAAAAACTTGATTGTTTTTATTTATTTGAAACATTTTCAAAACCACCCTTCATCCAATAGATTCCAGGACAATGCATGATGGCATAATATTATAATATATATTGTAAATTTATTTATTTTTCCCCTAAGGAGTCAAAGGTGACAATATTATATTACTGTATATATTATATTATATTATATTATATTATATTATATTATATTATATTATATTATATTATATTATATTATCCATTATGCAAGCACCTGAGAGGCTACAAAACTATTAATAACAGAGGCCATTAAACCTGGGGAAAAGCTTAACCCAGAGATACAGCATCTGCTTTGCACGCAGAAGGACTCTGGTTCAATTCCTGGCATTTCCAGGCAGGATGGGGTGTCCCCCCCCTTCCAAAACCCTGGAGAGACACTGCTGAAATAGATGAACTAGGAGCTTGGCTCACTATGTACCTAACCAATTTAAAACACCTGGTCAAATTAAAAACATCTTAATCTTCTGGCACCAAAAAGATTGCAATCAGCACCTCCTTGGGGAGTGTATTCCAAACTTGGTGGGGTATCATGGATTTGTGGGAGCCCACATAGGAGACTGCCATGGGTATCTGTCTCCTGGTCCATCAGCAACACACACAAAACCCCCCAAAGCAGTACCAAGAGGAGGGGGGGAGTACCACCCAGCATGATTTTGTGCCCAGTTTTCCTTTTTTTAATATATATATGTATTATTTATCTATAATATTTGTGCCCTGGCAGGAGTGCCAGCTTGGCCTCATGACTGTGGGTGCCCGGGGCCATGGGTGCCATGCAGCGTGCATGGCCCTGGCACTTAAAGTTGTGGGTGTCCGGCACCTTCAAGGGGAATTTTGTGGGTACTCGGGCACCCAGGGCCTCAGGGAGTTGGCACCTATGTGCCCTGGCCTTCTAATTCCCCCCTCTCCCTCAGAAAAGAAATCACAGATCAGCTTCTAAAATGTTACTATAATAAAACATCAGATTATTTTTTTTTTAAAGGATCAGCATAAATGTAAAACTAAATAGTATAAAACAAAGGGTGTTTGAAGCATTTTCAGATAGTAAGAATGAACGGCCATGCTAATCTCAACATCCTCGTTCGCTAAAAGCAGATACAAATGTTTTAACTTGGTGCCTAAAGATAGAAGGTTGAACAATACATCTTCCTACCTAGAATGGCCTGGTGAGCCAAATGGGGTGGGCTGGTGGGCCAAGAATGGCTCATGGTGTAGAAATTGCACACTTCTGTCTCAGTGCATAGGCAGGCACGGGAAGAGATGGACTGTCCTTCAGGTATCCTGGTCCCAAGGTGTGAAGGACTTTTAAAGCTCAGAGCCAGCATTTTGAATTGATCCCAGAAGCAGACCAGGAGCCAGAGCAGCTGGCCCGGCACTAGCAGACCCCCCAAGTATCCCTATTTTCCAGGGACAGTCCCGGATTTACAGAAGCCGTCCCTGTTTCGGATGTGATCCCAGAACGTTCCCACTTTTCCCAAGGCTGTCCCTATTTTCATCGGAGAAATGTTGGCGGGTATGGTAGGACGTCCCTATTTTCATTGGAGAGTATGGAGTTATGTGAACCCTGAGTCAAGGAGATACAACTTTGAGAAGACATCTGAAGGCAGCCCTGTATGTTGTTGTTGTTTAGTCGTTTAGTCGTGTCCGACTCTTCGTGACCCCATGGACCATAGCACGCCAGGCACTCCTGTCTTGCACTGCCTCCCGCGGTTTGGTCAAACTCATGTTCGTAGCTTCAAGAACACTGTCCAACCATCTTGTCCTCTGTCGTCCCCTTCTCCTAGTGCCCTCAATCTTTCCCAACATCAGGGTCTTTTCCAAGGATTCTTCTCTTCTCATGAAGTGGCCAAAGTATTGGAGCCTCAGCTTCACGATCTGTCCTTCCAGGGAGCACTCAGGGCTGATTTCCTTAAGAATGGATAGGTTTGATCTTCTTGCAGTCCATGGGACTCTCAAGAGTCTCCTCCAGCACCATAATTCAGGTTTTAAAAAATATTTAATGTTTTATTATGTTTTTATTTATGTTGGAAGCTGCCCAGAGTGCAACCTAGTCGGATGGGTGAGATATACCGTATTTTTCTGTCTATAAGACGCCCCCATGTATAAGACGCCCCCTATTTTGAGGGACTCCGATTTAAGAAAATGGAGGGAGATATTATCTGTGTATAAGATGAGCCCAGATTTTGAACATTATTTTAGAGTAAAAAACCATACATGGAAAAGTACGGTACATAATAAAATTATTGTTATTGTGGAATAAAGGTAAAGGGACCCCTGACCATTAGGTCCAGTTGTGACCGACTCTGGGGTTGCGGCGCTCATCTCGCGTTATTGGCTGAGCTTCCAGGTCATGTGGCCAGGATGACTAAGCCGCTTCTGGCGAACCAGAGCAGCGCATGGAAACGCCATTTACCTTCCCGCTGTAGCGGTAGCTATTTATCTACTTGCACTTTGACGTGCTTTTGAACTGCTAGGTTGGCAGGAGCTGGGACCGAGCAATGGGAACTCACCCCGTCACGGGGATTCGAACCGCCGACCTTCTGATCGGCAAGCCCGAGGCTCTGTGGTTTAACCCACAGCGCCACCCATTGTGGAATAGGACGTCCCTATTTCCATCAGTGAAATGCTGGAGGATATTCCCTAGCATAATAGGATCATAATATCCAGGCCTGGTCAGCAACCTAGGAAGCTATATTCTGAACTGAAGTTAGTATTGTATCTGAACAGTCTGTAATTCCTCACAGTACTCTAATCTGGAAGTTACTGGAGCCTGGAGCCTACCTCTGCCCATGTTAGGGTTGTAGCTGGCATACCAGCCTAAGATGGGCAATATAGGAAACAGTATTGGGGTTTATCCACACTTACCTTTCCTCCATTCTTTTCTTTTCTATATATAAGTTTATTTATTTTGTTTTTCAAATTAACTTTTTACACTCACATATCCAACGTACATCATAAAATCAAGATTCCATAGAATCTCCTGGACTTCCCTCCTCCCCTTTGTGGGTCCTATTGTTAGTCATTTCCTCCTGCATCTTTTATGATAATCCAAATCCTTTTCCTCTCCATTATATCCAAAATTCACCATGAAACTACAGGTGTCATTCCAATCCTACTAACGATTTTAACTGTTTACGATGATTCTTCAGATAAATTATAAATTCCCCCCGTTCCTTATTAAAAATTCTGGTCTTCCTGATTTCTGGTTCTTACGGTCATTTTTGCCATTTCAGCATAATCCAGCAATTTAATCTGCCACTCTTCGCTGGTCAGGACTTCTTTCCATCTTTGGGCCAATAACATCTGCGCAGCTGTGGTCGCATACATAAATAATCTTTTCTGCTCCATTGGGATTTCAGCACCTAGAATTCCTAAGAGAAAGGCTTCAGGATTTTTTTTAAAGAATAAATTATTTTAAACATGAAAATGTTCTTCCACTCTTTTTCAGGCATGATTCACGCTTAAAGATTCTAGGGCCAAGCATTTTCTATTTTGCCCCGGAGCCTTCCTTTTGCAAACTTGCTCTTTAAAGCTCAATCAGAGGAAATGGCAAGCCATAGAAAACCCAAATGAATGTTTGCTCTGATTGAGAGCTAAAGAGCGGGTTTTCACAGGGAAGGTTTGGGGCAGGGGGGGCTGGGAACGCTCAGACATGGAACTTTTAAACACAGCCCTGTGCCTGGGAAGTGCAGAGCAAAGGTTAAGTGTGGATAAGCCCTTATACTAACTGATTCAGAGCATAAGAACCTGTTGGGTCAAGCCAATGGCCCATCTAGTCTCAGGGTTTGGTTCTCACATTGGCCAACCAGATACCTGTGAGAAACCAGTAAGTAGGATCTGACCACATGTGCCCTCTCCCCTCCTGTGGTTTCCAGCGACTGGTCTTCAGAAGCATTACTGCCTGTGACCGTGGAGGCACAGCACAGACATCTGTGCTAGTAGCCATTAATGGCCATTTTCTATGTGTGTGTTTTTCTAATCCTCTCTTAAATCCACCTGAATTGGTGGTCATCACTGCCTCCTGTGGGGGCAAGTGTGAAGAAGTAGCGTATTTTTCCGTGTATAACACGACCCCTATTTTGGGGGACTCCCCCATGTGCACTATCCGTGTATAAGATGACCCCCAGTTTGAAACTTGAAAAAATAGGGTGGAAATATAGTCTTATACACTGAAAAATACGGTACTTTCTTTTCTCTGATTCTTCCAACATTCTGCTTCCTTGGATGTCCACAGGCTCTAGTAATAATAATAATAATAATAATAATAATAATAATAATAATAATAATAATTTATTTATACCCCGCCCATCTGGCTGGGTTTCCCCAGCCACTCTGGGCGGCTTCCAACAGAAAAATAAAACACAATAATCTATTAAACATTAAAAGCCTCCCTGAACAGGGCTGCCTTCAGATGTCTTCTAAAAGTCTGGTAGTTGTTTTCCTCTTTGACATCTGTTGGGAGGGCGTTCCACAGGGCAGGCGCCACCACTGATAAGGCCCTCTGCCTAGTTCCCTGCAACTTGGCTTCTCGCAATGAGGGAACCGCCAGAAGGCCCACAGTGCTGGACCTCAGTGTCCGGGCAAAATGATGGAGGTGGAGACGCTCCTTCATGTATACTGGACCGAGTGTCATGAGAAAATCTTTTCTGTATCCACTTTCTCCATGCCAGGTGTCATTTTATAAACCGCTGTCTTGTCGCCTCTCGCTTGTCTTTTCTCTAAGCGCTTGGTCCACCTAGCTCGGTGTTGCTTGCACAGACTGGCAGCAGCTCTCCAGGCAGCGGACATTCCCAGCCCTACTTGGAGGTGCCGGGGATTGAACCTGGGGCCTTCTGCGTGCAAAACATATGCGCTACCTACTGAGCTATGGCAAAAGGGTCTCCATACCGAAGAGACAATCTGTACCTCCAGTGTGTAAAATGGGTAAAGGGGTATAGACACCTGTTCCTTCAGACGGAGGGCAATCTCATCTAAAACAGGGCAGGCATCATTCACCTGGCAGGTAAAAAAAACAACCCACCCTGGGGTCTCTATTGCATCACCTGGCATGAGGTTTTAGAAGCAAGAGGCAGCAAAGAAGCAAAGACCCAGTGGAAAACTCCACTCGAGTCCCCCCCCTCTCTCTCTCTCTCTCTCTCTCTCATGCTTCTGAGATCTGTGAGCTGTCAGATCAGGGGCTGGTAGGGTATGAGACACACAGGAAGTGAGCTGTGGGGAGCAAGCGGTGTTCTGGTGTTCTTGTTTGAATTTGCAAGAGGAGGGGAGGGGAAGGGAGGCGGCCCGTGCAACTTCCTTGTTTTGCTGGTCCAATTTTGGCGATTGCATCAATTAGGTGCTTGAGCAAGCGAGAGAAGACACAACAAGCAACAGTGGCAGAGCATGCCGGAGGCTGCTACTTAATACTATTAGTAGTACTATCATTATCATTATTTATTTATTGCATTCAGGGCCGTCTTAAGCATATCCGGCGCTGTGGTGCAGAGATCCCTCTGGTGCCTCACCCTCCGTTTCCCAGAGTTGTCAACCAAGCCTCTGCAGGGATCGATCTCCTCCCGCGGGAGCTTGGGAAGGAAGCTGCATGCCCGCCAGCCATATAGTTGGCAGGGCACAGCTGGCGGGTGTGCAGAAGGGAAAGGGGAGGCCGCTGGCAAAGCCGCGCTGCTCCCCCACTTGCTAGGGCGCCCCTGAGAGGCCGGCACCCTGGTGCAACGCGCCAGTAAACCCAATGGGAAAGACGGCTCTGATTGCATTGATATTCCACCTTTCCCCCAAAGAGCTCATACAGTGATGGCTACCAACTTTGATGGTTTAAAAGAGGAGCAGGCAAATTAATGGAGGAGAGGGCTATCGATGGCTATTAGCCACAATGGCTCGGCTCTGCCTGCACAGTTGGAGGCAGCAATGCTTTTTAAGGCCAGTTGCTGGAAACCACAGGAGGGGAGAAGGCTCATGTGCTTGGGTCCTGCTTGCAAATTTCTCTCAGGCTTCCTGCTGGCCACTGTGGGAACAGGATGCTGGTCTAGATCCAGCCCTTTGGCCTGATCCAGTAGGCTCTTATTATATCCTTACGGCTTTTATATTGTTCTTCCCCTCCTCATTTCATTCCCACAACAACCCTGTGAGGTAGGTCAAGCTGAGAGGCAGTGACTGGGCCAAGGTCACCCAGTGAGCTTCAAAGCTGAGTGGGTATTTCCACCCCGGTCTCTCCCAGGTCCTACCTAGTCCAGGCATCCCCAAACTTCGGCCCTCCAGATGTTTTGGACTACAATTCCCATCTTCCCCGACCACTGGTCCGGTTAGCTAGGGATCATGGGAGTTGTAGGCCAAAACATCTGGAGGGCCGCAGTTTGGGGATGCCTGTAGTCTAACCCTAAATGCCTGCATACATTCCCAGGGCTTAGGTGGAAGAAAACTTGGAAACGGTTGAGGTTGAGGTCTCTAGTTGAAACTGTAAACTATAGGAAAACTAGACAGCAAGTGCCTCAAAAGGACGGGCAAAGGCAAAGGTTATCTGTTGAACACACATACCAAAATGCTGTAACCTTTCCAAAGAGAAAAGTTAGGCAATCCTTGCCTAATATTTATGTACCCATTTAATATGCAAGCTCCCTAAGCACAAAACGCAGTAAGATAATTAGAACAAGAAAAAGGAAAATGCATATGCATCATTTGAAACAAAAAATACAAAGATAAACGTAAGTAAAAATGAGAAGCTATCAGTAAAACATTCAGTTAAATATCAGTAAGGCATCAGCTGCGTGCTCAGCCAGGCCAAATGGTCCCCTAAACCACCCAAGTCCGTCCTGGATGCTTTGTAGTTACTTCTCTGCAGGGAGCTTCAGTCTCCAATGCAGAAGGTATGAGTGTGTTTTTCAGCCCAAGAGAAATTTGCAGGGAACTTTCAGCCCTTTGTATGGAAAGTCCCAGGGGCCTCATGTTTGTGGTGGGCAGGGCCGGAGGCATTAGTGGGCGCTGAGGAGCAGCTGTTATGGCTGCTGCGTCTGCATCCCTGACCCATCCTCTGAGGAGGAGGTTCAGGGAAGAGACACTGATGCAGAATATGTCCCTGTTTTCATCTGAGGAGTGTTGTGGGACATGGGATTCTGAGTCAGACCACTGGTCCATGCAACTCAGTGCTGTCTACACTGACTGGCAGCGGCTCTCCAGAGTTTCAGACAGGGAGCCTTTTCCCAGCCTTGCTTGGACATGCCAGAGATTGGACCTGGCACAGGTTGTACTTAAAGCAGGTGTTCAACCGCTGAGCTGTGGCCCTTCCCTTTGTGCATCTTCCCACTGCCTATTAGTATTAGTATTGTTATTATCTACACATTAACATACCGCCCTCCCTCTCAGCAGAGCCCAAGGCAGTGAGCAGCATAATAACTGGTATACAACAATTGTACGCCATAATTTTACTGCCTCTGGGCATGCCCAAATTCACGCGAGGCCTTTCCATCATTTGATCTCCATACCAAGAAAAAAGCTTCACTTGCTAAGTCTCTGCACTGCTGTTAAAGGCAGAGGAGCAGGGCACATAAAACAGGTGGCAACCGTAGTTGAATACAGCTCATCTCTCCCACCCAGCACCCAACATTTATATCACCTCTGTAAAGCAAGGCATGTTTGCACAAAAGCTTCGGGGGAGCAGCTACTGTCCGTACGGGAGAAGCAGACCCCTGCTCTTGTTCTCCCAGGCTCCTGCAGGCCCTCTCTAGCAGAAGGACGGGATAGGGTTTACACCGGGGGTGGTGTGCTCTTGAGCAAGCTCCCTTTTTATGTCATGACATGCTCTAATCCAGTCCTCCGGGCGTTGCATGTGGGCTACTGTCAGGGTTTATACAACCACTCCGCTTTCCGGGAAAACGTTCAAGGAAGAGCGATAGGAGGCGTGTAATGAGCACAATTAGATGGTATCTGTTAATGACAGGGCTGCTTTTGGCACACCTGGGCTGTTGCTTCGCAATCGGGGGGGGGGACAATCAGCAGGAGCAGATCTCCCAAAGACAAGGTGTCACTTTTCTAGGCACGCATACCTGAGATGGTCCTTGCCAGTTACATTAACCGGGTGGAGCTGCCAGGATGGAGCTGGTAGATTCCTAGGAAGCTCAAACCCTGCAGCAATCTCACAGATGAAAATAAGAAACCTCCATACCTTCTGTCTCTAACACTGAAGTTTTTGATTGCAGCAACTCCCCTATGAGGAAAGGTTGCAGCGTTTGGGGGCTTTTGAGTTTTGGCGAAAGGGTGAGTAAGAGGTGACATAGAAGTTTATAAAATTCTGCACGGCATGAGGAAAGCTTTCCTCCCTCTCTCATAACACTGGAACTCGTGGACATCCAAGGAAGCGGAATGCTGGAAGATTCAGGACAGAGAAAAGAAAGGATTTCACACAGTGCTTAAACTGTTAAATTTGTTCCCAAAAGATGTGGTGATGGCTTTAAAAGAGGATGGGATATGTTCATGGAGGAGAAAACAGCTGATTGCTACTAGACATGATGGCGATATTCTGCCTCCACAATTGAAAACGGTAGTGCTTCTGAAAAGCAGTAGCTGGAAATGGCAGGAGAGGAGTGTGTGCTTAGGCTCTGGTCCTGCTAGTGACATCTGGTTTGCCGCTGTGAAAACAGGATGCTGGACTAGATGGACCCTGGGTCTGATCCTGCAGGCCCTTCTTATGTTCTTTTGTTCCTCCTGTCTGCTGTATCCATTGAATTTGTAATAGCATTGCCGTCCATTGATCTAATAGCCAGTAGAATAATTGTTCTTTTGGTTAAAGGTGCATTGAGATGGCTCTTTTGGTTAACGGTGCATGTTATCAACAGTCCAAAAAGTGCCATGCACACAGATTTGGAGGCATATGCCCTCTAGCTGCATGAAATTAGGGATGGGTTGAGCAGCTAATTCTGTGGGCTCATCCACACATCCTTTTGTGCCATGTTTCTAGACACAGGTCCAGGCTTTTCCAGAATTTCTTGTGAGGAAAGTGCTTTGAAAGCGATAGCTCTGTGAGGTGAATAGAGGCCTCCTAACCACTGTCAGAACAAACTACAGCTCCCAGGATTCTTTGGAGGGAAAGCCATGTGACATGTTTATAGTGGTGTCAGAGTGCTTTCAATGCATGGTATGGCTTTGGCCCAGGTGGGAAGGAGGAGGGTAAGTGAAAGAGGCTGTTTAAAGTGGCATCGTAGTGCTTTAAATGAGTGGTGTGAACACGGCATGAATGAGGCAGGGCACTTCTAAGCACATGTTGCTGGGGAGGAAACAGTGGGGAAGGCCCTATTTGCAGTGGAGCATAGCCTCTGGACATCCCTGTGGGATTGCTGAGAACCTTGTTGTGGTACCTTAAAGACATATCAAGGTATTATTCCAAGAGCTTTCCTGAGCTAAAGTCCATGACGACAGACCCATGAAGTAATAACCTTCACTCGCAAGTACAGTTGACTTGCAGCTTACAAGAGGGTTGTGTTCTGGGGACAGTGTGTAAACCAACCCTTAAAAAAACCGTAAAAAGACTCTCTGACCACCTCTGCACTCTCTCCAAAGGCCGCTACAGATTCTCTCTGCGCCTCTGAACGCAGAGGTAGAAGGAGGGGAGCAAAAAGTGGGGAAGGGTTGCATCTAGAATAGGTCATTTCTTTACATCTAGAATATGTCGTTTCTTGGAAGCGCATTCTTAAAAACTGCTATACAGTTGCTTAGCTGAGAGCTTCAGTTCTCCTTCTGTGTGCATTTTGCTTCCTGTCTCTGCTTCGGAAATGAAATCACCCAGGGACTCCACCCAGACATCTACCCTTGATGAGAAAGTGTGTGTGTGTATGTCTCCACACTTGCCCATTGCACATCAGATCTATTTTGTTTCCCTATTAAGTGTAGATCTTGACATTAGAGGCCCAGCGGACAATGTTTGATGGATTTCTGTATTTTAATAATTTGTTGGAAGCTGCCCAGAGTGGCTGGGGGAACCCGGCCAGATGGGCGGGGTATGAATAATATATTATTATTATTATTATTATTATTATTATTATTATTATTATTATTATTATATGTTAACTGGGTTCCAAGCATCTCCAAGCCTGCCCATCTCTGAAACTAGAATGGATTTCTGATCCATTCGAGATCCCCATAAAAAAGCAAACACAAGCAAGTTTTGTATTTTTAATTTTTCAGTTGGTTTGTTTACTGGTACCTTCCCTACCTCATAAAGGAGCTATTTCAGATATGCACAGGCCACTTCTTCCAGCTACTCAAAGGAGCTATGTTGTTTAAAATCATATAAAATCAGTGTGGTAACAAAATCATGAAACAAAACTGCAATCGTGTTTTAAAACAGCCCTGAATCTACTAAATCAACCTGCCTGCAAATCCCCCTGCCGCAAAAATAAATTAGTCCCAACAGTAAACAGTAAAAGGCAGGCTTCTCACCTCACACATAGTTCGCCTCTTTCCTGTTTATACCCTCACAACAAACCTGTGAGGTTGGTTAGGCTGAGAGACTGTGAATAAGCTAAAGGCCACCCAGTGAGCTTCATGGCCAAATGGGGATTTGAACCTTGGTCTCCCAGGTCCTAGTTTGACTCTAACCACTGCACCACACTAGCTATACAGTGGTACCTCGCTAGACGAATGCCCTGCTAGACGAATTTTTCACTAGACGAATGGGTTTTGCGATCGGAGGTTGCCTCGCAAGACGAATTCGTTTTGTGAAAAATTCATCTAGCGAATCGCGGTTTCCCATAGGAATGAATTGAAGTTCAATTAATGCATTCCTATGGGCAAAAAATAAAAATAAAAAAATTCAATGCATTCCTATGGGATTCGCAAGATGAATTTTTTGCAAAAAGAATTGACTCACAGAACGAATTAAATTCGTCTTGCAAGGCTCCACTGTATTACCCTTTCTGTCAGGGATTTGGAGATTTTTTTTTTTAACTGTTCAATCTTATTTCCGGTGGGTAAACCCAAATCAACTGGTGAATATTTAGACAGGGGGCGTGGGTTTTGTTGTTGCTACTTATCCCTGCAATGGACTTCCCCCAAAGAATTCTGGAAACTGTGGTTGCTCCTCAGAGATTTACAATTCCCAGTGTCATTAACAGCGCCCAGAATTCTTTGGGGGAAAGTCATGTGTTTTGGATGTGTGTTGGATGTGCTTCAAATGTATGGTGTCGAGCTGCCCTGTGGCTGTCCAGAATGGAGGTCCCTTTGGTGGTGGACCCCAGGAGGCCCCACGGCCAGCCCTGCAGGGTGGTGATGATGCCAGCCCTCCCGGGAACAACAGCAAGCTGCCTTTCAGGGCGATTTCGGCCATCTGTCAAGAGGCACCGCCATTCCCCAGGCTGACTCTCAACCCTTTCCCAGTTCCTCAGGTTCTGAAGAGCTGCACAGAGTTTGTGGAGAAGCACGGAATCGTGGATGGGATCTACCGGCTGTCGGGAGGTTCCTCGAACATCCAGAAGCTGAGGTAAAAGCCTGCCGGCATTATTCATGTGTGGTACCCACTGCCGGAAAATGTGGTGCTGGAGTCGCCAGCTTAGATGGCTTTCAAAAAAGGATTTTTTTTGGAAATTTATGAAGAGGAGCAGTGGGTATCATCTGAAGGCTGTAAGCTGTGATCCATAAATGGAACATCCCTGCCCAAAAGCAGCCTACCTGGAATCACAGCTTAAGAATCCAACCTCCAACAATGGATAATCTACCACCTTCTGAGGGAGTCCGATCCATTGTCTTACAGCTCTTGCCATCAGAAAGCTCTTCCTAATATTTAGCCGGGATCTCCTTTCTGGTCATTTGAATCCATTGCTTCAGGTCCTGCCCTCTGGAGCAGCAGAAAGCAAGCTTGCTCCATCTCCCATGTGACAGCCCTTCCGATAGTCCAGATCTTCTGGTGTTACTATATATTCCACTGACTTTTTCCTTCCTCCCCTTCCTGGCCCTTTGCAGGTTGGAATTTGACAACGACCGGGGCTCGCCTGACCTCAACTTGTACCTCCAGGACATCCACTGCGTGAGCTCGCTCTGCAAAGCCTACTTCAGGGAGCTGCCCAACCCGCTCCTCACCTATCAGCTCTATGATAAGTTTGCTGTGAGTATGGCTGACCCAGGGCATATTTCGCACTAAGGGCCTTCACTCTAGGGCAGGCCAAAGGCCACATTCTCTTCTGCGGAACCTTCTAAGAGCCATATGCCAATAGTGGGTGGGGCCAAGGGCAGATGTGGGCAGGACAACAGGTTTAAATTTCAGCTTTGAACAGTAGGCTAGTTTCTACACCCACCCAGCTCTGCCTCAAGCAAGAGTCATGGAATTACAGCGTTGGAAGGGACTCCAAGAGTCATCTAGTCCTCCCTCCCTCCCTGTAAGTCATTATCAGAGATCAAGGACAGATTCCAGCCAAGCAGAAGGAGGCAAAGCAGGGCCAGTGAGGGATGTGGCTTGGGAGAGGAGGTGTGGCCTGGGGAGATTCCCGAGGGCCAGAAAGAGAGTCCTGAAGGGCCGCATTCGGCCCCCGGGTGTGAGGTTCCCTGTTCCCTGCCCTAATACAGTACATATAAAGTGTTGCTTTGTTGTGCTCACCAATACAGCAGTTTCCATGTGCTTTCAATGTGCATTGGACGTGCTTTAAATATACGGTGTGGATCTACCCTTATTGTGTATAGATTTGCATGCTTCTAATTGAATCATCAAATTGTAGAGTTGGAAGGGACCCAAAGGCTCATCTAGTCCAACCCCCTGCAATGCAATGGCAACTGTGGCTCAGGTCTGGCAGATGACTGTACCCGATATCCAAAATTATCTGCTTTCAACGTTTGGTATTGCATGGCAGGGTGGGAGGCATGCTGTGGAATTGAGCAGACAAAATGGTGAGTTGAGTACCTCTTTCCTCTCTCCCACTTCACCCAGGATGCTGTGGCCATCCAGATGGAAGAGGGCCGGCTGGAAAAGATCAAGGATGTGCTGAAGGAACTCCCAGCGCCCCACTACAGGTACCTGCAAGGGCCAAAAAGCCCTCGCACATGTGCGAGAGCTCACGACATAAAAAGTAGTGTCCCGATTTTTGTCCCCCTGTAGATTGCTGAATGCTAGTATGACTGGTGAGGAGATTTCACAGTCCAGTTGCTATTGATGGATGCTGGTGGTTGTGATTTCTCGTTCAGTTGACCCTCACTCTGTTTCTCTCTCCCCCCCCCCAATCTTTGTTTTGGCTTTGCGTCCACCACAAGGACTTTGGAGTTCCTGATGAAGCATCTAGTTCACATGGCCTCTTTCAGCTCCGAGACCAACATGCATGTACGGAACCTGGCCATTGTCTGGGCTCCCAACCTGCTCAGGTGAGACATAGCAGCTTTTATCAAACAAGTTCAGTTCTTGGTGAACCATCATTGACAGCAACTTTGTTTAAGGCCTGGCGAAGGGGAATTGGACTGAAACAAAGGCAAATTTGGGAAACTAGATTTCTGAACAAGGAGGAAGAAAACTGGCCTGACAATCAGGAGACTCTTGCTCAACGAACGAGTGTCAGCAAGACCCACAACACCCACTCCCAACCTGTGCACCTCAGCCTCCTTAGGCTTCACCTCCTCTCCCTCTCTTCTCAGGTCCAAGGACATTGAGTCGTCTGGCTTCAACGGCACAGCGGCCTTCATGGAGGTCCGCATCCAGTCCATTGTGGTGGAGTTTATCCTCACCCACGTGGATCAGATTTTCAATAATGTCCCTCTCTGTGGTAGGTTTTTATGTGTGACAGACGAATACCATAGAATTATCGAAAAGTGGAGTTGGAACTCCTTGTGGTGCCCTCCATTGCAATACCCCTCCATACACATTCAGTACACGGGCCTTGAGGGGAGGTGGGGGGGCACTTCAGCAGCCCTAATGAGCTTCCCAAAGAGCTTTCAAAATCTGAAGACCTCCCGAGAGAGGCTCGTTTTGTTGTGGTGACAGCATATGGTTTGTTTGTTTAGTTTCTTTGTTGCATTTATCCCCCAACTTTCTTCACAAGGAGCTCAAGCTGTTGTACAAAGTTCTCCTCTCCCTCATTTAATTCCCACAACAATCCTGTGAGGAAGGTTAGGCTGAGAGTCAGTGACTGGTCCAAGGTCACCCAGTGAGCTTCATGGCCGAGTGGGGAGATTTAAACCCTGATCTCCAAAGTACAGTACAGTGGTACCTCGGAAGTCGAACAGAATCCGTTCCAGAAGTCCGTTCGACTTCCAAAACATTCGGAAACCAAGGCACACCTTCCTATTGGCTGCAGGAAGCTCCTGCAGCCAATTGGAAGCCGCGGAAGCAGCGTCGGACATTCAGGTTCCAAAGAACTTTCGTAAACCGGAACACTCACTTCCAGGTTTGCGGTGTTTGGGAGCCAAGATGTTTGACTTGCATGGCATTTGGGATCCAATGTACGATTGTACTAGTCCAATACTCTTTAACCACTGTACCACACTGTCTCTCCTGCACTAAACTAGCTCTCTGGCTTTATTCCTCTGCTCACTTAATTTCCTGATGATGCTGTTTTTCTTCACTACTGCTATAGCCGGGAGCCGGGAATCTCTCAGGAAGTCCCTTCTCCTTGCGGGCTCACCGGTGACCTTTAGCGACGAGAAATACTCCTTTTCCTGCAATATCCCAGCTGCGCTGAACCAGGGGGATGGCCCACCACAGATGCGACCCTACCACACCATCATCGAGCTCAACGACAACAAGTACACACCTCCCTTCCCTCTCTTTCCCCTTCCCATGTTCACTTCTGTATTTTGCCTGCTGAGAATTTCCAGATTCTAGTTAGGATGGCATCGGATGCCCATTTTGCAAAGCGACTACAACCGGAGGGCACGAAGCCCATTTTGCTGGCCGGGCTGCAGAGAAAAAAGGCACATCCCTACCTATGTGGTGGGGTTGCCCCCAGACTGTGCAGTGTTGGTCACAGACATTCCAAACCCCTTCATCCCCCAGCAAACTGCACAGTTGCCCCCAGCCCTGATTATTTTATCTGGTGCTGTTTTTCTTGCACGAATGAGAATAGTAAATCCCTGCACAGAGATTTGCTTGATGCTTATTTTAGCTGCAGACAGACAGGAAACCCCCTTCCCTCTGCCCTCACTTCTGAGGACTTAGAGAGTCCTAAGGATCCCGTTGGAAGTGGCTCCAGATATGATGACTGCCCTGCATGCAAAATTTATAACCCCCATTCCAATTCTTCACAGAAGAAAAGGATCCCTTAAGGCAAAGAAATGGAAGTCAATTTTCAACCTCGGCCGATCCAGCCATGATGCCAAACGCAAGTTGAACAAGCCGGAGGACAAAGGTAAAAGGCTTAACACTAAAGCTCACTGTAACTGTTCAAGCAGACTAAGAGTTAAGTGTGCCACATATGGGTCTTTCTGTCACTATGTCATTGATCATTTTCCCCCAACAAAAGCGCCAAGTGCTGCATTATAGTGAAGATCAATGGTTTCCACAAAGTTTTGGGCCACTGCACCTTTGGTTCTATACACTCATCCCCAGTACCCCCTGTAAAACCGTTGTTCGGAATAGAAGGGCTATAATAACACAACCAAATTCAAAGCAGTAATAATTAATTGCACATTTAATTCAAAATGCATTTAAAACGTTTAATTAATTCAACAAAATGGGTGATACAGTGATAGCAGCTTTTCAGAGTCTGTTAGTCGTTTAGTGTCCCCCTGCCACCTCTTTGCCTCCAGCGGGCAGAACCACCCACTTTGGGAACCACTTTGGTTGTAGATTCCACCAGAGCTTTATTAAAGAGCTTTATTAAATATATGGGACCATGATATATGAGACAACTTTTTCTCTAAAGAATTATCTGGATGTTGACTGCTAGAATCTCTGTTAACACAACAATAAAAGATTTAAGCTTAGCACTATGGTACAGTATAAAAAACATTGCACCTGAACATTTATTTGCAGTGTGGTGGGACTTTATATCTTACATTTCATCTGCCAACATGCAAGACTCTTCACAGACATCAATAATATAAATTTGGATTGATGGGAAAGATCAGAAACCAGGAAGATCAAGTATTCTTAAAATATTGGAATAACTTTGTAATATATTTAAAAGACCACTGTAAACAGTTGAAATCATTGGCAGGGATACAATGACAATTCTATGAAAGATAAATAGCGTACCCACTTTTTGTATGAATCCCTCTTGCAGTTCTTTTGGTTCATTGTGTTGATGTTGCTTCTTTTATTTTGTTGCCTGCAAAAGGAAAAAATATATACTATTAAAATTCAACTGAAAAAAGGGTTTTTTTTATGAGGCTCGGATTTGGTTGGCTCAATCCTGCCTTTCTGTTCCAGATGACAAAATGGGAAAGATGCGTCTACGGCCGGCCAAAAGCATGGATTCCCTCAGCTCCATGCCATGTGCCAGCGATGGTAGGTGCAGAAATATCTGGGATTGTTTACAATCGCTGCTGAGGGGCCGGCTGCCTTTTGCCCCACTTCTATTCATCCTGGAACATAGAGATGGAGGAGACAGAAGGACTCGGGTGTTTCACCAATTCCTGGAAGGACTTTAATCCTTATAATTTGGATTGCTGGTATTCAAGGGTTTGGCAGATTGCCCTTATTGAAAAGGCATCTCCTTAAACTAAAAAGTATCTAAAGGGAAAAACTCAATTTTTTGGGACATATGACGTGATTTCTTTAACAAATATTGAGGCACATCGGCATATTCAAACATATAGCTCGTTTAATACTATATAGAACCTTTATTCTCCATAATGATGGATAATACTCTTATTTTCATATATCCTTACTATTTGTAAAGGAAATCTTTTTATGAGTTAATACTTAATTATCTGTTTGGAGCTGTGCCGTATCTTTGTACTTTTGTCCTTCCAGGCTGTGACCTTTTACAATTTAAGTTTCAGATCCTTTGCTTTCTTTCTTTATGTTATGTTTGCCCTTTGGTTGACAAATCAATAAATAATAATAATTTTTTAAAAAAACCCAGCAGCGTACCTATTCACAGTAATCTCATAGCAAATTCATCACAATATTAAGGCTACTGGAAGGCAACCTTGGAAAAGGTTTGGGGCCCAGGCATGGGGCCCTGTCTTTTGGGTCCCTCTTTGATCCAGCTCTCTTCCTTTGGGTGCAGATGACATTCAGCTGGGGAGGAAGATCTCCCAGAAGCAGCTCACTCTGTGCCGTGAGAGTTTTGATGGCCCGGCTTCTCTCGATAACAGTTTCCTGCTGTCGGAGTCCGAGGAGTATACGGAGAGGCCCAAGGCTGAAGAAGCACAAGGCGAGTCGGAGGGTGAAACCACTGCCAAGTCGGAGCCCACCACCCCGAAAGCCAGCAGGTCCAGCCTTGTCGGGGTGGCCCCTCAAGGGAGATCCCCCAAAACTGGGCGGAACCGCGCGGAGAAGTGCGCCGGCGTCCACATCTCTGGGCCTTTCTCCGTCACAGTCCCGTTCCACATCACTTCCAACCTCAGTTTGTCCCGGCTAACGCGGGGGCTCGAGTGCCCTGCCCTGAGCCACTGTGCCTTGGAGAAGGACCCTCCTGAGACCTCTGGGGCCAAAGAAGATGAGCCTTCTAAGCAGAAAGAAACTGAGGAGAAGCTGGTGCCTGTCACAAACAAGGAAGACGCTGGATGTAAGTAAGACAGTCTCCCCAACATTTCTTCCACCTACAAGCTGCCTTGGTGGTATAGACCAGGGGTGTGGAACTACTTTTGGCTCCATGGGCCAGATCCTTCTCACTGCCCCCCCCCCTTCATTTTACCAGGCAGGGGTCTATGCAAGCCCCCTTCCTGAATCCGGAAAAAAGTATGCATGGAATCCTGCAGGATTGAACCTATGCCCATCAGCTGAAGATCAGCTGTCACAAGTGGTGTCAGCTGATAGGCAGGCGAGTGTGGTTTGAGCCAAGATGGGCCTGCAGGCTAGAGCTTCTCTACTCCTGGTGGCACTTGGGCCCTGCTGCCAGATCCCCCAGTTTGTGCCCACTGGCGCATTACACAACTGCATGAAGAACCATCTTCTCCTGCATGAAACCTGCCCATTCCTTAACATCACCCTTTTGAGGCTCTGCTCCAGGTGCCCCCAGTTTCAGAAGTTAAGCAGATGACAGCAGGTGAGAGGGACTTTTCAGTGGTGGCACCCTTCTTGACCTGGGAAATGGCCCTACTTACAATTGTTAGGTATTCCCAAAATAGTACAGATGAACACCTGAAATGTGATGTATTTAATCAACTAGAGGAATCTTAGCTGATTACCTATATGAATCTTCATTGATTCATCAAATAAATCTGCAAAAATGGGTATATAAGAAATAGAATGGATTGTATTCAACTAAGCTCTACACATAATAATGGGCAAATGTTAACCATGCCCACTAATTGCTACTTTGAATATGACTAGCATGGGATGCAACCCAATAGTTCTAACTTACTAACTTACTCAGACCAACACGGCTACCTACCTGTTACTAACTTACTTTACTTTTAAGTGATGCAAACTAAGGTCAGAGCAAGTATCCCCCTTTTCTCTCACAGGGGAGGGAGGTGCTGTTGTTGTTGTTTTGCTAAGATTGCACTCGCCATCTGCAGTTTTCCTAAGTACTTGCATTACAAAGAACTTGGGGCTCACCAAGGAGCTAGTCCCTGTCATGGAGAACTGACTTGCTCTTTGCTTCTTCTTCTTTTGCTTCCTCTTATTGAAACAGATGCAAAGGCAGGAGGCCTGTCTGATTCGGAAGAGAACCAGATGTCTTTGGAGGTCCAGGACTCCTTCTCTTTCCTGGACAGCCAAGATGCCTGGCTGGGTGAAAGCATGGATGGAGACCAGCCCCGGAAGAGCACCAGCATAGTGCCTGATTTTGCAGGCAGTGGTGTGGACAGTTCTCCACTCACGGAGGACGACATGAGCAGTGGGTTCATGAATGAGATGATAGGAGGAGGGATGCAGGTGAGGTCCATTTACCTAGTTAAAAAAAGGCAGGTGCTCTTCCACCCCATCCTTGAGTCTCTGTCCTAGCAGGAGCTGCACATCAGCTCCTACCTGACCATTTTGGCAATTCCAAGGTGGGAAGGGAGGGAAGAAAGGAGTCCTTTGGAGCTAGAATCTCCTACAATCTCCATTGTTTATTGTTCTGTATTGTATCGTTCTTATTAGTATTTTAATTCATGCAGAGTTTCTTAATTGAGTTGATACAGCAACCGAGAAATTTCATTGTTCCCGCAAGGGGACAATGACAATAAAGATTTATTCTATAAGCAGATACACACAACAATGCATAGAGCTCTGTGGGGGGCGGGGATCCATTAACATAAAATTATGCTGCAGAAATAAAGTGCAGCATGGGGATTGACCCTTTTATGCATATTAAATGTGTGTTTTTGGCATATAATCTTGTATATAATTGGATAGGGCTCTTTTTAAAAGGCAATGCACAAGTGTGTTAAAAGACATTAAGTGAGTGCTCAGTAGCAGAGGTGATCCAAAGTGAGCAAAGCCCAGGACAGATAAAACCAGGCATCCCCAAACTTCGGCCCTCCAGATGTTTTGGACTACAATTCCCATCATCCCTGACCACGGGTCCTCTTAGCTAGGGATCATGGGAGTTGTAGGCCAAAACATCTGGAGGGCCGCAGTTTGGGGATGCCTGGATAAAACAAAGGACTTCTTCAGGCAGTGCATAAACTATGGAACTCCCTCCCGCAGGAGGCAGTGATGGCCACCAACTTGGATGGCTTGGAAAGAGGATTGGACAAAATTCATGGCTATGCTTTGCTTCCAGGGTCAGAGGCAGCAACCCTTCTGAATACCAGTTTCTGGAGGCCACAGGAGGGGAGAGGGTTCTTATGCCTGGGTCCTGCTCAGAGGCTTCACAGTGAGACCTCGAGTTGGCCGCTGTGAGAATAGGGTGATGGGCTAAGTGGACCATTAGTATGACCCAGAAGGGCTCTCCTTAAACGGGTTGGAACTGCCTATCATCTATCTATCTATCTATCTATCTATCTATCTATCTATCTATCCATTCATCTAATAAAATTTATATATCACTTGATAGTAGAAAAAAAACCTCAAAGCAGTTTACAAAGAAGATAAAAACAATGAAATTACAACTAAAAATTTACAACTGTAATTTAAAACATACAGAAAATTAAAGCCACAGTAGAATAAACTAAAACACATTAAAACTCATACAAATTCCATCCATAAATTCCCTTAAAACCCAATAGTTGGATTTGGGCACATGGCGTGTTTTAAATAAGTTTTTATTTTACTTTTTAATTGTATTGGTTTTGGGTTTTGCTGCCCTGGGCTTTTTTTGGAAGGGAGGACAGGAGAGAAATGTAATGAATAAAGAAACAGGCAGTTTCTTATGCTCCTTTCAGCCCCAGGCCTGGGGCTGATGGAAGTTGTAGTTCAAAGAGCCTTGCTGTCTGGTGCCTAAACCTATGGAGAAAGGGAGGTTGTTCTGTGTGTTTGCTATATTCATTATTTTTAAAAGGGTAACTGAGTAAACGAAAGCAAGAAAGATGAGTGTGTTTGAACCAAAGAGGAGCCTTATTTAAAACTCTTTTCTTTCTCTACCTCCAGCTGGAGATGTTTCCAGCTGTTTCAGCACTAGATTACCTGTCCATTGAGGAGTGTATGAACGAGCACTCGGAAGAGGAAGATGACCAATATTATCTGGCTGTGGGATGTTCAGATGGCGAAGAGGTTTCTAAGGAGGTTGACAGTGAAGAGGTCTACTTGAGTGCTTTTGATGACCTCAGCCCCTTAGCTGGCAAATTACAGCATTTCCAGCAGCCAGATGAAGACCAGGCTCTTGATGACACCCATCTCCCAAGGAGCACGTTGGACGATCAGCCCTTCAGTCTGGCCGGACAGCCCTCACCTGAAGACCCAGACAGCTCCCATCTCTTTGAGGTTGGCAGGGAGCCTCTCTTGGATGGCCCTCCAGTTCACAACTTCAGGTTAGATGATTCCCAGCTGGATCCAGATTCAGCCAATCCATCTGAAGAAGAGTTGCAGGCCTTCCCAGATTCTGCTACTGATTTCAGTCAGTTGGAAACACTCATGAAGGCTGAATCTGAGACCACCCAGGTAGATCCAGGCTTGGCAGCGTTGCAGATGGAAAGCATAAACACCAGAGGTGAAGATGACCTGCTTCTAGGAACAGGGTGCTTGATGCATCCCAAATGCCCCGATGGAGTTCCAGAAAACCCTGTGCAAAGATCTTCGGTTCAAGAGAATCAAAACCATGCAGCCCAACCGAGCCTTGAAAATGAGCAGGAACGACACAATGCATTAGGTATTGAGCAGGTTGCTAGATCTCCTTGCATCCCCAGCATAGCGGCTGATGGATCTACCGTGGAGGTAGATGGATTGTCTGACTGGCACCCAGACTATGAGTTCCCATTTCAAGAGGCAGAGCAGCTACAGAGGGGAGAGACTGCTCTTCATCCTCAGGCAGCAGCAGCTCTTTCACCCCTGGATGTCTCCACTTTGCACAGAGCTCCACTTTCCTCTTTGCTGGACAATTGCTCTGAAAACGCTTCTTCCGAGATGTCTCCAATGCTTGCGTTGAGTCTTGAGCCAGGTGCTCCACCTGAGAGATCCCCTCCTGATGGCTCCTCGCCTGACAATTGCAATGGGTCTGAAGCCTCGTCGCTTGGGGCCCCTTCTCTGCAGGGCTGCCCAGAAAGTCCTCCACAGACACCACCGCATTCAATGCCAGCGAAAGCCTACGATGCCCTCAAGCACGACCTCTCTGACGGAAGCGTCTCCATGAGGTTGACCTCGCATGCCATCAGAGTGCAGCAGGCGAAATCTTTCCCGGTCGTGCCTCCGAAACCCCAGTTTGCCAAGATCCCTCCGTCCTTAATGCCAATATCTCCGACCAAGGAAGCCTCCCTCATGTGGTGTAGCCCACCTGTCCCAGAAAAGAACTGTAGAAACGGGATAAAAGAGGGGACCAACGAAGGCTCTCTGCGCAGGCCCCTTCGCCCAGCCAGCCTGGACATACATTGCAACACCCCCGATAGCATGGAAAATGTAAAAACTCCCCCAGCTTCTTCCAAGCTACCCACCTCTCCAGGTATCTGTCTTGGCGATTCAGGGGCCCTGCGAAAGCAGCGGAATTCCATGCCTGTGAGTTTAGAGAAATATGACAGAGATTATGAGAGCAGAGGAGGAGACACAGTCCCAAAGCTACTGCACTCCCCACTGGACAAATACAGCCTTTGGCCCAAGAGCAGTGATGACCTCCCTAATACAAAGTGCTCTCTGCTAGAAAGTTTGGATAAACACAGCAGCAGCACTACCACCACCAAGGGTGAAGAAGGGAAGGGTGAGCCCTGCCAAAAGCAACTTCCGGTGCCTCTATTGCTCAGCGAGGCTGGTGGGGCTGCCCTCCAGAAGCAGAGATGGGCCAGCTGGCGCAACGGGAACAGCATGTCGTTTGACGAGGCCGTCGCTCTTGCCAAGGAGAGGCACGTGGGCCAGTCCCCGGTGAGGAGGATGCAGACCTACTGTTTTGGCGACATGGAGGGGCTGCATGGCCCTCCCAGAACAGAGAGGCCTCCCCCGAACCCCAAGCCCGCCCTGAAGCCTCTGGGGCAGCGGCCCCTGAGACCCCCGGCCTGCGCAGGCACAGCCGCAGATGCCCTTGTCCCGGGGAAGCCGCTTCTTGCTCCAGCGTTGCCTGACATCATCCCAGAAGGCCAACTCTCTCCAAACCTGGAAGCTCTGTCCCTTCCTCAGGATCTCCCGCCAAGGAGAAGACTGAGCTTGACGAAAGCAGGGCGGCGTGCGTCCAACTCGGAAGAGGTGCTTTTAGCAGCACAGCAGGAGCGGAGGTGATTTGCTTTGGCAGCCGGTTCCCAAATCTGGCCTTCAACTGTGCTGCCTGGTGCTGCTGTGACCTTGGACTTCTGCACTGATGTGGCACCTCCCCACCCACCCAATCAGGACACAAAGGACTGAAGAAGAGTCTTGCTGGAACAAACTAACCTTAGCTAAGAATCATCTCTGCTTCAATCAGAGACCAGCCAGAAGTCCACAAGCAGGGCCTGCGAAAGCAAGAGCTGCAGGAGCCGCACCCACGGGTGATACAACCAAGGGCAAGGGCATGTCATGTGGGTGCTACAAATTGGGGTAGCTGCTCAGATTTGAGTCCTGTGCGGTAGGTAGGGTGGTAGATAGCGATGTAGAATAAATGCTATTGTGAGTGAGTAGGCTTAAATTGATGCAACGGAAATGAGTAAGAGAAAAGGAAAAAAATACTGCAAATGTACCATTCTGAAATGTGCGCATCTTCTGTGCAGGCAGGCATCCCCTTAACTATTAACACATATTGGATGGTTGCATATAAAGCTTCCCTTTAATCAGTCATAGCTTCTCCCAACAAATTATGGGAAACGTAGTTTGTTACAGGTGCTGAAATCTGTTAGGAGGCCTCTATTCCCCTCACAGCAGTACAATTCCCAGAGTACCCTGTGAGGAGGGAATGCCAGTAAAAGCACTGTAAGAACTCTAGCCGTGGGTGGGAATAGGGGATTCTCCTACCACCCTTAACGTACTATACAGCCCCCTGGATTATTTGGGGGAAGCCATGGCTGTTGAAAACTGTATCATGGTGCTTTAAATGTATGGTGTGAATGAGGCCGAAGTTGAACTGTTATATAGCCTACATCCCACTCGGCTTTTACCCTGAAGGCCTGAATGTACTTATAGACGCAAGAGACAAATTTCTGTTTAGCTCTCTCTTTAAACATGGAAGGATACTGAGCGAGATCACTGCCTTGAAGGTTGAGGCTGTCATAATATTTTACAAACTTATTTGGAAGGAAGTCCCGCTCAGCAATGTGAGACTTACTTCTAAGTAATATAAAATGCATAGGATTTTGCACGTAGACATGCACATGGGATCATGTTTGTTACCTAGAGGCTCTCAAACGTCCCAGAAGCAATGGGTGACAGTTACCAAACAAAACAGTGTTTCTCCACTATGAATTGGAAAATAAATGTCCATGCTGTTTGGTTGGTACTAATGAATATTTGTACGTGGCTGCCATGATGCTGCACTCAAGAATTTGCAGAACATAATATGGGGGACACAAGCTAGCCCACATGGGCTTTGTGGATGACAGAATATCCTGGATCCTGATACTAGGGGTGGCTTGTTAGTCCAGCCTTTGCCAACCTGGGGCCCTCCAGATGTTTTGGACTACAGCTCCCATCAGCCCCAGCCAGCAAATGGACACATGGTGGCTGGGGCTGATAGGAACTGTAGTCCAGAAATATCAGGAGAGCCCCAGATTTGTAATGCCTGTGTTAGTCCCTCTTTCCAGTAGAGAGCCCAAAGGAATACTGTTACATGAACTTTATTCACTGGCTTAATATCAGTAACGTTTTATCTCAGAAGTCCAGATGTTTTGCCTCATGATTCTCCCTTTTACACAGGAAAAAAAGCAATGGTATTTAACTCAATGCATTTTCATATTCAGATGTCAAGTGCAGGCTATACTCGGTGTGTGTGTATTAAATTCAGAAAGCAGAGCATTTGAAAAACACTTATCGTGTCTGTGAAACTGTTTATTGACCCCGCTTAGGAACGGCTTGTTTAAGCGGCCTATTGGGTGACTGAAGTATAAAAAAGATAGGAGGAAATGTATGTGGATAGCCAAATAGTACCAAGATTAGCATGCCAGCCAAGAAAAACCTGTCCTGGTTTGTATATGGAGTGTGGAAAAGGGGGCAGATTGGTCACTGGTGTGAGAATGGGGGTGTTACAAGGACTGAGTTGTTCCCATTTTCAAATGCTGTAAAGTGTGTGGGGTTTGTCTAATCCTAACTGGTGGCACTTCCTCATAGCAGGTTAGTGTAGACTTAGGTCATATCCACACCACACCATACATTTAAAGCACAATTAACACACATGGCTTTTCCCAGAAAACTCCTGGGGATTGTAGCTTACCCCTCACAGAACTACAATCCTCAGCACTCTTAACAAACTACACTTCCCAGGATTCTTTGGGAGAAGCCATATGCTTTAAATGTGCATTAAGTGTATGGTGTGGGTGTGACCTTGGTGCTGCCCGTGCAGGTTTAGTGGTAGAGTCCAAAAGATTTCCGTCAGATGTGGTAAGCAACGCTTTTCTTCGTGGCTTCTTCAGCTATTCTTCAGTAGCCATCAATATTTTTTAACACTTATGAAATTGTTTAAAATAGCCGCATCAACGCCAATGAAAAAAGTTTGCAATAAATCTTCAAGGTCTTGTGATGCCTAAGCCATACCTCAACATTTGAGACAATTTGATCTAGTGGAATCTTTACTACTAGATCTACTGTGGAGGTTTGGGTTAGCCTAATGCATTTTTAAATTTGCTGTGCTGGTGTTTTTAACAGGTGTCTTGATATTTTTTACCTGCTTCTGGGGCACAACTCTGGCATGAGGCTGGCCTCAAGTGAAGGTGTTGCATTTGGGCTTTTAAATCTGCCCAGTCATGCAGTTTAGTGAGTGGACTCGAGTCAAGTTGCCACAAGTCACCCTCCCTCTGCCTAAACTTTTGTAGAGTTGGTGCAGTGTACCAGCTAAGACCTGAGCTACAAAACAGGAAATTCTTGGTTCGGATCTTGCTTCTGCCATTCACTCGTTAGTTGTAGGCGAGCCATTCTGCCTCAGCCCTCTCGTCTACAACAGTGTGAAGCAGGTAACGATACTGATCTACTCTGCAGGGTGCTTGTAAGGGTTACAACATTTTGCATCATCTCATGCTGCTAGGTGGAAGGTGGGAAAGAGTACCATCTGCTATCACTAGGGAGAAGCATTAACATCACAGATTCCTGACCCCAGTGGCTCTCTTTGTCACCAACAGAAGAGCAGCAACTATGGGTTCTATTTTTGTAATGCTTTCATCTGTCATGAGCCTCTTTGAAGGGAAGGCTGGGTATAAACCTTTAAAACAAATAAAATCATATTTGTAAAGTGCTTTGAACATTCACAAGTGCTACACACTTGTCAATACAATTGTCCTTAATGAAGTACTGGGTTGGAGGGCAACCACAGGATAAAAGTCCAAACCGGAATAATTCTTGTAATTCTACCTGTATCCAGTTTCCTATTCCAACCTAATGCCATTTTCAGAGAAGAAAATTATCCTGATCCAAAAAGAAAAAATTATTTGCAAGTTGCCAACAACCAATATGACCTATATGGAGCTGCTTCCTTCAAAACAAAACACAGCAAAGGCCACCATAGTTTGCACTGATTATAAGAACATAAGGAGATCATAAGACACTGGAGTCCTTTACCAATCAAAAAGGATTTAAGGTTAAATCAACACCATACAGATAAAACAGACACCACACACTTTTATAGCACATGACTTCTCCCAAGCATCCTGGGAACCGTAGTTTGTTAAGGGTACTGGGAATTGTAGCTCTGCGAAGTAAAGTCTTGAGTTTTAAATATGAGTTGGGTGTGCTTTAAATGTACATTAAGGATCTGTCAAAGAGTAAGCAGAGGAAACTTGTTGCCCACAACAAAGATGGCAACACTAGGCAATGGTCCTTCCTTATTGGTTAGAGATGAGCCAACCCCATGTTTGACGTTAGAAATTGACAGCTGAAGGCAGCGCCCTTCGCTAAGATGGCGGCCACCGGAAGTTAGACACAGACATTGCGCTCCCCCTCACACCTCCTCATGGCATGGCATAACAAGTGAATTTAAAAATAAAAGTTCTCTCGTGGCCTACCTGCACTAGTCGGAAGTGCAGGTGACCACGAGCCGCTCCATGACGGCGCTGGCGAGAGGAGAAAGCCCCGAGCCGCCTCCCTCCCCAAAATGGCACCGGCGAGAAACGAAGGCCCGAGTCCCTCCCTAAGATGGCGCCTGTAAGAAAAAAAAAAGCCGGATCCCTCCCTAAGATGGCGGCGACCGGAAGCGGCGGCCTTTCCCCTCACATCATTTCCAGCCGCGACGCCCCGGGTCCAGGAACCAAGATCGGCGAGGCGGGGCTTGCGCCGCCTGCCGTGGTTGCCTCCCCGTCGAGCTGTATGGGCGGTGGCGGCGGCGGAGGAGAGGCAGAGAGGACGGAAGAGAAGAGAAAGGCTCCGCGGTGCGCATGCGCCGATCTCCATGGAGAGACAAGGGGGCGAAAGAGACGGAGGGGAGGCCAGGTAAACAGTCGCCCTCCCCCTTCCCCCCTCTGGCAAAGGAGGAGGAGGAGGAGGAGGGGATAATCCGGAGGGCGGGCGGGGGACTGGATAGGGTTGGACGGTTGGAGGCTCCGTGGTGCGGGAGGGTGCGGGGGGCGCAGGATTGGGCCCGGGGTGGGGGTCGTGTGGGCGGGTGTCTTTCTGGCCTCAGTTTCTCAAGGCGAGGCGACTCTTCGGACGAGACTGGGCGGGGCTTCTCCCACAGCAGCTCCTCCCCATCTCCAGGCCTCTCCTGATTATCTCTTGTTTTTTGGGACTTCACACGTGCGAGGCCGCTTTTATTATTATGGGTTCGTGTCCAGCTCTATTGCACTTGGGGATGCCAAGTGAGCCAAGTGCATTTGTTTCGTTGGGGCTGCTCTGGGTGTGACTAACGTAAAGTAAGCAAGCTATTACCACGACGGCTCTTATGATCACTACTGTCATGTTGTTGTGAGTTTCGTCGGCTCCAATCCGAAGAGTGACTAACGCTGGGTGCATGCTTTTTCGCTCTCTCGTTGTTATTATTCGCATTGGTCTGCTCTTGAGGGTGGCTATGGTTGAGTACAGCCGAGTATTATTACTACTGCTGCTGCTGCTGCTATTCCCATCAACAGTTTTATTGGGTCTATTCTGAATGTTATTAACGCTGGGTGCGTGGTGGTGCTGGGTGCAGTTTGACCAAACTGCGGGAGGCAGTGGAAGACAGGAGTGCCTGGCGTGCTATGGTCCATGGGGTCACGAAGAGTCAGACACGACTAAACGACTAAACAACAAGCGTGGTGGTGGTGCTGAATGTAGCACTGAAGACACTGCGGTCCTCATCTCAGACCCTCCTTCAAGGGCTCCCCCCCCCCCGGATGCCAAGAGGATGGAATAGGGCTTTTCAGTGGTGGCTCCCTGCTTGTGGAATGCTCTCCCCAGGGCACCAGACAGAAATGTAACTTTTTTTTACCTGGGCTTTTGGCCCTTAATTTGAAGGGTTCTAAGTAAGCTCTTATGGGACCCAGGTGGCACTGTGGGTTAAACCATTGAGCCTAGGGCTTGCTGATCAGAAGGTCTGTGGTTTGAATCCCTGTGACGGCGTTTCCGTGTGCTGCTCTGGTTCGCCAGAAGTGGCTTTGTCATGCTGGCCACATGACCTGGAAGCTATACACCGGCTCCCTCGGCCAATAATGCGAGATGAGCGTGCAACCCCAGAGTCGGTCACGACTGGACCTAATGGTCAGGGGTTCCTTTACCTTTACCTTTTAAAGTAAGCTCTTAGTGGCACAGGATCCATAACGCCTGCCCTTCGTTTGGTATGGATGTGGGGTTTTTTTAGTATTATTTGGTTTGTTGTAACCAGTTTTAATGCTTATACTGTGTTGTAACTCACTTTTGTAAGTAAAGTAGTTAATAAATATAAATATTATTTTGTTAGCTGCACGATACGGTCCCTAAGTTACCCATAATCAGGTTTTTAAAACATGCAAAATATTAGTGTTGCTATACTAATAACAACAGTGAGTAACAACGCATGTGGTGCTATATAATATTTATAGTATTACAACACCTGTGTACTGGGTATATAGTACCGTATCTTAGAGTTTCATTGGCTAGAATGAGTAGGCCCCTTCCCTCAAGGAGCTTACAAATTAGAGTGGACCAGGAGTAAGAAAGGGATAGGAGCCAGGGAGGCACAGCTTGGGGAACAGGGCACCTGTTTTTCCATGCAAAAGGTCTCTGGTTCACTTCCTGGCCAGTTAAAAGAAGGATTGGAAAAAGACTTCTCTCTGCCTATCCTTGCTGCTGAAGAGAGTAGTGGGCTAGCACAGTGTTCTTCAATCTTAGGCCCCTAGATTTGGTGGGACTACGACTCCCATCATACCAATGGTCATTAGCCATTGGTCAGGAATGATGCATGCTGCAGTAAAACAACATCTGGGGAACCCACCTGATAGAAGGCAGCATCCTTCTTGTATGAACACAGGAAGGTATGTATTGTTCATGCTTGGTTGCCATCAGCTCGGAGGATCAAAGGAGTGGTGTGACTTTGTGGGCTGTTGCTTTCCTTGGAAAAGCTGCACATCTAACCTCCACCTGTGTGATGCAGTGTAAGAAACTCCAAACACTCTTTATTGTTAATCTCCTTAACGTATTGTCTATACTTAACATATACTTTGAAGCTTCAAAGCACTTACATTTCAGTAATCCTTGAGTATTGGCCAGGCGCAAAATAAAATGGCGCCCCGGCGTTTTGAGGAGCTCACAAATGGAGAATCGTAGGTGCAAAATGCGCCTGGCGCATTACTAGTTTCGAACCCTGGTGTGATGTGTATGGAGACTGATCCGTACACCACTCTGCCTTCCTTAAATATCTGTGTGAGTGTTTATATAGCGCTTTCAGTGTATATAGCCCTCTGCAGAGCATAAAATGGGAAAGGTTGCTGCCCCGATAAGCTTACAATCTAAAACTTAAAAGTGATGATGGGGTGCAAGAGAAGTGCCTCCTCTCATTCCAAGTTGTGGGGTTGTGTTGAGTGCAGGTCTGAACCATGGTGCCATCACTGTACATGACGCTTCACGGAAATGCACATATTTAAAAACCCAAGGACTGGATGGGTCCCCCCCCCCAGGACATTGCAAACCCTACGCCAAAGGATAAATGGACATAAATCTGACATCAGGAACCATAAGACTGAAAAAGCAGTAGGAGAACACTTCAATCTCCCAGGACATTCTATACAAGATCTCAAAGCAGCTGTTTTATTACAGAGAAATTTCAGGAACAGACTGGAAAGAGAAGTTGCTGAATTGGAAATCATTACCAAGCTTAAAACCATGGAAGCACCTGGGATGAATATAGACATCGGATTCTTATCTCATTATGCATGATCAAGCTTTCTTTAGCACCTCAGCCCAGGACTAATTGCAGCCATCAGCAGCCATTAACACCCATCTACAGGTTTACCACTCCCATCAGCCCATCACCCATTCCCACCCACCCCCACCACCCTCTGTATATATATATAGGGTCTGACACTTCTGTTTCTAGTGTATCTGAAGAAATGTGCATGCACACGAAAGCTCATACCAAAATATAAACTTAGTTGGTCTTTAAGGTGCTACTGAAGGAATTTTTTTATTTTACCGTAATAAGCGTTCATATGAGTGGTTAGAGCAATAAGACATTGTCTCCATTGGTTGCTCTTTTTTCTCCCCTCTGGGTGCCCGGGGGAGGAAGTTTGTGATGCAAATTGATCCCTATAATTTAATGTACCTTCTCACACTCCACACCTGTGGGATGTCGGTAATCTCTATTACTGATTTATTTACACAGTACATGAGATGCCCATAGCTAAGTGGTAGAGCACATGCTTTGCATGCTGTGAAGACCCAGACGTTCCCAGGTATTGCTGGGAAAGACCTGTCTGAATTCTGCCACAGTGGGTGTAGAGCAGGATGAATAAACTCCCTCCCATAGGACACAGTGATGGCTACCAACTTGGATAGCTTTAAAAGAGGATTGGAAAAATTCTTGCCACAGATACACATGTGGCAGTTATTTCCAGCTTAGGCTGCTGTAAGGAGCTCTACGTGGGGCTACCCTTGAGAAAGGTCTGAAATTTGCAATTGGTCCCAGAAAAGTAAGAGTGCTCCTGGGAACTTGATTGCATGTTACATCAGTTGCAATGCCTCCCAGTCCATTGCCTGGCTCAGTACAAGGCACTGGTTTTTACCTTTTAATGCCATAAATGGGTTTGGGACCCGCAGCTCCACCCTGTGAACCAGCTTGCGGGGTGGTTTCTGCATCCCTGGGAGGCATGTGGAAACTAAGGACCTGGGGTAGAGCATCTTCGTCAGTGGTGCCCAGGCTGGACATTGGGAGATCCAGCTTTCCACTTAAAGCCTTTTAGTGACAAGTCAAAATGCTTTCCGGGCATTTCATGGAAATTCTTCTAGCTTTTGACTGTTCAACTTGTTGGTCCTTTTGGATTTTGCGTTAAGTATGGCCAGATTTGTTTGGTGCTTCTGTTCTTAGAATTCTGAGCCACCCAGGCAATTCCATAATAGTGGAAATAGCATTTGGTTTTTTTAAACCAAAAGCTAAAATCTGAGAGCATGCTGGGGCATTGAAAGAAGGGCAAAATTGCTTCGCTTTGGTAATAGCATTACTGCATTATTAGTGTGAGAGGAAATGAGGCAGCAGAACGATAGGCACCATCTTCACGAATCTGTGTTTTCCTTCCCAGGGTCTGGATGAAGCAGCTGTGAAGCAGTGGAAGACTAAAAACCCAGGCTCCAGTCTTCTGATGCAGAGTGGAGTGAAGAAATGAAGGGGTGAGAGAGAGAGGATGCCTCTGAATATATTTTGCTTCCTGGGGTGGGGGAGCGGTGGCTCTTAGTCTCAGGCCCTGCTTGGGGGCTTCCTGGGGGTATCTGCTTTGCTTCAGGGTGCTAGCCACAGGGCTCTTATGAGAGTGAGTGAATGGCCCCACAAGTTTCTGAGCTAAATTCTGTGTGTAAACAGTAGCAGGGCTATCAGGTCTAGTGGCTGATAGTTCTCTTTTCCTCTTGCCCTGCCAGGGAGTCCAGCATCCTGGGGCCAGACAAAAGATTCTGGCGGGCCCACAAGCAGGCCTCCCCTCATTCATCCTCAGCCAAAAGACCTATTGCAGGCATCCTCAAACTCTGCCCTCCAGATATTTTGGGACTACAACTCCCGTCATCCCTAGCTAACAGGACCCAGTGGTCAGGGATTATGGGAGCTGTAGTCCAAAACATCTGGAGAGCCGAGTTTGGGGGTGCCTGGCCTATTGCCTCTCTCCTTGAAGGATTGGACAGATTCATGGAGCATAAGGCTATAAATGGCTTCTAGCCAGGAAGGCTACGCTCTGCCTCCATGGTCAGAGCCATAGGAAGGAGGAGTGCTCTTGAGCTCAGGTCCTGCTTGCCTAACCTCCCTCACAGGGTTGTTGGGAGGATAGAGTGGGGGGGAGAACTATGTGCTCCACCTTGAGCTCCTTTGAGGAGAAGTGGGATATAAATGCATAAATAAATTACATTGCACTTTCTGATACTGTTTTTAAATGCTGTAAGCCCCTTTCAGTCCCAACTTGAGAGCAAGGCGAGATATAAACACATTAAATAACATTAGCCTCCAAGGTCTGGTGCATGTGGAGGAGGGTGTCTGCTGAAGGTCTCTTCTAAATAAGGGAGCCCCTCCCTCCTTCTGTAGCCAGCCACCCTCGAGAAAGAAACAGAAAGGCGGGTGCACAGAGCCCAAATACTGTCTCAGGGGCCCTGAGCTCTCTCCTCACGTCCCTTCCTTTTTTCTCTTTTTTGGCAGACAGCAGAAAGCAGTAGAGACGGAAGAGGGCACTGTGCAAATCCAGGAAGGTGAGCACCCACCCATACCTGCTGCTCTTGCTTCCGGCCTCCCCGCCCCCACCCTGCCCCACTTCCTCCCACTCCCCAAAAGCTAAATGGTGATTTGCTAGTGGAGATTCCCCTCCACTCCCTTCTGGTTGTGCGGGTGGATGGAGAATGTTCCTGCCTGGGCAACGCTTAATGAGCAAATGTGTCCATCTCTCTTCCCTGGGCGGCACCCCCTTCTCTTCTTTCCTTAAGGGGCAGTGGCGACAGGTGAAGATCCCACCAGTGTGGCCATTGCTAGCATTCAATCAGCTGCTACCTTCCCTGATCCCAACATCAAATACGTCTTCCGGACAGAAAATGGGGGCACTCAGGTAAGACACTTATTGGATTCCCCTCGTGCCGCTGGCTTGGTTTCCTTTGGGGTGGGTTGGTGGGTGTGCAATATAGTGGCTCTGTTATTCCTTGACGGTCAGAGGCAGCAGTACCCCCACAGAAGCCACAAGAAGGGAGAATACTCTTGTGCTTGTCTCCTGCTTGCGGGTTTCTTCACAAGCATCTGGTTGGCCACTGCAAGAACAGGATGCTGGACTAGATGGGCCGTTGGCCTGATCCAGTACTGTTATTCTCATGTTCTTCCCACTATCTATTCTCTCTACATCACCCCTAACTCAGCGCGCACACACCCCATCTCGTTTCCCAGCATTTCTGAAAAATAGACTAAAACAGTAGGTGTGATAAAAACGGGGATGGAGCGTCTGTGCTGCCCCGCCCAGTGTGTCCAGAGACATGTGGAAGACCCCCCATTTTTGCTCTGCTGAAGTGTTCCGTCCTTCCACCTTCCGGAAGTCCAAGGTGAGCAAAGCATAAGGAGACTTAGCACAGGGTGCCTCCCTGTCTCTGGCATGCAGGGACTTGTACCCTCTCAGGCTGGTCCTGCCAGCCCCTTCATTAGCCTGGCCTGTGTGTTCCCCCTTGTAGGCATGAGCCACCTCTTGTGCAAATGCAGTTATGGGGGCATCCCGGGACTGCATCCTGGAGAAAGAGGCCAAGCCAACCGGTTTGCAGTGGTCCTGCTAGCTCAGGGTTATTTCCAACAAGGCTCAGGGAAGTGATGGGGGTCGTCTTACACATGGGGTCATCTTCCCCCATTTTCATAAATTTGAGTCCCCCAAAACAGGGGTCGTGTTATACACGGAAAAATACAGTACATTTGTAAGATCCCAGCATGGTGTGGATGTTTCTGCTCCCCTGCACATTTGGGAAGGGCCATAGCTCAGTGGTAGAACATGTGCTTAGCATGCAGAAGGTCCCAAGTTCAATCCCTGGCTGCATCTGCAGGCAAGGTTGGGAAGGAACCTTGCCTGAAACTCTGAAGAGCTGCTGCCAGTCAGTTTAGGCAGTACAGTCGTACCTTGGTTGCTGAACGCCTTGGAACTCGTACGTTTTGGCTCCTGAACGAACGAAAACCGGTAGTGAGTGTTTCGGTTTTCAGAAGCTGAATGTCTGGTGCGGCTTCCGTAGCTTCCGATTGGCTGCAAGACGCTCCAATCGGAAGCCAAGCCTTGGTTTTCGAACCAGTTGCTGTGATGTTCGGGCTGGAGAGTGCTTACGAAGCTCCCGAACGATCGCCCAGGAGGGGGGGAACATGCCAGTCAGGCATGTGTCTCTGCCAGGGTGCTACTCGTAAGTAGGCCTTTCCCTGACAAAACGGACTCCCAGAATGGATTCTGTTCGAGAACCAAGGTACGACTGTACTACATGGTCCAAATGGCATGACTCACTGTAAGGCAACTTTCTATGCCCCCCCCACACACACTTGCAAGAAAGTAGCTAGGCTAGGCTAGGTGAAAAGCACGTGCCATAGGCTCACCCAGTCAACCTCATGGTTCAACAGGACTCTGAACCTGTGTCTCCTGGCTGGAGCTGATGAGGGTTTGGAGGGGGGCAGATTGGCAAAGGCTGCTCTTGCCACTAAGCACTGGCTCTGTTAACAATGTCTCCCCCCCCCCTTTGCTCTTTTCCCCAGCTGATGTACAGGGTGATTCAGGTAGCCGAAGGGCAGCTGGATGGGCAGACGGAGGGCACTGGGGCCATCAGCGGTTATCCTGCAACACAGTCCATGACACAGGTGGGTTCTGCTGAGTCAGCGGAGGAAATGGTGACGTTGCCAATCTGCTCTATGCAGTCATCCTTTCTGGCTGAGCTGTTAGCTCTGCTCCTCTGGCCCCAGGTGGTTTGTGGCTGGTGAAACAGGCTCCTTGAGGCTTATGGGCAGGAGGTGGATATTCTGCAGGCACATTCACCCCAATTCTGTAGCTTGAATAACTTAGGTACGGTTGCATGTAGTTGGTGCATTTGCAGTGTTCAGCATCTGCTAGTCAGTATGAAGGGCCAAAGGGTGATTCCAGTGGGGCTTAATGCTAAGATATTGAATGGGTCATTGGCAAGAGGAGTTTTTCTTCTTACTGGGTTTTCCCTGGAAATAGTATATCTGAAATAAAATAAAGGGTGGGGATACAGGCTGGCATATTTTTGCTGTTTATTGTGTGGACTCTCAAAATCTTGCATGTGGCACCCCCAGTCCAACAGAAAGAGCCCACCTGGAAGCACCCAAAGTGTGACAAGGAATCCTTCTTAGCCCCTCCCCTTCCCTTTGGCTTTTCCATAGCTCATAAGGACTAGAAGCTTGTTTCATAAAACCAGGCTGCTGAATATCAAATAACTGCCTCTGCCTCTCGCTTCTTGCATCAAAGGTACCTTTGAAGGTATAAGCAGCTCAATCCAAGCAGTTGTGATGCCGTTGGGGTGTTTGCGAAGGGTATCACTGGATCACGTTCCTCAGTTTTGTTGAATTAATTCAACTAAATAAGTTTCAATTGGATTTTGGAAAACAAACGTGCAATTAATTGCTACTGTTTGGAATTTTGTGTGGGTTATCTTCGCCAGTGGTTTGTCCAAACGTTTGTTTGAATGATGCTTTTATAGAGTAGGGTAGAGTGGGCCTAGGGATGAATTTGTGGAACGGGGGGGGGGGGGGTTGCCTGAAAAGGTTTGGGAACCACTGTGCTAGACTGAAGGTTCTAAACCCTCCTGCATTGATTTTGCACTTGTGCTTTGGGCTTCAATACAAAAGCAGTGTAGGAAGAGGATCTCAAGGGAGGAGCATCCTGAGAGAATAGCACCATTGTCTGACCCTCTGTCTTTGCCTGAGATGGATACCTGCCCAAGTATTTGTTGAGGTAGATGTATCTGAAGGAGGCTCCTCTCTCCTCCTCCTCCCAGGCTGTCATCCAGGGCGCATTCACCAGCGAAGATGCCGTCGAGACAGAAGCTGCGACCACAGAGACGCACTACACGTACTACCCTGCCACTGCAGTGGCTGACACCAGCACGTCTGCCGGGGCAGGGACCACAGCCACAGCTGTGGTGACGACCCAGAACTCGGATGCCCTGCTGGGGCAAGCGACGCCAACTGGCACAGGTCAGTTGGGTTGGGCTACCTGCAAGACGACTGGCCTAAGGAGCTTCCCTCCGGCCTGGGCCTAGGGCCACCCCTCCCCTCCCCAGGAGCCAGCTGGCAAGTTCAACTTACTTAGCCCCTTCCCCTGGGAAATGGAGTTGCTCCCACCTCTGTGCTCGCTATGGGTTTTCCATGTCAAGATGGGGCCGTTTTGGCCATCTCAGGTTGTGCAAATGATCGGAACGATGTCGTGCATCTATTTTCATTTTTTTAAAAAATATATTTTTATTGATTTTATAACAAATACAAGAAATATAAAAAACATAGATAAAAGAAAAAGGACAAAACAAAAACAAAAAATGCAAAGAAAAAAAACCATTTTCTTAACAATATAATATTCCAATATACTTTCTTACTCTGTCGACTTCCTCCTTCCCCCCCCTTCCACGTTTCTATTTATATCTAGTATAGCACTCTCTACTTCTTAAATCATTGCTTCTTCTAAAATACTCATTATAAATATTATTCTAGATCCGTTATAACCACGAAATTCCAGTATTTCAAAATATCATTTGGATCTAAAAATCATGATAATTATTTTACATTTAGTCTTAATTCCTCCTTACTATAACTATTTGCTTCTTCAGCCTCTTTGTACTTCCACTTCCCTTATTGTCCATTATTTAATCTTATATTTCTTCTCCAAATAAATCTTAAATTTCTTCCAATCTTCTTCCACCGTCTCCTCTCCCCGATCTCGGATTCTCCCAGTCAGTTCAAACAGTTCCATAAATTCTATCAGCTTCATCTGCCAGTCGGACGATGTCGTGCATCTAAACCGGTCGTCGCAGAGCACGAGTGGTGAAGTTTTAGGAGTCTAGGTTGCACAGGTTGGACACAGATTTTGGGAAGCAAGCTCCCATACCTACAGATTGGGGGAACCCAGTTTCAGATCGCACTGCAGAATGTGATGGTGCTACGCAGTCATGTTAATATCCTCACCACCACCACTTCTCCTCACTTAGAACTAGGGCAGCTTGGCCACCTGCTTGGTCATCAGTTTCATGTGCTGCTCTTCTCTACAACTCTGTCTTGTTTTGAATTGCACAGGGCAGTTTTTTGTCATGATGTCGCCACAGGAGGTTCTGCAAAGTGGGACACAGAGGTCCATTGCACCCAGGACTCACCCTTACTCACCGTGAGTGCTCTCCTTCCCTGTCGCATGCCAGTCGCTAAAGTTCTTCCTTTATTCAGGGGTGGGGCACACTTTCCTCGAGTGTCCAATGGCTTCCCAGCCTGGAAGGGGAGCTGCTGAGGGTCTCCTCCTATCTCTGGAAATCTGAATGGGAAACCCAGTGCCAAACTGTGTGCTTTTGACTCCCTCAGGAAGTCTGAAGCCCCACGAACGACCCGAGATGAGAAACGTCGGGCGCAGCACAATGAAGGTGAGTGGGAACTGTTTTGCCAACGAACGTGATCCTTGAATTTAGCCACACTGTTCCACGAGGAGAGGTTGCTTGGAGTGCTGACTGCCTTGCACCCCTCTGTAGAAGGATCTTATTGCAGGGTGTACTGCAGCACTGCAATCTGTTTAGCATCTTGAAGGAGATTGGTCCACATCCCACCGTTCTTGTATGCCGATCATTCTTCCACCTCATGCTCAATTGTTATTTTGTTTGAATTCTTAGTACGTCTGAGGCCCTGTATGTATTGAGATAGATTTGCGCGCAACAGAAATGTTTAAGAAGAAGAAAATTCATGTGAAACCAGAGAGCATTTCAGTTCACATACTCAAAACAAGGCAGTCCCTCCCCGCAGGCTTACAGTCTAAAAACACAAGGGAAAGGGAGCAGACTTGGTGGTGTATTCTACATGTGCCATGGCTTCCAAACTAGGCGTGTGCTTCTCCATGTGCTCTGAATCCCACCACCTTTGGTGCTGCCTTTTTCCTCCTCTTCATTTTAGAAAGTTGGGTGGTGGCAAACCTTGCCGGGTTCTTGGTTTAACACAGCAGCAATGGGCTCCCGTGGACCAGAGGATCTCCCCAGTCTGAAGTAATTTGGCGAGGGCAGCAATCGCCAAGGTTGACTGCTATGATTTTAGTGATGAATTGCTCTTTCCTAGCTGCTGTACGTACTGCCTCTTGTAATGTTTAATTATTTCTTTTAATTGTTGACAACCCAGTTTCTTTCTCTTTTTCCTTTTGAAGTTAAAGGAGAGTCATGCTCTCTCTCCTGACCCCCATATATACTATCTTGCTCACAACCTCTTTTGCATACCCTGTTTCTCCCCCTCCTTCACCTCATCTATTATCTTGCCTAGTATGTTCTAAAAAAAGAGATTCCCTCTAAAGAAATCCTCTAAGGGTGTAAAGATGTTGCTGCATATGCCAGTATATGTTCACATCTCATCCTCCAGGGATTTTATTCTGAGTTCTAAAGTATTTCCAACCCTGGCTAAAATTCTGGAAAAACTAGTAAGGCCTTTTGAAGTGTTTGAGTTGTGTTCAGTTGCATGTAATAATCGTCAAGAGGTGGGACCCGGCTGGCCACCTTAAATAGAGAGTTGTGTATGTAGAATGACCGGTGGTAGGCCAGGAGGCAGGGGATCATTTTGGGCTGGCCAAAAGGCTCTTCTTGAGGAATATCGAGTGCTTTTTCACCTAGGGCATAGCTAAACTATAGAACTGACTCCCGCAGCTGGCAGTGACGGCCACCAAATTGGATTACTTTAGAAGAGGATTGGACAAATTCATGGAGGAGGAAGCTACAAATGGGTACTCAGCATGATGGTGATGCTGGGAGGCTGTCCTGATTTCAAATACCAGTTGCTACCGGTAGAAACCACAGGAAGGGAGAGTGCTCTTTTGCTTGCAAGTTTCCCGGGGCATTTGGTTGGCCGCTGTGAGAACAGCATGCTGGACTAGGTGGGCCCTTGGCCTCATCCAGCAGGCTCTGTCTATGATGTTTGTCTTTCCATCTCTTCCAGTGGAGCGCAGGCGCAGGGACAAGATCAACAACTGGATTGTGCAGCTGTCTAAGATTATCCCTGACTGTTCCATGGAGAACACCAAATCTGGACAGGTAAGGGGGCTTGGACTGGCCTTCTGTAGGAGCAGAGACAGTCTGGGCCCAGTTACAGAAAGGCCCCAGCAGGGTGCCAGCCCTTGACTTCAGGCTCGCTCAGGGTCAGCTGCTGCATCTGTGAAGCTGCTTGCCATTCTAATTTCCACAGTGCCCTGGCTTGATTCCATCATGTTGACGGCACCAGGGCTCTCTGGGTAATCTTAAAATGGTGGGCACATCGCTGAGGGATCGAAAAGGCCAGAAGGGGCTCTGCCTGAGGGAACTGACCTGAGCTCATCACCCTCTCAAACATTCTGCCTACCAAACTTCAAAATCTTGTATCCAGAACTCTACTCTGCACATCAAGGAAATCGTTCATTTTGGCGTTTAGTAACCCGTGGTGGTAAAAGGGACGTGGGTGGCGCTGTGGGTTAAACCACAGAGCCTAGGGCTTGCCGATCAGAAGGTCGGCAGTTTGAATCCCCGCAATGGGGTGAGCTCCCGTTGTTCGGTCCCAGCTCCTGCCCACCTAGCAGTTCGAAAGCACGTCAAAATGCAAGTGGATAAATAGGTACCGCTGCAGCGGGAAGGTAAACTGCGTTTCCGTGCACTGCTCTGGTTCGCCAGAAGCGGCTCTGTCATGCTGGCCACATGACCTGGAAGCTGTACGCCGGCTCCCTCGGCCAATAACGCGAGATGAGCGCCGCAACCCCAGAGTCGGTCACGACTGGACCTAATGGTCAGCGGTCCCTTTAACCCGTGGTGGCGTCCATATCAAGCAATCTGTTTGCATGTGCATGGATTAAAAAACATATAGGTGCAAAACAGGAGCTGTTGGGTGAAGCAGCAGCCATTAACTGCTTTGGATGCCTTGTAAAAGCAGACCTGTTTGCCCAGACATCCCCTGACCCCAGAAGATTGGACCCTGTTTGTGTGTTTCAATCCCTTTAATGCCTTTTAAAATTCCTTTTTGCAAGCTTTGCTACTGCTTGCAGTTTGTTTTGGGTTGTATTTTTTTCTGTTAATTCTGTTGCTTTTCTATTGTTCAGAACTCAAAACTTTTAAAAACATTAAGTGGTTTATAAGAGCTTTTGAATAGAATCTTTTAAAAGACGATCCCGGGATCTGTCTTGCCACCCCCATCAGGAGGAGTCCCCTGCTTCCATCTTCACCTGGTCTAGGAATTGTTTGGTTCCCTGGAAACTGTCAGGGGTTGTTGCCTTAACTCGTTGCAGCACCTGGCAACAAAAGTTGTGCTGGTTTTAACATTTCTAGGCAGGAGGAGGCAGTTTTCCAGTCTTCAGGGAAACGGCACACTGAGATGGGTGGAAGGGGGAGGGGGTTGAAGAGAGAAGGCAGCCATGAACTGCCAAGTGTTCCCACCTGAAGTGTCAGGGGCTGGTACTACCCTGGGGCCTAATCCCTGGGCCTGCAGCTCAATCAATCGCTTTCACTGCAGAGCAAAGGAGGCATCCTCTCCAAAGCTTGTGACTACATCCAGGAGTTGCGGCAGAGCAACATCCGTCTCTCTGAGGAGCTGCAGGGCTTGGACCAGCTACAGATGGACAATGAGGTCTTGCGGCAGCAGGTAAGGCTAGCCAGAAGGGGGGCAGGGTATGGATGTTTTTCTACCAGAAGGGGAGAAGTAGTGGGGGGGCTCTTCCAGCAGTCTGCCTATTGCTTGCAGCGGTATGGATGAATATGTAGGAACATAGGTAGTTGCCTTGTGCGGAGAGAAACCACTGGTCTTTCTAGCTCAGTATTGTCTACACTGACTAGCAGCGATTTCTGGCAGGTGTCTCTCTCCCTGGAGATTCTACTGGGCATTGAACTTGGGTCCTTCTCGATGCTTTCCACTGAGCTGCAGTCCTTCCCTTAGCATATAGGGACACAGGAAGCTGCCGTATACTGAGGCAAATCATTGGCCCATCTAGCTCAGTATTGCCTACACTGATTGGCAACAGCAGCTCTCAGGCGTTTGAGGCAGAGGATATTCCCAGCCCTGTCTGCAAATTAAACCTGGGGAGGAATGGCAAACCAAGCTGATGGACTATACCAGGCACCCCCAAACTTCGGCCCTCCAGATGTTTTGGACTACAATTCCCATCTTCCCCGACCACTGGTTCTGTTAGCTAGGGATCATGGGAGTTGTAGGCCAAAACATCTGGAGGGCCAAAGTTTGGGGATGCCTGGACCATACCATAATGGCAAAACTGACTAGAAAACTCAGAAACTAAGAGGACAAAAACTCTATAAAAGAATGGAAAAAATTTATAAGCTGCTTAGGAGACCACTGTAAGCAGATGGAAACATTGCCAGGATTTTGATTTCACTTGTAGTGTAACAATTACCATGGATAATATGGATTGATATAATAGAGTATGGAAGAATATGCAGTTTTAAATGTTCAAAATGGGACCCCATTTTGAGAGGGTGGGGGGAAGTCCCGAAATTCGGAGGAATCTCTGTATATGGATATATATTTCAATATTTATAACTTTGTATATATCTAAAACCAAATAAAAATGCTTTTAAAAAAAAGATTTCAAGTTGAACCTGGGACCTTCTGCATGCAAGGCAGGCGCTCTGCCACAGAGCTGAGGCCCTTCCCTGCTTCCTTTCTCCCCCTGCAGGTTGAAGACCTGAAAAACAAGAACCTGGTTTTGCGAGCGCAGCTGCGGCAGCACGGCGTGGAGGTCATCATCAAGGACAGCCACTGATAAGCCACCACTGACCAAGGGCCCTCCTTGCCCTCCTCCTCCTCCTCCAGCACAGCAGCCAACGGGGGTCCTGTGCCTCGCCGGTGCTTCCATGCCAGGCCCCCGTCCTTGTTGTACAGACCCAGTGAGCAGCGCTGTTGCCCGGGCCAGGGAGCTGGGCTGGGCTCAGCTCAGGACACTTGCCTCTGCCCAGTGCTCTCCTTCATGGCCCGGGACCTGGCTTGCCCCCTTGAGCTTAGACGCTGCCTCTCGACACAGTCCTCTGTCTTGATACGACCCTAATCAGTTCCAGGGTCATGACCTTTTCTCTCTTTCTTTCTCTCCTCCCTTTGAACAGCACCTCCCACCTGTGCGCTCGACACACCTCTCGCTGTGTCCGTGCATGCGATATTATGTAGACATGTTGCACGTCCCCCATTTCTCCCTCGCGCCGCTTATAGGCCCTGCCCTCCACAGCACTGCCCATCTCCGGGCACCTTACTCTTTGTGAGCGTGGAGAGCTGAGGAGCTGAGAGTCTTCCTCTCCCCCAGCCCTGCTTTGTGGCTCTCTGGCCCAGTAGGAGGAACCCTTTACACCACAGAGACAGCCTCACACACGCTTCCCCTTCAAGGCTGGCCACCTAGTTCTGCCTCTGGGCTTCCACTCAAACAGCTGCAGGTCTGATGTGGCCCTGAAAACCCTCCCGAGAGTCTGGGCTTGCAGTGAAGACAAGCCTGCCACAGCCTCCCCCTTTCTTTACTCCACACCATGGAAGGTGATTTAAAGTTGCTCTCGTGCCATGGAAGCCGTTTGCCAAGGAGGTGAGTGTGGGCCGAGAGCAGCAGTAGCTGTCCTCCCGTCTCAGGTGATTGGACAACTGGTTGGGGTGATGCTTCTCTTTTTTTTCCTCCCCCCGTTTTTTGTTTTTTTAAAAAAGTCTCTGGATTAAAAAAATAAAGTAATGGAAAAGCAAGTGGGTGTTCTGTGTTCTGGCTTGCGGATGAGTGTCAAGTCTCCTCTTGCAGCGGTGGAGAGGACATTGAGTTTGGTCCTGCCAAAATAGGGGGCAGTACTGGTGAAGCAGCTGGAGAGCACTGGCCTTGAACTGGTGGGTTGGGGTATTGAAGAAGGATATTGACAAGTCGGCACATTTGCGGAAGAGAGTGACCAAACTAATCGGGGTAACCAAGCCTTGTGAAGAATGGTCAAGGGAGTTCGGGGATGTTTTGCCTGGAGAAGATGAGGCCGAGAAGTGATGTGATAGCCATCTTCAAACATCTGAAGGGCTACCAATTGGAATATGGAGGAAGTTTGTGTTCTGCTGCCACTGAGGACAGGACCCAAACCAGCTGATTCAAATGATAAGAAAGATGATTCCGACTAAATATCAGGAGGAGCTTTCTGACAAAAAGAGCCGCTTGGCAGTGGAACAAAGTCCTTCAAAAGGTGGTGGGCTCTCCTACCCTGGATGTTGTTTAACAGTGGTTGGATGGCGATCTGTCTTTAACTGCGGTTCCTGCATTGCAAGGGGTTGGACTAGACCAGTGTTTCCCAACCTTGGGTCCCCAGCTGCTTTTGGACTACAGTTCCCATCATCCTTGACCGCTGGTCTTGCTAGCTAGGGATGATGGGAGTTGTAGTCCAAAAACTGCTGGAGGGCCGAGGTTGGGAAACACTGGACTAGACAACCCTTGGTTGTATGACCCACTACTAGGTCATGGTCTGAACCAAAGTGGTTGCAACAGTGTTGTTGTTATAACACCATACACCAGTGTGGTGTAGTGGTTAGAGTGTTGGCCTAGAACCTTGGGAGGCCAGGGTTCAAATTCCCACTTGCCCATGAAACTTTCTGGGCCACCTTGAGCCTATACTAACCTACCTCACAGGGTTCTTGTGGGGATCAAATGAGGAGAGGGGGAGAGCCATGTATACCACCTTAAACTCCTTAGAAAAAGGTGTGATATAAATGCAGTAAACAAATACATTTCCCTGCCTTAGGTGGAGAGTCCAGACATTGATTCTGGTTCCTTCTGCATGCACAGCATGTGTCCTTCCACACAGCCTTTCTCTACACCAGGACACTAGCTAAGGACGTGGAAATTTCACACAACCCTTGCACCAAATAGTTGGAGATCAGAGCACAAAAAGTACTTGTGTGTGTGTTTGTGTCTTACGCTAATTATATTCTCACCCAACATATTTTGGCTTGCATAAAATGGGAGAGCCGTTACCTAGCGCTTCTAGGTTAGATACACTAACCCAGCTGGTGCCATTTCCCTGAGCCAAATGGTCAAAACAAAGTGCAAGGTCTGGTGGATGGTGATTGTTATTAAAGCGCAGAATTCACACACAGCCCCAAACTTGTCAGATCTCTCCCCAGGGCAATTTCTAATCCCCACCCCTAAAGTTCTGTCCCTTTGCTCAGGTGGAGTTTATCCATGCAGAGGGTCATCCATTGTGGGTGTTCCTAGACCAGGAATCCTCTGGGTTTTGGGAAAGGACCTGGCTGTTTCCCCTCCTCACTTCCGGACGAAGACCCCTGCTCCTCAGAGAGGCTGTTGCTTCTCCATCTCCCCCAGGGTTGCCGTGGGCCACCTGGAAGTGTGGCCTGGCTGAGGTTCCCCTGCTCGGGCCTCCATTCACGATGAGCATAGGTGGTGTTGGGAGTGGAGCTGGTGAAGATCCAGAGGGGCTTGGTGACGGGGCTGGCCGCAGGGTTGGCTCCAGAAGGATTCTTTACAACGATCAGGCGCCCCAATGTGAAGCTGTCTGTCCTGCGGAGCAACAGTCAAGGTTAGCCACATTTGAAACACTAGGGCTCAGTCTAGGGCAGGCTTCCTCAAACTCAGCCCTCCAGATGTTTTTGGCCTACAACTCCCATGATCCCTAGCTAGCAGGACCAGTGGTCAAGGATGATGGGAATTGTAGTCTCAAAACATCTTGAGGGCCGAGTTTGAGGAAGCCTGGTCTAGGGGGTCCCCCTAAAACTGTTTCACAAGCTTTATTTAGGTGGTCTGAAGGATGGCAACAGCAGTGGCTGTTCCATAGTTCTTGGAACCTAGTGGTTTAGAAGATGAGCAGGGTGAGATGCAGGAAGAGGCACTTCAAAAGGAGTGGAGAGGATTATCAGCTTGGAGGTGAGTGGTGTAGGCTTGAGGTTCTGGGGGAGAGGCACTTCTATAGCTCCCAGAATTTATTTATTTTTAGGGGTGGAGGGGCCTTGATGGTTTAAAGTGTTATTGTAGTGCTCTAAATGTATGCTACAAATGCGCCTTGTGTATAATACCCCAAATGGTAGGTGACCGAGGACGGCCTCGGTCCAGTATACCTGAAGGAGCGTCTCCACCCGTGTTGCTCAGGCCGGACACTGAGGTCCAGCGCGAGGGCCTTCTGGCAGCTCCCTCTCTGCGAGCAGCCAAGTTACAGGGAACCAGGCAGAGGGCCTTCTCGGTAGTGGCACCCGCCCTGTGGAACGCCCTCCCACCAGATGTCAAAGAGAAAAACAACTACCAGACTTTTAGAGGACATCTGAAGGCAGCCCTGTTTAGGGAAGCTTTTAATGTTTAAGAAATTATTGTATTTTAATACTTCTGTTGGAAGCCGCCCAGCGTGGCTGGGGAAACCCAGCCAGATGGGTGGGGTATAAATAAACTATTATTATTATTATTATTTATTCCTGGTTGCAATTCAGAGGTCTGCGCTGATCCTAGTCCAAGAAGCATGCTAGCCCACATTGGCCCTTGCATTGATTTACCTGTGCTTTTTGCGTGCATTGTCCTGTTCCAGCTCTCTCTGCTTCTCCACGCTCTGATGGTGCAGCCACAACACCAGTGCAAACAGCGTCATCAGCACCAGGCCCATCGTGAACACGAGGCTGATCCCCACTGCGAGGGAGGTGGTGCCATGTGAGGCTGGAATACAGCAAAGGAAACAGGATGAGAGAATGGCCACTCACAGCGCCCATCAGCCCCGTTATCCCTGCTGGCTGAGACTGATGGGAAATGTAGTCGAGAGCATTTGGAGGGCACCACGTTGGGGAAGGCTGGCTGAAGACCGCCGTCTTGCCCCTAGCTACAGCCAAGCCTAGTAGGGTTTCTAGATCTCAAGGAGGACAGAGTTAACAGTTGTACGGAAGAGGTAACTGGGAATGGTCCTAAACTCTGGGAGAGTGGAACTTCCCCACCTTATTGCAGGAAAAAGATGGGGGGCCTTTGGATAGCGGCAACAGAGCTTCAACTGGGAGCCTGCCTGATCCATAGCTCTGTCTGCAATCTTAACTCCACTTACCTGTGCAGAGCTAACACCCGAGATGCATATATTTTAGGACCTATTCCAAACGGCTTTTAAGAATTGTGTTTAAATTGTCGTCACCCACCCCGGGTTGAAGGGCAGGTAATAAATTGTAATAACAACACCAATAATAATTGATAATATAGGCAAGTACATCGGGGGGGGGGAGTCCTAGGCATATTCAAAGATGGACGCCTTGGTGCAATGAAGCCATGCCATGTGAATCTCCTGGATCTGCAGCTGAGGGCACCAGCTTAGACCCCGGCCCTTTCCAGACCCTGGCGATACTCACTGACGTGAACACGCAGCTCCAGGACGCAGGAGGTGGAGCCCAGCATGTTGGAGGCCGTGCAGCGGTAAAGGCCCGAGGCCTGCGTCGTCAGGTTTTGCAAGGTCAGGAGGGCACGCTTGCCATCTGCCCAACGAGAGGGCCGGAGCCGGAGGAGAAAGGGGAAATTAGCAATGGGAAGTAACTCCTCCCCAACCCCAACCCCAATCACAATCAGCATAGGACCCTCATCTGTATTACATGAATGTGAGCAGGAGTTGACCCGCCACTGCGTCCCCTTAGGAGAATTCTTCAAAGCTTGGCTGAGATGAATGGGTGTCAAAAGATGCATTCTTGTTCCCGGAATAATGAGGCAGTGGGAAGTTTGTGTGTATGTGTGTGTTAAGAACAAGGGAGGATCCGTAGCCTAGATTGGATAAACCCTTGGATTCAGCACTTTGGGACGTTTCGTCTTCCAAATCAGGCTTCCTTAGCTTGCTGCCCTCCTGATGCTTTTATAGTCCACAATTCCCATCAACCCCCGGCTGGCATGGTCGGGGCTGGGGGTGTATTGGAGCTGCAGTACAAAATCCCTGTGTGGTGCTGCTCTAAATTGATTTTTAATAGAGTTAGACAACTAATAATCATCACAACAACAAAAATATTGTTGCTTAGAAGTTAATAGCTGCTGATCCACCAATACGAGATCCCGTTTTTTAAGTGTATTTGGGCTGGCCAGTTTTACCATATCGAAGTTTTCCCAACTCACCTGGCTGGATGCCACATCATCCTCGAACGGAGAACAATATCTTCCCCATTCCTTATTAAAATTTTGGTCTTCCTGATTGTTATTGGCCCAGAGATGGGAAAGAAGATAGAGTCCCTACCCGAGAAGAATGGCAGATTAACTTGACGGATTATGCTGAAATGGCTAAAATGGCTGGAAGAATCAGAAATCGGGGAGACCAAAATTTTGATAAAGACCGGGGGAAAGTTATATTTTATCTTACAAACCATTGCAAACAGCTAAAATATTGTAGTTTAATGGTGAATTTTGGACACAATGGAGAGGTAAACGATTTGGATTATTATAAAAGATGCAGGAGGAAATTATTGACAATAGGACCCACAAAGGCGAGGAAGGAGATTCTTTGGAATCATGTTTTTATGTTGTATGTTATGATGATGATGATGATGATGGTGATGATGATAATAATAATAATAATAATAATACTTTTATTATTTATACCCCATCCATCTGGCTGGGTTTCCCCAGCCACTCTGGGCGGCTTCCAGCAGAAATATTAAAATACAATAATTTATTAAACATTAAAGCTTCCCTAAATAGGGGTGCTCTGTTGGGTATGTGATTGTAAAATTTTAATCTGAAAAACCAAATAAATAAATTTTAAAAAGAAAAGAATGGGGAACAATAGGCCAAGAAAAAGGGCCTGCGTTTGAGAGAGCTGTGGGCAAGAGTTTGGGACTGATGCTGGAAGCTGGAGACTCAGAAATATGTGCTCTGTGCTGTACCTGGGGGCTCCCCTGGAAACCTAATGGGGAAGCTATATTTGTTGGGGCGTTAATGCTGCGAGTCCCTCCCTCCTATGCTGGGGTTTGCATTTTTGTGAGAATTAAACCATGCACCTTAAAGATACCACCATCTCTCTTCATTCCAAGGAAACTGAACCTGGGTATGCACAGGAACCCCTGGAGAATCTTGCAGCCTGGCCGTTAGGGTGCATGCAACAATATATAACATCCCTTCGCAAACCTTAAATCAAATAAAAGTCCTCCTATCATTTTGCTGCTTGCCCTACTCGTACTGGGACCAGCAGCTGTTGAACACCGCCTCTCTCGGCTTCTTGTTACCTTCAAAACTCATCATCAGAGGTTGCGCATCTGGTGGGATCTTCTCCCAGGTGAACGTGGGGGTGGGCATCCCTTCATCCACGGTGCACGAGAACTGGAGGCTTCCGCCCTCCTCGCTGTCGCCCTCGCTGGAGCACATGGGACGAGAGGGAGGCACTGGGGGAGGGACACAGAATAAGAGGAAGTCCAGTTCAGACTCACAAGCCCCATTTCTTCAGAGAGGACGATTCTCGCTTTTAAAATACTCAAATATTTTAAAGATGACAATAATGAAATCGTTCCAAATGAAGATTATGTAGAGGCCTGGCAATATTTAGAATTTTTTTTTAAAAAAAAGGTAATGAAAACCAAATGTTTGATATGCTAACTAGAATAAAAGCCCAAAGTAATATTACAGATGGCGCACATGCCGCTTGCTTTTGTTTTGAAATTCGTTATCTAAACATTAACCAACCATTAGCGTTTTTCAATTGATTTGTTCGTTTTGATAACTTCCAGGAAAATGCTGGTTTGATCAGGAGCTGTAGTATCCTATTTTTCCTAACCAGCCTGTGATTTGGGAGTGAGGAGTTGCACAAATTCTAACAATAGCAAGTAAATTAAATAATAAATTGATATTAACAGTTTATACCTCAGGTATCCCATAAGATTTTTCTTTGAATTTGGTTGGTTGGGAAAAAAATTATCCTGTTATTTCTTTAATTTTGTCTAAGATTATGTTCCAGGAAACTTGTTAACGCTAAGACGAGACCAAAGTATATAAATTAACATCTGCATGAGTAGAATTACATCTCTGGCATTTACTACTGGCATTGGGATAGATCTTGTGAAATCTGCAAGGGCTGAGACACCGCAGAAATATATTATATTATGAAGATACCTCACTTGCAAATGACTACAGATTAGTCATGGGAGTGAAGTCAGAAAGCAAGGAGACCCACGGTAGATGGAGCCTAAGCAAATAATAGATGGAGCCAACTGAGGCCACATTCATGACATAATAATAATAATAATAATAATAATAATAATAATAATAATAATAATAATAATAATAATTTATTATTTATACCCTGCCCATCTGGCCGGGTTCCCCCAGCCACTCTGGGCGGCTTCCAACAAAATACTAAAATACAGAAATCCATCAAACATTAAAAGCTTCCCTAAACAGGGCTGCCTTAAGATGCCTTCTAAAGGTCTGGTAATTGTTATTCTCTTTGACCTCTGGTGGGGGCATTCCACAGAGTGGGCGCCACTACCGAGAAGGCCCTCTGCCTGGTTCCCTGTAACTTGGCTTCTCGTAGCGAGGGAACCGCCAGAAGGCCCTCGGCGCTGGATCTCAGTGTCCGGGCAGAACGATTGGGGGGAGGAGACGCTCCTTCAGTTATACTGGACCGAGGCCATACTGGACATACATTTAAAGCATTGTGATACCACTTTAAACAGTCATATCTTCCTCCAGTGAATCTTGGGAGCTATAGTATGTTGAGAGCAGATCCCTATTCCCCTTATGGTGCTACAGTTCCCAGAGTTCCCTGTGAGGAGGGGTTGATTGTTAAACCATTCTGGGAGCTGTAGCTCTGGGAGGGGAATTGCGATTGCCTAACAGCTCTTAGCACCTTTAGCAAACTATACTTCCTAGGATTCTTTGGGAGAAGAACGTGGTCTAATTTGAGTTTTATCTACAAGGGCAACACTGAAACAAAAGAGGAGGAAGCAGGTGCCCAGAGGCACCCACTGGGCTGCCTGTGAGAAAGAGGGCAGGTGGGTTTGGAGGAGCAGAGGTTGGTGAGTTTCCCTAATGGACCAGCCTCCACTGAATCCGTCCCTTGGGTACGTTCTTCAACAGCCAAGCCCGAGTATCTTCAGGGACCAGTTAATTTATAACTTTCTCCATTTCTTTTTAGAGGGAGGTATTCTAGCATCACGATTAGCTACCCAGGTATAAATTTCACCAAAAGGTTTTATTGAAGAGGGTCAGGTGATAAATCATTAGATTTAGATTAACTGGCATCACGGCAGAACCGGCAGAACACGGTTCCTCCCCACATCTGAGATGTTTGGCTCCTAGTACGTTTCCGAGCACAATTCAAAGTGTCGGTGCTGACCTTTAAAGCCCTAAAGGGCCTCGGCCCAGTATACCCAAAGGAGCATCTCCACCCACATCGCTGGACACTGAGGTCCAGCTCCGAGGGCCTTCTGGTGGTTCCCTCACTGCGAGAAGTGAAGTTACAGGGAACCAGGCAGAGGGCCTTCTCAGTAGTGGCACCTGCCCTGTGGAATGCCCTCCTATCTGATTACAAGGAAATAAACAACTACTATCTGACTTTTAGAAGACACCTGAAGGGGAAATTTTTAGTGTCTGATGTTTTACCATTTTCTATGTGCTGTAAGTCGCCCAGAGTGGCTGGGGAAACCCAGCTAGATGGGCGGGGTAATTATTATTATTATTATTATTATTATTATTATTATTATTAGAGACAAGCCTAGCCTTGTGCTTGTGAGGGAGCTGAGAATGAAGGATGTGGGAGCAGCCATACCAAAAACAGTGAGCTGGATGACCCCGATGTTGGGCGTGGCAGCGTCTGGAGGGTTCATCACGCTGCACTGGTACCTGCCACTGTCCGAGCTCCGTGTGTCGTTCAAGATGATGGTGGCACTCTTGGTGGGCGAGAAAGCAAAGCCCACCCGGCCTGTGTACTGGGAGATGCTCTCCACCACCTCACCTTGCTCATAGGCAAGGACCTGCAGAGCAGAGGAATGGTCAAGTGAGATGACGGTCCAAGGATGCTCAAAGCGAGAGATGACAGTGAAGTTAAGAGGACACTACATTGAGGCAGTTTCAAGGTGGGCAGGTGAGTGAAAGTCTAGACTCTCTGTTTGGTTGTGCTGGGCCTTGGCTTTCTTGGGCACCTGTTACAGGACTTAAACTACCTTTTGTTTAGGATGTTGCTTGTCAATGGATTGCCTGGGTCAGGAATATCCCAGACCCTGAGATTTTATGGCCCAAACCTGAGAGCTAGAGTGGCCCCTGGTGATTCTGCACTCCCTCCCACCAGTGAACCCTGGAGACGGAGGTTAATTGGGAGAGGCGAGGAGGGAAGACCGTGGAGAGCCCGTGCTATAATTTTCAGCTGGCTCCTACCAAGCTGAAGCTTGCAAACTGCATGCATAATAAAAGTTTTTTTTTTAAAGGCACTGTTGCCCACCTGGAGATTCAAGCCGTCCCACCTGAAGGGGGCTAGGCAAACCTGGAGATTTCAGGTCAGGTCTGGCAACCCTACCAAGGCTGATTGGCAGATCTTTCATCAAAGGGGACCTAATGGTTAGGAAACAGTTGGCAATTTCTCTGGAGAGTGATTTGAATGTCTCAGGTTGGAAGAGGCAGTTTTGGAACAGAAACGGGGAGATAAATCCAGAGGCTGGAAGAGCATCTTGGAGACATTGATCCTGCTGTCTGGAGATGTGGTGTATGTACTTCGAAGGAATGCGTAAATACTGCAAAATACTGGCTAGGAGCAACTTGTGGTCTCAAGCATCTGGAGAGCTTCAGGTTGGCGCGTGCTGCTCTAACCACTAGATGACACTGCCTCTCCTTTTGGCACGATGAGAATTAGAGTTCTAATATTCCAAGGGCCACCATCAGCCTCGGAGCCATCATGGTGAGATTCAAGTCTTTGCCCTCAAAGATGTATGTTAGAACGATATCACAGGCACCTGAAACCTCGGGGCAGAAGGACTGCAAATTCCAAAACGGGTGAGTTGGGGGAATGACACACCCCCCCCCCCGACAGCTTGATCTCACCTGCTGAGGGCGGTTGGGGTCCGCAGATGGAATGATGGTCCATATGATATTGAGGTGGTTCAAGGGTGCTGTGGTGCGGAAAGAGCATGGCAGGAGGGCACTCCCTCCCTGCACAACCTGGATGCTATCAGCTACCACGGAGACCTTCACAGCCCCTGAGACTGAGAGAGAGAGAGAGAAGGAGGCTCAGGGATGCTCAGAAATGGACCTTTCCGCTGCCCCTGGGCCTTGCTGGCATTTGGGATGTCTTGGATAGAAGGCTAGACTACACGAGGCTTGATCTGAACATTTATCCCTCTCTCCTAACAATAGAACTCGTGGGCATCCAATGAAGCTGAATGTTGGAAGGGTCAGGACAGACGAAAGAAAGTCCTTCTTCGCGGAGAGCACACGGTTAAACTGTGGAACTCCTTCCCACAGGAGGCAGGGATGGCCACTGGCTTGGATGGCTTTAAAAGAGGATGGGATCCCCAATGTCTCAACAATTGCAACTGATCTGTAAAAATGCTATGAGAGACACTGCTCATGTCTTTGTAAACTGAGAAAACCTTTAATAAAAAATAATAATAATAAAAAAGAGAGGATGGGACAAATTGACAGAGAAGGACATCAATAGCTGCCAGCCATGATGGAGAGACTATGCTTGGGTCCTCCTTGAAGGTTTCCCACTGTAAGAACAGGATCCTGGACTGGAAGGGCGGTTGGTTGAATCCAGCATCCTCGTCTTACGATTCAGCAAGGCCCTTTTAAAGTTATTAAGTAGCCTTCGCCAACCTGGTGCCCTTTGGGTTTTTGGCATGGTGGTCGGGACTAATGGTCATTCTGGTTCAAACAACACCAGAATAACATCTGGCTGGCGAAGGTTGTGTTTAAAGATCTGGAATTTACACCACTCTCAACTTTGTACATTTAAAGTTTATCATTCCCCCGCCTTTTCCCCTCCTTTTTTTCTCAAGCCTGAATTCAGTAATCATTAGTTCCTGCAAGAAAAGAGACTTATTGGGGACAAGGCCTATAACTGGATGTTATAAAGGGACAGCAATGAGACACCTCTGGTCTTCCAGATGTTGTTGGACATATTGGGGACAACAAATAAAAAAAACTTTTGGCACCGTGGCATCACAGTGGAAGAAAAGTTTGGATTTGATATCCCACTTTATCACTACCCGAAGGAGTCTCAAAGCGGCTAACATTCTCCTTTCCCTTCCTCTCCCACAACAAACACTCTGTGAGGTGAGTGGGGCTGAGAGACTTCAGAGAAGTGTGACTAGCCCAAGGTCACCCAGCAGCTGCATGTGGAGGAGCGGGGAAGCGAACCCGGTTCCCCAGATTATGAGTCTACCACACTGGCTCTGTGGAAGACCCACAGGCGAAGCCAATGAGGGGGAAATGTAAATGGATTTTTTTTAAAAAAAAATGACAGTGGGGGTCTCCTTGGGGGCAACAGAATGCCTTTTTTGGGAGAGGGCAGATACAGCTCATCCCCTTCTCTTGAAGACCCACTTTAGAGATGGTGCCAAGGGGAGTCTGGGTTGGAATGAGCCATGGGAGACTCTGCTCCTGAACTTTTCACTTCCTTCCTCCAAAGGCCTGAGCATTGAGTGGCTGGATGGGGTGGGGGTGGGGTGGTGGCGACGGCTTTTTACTGAACAATGGGCCTGTGTGTCCCCCTCCCAAGGGACCTCTCTCTCTCTTTGCCTCTCTCCTTCCCCCAGGCGAAGTGCGAAGGCATTGCGGTGAATGGGAACTGTCCCCGGGTTGAATTCTCAGGCTAGATAATTAATTGGAGCTGCCTGAAACAGTGACATCTCCTCAAGGTAATTGGTGATAATTGAGAAGGACCAGGTGATGTCATGGGACGTGCCTGAGAGACGGCGGTGAGAGCCTTTGGGTGCTGAGGCAGCTTCCATTAAACCCCCCTCCCCAATCTCCGAGCAACCTGTTTTCAAAGATAGCAGTTGGCACCAGTTCCTTGGCAGCAACTTCCTATCCCCCTCACCCCACAGACCCTCCTGAGTGCTGAAATCAGCAGAGGGGGCCCTCTTGGTAGTTCTACCACCCTCATATGCTCAGGGGGTGGGGGTGGCTCAAGCAGAGAGAGCCTTCTCTGTGGTGGCCCCTAAGCTGTGTGTGGCACCTTCACAGCTTTCAACAAATGGATTCTGAGTATGAGGGGGGGGAAACCCACCAGTCACAACAACCAATTGTTTCTCCGTGACTATACTGTTGGTAAAAATAAGGGGCGTGGGTTGGATTGGGGCCACAGTGGCAGGGATGGGCCTTTTTTTAACAAACCATTATTGTTCTACTGTTTTCCCACTGTACCAACCCTCCCAAGCTGCTAATTGGTATGGATGAGGAAGCAAGGCTTCCATAGGGTAAAGGCTTAACCCTGAATTTTCTCAGTACCGTGGCCCTGATCCAAATCTGCCACCCTTTAAAATTTTTTAAAATGCTATCAGGACTACAACCTTGGCTGTAAGCCAGCCCCCAGCCCCAACACTGTAAAACCAAGGTGATACCCACCGCACCATTTATTTTAAGCACTCCTATTCCACAATATTGCATTTATGCATTTATTTATTCATTTAATTACGCCCCACCTTTTCTCCAGGACTCAAGGCAACTCAAGGGCGGGGAACGCACACAGATAAAATACCCATAGCTAAAAACATAAAAGATTATAGCTGAAAAGTAATGGAACTATGATTCCAACAGTGTAAAGAAACATCTATTAAAATACAGCCCGGGGAGGGGGGGGGAGAGAGATAATACAACATGCTATTAGCAATCATGGCTTCCCCCTAAGAATCCTGAGAACTATAGTTTGTTAAGGGGGTGCTGACCTTTCAGACCTATAGATCATAGCACCCTCTGTGCCTGTTAAAAGTGCTTTAAATGGTTTGGATGTGACACAAGCGGAATGGAAGAGGACCCCAAAAATTTTCCTAGCTCGGTCTGCCTGCCAAGTTTGGTTTGTTCCCCCCAGTGAGGCTGTTTCTCTTCCCCCTGCTGAACCCCTGGAAAGAAAGAAAAAAACCACCTCCCTTGTTTTGCACCATCCCTGTTGCCTGGTACCTGTTACACAGCCAAGGAGAATCCACCAGCCAGGTAGAGCTCTGGCCCAGTGCTTGCCCTTCTTTCCAGGGCTCATTGCTCTGCAGCAGTCAGCTCAGTCCACCAGCGTAGCTCATTTGGTGCCTTCTGCCAGCCTGAAACCCTTGAAACACCCTCCCCCCCCCCACAACTCACCCCTTCTCTCTCTCTACCTCCCTCCCCCCGCTTTTCTCTATTCGCCCATCCTTCTTTGGCCAGAGACTCAAAACCTGCTTAGTCTGCCTGGGCTATCCCTCCAACGGCAACTGACAGGCATTTAAACTGTAGGCTCCTTGGGGCAAAGAATGGCCTCTTTTCCCAAGTTAGGTGTATCCCTCTGGCATGGTGCTTTTAAAAAAACAGAACCAAAGGATTATATTTACAGTGGAGCCTCGGTTTATGAACACCTCGGTTTACAAATTTTCGGTTTACGAATACCGCGGACCCATCTGGAACGGATTACAGTAATTCACTTTCCATTACTTTCAATGGGAAAGTTCGCTTCGGTTTATGAACGCTTCAGTTTATGAACAGACTTCCGGAACCAATTACACCCATGCTTCGGGTTAAGTACGCTTCAGGTTGAGTACTCCGCGGACCCGTCTGGAATGGATTAATCCACTTTCCATTACTTTCAATGGGAAAGTTCGCTTCAGTTTATGAACGCTTCAGTTTATGAACAGACTTCCGGAACCAATTGTGTTCATAAACCGAGGTACCACTGTAGTTATTTCATAACCTTTATATACTGCTTGATTGAATAAAAAACCCCAACAGCTCTCTAATACAGTTTACGGAAAGAATAAAACGAAATTATCAGTAGAAACAGCTATGGGAAACATTCCAAAAAAAAAGTAATTAAAACCAGTGGCAAACTAGAAACAGGTTAAAATGCATGTCAACAATCTATGAATCTGGGCAGATTTGGCTTAACAAAAGCACTTTAAGCAGGGAGCCGAAAAGAGTATTTTGACAGTACTCTTCTGATGTCAGCAGGCAGGGGACTCCAAAGTTTGGGTGCTGTCATGCTAAAAATTCACTTTCTTACTTGATTTTTTATAGGGCTGCCTATGTCCAGTTCCTTCCGGACATTACCAGGATTTCAAAGGCAGGGGGGAAAGCTCAACATTTTGGGGGTGTCTTGGTTTTTACTTTTTGAAATATGACAACCCTAATTTCTTACAAATGCAGAATGAGTACAGTATTAGTTTCTGCCGCCATGCTGCTGGAAAAGGATAACAATTCTGGAGGGATAGTTGGTGCTAGTCTGCAGCAACTTCAAAAAACGGGAGGGGGGTAGATTTTGTATCACCTGAAAGCATATTTATCATGGCATAAACCTGCCTTTCTGAGCCCTGGCCAGTATGGCTGTTTTCTCAGAATAAAAGTGGCAGCTCTTTTGTGGGCTTGGTGTAGCTCCCCTTGGAGGGCTATGGCTCAGGGATAGAGCATCTGTTTTGCATGTCCCATGTTGAGTCTGTGGCATCTTGAGGTGGAGATGATACCTGTCTGAAACCATTGAAAGCTGCTACCAGTCAGTGTAGGGAACATTGGGCTAAATGTACCAGTGATCTGACCTGGTATCGGGCTGTATTTTGTGTTCCTATGCTTTGTTTTGTTTAAAGCAAGAGGTCTCCAGCTTCTTCTAATCTAGCTGATCTTCAGGGCATAGTAGTGTTAAAGGGATTTTTTGAGGGGTCAGTCTAGATCAGGCATAGGCAACCTTGGCTCTCCAGATGTTTTGGAACTACAACTCCCATGATCCCTAGCTAACAGGGCCCAGTGGTCAGGGATCATGGGAGTTGTAGTTCCAAAACATCTGGAGAGCCAAGGTAGGTTGCCTATGCCTGGTCTAGATGCTATCCAGGGATACCTTCTAAGTCTGTGATCCTGTATCCAGCAAGGTTTAGAATCTAGCAGAATAGGCTGCTAAACCAGCCCAACCAGTCCCTTTGTTAAGGTAATGGCCTTAGCTGACCAGTTAAGTATGAAAATAATAATAATACTAACAGCAACAATTTTATTATCTGACTTGGTTGCCCTGGCCACTCTGGGTGACTTCCAACAAATATAAAATGTGCAAGGGATTACCATAGAGACAAGGATGCCACATCATCCTAGGTAGGGTTGTGTATGGAAGAATGGTGTGTGTGTGTGAGTTTGGGGGTTGATGCTGGAAGCTGCAGATACAGAGCCGTTACTGTCTCGCCAGAGTGGTGCATGCTCTAGTTATCTCCCGCTTGGACTAGGTACTGCAATGCGCTCTACGTGGGGCTACCTTTGAAGGTGACCCAGAAACTACAACTAATCCAGAATGCGGCCACTAGACTGGTGACTGGGAGCGGCCACCGGGACCATATAACACCGGTCTTGAAAGACCTACATTGGCTCCCAGTATGTTTCCAAGCACAATTCAAAGTGTTGGTGTTGACCTTTAAAGCCCTAAATGGCCTCGGTCCAGTATACCTGAAGGAGCGTCTCCACCCCCATTGTTCTGCCCAGACACTAAGGTCCAGCGCCAAGGGCCTTCTGGCGGTTCCCTCATTGCGAGAAGCAAAGCTATAGGGAACCAGGCAGAGGGCCTTCTCGGTAGTGGCACCCACCCTGTGGAATGCCCTCTCATCAGATGTCAGAGATAAACAACTACCTGACATTTAGAAGACATCTGAAGGCAGCCCTGTTCAGGGAAGTTTTAAATGTGTGACATTTTAATGTGTTTTAAATCTTTGTTGGAAGCCGCCCAGGAGCTGGGGGGGGGGGAAATGAATGAATGAATGAATGAATAAATAAATAAATAAATAATGCTCTGTGGTGGACTCAAAGTTATGTCTTGGAGCTTCCTTGGAAACCCTAGTGGGGAAGCAAGATCTGTTAGTGCAGGCACCCCTGGAGCATCTTGTATTGCCAGTACTTTGAAAACCTTGATAAACAAATGCTTAGAAAAGAAAGAAAGCAGAGAGGAGGTTGGCAATGAGCCGCCACCTACGAGGGCTGCGGATTTGGCCCACGGTTTCATTTTTCACAGTGGCCTGTGACTGACAGTAGCCACCAGAGGGCAGCAAGTCCCAATTGATAGATTCCAAGAGTAAATTCAAATTCTTCACCAAATTGGATTTTAAGCTAAACATGAATACCATGGGTGGGGGAATTAAGTCCCTTTGGAGTGGTCTTTCTGATGCAAATTCCAGGCACCTCCCCCCCCCCCCAATCCAGAGTGGGGCAGCAGTAGGGGTGGAGGGTTACTTTAAGATTCCCACACCTGTGAGGCTCCAAACCTGAATAGTCCTCCTCCTGGCTGAATTTGCTATTAACCTAAAATACTTGCAATGCAATCTCAAAGATTTGGGAAAGAGACCTTTTAGAAAAGTCAGCATACAAATCATGGATTTCTATAGACCAGTATTTAAAAAAACGCCTCCCTTTGGTTTGGTGGTTACTCACTTTATTTCATAAAATTTATACATACACTGCTTGATTGTAACAAACAAAACATCAAGCTGCTTTACAAAAAGAATAAAGCAATAAAATTATTGGTAGAGACAGCTATCAACAACCATTTAAAACTTTCAAAAATTTAAAACCACCACTAAACTGAAAACAGATTAAAATACAAATCTACATTGTTGTTGACACATGTCGTTCGAAATCTGCTAGACAGAGCCAGACATGGTAACAGTGGGTGTCCTGCCCCCACCCCCAATAATCCTGGATACACCTATGAAAAGCAAGCTTTTGGAAAATACTGTACTTGAATATGAATGCACACACACACTTGGAGCAATATCCTAAACTCTAGGGCTAGGTGAAAATATTTTCATAATTTATTTTTTTGCTCCTGGTTGGGGTAAGGATCAGGGCGCCTGGATTTTTGAAACCCTCGTCCACATCTGCTTCATAAGGAAACAAAACAAGAGTTGTCTCACCTTTGCACATTTAACCCCCCCCCCGGGTTTCCCCAAATAATCCTGGGAACTGTAGCTCCCCCCCTTCACTATGCTACAATTCCCAGCACTCATGACAAACTACAGCTCGCAGGATTGCTTGAAGGAAGTCATGCGCTCTAAATGCGCGTTGGATGCACTTTGCAGGCGTGGTGTGGACCTGCCCCAAAGCGGGTGGGGTGGGGGTTGAATCCTGCATTTCCTTTGCTACCTTGCAGGAGGGAAAGCCCTGATTGACGATGCTGGGGGGTGGGGGGGTGGGCGTGGAAAGGATGGCGCTCTCCCCTCCCACGCAAACTCCAAGGAGGAGGGCGGGGCGAGTCTTTTCCACGCCCCCTCCGGAGCGCCTTTCCTTGCGGAGCGCCTCACCTGTGCGGGCGGGGCGGGGAGTCGGGGACGGGCGTCCCGCTCAGCCAATCCGGGAGGGGCTCCTGCTCACCTGGGTGCCGCTGCGCTCCGGTCTTGCTCAGTCGGTTGCGCAGCGGAGGAGGCAATGGCGGTGGCGGCGATGGGCTGGCTTTGGTGGGGCTGCTTCTTCGCCGGGCTGTGTGAGTAGGCAAAGGGAGTGGGTGCAAGTGGGGGGCTGGGGGCTGGAAGGAACTTCCCAGGTGAGTGGGTCTGGAAGGAGATTTGGGGCAGCCTCCCAGGTGGGGCTCAGGACCAGAGGAAGCGGCCTTATACTTGCAGCCAGACCTTGGGGTCCATCTCGCTCCATATTGTCGACACTGACTGGCAGCGGCTCTCGGGAGTTTCAGGCAGAAAGTGGACCCGGAAACTGGCAAAAAATCTTTTTTAAAAATATAGTTTTCTAGTCCTTACCCTGACCATTTTCCTCTTTCTCCACTCCCAGCCATTTTCTGCTGGTGACCTCTTTGGTTGTAAGGATGAAATTTCTTAAATGTTAAGTCTTTCTCTCCCCTTCCTCCCCCTGGCAAAAAACCCAGCAAGTACACTTCCTTGCCTGTGGGTTGTGTAACAGATTGGGCAGACCTTGGAAAGGGGAAGCAAGCAGAGTTCCTGCCAAGCCCTCTCTGGCTCAAGCCAACACCTCACATTTCCCAGAATTGCTTATTTCCCCCCCCCCCCCACCATGGTTCATTGCAGGTCGTGCCAGCCATCTTCTCTGACTGTTTACTCAGGAGTAAGAGCCACTCCTGTTTTGAGTGGGGTGCTCTCTCAACACCTCAGTTTGCAGCCTGAGACAGGGAAATTGTATTTAAAGCATTTGTGTTGATCCCCTTTTGTAGGTGGGAAAGAAGTCTGTGTAGTTTTGTTAAATACACAGTGCGACCTTCCTTTCCGTTATCTTCTCCAGAGGGATAGGTGTGTGAGTTTGTACCAGTGCAAGCAAAGGATCCTGGGAACTGCAGTTCCAGGAGATAGAAACTACAGATCCTAGAATTATTTGGCGGATACCACGTGCTTTAAATGTACGATGTCGTGGGTGTGCTCCAAGAGATTTGTGGCACCTTAAAGAGTCACACCTTTTGTTACGGTGCTTAGCTTTTGGGGACCACGGTTCACCTCAGTGCATGGTGTGTGATCCTCAGATATACGGATGTAAAGAGGAGAAAAATAAATGTTGGATTTAAATAGCTGTGGAATATAAAAAATAGTTTGTGACAATTCAGTGAGCGCTTGAATGCAGACAAAAGGACCCTTTATAGGGCAGCAGTAGCTGATCATCGCAACATCATATTAGCAATCCTGAGTAAACATAAGGTGAACCTTTGACTGCTTTTTTCCTTCAACCTATGTCCTAATAACAGAGGGTCATGCTCTAGGGATCTGATAAAGTATTCCCAAGTCAACAAAAACTTTTATACAGTACTGTAATAAAACGGCCAAATTTTTTAAAAAGCACTAGACTCTTTGTTGTATCTCTTCCTCTTTTTGCCTTTCTGTGGTCCTTTATCTTTCATTTATTTGTTTTTTGGGTCTATAGAAACTGTACCTTTTTAATATTAATTCAGCTCAATTACTCACACAGTTGCCCATTTCATTTTTTTGGCTTCAGATAAATGGACGGATAGTTTACATAGAGCCGAGTTCGTGTTTAGATAGTGATGCCATGTGAGTTTGTAGAACTTCAATTGTAAACTTACAAAGGTGTTTTGCTTTTTCTCTCTTGGTTGCTGAAGCCTTAAAATGGTGGTTGCCCTGCCGTGCTTCCAATGGGAGAGAATTTACCGATATTTCCTTGTTGAATCATTGTTTGAAAGATAGACTCACTGTCCCTTTCGTTCTCCTCTGTGCTGGTACATGTACAAATTCCTTATCTTTAATTCTCGAAGGGCATCGGTTGGCCTTGGGAGAGGTTTGGAGGAGTAGATTGCTTTGCTACTCCTGGTGTGTGGTGTTGGCACCAAAATGTACTGTTTTCTTCCCAAGCTGTCTATTGCTAATTTCTTTCGCAGGCTGGAATTGCAGATACAACAGGTCTGTCTTGGCTTAGTATGTACAGCCCTGAATTTTATACTCTTTTCCTTCTTGACAAAATGATTGTCAGGAGGAGGTGTAAAGGCAAGCAGAATCATGTTTCTGTGTTCGTTTAAACCACACCCTGGGATTTAATGAGCGGTGAGCTGGCAGGGTGCCCCATGCCCTGATCTATTCATTTCAAGCTACCCAAACAGGTCCATCTTGCGCTGGGCTTTAAAAGCTTTTAATAAAGGCGTGATCTGTTCTGAGGACCTGATGCCTGTTATCTGTTGGCTCAGAGGCTCCTGAGTGCTTTTCCAGCAGGTGTGTGTATGTGTGGCATAGTTATTGACCAAAAAAGAGAGAGGAAGGGATCAACGATCAGTTTTAGAAGCAATCAGGGGGATGCTGGTAAAGTTTCTGTATATTCTGGTTGGGGAGATGCTGGAAAGGCGAAAGCAGAGGGCTCTCTTAAATCTGGAAGAGATGAGGTGTGGGAATTGAGAATTATTTCTTGAATGCTGCTTTTTGGATTAGGTTGCAAGGTGTTGCTATTGTCCTTAACAACTTGAGACTGAATTAGCTGTGAGATCGCCTTGCCCCATATATGCTCATGCGATTCCTTCAGTCTGCCGAACTGGCGCTGCTACAGGTGCTACATAATACCCTTTCTGCATTTGTAAGAAATCAATCTTTTACTGCAGCACCACCCACACTTTGGAACTCCCAGCCTATTGACATCAGGTAGGGTCCTTCCTGCACCTGCTACAAGCATCTTTGTTTACACATGCCTACCCAGATACGTAAAGGGACCCAGGTGGCGCTGTGGGCTAAACCACAGAGCCTAGGGCTTGCTGATCAGAAGGTCGGTGGTTCGAATCCCTGTGACGGGGTGAGCTCCCGTTGCTTGGTCCCAGCTCCTGCCAACCTAGCAGTTCGAAAGCACGTCAAAATGCAAGTAGATAAATAGGAACTGCTACAGCGGGAAGGTAAATGGCGTTTCCATGTGCTGCTCTGGTTTGCCAGAAGCGGCTTTGTCATGCTGGCCACATGACCTGGAAGCTATATGCCGGCTCCCTCGGCCAATAATGCGAGATGAGCGCGCAACCCCAGAGTCGGTCACGACCGGACCTAATGGTCAGGGGTCCCTTTACCTTTACCCAGATACGTAGAATCATGATATGTTTTTAGTTCATCGCTGATTTTAACCTTTTGAGTGTTTTATTTGATTTTACAAATAGTTTAATTGATTGATTCTTTTTGTAACCTGCTTTGGGGTTGTTGTTTTTTAAACAATCAGGCAGTATACAAATTCTGTGAAATAAAAATAATTAAGTAAACTAAACATATAATCCTCAATCTGGGGTTGCAGGCAGGGAATCAATTAAAAACTTTCGGAGTAGTTTAAGATAATCAGAAATCCTACAATGATCTTTTATTAAAAAGGAACACACAAGCGGCATCATAGAAAAGGTAAAAATATAACAGCAATAAAATGGTTCTGCAACCAACAGTTGCTTGTGATAAAGTTTAAGGTATTGGGAAACTAAAAAAGGCTGGGGCAACTGAAAGAGTCTTTTGCTGGCCTCCAGAGTAGGCCGCAGGCTGGGGAATGTTACTCCATAATCAGGGTGATTGCCAGAAGCGAATAGGTCTGTTCTCGGATGGCTCTGAAGGCCAGGAAAATGTGGAGCGAGGGCTCTAGGAAACAACTTCAACACTTGCCCAGAACTACTAGAAGCCAGTGGAGTTGTTTTAGACTGGCAGAATGTGTCCTTTCCACCAGTCTGTGTCAACAGCTGCATTTTAAGTTCGCTGGTGATTCTGAGTAGACCTTAAAGGCAGCCCCTCATGAGGTGCCTTCCAGAGAGAGAAACAAGTAATTGATATTATTTTTACAGGAAGTTTTCTAAAGACTTTGGGGTACCATACTCTGCCTGGCAATGAAGCCCGTCCATCTTTTGTTTTACTATTAGGTGTAATGTTAATCTGTGGGAACCAGTGTGGTGTACTGTTTAGTGTTTGGACCAGGATCTGGGAGACCAGGGTTCTAATTCCCACTCGACCATGAAACTCACAGGGTGACTTGGGCCCATTTCCCTGCTGCTCAGCCCAAACCCTACCTCACAGGGTTGTTGTGGCGGTAAAATGAGGAGGAGGAAAAGCCATGTAGGCCACCACCTACATGAAATAAACAAGGAAATAATCACAGAATTGTAGAGTTTGAGGGGATCCGAAGAGTCATCTAGTCCAGCCCCCGCAATGAATGTTAAAATATAAAACAAAGCAGTCTGATGATTCATGCATTGAAAGAGAAACGCAGTGTGCATGTGGGTAGGTAAAAATGGCCAGGTATACATGACCTCAGCAAGCCTCATGGCAACCCTATGAGGTCAGCCAGTTCACTAAGGCCATTGTCCCAACCCACTTGCCTTCTCAATATCCCTTCCTGTCCTTGGAGGTGTGGCCCTCTCTGCTGGTGATGGGCAAAGGATTCTTCAGAAGGAGTGAAAACCTGTTTGGGAGACTAGGCTATTATTTCCAGTGGCTCATGTTGGGATAGATCCTTTCTGTCCTTTACAGAGGAAGGGAGTCTTTTTCTTAAAAGTCTTTTTAATATATGACTCGGAAGAGTGTTTTAGGTGTTTCCACAGTATGGCTCACTCATTCTTTAGTCAGGCAGCACGACCGTTTTCTGGGGTTGTGTAGGATGAATGCAAAACTACAGGGGGTCAATCTGCACTAGCCTGGTGCTCCCAGTTGTTTTGGGCTGCAGCCCCCAGCCAGCTTGGCCCTTTTGGACTACAGTTCCCATCATCCTCCCCTTCCCCTTAGGAGGTGGTCTAAAGAAGTTGTTGCTGGCAGGGTTTGGTGGGTGATGTAGTCTTATAAAACGTCTGGAGGGCCCCAGGGTAGGCAAAGGCTGATGTAGGGCATTTGCTCTGTTTATAGTTGAATTTCTGCCATATCTAGTGGTTTTCTGCATCTTGGAGAGTGGAGAAAAATTGGTGCCCAAGATTATGTTTGGGGACAGAGTGTGGAGTTGCATTTAGAACATAATATAAGAAGAGATTGCTGGATGAGGCCAGTGGCACATCTAGCTAGCATCCTGTTCTCACAGTGGTCAACCAGATGTCTCAGTGGGACCTGTTTGTCCCACAAACAGGGCCCAAGCACAAGAGCAAATATCCCGTCATGCCATTTCCAGCAACTGGGACTCAGAGCCTGGCCATTGTGTCGTTAGCCTCTCCTCTCCTCTCCATGAATTTGTGTAATCCTCTTCTAAATCCATCCAGGTTGGCGGCAATCACTGCCTCCTGCGGAAGTGAGTTTCATAGAATTACGTTATTGCGTCCTGAATCTTCCAACATTCAGCATCGTTGGATGTTCACAGAGAGAAAAAAAAATCTTTTCTTCAATTTCTCAATGTTGTGATAAACATAACTTCTAACTCACCTTTTCTCTAAACTAAAAAGTCCCAAATACAGTACTGCAACCTTTCCTCATAGAACAGTTGCATTTCCCAGATTGTGACTGAACTCAGCCTTTCTCTTCTTCTTCTTCCTTGCTGGTCCAAGAGGCTGGATATATTTTAAATAAATAAATAGCCTGGGTTGGACTGTTTAACGCCATGGATTAATTATCTACCAAGCTCCGCTGTTGCAATTGTGTCTGGGGAGGGTTGTTTGTTTTTTACACAGAGAAGGATCTCTCTCTCCCCCCCCCCCCCTTGTGGGCTGGATCACTCATCAAATATTTGAGCTGGTTGGACCATCATCTAAGACAGCCCATCTCACCTACCCAATACAGCAGGCACGTCCAACTCCCAAGAGACTGCAATCTACTCCCAGTATAAAATAACTGCCAGTGATCTACCCATTGTCATTGGAGGGAGGAGGAGAGTGAGTTTCTTAGGGAGGATTGTCCAGAGTTGTTGAGCTTTTTCTTTTGGGGTGGGGGGGAGGAATGAGAAAAGACGTTCACCACAAACAGCAACGATCACTATTGCACACAGCACCACAGGCGGGGACATTACTTGCCCACGATCAACCACAATAACGCGTGATCTACCAGGGACATATAGGAGAGCTACCTGTCGATCGCGGTTGACCGTGGACGTTGCTGCAATACAGCATCCTGCACTATACATTTCTAGAACAGTATCATGTCACTTTAAACACAAAGAACCCTAAGAAATGTAGTCAAAACAAATAATAATAATAATAATAATAATAATCCTTCAAGTAGCACCTTAGAAACCAACTAAGTTTGTCATTGGTATGAGCTTTTGTGTGCATGCAAACTTGTATATCAGACCAACACGGCTACCTACCTGTACCTAAGAAATGTAGTTTGTTAAGTTTGCTGAGGGTTGTTCCCCTCCCAGCGCTACAGTTCCCAGTGTTCCCTTGGTGGAGGGGTTGATTAGTTAACCCACTCTGGGAATTGCAGCTCATTCTGCGGCCACAGCCACAACGTATGTTTAAAGCACATGGTTTCTTCTTAAGAATCCTGAGAGCTGTAGCTTACCTCTCAAAGAGCTGCGATTTGAAGCGTCTTTTAAAAACTACAGTTCCCAGGATTCTTGCTGGGGGGGGAACAGGGGCTATGTGCTTTAAATGTATGGTGTGGATGTGATTTAAGGAAGAAAAATATCTCTCTATGAAAGTACTTGTTACAGGCAGCTAGCTGTGTTGGTCTGACGTAGTCGAAACCAAAAATAAAATAAAAATCCTTTCAGTAGCACCTTAAACGGTAAAGGGACCCCTGACCATTAGGTGTCCAGTCGTGACCGACTCTGGCCGAGGGAGCCGGCATATAGCTTCCAGGTCATGTGGCCAGCATGACAAAGCCGCTTCTGGCAAACCAGAGCAGCACATGGAAACACCATTTACCTTCCCGCTGTAGCAGTTCCTATTTATCTACTTGCATTTTGACGTGCTTTTGAACTGCTAGGTTGGCAGGAGCTGGGACCAAGCAACGGGAGCTCACCCTGTCACAGGGATTCGAACCGCCACCTTCTGATCAGCAAGCCCTAGGCTCAGTAGTTTAACCACAGCGCCACCTGGGTCCTCAGTAGCACCTTAGAGACCAACTAAGTTTGTCATTGGTATGAGCTTTTGTGTGCATGCACGAAAATGGACATAAATCTGACATCAGGAATCACAAGACAGAGAAACCAGTTGGAGAACACTTCAATCTCCCAGGACATTCTATACAAGATCTCAAAGTAGCTGTCTTATTATTGAAAAATTTCAGAAACAGACTGGAAAGAGAAGTTGCTGAATTGCAAATCATTACCAAGCTTAAAACCATGGAGAGACCTGGACCTGGCCTGAATAAAGATATTGGATTCTTATCTCATTATACATGATAAAGCTATCTTTAGCCATCTCACCCCTTGCTTTTTCCTGCAAAACCAATTGCAGTTAACAGTCGTTGTCAACAGGTTTACCACTCCTGTCAGCCAATCACCCATTCCCACCACCCTTCTTAGTAATACCCCTCCCCACCTTCTGACTATACTTAAGGGTCTGGTGACTTCTGTTTCAGTGTATCTGAAGAAGTGTGCATGCTCACGAAAGCTCATACCTATGACAAACTTAGTTGGTCTCTAAGGTGCTACTGGAAGGAATTTTTTATTATTTTTTGTTGTCTCCATTTCCCCCCTAACAATGTAAATAGCCTCAGGTGTATTCTCCCCCCCACACACTTTCAATTCAAATTTGTAAGGGCTAGCTAGCTGACTGATCTTCCACTGGATCTGGCCTTAGTAGCCAAAGGACCTTCCAGCTGAGTTAACATTGTTTATGTTCCTCCCTTCCCTTTAGGGATCTTTCCTTCCCATTTGGATTCAGAGTTGTTTCTGCTGTTTCCTGGTGCTTTTAATGGGTGTTGAGTACCATACATACGATCCGGGGGGGGGGGGATTACATTCTGGGGGTGCCGCATATGCACAAAAATGTGTAGAATGATAATTGAACCCGGCACTTTAATTGACTATGAAAGGCAGAATAAACCCTTTTTTCCAAACCTCAGTGACTCTCAGTGCTTCTAATGCCATGAAAGCATGAGGGTGCGACTCTATAAAGTCGCTGGACTCTAAAAAGTCACTGTCGGAAGGAGTTTTAAACTCTGGGGAAACTGGTTTTGAAGGCTTAAATGAGTACTCCAAGAAGTCCTGTCAGGGCACAGGGATTGCCTCATTTTTTCCCGCTGCTTTGGTCCTGGCTAATTTAAAAATATTCAGCTCACTAAAGGAAGGGTTTGTAGGGAAGCAGAGATGGTTAATGGGGAACCTATCTTGCTGGATTCCAGCTCCCATCATTCCTGACCATGCTGGTCCTCATCCCTGAGGTAAATCAAAACCCTACCCATAGGAGTTACCATCCAGTTTCCAGCTGAACACCTGCTGGCAGCTACAAATGTACACTAAATGAAGTTGTCTATATTACAAAGAGGACACCTTTTTTGTTTCAATGACATTTCCCCCCCTCATTCTAAAATAGTTATACCTTGCCTCTCTGGGGGAAATGCTGCCTCAAGATGGCTGACAAAGCCTTAAGTCGGCCTTTATCAACCTGACACCCTTCAGCAGCGTTAGAAACTCAGATATACTGTATAAGCTAGGTGCCAAATGGCTCCTTAAAGCAGGGTTACAGTCTCCAAAACGGAATGTCTAGTGGCCATTTTGGGACCAAACGGCTCAAAAGTCGTATTTTTCAATAGGGCTTTCTGGTTCCTGAAATTCGTTATGATTGTGCAGATAAAATATCATGGATGGAATTCTACAGGATGTGTTGTGTTAGTATGTGAAAACAGGCAAGGTCCAAGGATCCACCTCCAGATAGTGGAGACATTAGGCACCATCCTGGCGCCTGGGCATCTTCCCTACGTCAGAAGTGGCCGATAGCCAGGTGCAAAATGCGCCTGGCAAATTTCGTATGCTGCCCTCCAGATGCTTTAAACCGCAGTTCCCATCAGCCCCAGTCATCAGCGGAGCTGTAGGCCAAAAATGTACTCCCATCCCCCTTAAAGCCAGTTACTGACATAGTTTTCTATGTCTCATCCCTCTTTGGAAATGTCTCAGTTCTTTCGCCACAGCTATTTCTTTGTGACAGGGAGTTCCGTAGTTCGTTTTTTTTTTTCTCAGGATGAGTACAGGCATTGACTCTGGAGGTATGGTGACTCGGCTGCCCCATTTTAAGCAGATCCAAAGGCTCTAAAATAGAATAGCCCGGCCTCAATGTTGTCAACACATGGGCTACTCTCCTACTATGAGATGAGGAGCAAAGCAGCTGCAAACTTTTTTTCTGGGATCTTGCACGCTTGCTTGTTCATGTTAAGCCATAATTTGGCTTGGCATTACAGTACCTGTGAACCAGGTCACTGTCTCTAATAACACAGCAGCTCTTCCAAGGTTGCTTTGCCAGACTTTTTTTTACCAGAGACCTTTTTAGCTGGAGATGCTGATGACAGTACAGTGGTACCTCTGGTTAAGAATTTAATTCGTTCCGGAGGTCCGTTCTTAACCTGAAACTGTTCTTAACCTGAGGTACCACTTTGGCTAATGGGGCCTCCCGCCACTGCCGCGCGATTTCTGCTCTCATCCTGAAGCAAAGTTCTTAACCTGAGGTACTATTTCTGGGTTAGCGGAGTCTGTCACCTGAAGTGTCTGTAACCCGAGGTACCACTGTATCTGCAATAAAGCAAGTTCTCTTACTACTGAACTTGTGCCTCGCCCTAAATTCCTCACTTCCCCTTAACCCTAGATAGATGGAAGGAGCAAGCTGCAAACCATATTCAAATACTTGACTGTAGGATTTCAACTTAGGTGGTATAATCCTTGCTGTTGTCTCTCAGTTTAATCTCTGCGCTAATATCTGATGTTGGTTCTCCAAACTGGGCTTTTTACACCTGCCCCAGTGAATTTGCAAGACTGTGGGTGTCCTTCCCTTGCAGAAAAGCAGCAGAGGCTCCTGTTTCACAATCTTGTGAGTTAATAGGTAGCTCTTTTCTGCCTCTTCCTCCACAGTGGCCAGGTCCAAAGTTAAGCAGCTGCGGGGAAATGGCTGCTGTATCATAAAATCCCCTTCTAGGGCTTAAGGTCCACTAGTGCCACAAATCACTTCCAAAAGTCGTCTGAGTTTTGCGGCTTAGAAGGATGGGGAGTTGTTTATGTGCTACAACTGACTTGACATGCATCTACATGGTTTTAAACTTACTTCCTATCACATTGGCATTCCACCTTTCCTCCAGGGACCAAAAGGGTCCTCCCACAAACCATTTTCTCCTGTTAGGTTCGGCTGAGAGATAGCAACTGCCGAAAGGTCACCCCAGTGAGCTTCCTGGCTGGCCTGGCCTCCCAGATCCTGGGCCAACCGCAAAACCGCATGACTTTTGAAGCAAGGGAGACAATTTGTGATAGGGATGGGTGGATTTAGAGCAACATGGCCCAGCTTCAGACTTCTTGTTTCTGGAATCTCGGTGGGACCACCAGTTTCAAAACTGAAATTGGCACCCTCTGAATCCCTGGGCAGTTCAGGCGTGGCTTTTTGTGGGGTGCTGAGTCACGAGAAAGTGCTGCACAGCTTTCTTTGCGGGAATCCCCAGTGACCACCAGTGTGTGGTTTCCTTAAAATGAAGCAGTCTACCTTCTATTCACTTCGTTTGGGACCCCTCAATGGGCGAAGGGGTTACAGGCTTCTGCTTGCAGATTCTCCCCTGGAAATGAGTGTTTGCAGTTTGCAGTTGTGGAATTACTGAGATAATTTTATCTGTGGAATAGATTGCTTTTTTTGGACCTTGTTTTGCCAGAAGTCCTTTTCCCTTCCCTCTTTTAGAACTAAAGCATCAGACAGAGTTACAAGGCTGTGAATGTGTGTGCCCTTCAAATGGCAACAGAGATTCACTGGTTGTCCACTGACTTCTTTATTCTGTTAAGAATGTTTGATTTTGGAGAACAGGGTCTCCATTGTGTGCTATTTGCTTGCCTTAAAACCAAACTTAAATTTACACACACACACACACACACCCCTCCCCCCCCCAAAAAAAAAACCAGAGCAGGATACATGGGTGCAATGCAACAGAGCAAAATATTTTGAAAACTAGGAGTGTTATGTGTTTCTAAGAGTAAGGAAGACCAAGAACATAACTAATGCCGTTTGGTGAGATTTAATTTATTAGGTGTGTAAGAAACCCTCCAGTATTCCTCTGATGAAAATAAGGACGCGGGTGGCGCTATGGTCTAAACCACAGAGCCTAGGGCTTGCCGATCAGAAGGTCGGCGGTTCAAATCCCCACGACAGGGTGAGCTCCCGTTGCTTGGTCCCAGCTCCTGCCAACTAGCAGTTCAAAAGCACATCAAAGTGCAAGTAGATAAATAGGTACCGCTCCGGCGGGAAGGTAAACGGCGTTTCCGTGTGCTGCTCTGGTTTTGCCAGAAGCGGCTTTGTCATGCTGGCCACATGACCCGGAAGCTGTACGCTGGCTCCCTTGGCCAGTAAAGCGAGATGAGCGCAGCAACCCAGAGTCGTCTGTGACTGGATCTAACTGTCAGGGGTCCCTTTACCTTTACCTTATCCCATAATAATAGTAATAATTTATTTATTTATGGGGTTGCCCCACCCACTCTAGGTGGCTAAAATACACACACACACACACACACACACACACAGAGAGAGAGAGAGAGAGAGAGTGAAAAACTTCCCTATACAGGGCTGCCTTCAGATGTCTTCTAAAGGTATAGTTACTTCTCTCCCTTGGCTTGGGGTCGCATAACCCAATACTCCCCAACATTTCTCTGGTGAAGACAGGGATGTCCAGCAGGACATTCTGGGATCAAATCAGAAACCAAGACTGCTTCTGTAAATCCTGTAAAACACTTTCCCCCCCACCAAATCACAAAATTTGGCTTTCATTGTGTGTTTTGCTGCTTTTATCCCCCCCCCCCCCCGTGTTATCTACTCTTTTACTTATTTGAAAAATGCAAACTCTGTTGCATCCCCTCCTCTCGGAAAAAAAACTTGCACTGTTAAAACAACAATGTTTACCTAGAACTGAGCACTTTCATGGGCCAGGGGTGGGGCATGGGTGCAATTGGCCTGGGAATTACTGCCTGCCAGCTAAATTACCTGATAAAAGCAGCTGAGGATGGAAATGAGGTCATTCTGCAGAGCCAGTGGCTTGAGTCAGTTTTTTCTGACACGGAAGTGAGTAATGGGTGGATGGTGTGTGTGAGTGTGTGAGTGAAACTAGCAAAGCCAGAAATTCCACCAGGTGGGTTGAAGGCCAGTTAACCTCCTCCTGACTCCTCTTTCTGCTCCATCCATGGCCCTTTGTGTGGGAGCCTCTCCTTCCCGTTGGCAAGTTATTGCTGTTTTTAAAGCCCCCCCCCCTTTTCTGGAAGTGAGCAGTGGCTGGTATATTCGTGCTTGAGGGAAGGTCTAAACCACTGAGCCTCTTGGGCTTGCTGATCCGAAGGTCGGCGGTTCGAATCTCTGCGACGGGGTGAGCTCCCATTACTCCGTCCCAGCTCCTGCCAACCTAGCAGTTTGAAAGCACGCCAGTGCAAGTAGATAAATAGGTACTGGTATGGTGGTTTCCGTGCGCTCTGGTTTCCATCACAGTGTCCCCTTGCGCCATCACTGCCTCCTGTGGCAGGGAGTTCCATAGTTTAATGATGTGCTGTGTCAAGGGGGGTTGTAGTCCAGAATGTCCCGAGAGCGCCAGCTTGGTGACAGCTGCTCTAATAGAAATAAATGTACCTGTAGCAGGGAAGGGGGAGGGGTGTTCCTACTTCCCAGCATCACACTGGATCCAGAGACCTGGTCATACGGGGGCTGTTTCTGTTTTCACATTGAACACTCCTTCATCAAACATGCGTTGGCGTCAGGTTTTGCCTTTTCTCTCTCCTTCCCACTTCAGATTCCGCCCACCTGTGCCAAGCTCATGTTGCGGTACTAAACCCTGAGTCATAGTATTTACTGCTCTATTCTTCCTGTAGCCGAAAGTAATTTTTCTCTGCCCAAGTAAGGCTGGCGGCTGTCTTGTGTGTATGTAAGAAAGTTGTGAAACCGTAGAGTCGGAAGCGACCTCTCCCCACCCACCCCCTGGTCATCTAGTCCTGCTCCCTACAGTGCAGGAATCTCAGCTCAAAAATCCCCTACTCTGCTTAAAAACCTCCAGCGAAGGAGAGTCCACCACCTTAGAAGCTTATCTGTTCCACTAACAGACAGCTCTTACCCTCTGAAAGTTCTTCCTAATGTCTTCCTAAGCCTTTACTCTTCCCCCCTCCCAACCTATTTTCTTTAGGAAATGTCTGCATGCTTTTGAGGGGGCAGTGAAGGGAAGTTTGTGCAATTTAGGTACGCCAACTGACCCTGAGAGCCTGGGTAGATCAGACCGAGGAGGTTCAATCCAGCGTTCCCCATCAAAGGGCCCTCCACATCATGATGATGAACTCCGGCTCCCATCAGCCCCTGCCAGCATGACCACTGGTCAGCGGTGGTGGGAGTTGTAGTTTGAAAGCATTAGGGAGGTGCCAGGTTGGGGGAAGGCTGACTTAGTCTTTAAACTACTTGATGTTGTCTTCAAATACTGGAGGGAAATCCTCTCTTAGTACATTGAGAGCAATATCATGCCACTTTGAACAGCCATGGCTTCCCACCAAACAATCCTGGGAACTGTAGTTTGTTCAGGGTGCTGAGAGTTAGGAGACCCCCTCTTGCCCTCACAGAGCTACAATTCGCAGAGCAATTTAACAGTCAGTCCCTCTTTGCAGGCAACTCTGGGAGCCATAGCTCTGAGAAGGGAAGAGGGGGGTATCTGAACACCTCCCAGCGCCCTTAACAAACCACAGCTCTGGGGAATAATTGGTGGAAGCCATGAAGATTTAAAGTGGCACAATACTGCTTTAAATGGATAGCGCAGACGGGGCCTTGATAACTTTGAAATTTCCTCTTTGCTACAGGCTCCTTGATATCAGGCCAGTCGACCCAGGAGACGCTTGTTCAAGTTCCCGAGAACAGCGGTAAGTCCCGAAAACAATGACTGTTTTCTCTTGCAACGAAGGGTTTCTGTGCTCTTATGGTCGGACCCCGCAGCCGCTTTCCCCCTCCAGATGTGTTGGACTACAACTCCCATCAGCCCCGGCATCATGCCAGCTGGGCTTATGGCTGCCAGCTAGGGCTGATGGGAGTTTGCTACAAAATGGCTGTGTAGGCCGAGGGGTTGGAATCCGAAACATGTGATGGTTGCTAGGCTTGGGTCAGGTGCCAGCCCAAGACATTTTTCTGCCTGAAGCGGAGACCAGATGCCACCCTGGTCCTGCCTCACTTGCAAAAGTTCTGCTGAACTGCTCAATTCCCAGGTCCTGCCTTCAGCTCTTCTCCCCCTCTGCAAGGGCTTTTCAGTCGTCCTGGTCGAAGGAGGTGGCTTCAGTCGGCTGTGTTGCAAGGCCCAGGGTGGGGCAAGGTGCCCCCCTCCCCCTGTTCCCCCAACATTCAAATATGGCAAGGTGCATCTTCACAACTCAGATCAGCGCTTCCACAACAACACACCCGTTTGCTTCCATTCCTCTGGAACGACCCCACAGCAGGATTTCCTTGCCCACAATCCTTTTCCCGCTCCCCACAGAAAACTGCTTTATACTGAGTCATGCAGGGGAAGCACCCAGCCCACCTTTCCTTGTATTGAGTCAAACCCTTGGTCCATCTAGCTCAGGGATGGCCAACACCCAAGAAACTGCGATCTACTCAGTGATCAGGTCAAAGTTGTTGACCTTTTTTTAGGAAGGAAGAAGGCCCATGGGGGGGGGGGGTTTCGGGTCAAAGTTGTTGAGCTTTTTCAGGGAGGAGGTAAAATGTTGAGCTTTTTTTAGGGGAGCCACACTTGTTCAGCTTCTTTGGGGGGAAGCCAATGGTCTACCAGTGATCTACCGGTACATCACGATCTACCTGTTGGACATGCCTGATCTAGCTCATGGGCAGCAGAGGCTCTCCAATAGTTTGCGGCAATAGGACATTCACAGCCTTACATGGGGATTGAACCCCGGGACCTTCTGCATGCAAGACAGATGTTCTGCCCCTGAGCTGCGGCCCCTTCTTCCCAATTCCTAATGCTTAAAAATGTTGTGTGTTCCTCTTTTCCATCTCTTTCTCCCACACCTCCTCCAATTTATTTTGTCAGCTGGATAATTTTAGAGCCTGGACTTAATGGCACCCCCCGCCCCTTTGTAAAACCATGTGTGCTCATTTGTTCTTGAAGCGTGTAATTAACACTTATCTTCATTCATTGTCCCCCTCCCCCTCACCATTCAATGCTTTACCAGCTGCTTCTAAAATCCTGAAGTGTTGCAGCAAAAAAACTGGCAAAAGCAGTTTGACTTCCCCCTGATGTGTGTGTTTTTCATTATTTAAGAAAGGCATACAGTACTGATACTTTGACAGGATGGTATATACGTGTTGGGGGGGGTGTGGTTTAGAAAAGGATAACATACCCTTAAGGTAAAGATAATAAAATGAGCATCAGTAATTAGGTATGTGCCTAATTAGGGGAGCCAATCAACATTAGCGCTGCCTACCAGGCCAATTCCATGCCAACTGCTATCTTTCCACAATGGCTAATTGATGTCTATTTTTAGCCATGTTTTTACTGTATGGTTTTACGTATGCAGATTTCACTTGGGTATCTATCTCCCTTGTGTTTCAAAAAGTACAGATAAAGAAGAGAAAAGTGTAAATCTAATTCAGATGAGCCTTCCAGTAAAGTATTAATGCATGTGGTGATACAAAACACATGCTTTTACAAAACACATTTCTTTTACATGCTGGATTCAGATTTAACAAAATTTTTCATCTGTCAAATGACAACTTGTCCCTAATAGTTATCCTCATCTACTTACCTGGAGCCACAGATACGAAGCCATTGATTTAGTGAATCTTCATCTCAAAAGTGCCCTGTAAATAGAATACAGTACTCTAAAGAATGTCCTTGAGGGGGAAAGAGAGTGTATTTTTGGAAAAAAACATTCTTCTAACCTTTGCAGTACATGAGAAAACATTTTTTTTTGCCAAAATTGTAGCCAGTTGTTTCCTGGGGCTTTTGTGCAGTAGCCCTGGGCCTGTTTAAAGGACATTCTGTTTCGGTGCCCACAACCCAGGTCTCGGGCAACTTCCTGGAGCTTGGATGATGTTGCTTCTTCTCTAGGAACTTGTGCCAGACTCTCCGGGTAATACATGTGTCCCAATGTGATGCTCTTCTCCCTCTTACCCGTGTTCTTCTTCCCTTTTAACATTTCTTTAGAAGCACGACTGCCTTGCAAGGCATACCAGGGCTCCGCAAGGCGTGTGGAGTGGAAATTCCAGGGGGATGGCTCCACAACACTGTTCTATTTTGACGGTCACTTCACAGGTGGGTAGTTTAACTGTGTGCACGTTCTTGTTTCGGAGGATGAGTTAATTCTAAAAGGGGGCTTTTGGGGTCCTAGAAGATAACTTCTGCTGAAGCTGGAACCCTTTATTCTTATTCTCTGCCATATGCGTCCTACCTGGATGAGTCTTAGGCCATAGGGAGAAACCAGTTGGGTCAGGAGAGGTGTACATCCAGGTTCCCTGATTCAAGGAGGGGTGGATGTTGTCCCTCTTCCCTGTTGAACATCTATCTGCCTTGCTGGGTCGTCTGTCCTGCTGTCTCCTCGCTTCCAGTGTTTGTAGTACCTGAAACTGAGCCTCTAAGGCAGAGTAGGGATGCTGTTGGCATACCAGCTACCTAACAGTCTTCCTTCCAGAGCTGGATTTGGCCTTCTTGGCTAGCTTTCCCAAGACCTTTCAAGATCTTCCTACACTGCTCAGATTTCAGCAGAGCTTGTATTTGATGCCAGATACTATTATTATTAAGGGACGCAGGTGGCGCTGTGGGTTAAACCACAGAGCCTAGTACTTGCTGATCAGAAGGTCGGTGGTTCGAATCCCCCCAACGGGGTGAACTCCCGTTGCTTGGTCCCTGCTCCTGCCAACCTACCGTAGCAGTTCGAAAGCACGTCAAAGTGCAAGTAGATAAATAGGTACCGCTCCAAGCGGGAAGGTAAACAGCGTTTCCGTGCGCTGCTCTGGTTCGCCAGAAGCGGCTTTATCATGCTGGCCACATGACCTGGAAGCTATATGCCGGCTCCCTCGGCCAATAATGCGAGATGAGCGCGCAACCCCAGAGTAACGCGGTCACGACTGGACCAAATGGTAAGGGGTCCCTTTACCTTTTATTATTATTATTGTTATTGTTATTATTTCACTTTACTCATAGAAATGACTCGAAGTGACTTAGACACAAAAAAAATTAGTAGCCAATTACAGTAAAGGCAATCAGTAAAATCAAAACTCATCCATGCACAAATAAAAGGCAGGTGAGCCATTCCACAAGTAGGGAGCCACCACGGAAAAGGCACATCCTTGTGTTGCCACCCTCCCTGTGCTGGTAGCACATGGAAAGGGGCCTTAATGACTTTGTTGTCATCAGATAGACACCCCTCGTGCCAAGGAACAATCAGGTGCCAATTTTAAGTCTCCCAATGATTCCTTCACAGCAATGTCTATCTGCCCCACACCTAGCATTGGGTGTGGGCAGTGGTGGGCCTACATTTTGTGGCCCTGAAGCTTGATCTGTTATGGGCCCCCCTTTGTAACCAGCAATAAGGTCTGGGTAACAGCTGCTACCTACTTCAATGGGGTTGTTCCACAACAGATTGCTACAATTTTTTCTTTAAAAAATTAACTACCACATCTCAGATTATGATTAAAATTGCTGTACTGGCTTATCTCACATGTCAAAAACAAAGCGAATAAAAAAATTCCTCTTTCCCCTGTGGAATACCTTCCCATCAGACATCAAGGAGAGAAAGAACTAATCCAGTTTATATGTATTGTAAGCCACCCCGAGTGGCTGGGGAAACCCAGCCAGATGGGCGAGATATTGTTATTAATAATATTATTGAGTTATGGGGGATAAAAATTAGGGAAATGTTATATACATACATGATGCATCATAGAATGATGAGATTGGGTCTACTAGACCCATTTTAAAAAACCAATATGGGCTAAATTCACTTCTGGGAGTCCTCCCGTGTTAAGTTGTTAGGTGAATGGGCCCTAGTTTGGAGAAAACAGCCTTATTCAGGGCCGCTACTAGGCAGAATTAGGCCCTGCAGTCTGACGATTCCACCAGCGCTGAGGTAAAAATATCACCACTTGTGCTCAAGTATTCCCTGGAAGAGCTTATTCCTGGGTGTTTTCTCATGGGCCTTCTTTCCCCCCACAGACCCTTACAAGGACCGTGTCCTGTACTATCCCAATGAACTCTTTTTCAAATCGGTGACTCGGAAAGACAACGGCCTGTACATCTGCGAGGTGGTCGTCACTCCGGAGGACTATCGGCATTCCTCTGTGCGGCTCGTTGTTCAAGGTACGAAATGTCATTTTATGTCCAGAATCCCCGCATGGCCCTGGCCACTGGCCTCCAGAAGCTCAACGGCCCAACCAGCTTGGTCCAAAGGTCTCTCAGTGCTCTTGTGTCAAGCAGCCAGTTAATGAGGAATTAATTATTTTAATACCTCAACCACAGCAATTGGTAGCCTCGCAACTGGATTACTGCAATACTCTCAGTGTGGGGCGGCCCTTGGGGTTGATTCAGAGGCTGAAGTGGGCACAGAATGTGGCAGCTTGTTGGGGGGAAAACAACCAACAGTATAGAACAGCTTGCTTGCAGGATTTGCACGGGTTGTCCATTTGCTACCAGGCCAAGCTATATGTACTAATACACAGTAAAAGGCCATATGCAGCTCAGGACCAGCTTACTTGAGAAACCACCTTGCCCCTTAATACTCCCAGGAAGATCGCTGTGGTCTGAAGGAGAATCTCTCCTGCAAGTTCCTAAGATCTCAGAATCCCACTCCACGGAGCAGGGCTGCCCCTGTTCTGAGGAAGAGCATTCCTACCAAGATAACGTCAGTCAGTTGCTCTTCCCTGGGAACTCTGGGAAACTGGAGCTCTGTAAGCGGAATAGTGGGGCATCCTAACAACTCTCGGCGCCCTTAAGAAACTACACCTCCCAGAATTCTTTGGGGGGAAGCCATGACTGTCCAAAGCGGTATAACTCTGCTTTTAATTTATGGTGCGAAACTGACCTTAGTTAGAAGATGGCAACAATGACTGCAATATTGTTGGTGCAATATTGAGGAGGTCTCTTTCTGTGTATTCCTCACCCAGATCTAACTAGAGAACACGGAGAATAACAAGAAGGCTAGCTTTTGTCCTAACAATACAGCTGAAACTCAGAAAATTAGAATATCGTGGAAAAGCGCATTTATTTCAGTAACGCAACTTAAAAGGTGAAACCAATATGTGAGATGGATGCATGACATGCAAAGCAAGATATGTCAAGCCTTTATTTGTTGTAATTGTAATTATTAGTTGTTAGGCGGGTCAATTATAAATGGAATGTAATTAATGAAATGTAATAGCGATGGTTTTTTTTGTATTATTGTAACTATTTGTTTTATTACTGTGGAATTTCCAAAAGAAAGCATCTGTAAAAATTAAAATAAAAAATAATAAGTTGCATTACTGAAATAAAGGCACTTTTCGACGATATTCTAATTTTCTGAGTTTCACCTGTATTTTGATGGGATGTTTCCGCAAAGGCTGGATGTTTCTGCAAAGTAATAGTAATATTTATACCCCGCCCATCTGGCCGGGTCTCCCCCCCCCCCGCCACTCTGGGCAGCTTCCAACACACATTAAAATACATTAAAATATCACAGATTAAAAACTTCCCTAAACAGGGCTGCCTTTAGGTATTTTCTAAATGTCAGATAGTTGTTTATCTCTCTGACCTCTGGTGGGAGGGCATTCCAGAGGGTGGGTGATACTACCGAGAAGGCCTTCTGCCTGGTTCCCTGTAGCTTTGCTTCTTGCAGTGAGGGAACCACAAGAAGGCCCTCAGCGCTGGATCTCAGTGTCCGGGCTGAACAATGGGGGTGGAGACACTCCTTCAGGTATACTGGACCGAGGCCATTTAGGGCTTTAAAGGTCAGCACCAACACTTTGAATTGTGCTCGGAAACGTACTGGGAGCCAATGTAGATCTTTCAAGACCGGTCTTATGTGGTCTCGGCGGCCGCTCCCAGTCACCAGTTTAGCTGCCGCATTCTGGATTAGTTGTAGTTTCCGGGTCACCTTCAAAGGTAGCCCCACGTAGAGCGCATTGCAGTAGTCCAAGCGGGAGATAACCAGAGCATGCACTACTCTGGTGAGACAGTCTGCGGGCAGGTAGGGTCTCAGCTTGCGTACCAGATGGAGCTGGTAGACAGCCGCCCTGGACACAGAATTAACCTGCGCCTCCATGGACAGCTGTGAGTCCAAAATGACTCCCAGGCTGCGCACCTGGTCCCTCAGGGGCACAGTTATCCCATTCAGGACCAGGGAGCCCCCCGCACCCACCTGCCCCCTGTCCCCCAGAAACAGTATTTCAGTCTTGTCAGGATTCAACCTCAATCTGTTAGCCGCCATCCATCCTCCAACCGCCTCCAGGCACTCACACAGGACCTTCACCGCCCTCACTGGTTCTGATTTAAAAGAAAGGTAGAGCTGGGTGTCATCCGCATACTGATGAAAGAGTGGGTGTTTTTCCCCCTTCAGAGTTGGGCTTCCCATACAGTGGTGCACAAGCTTTGTTCAGGTGGTACATAGGAAGCTGCCTTATACTGTTGCTCCATCCAACTCAATATTGTCTACACTGACTGGCAGCGACTCTCTGGGGTTTCAGCCAGGAGTCTCTCCCAGCCATTCCAGGAGGTGCTGGGGATTGAACTTAGGAGCTTCTTGGGGGCAAATGCTCTACCACTGAGCTGTGGCCCTTCCCCTGGCCCGTGGTGTGTCTGTAAAAATACAATGAAAAACAATGATCCAGGGTCTAGTGCTGGGCAATGCAATTGCAACAACAAGCAGAATTTCCCCCCAGATTTGTTTATTTGATTTTACATATTACAATTTACAGTCATACCACAACACCTTCCATAAGTAATAATAATAATTTATTATTTATACCCCGCCCATCTGGCTGGGTTTCCCCAGCTACTCTGGGCGGCTTCCAACAGAAATATTAAAATACAATAATTTATTAAACATTAAAAGCTTCCCTAAACAGGGCTGCCTTCAGATGTTCTCTAAAAGTCTGGTAGTTGTTTTTCTCTTTGACATCTGGTGGGAGGGCGTTCCACAGAGCGGGTGCCACTACCAAGAAGGCCCTCTGCTTGGTTCCCTGTAACTTGGCTTCTCGCAGCGAGGGAACCGCCAGAAGGCCCTCGGCGCTGGACCTCAGTGTCCAGGCAGAACGATGGAGGTGGAGACGCTCCTTCAGGTATACTGGACCGAGGCCATTTAGTGCTTTAAAGGTCAGCACCAACACTTTGAAGGACTGAAACTGCCTTGGTCGCACTGGTCGATGATCTCTGGCGGGCTAGGGACAAAGGTGAGAGCTGTTTCCTAGTTCTGCTGGATCTGCTAAGTACAAGATTCCCACTGTCTTCCTCCCCCTCTTTGGGTCCCATTGTTAAACTGCATCTTATATGATAATCCAAACAATTTGTATCTGCATTGTATCCATAGTTCTTGTTACATTACAAGTGTTATTGCAATCCCACTAACGATTTTAATTGTTTGCAGTGGTCTCCAAGGTAAATTATAAATCTCCCCCATTCCTTATTAAAATGTTGGTCTTCCTGATTTCTGATTTTCCCGATCATTTTTGCCATTTCAGCATAGTCCAGCAACTTGATCTGCCATTCTTCTCTGGTGGGGACTTTGTCTTCCTTCTATCTCTGGGCTAGCAGCATCCGAGCAGCTGCCGTTGCATACATAAACAGTATTTTCTGTTCCCTTGGAATTTTGGCGCCCAGAATTCCTAACAGAAAAGCTCCTTGTGGGTTTTTTTGGGGGGGTAAAAGTTATTTTAAACATTTTATTCAATTAATTAGATATCATTTCCCATTAAAAGTCATTTAAGTGATCCACAAAGACCCTCAGCAATTTTCAAGTAGTCTGGGAACCTCTGGTTTAGAGCAAAGGAATTTAGGACCGGTGGAGTGCATGTTTTTCAAGTTGTCCTGCACAGCTGCTCGCCTTTCACAAACTAACAGCGTTCCTGCAACAACAACACCTTCGTTTCTCTAACGGACGTCTCTTGGCTTTGCAGTCCCGCCCTCGAAGCCCAAGGCCCAAGTGCCCTCTGTGGTCACCATTGGCAGCAAAGCGGTTCTCACCTGCGTGGAGACAGACGGCTCCCCGCCTCCCACCTTCACCTGGTTCAAAGACAACATCCCGATGCCCGAAGACCCCAAAACCAACTCCCTGTTCAGGAATTCATCCTACACGATGGATCCCAAGACTGGGCTTCTGGTAGGGTCTTAAAAACAGGCTCTAAGCTTTGTGAATTCTGCCATTTTTAATTTTTTTTTGCAGGGTGGTGGTGCTGACTTTAGAGTTGGGGGTGGGGAGAGAGGAAGAAGGGGCGGGAACCCGTTGCGTTCTGGACTCATTTTTTATTTTAGGTTTATTTATTCCATAACAAACACTGCTTAACTGTAGAAAATACCTCAAAGCGCTTACTACATTATTCATACTAAGATGGTTACACAGTGTAATTCTGCTCTGGCAAGCTTTTGAAGGCCTTTGGTTGGGAGTGGGCAAGTGGGGACTGTTGGAAAGTTTGGCAGCCTTGTGTGTTGAAAAATAAGGTGTCCTTGGGTATGAGGCTTGTTGAGAAGGGAGGCCGGTTGTGAGGAATAGTAAGTCTTCTACTCTCAGTTATGCTACCTTAATGCCACACACACACACACGTCTTTATTTTATTTTGCCTTTATGTCCCACCTTTTCTCCCAAGGTGGGTTTTGTAGTTCTTCCCCACACACCTCCTTTAGCTCCCCACAACAACCCTGTGAGGTAGGTTAGACTGTGAGGCACTGACTGGCCCTCAAGATCACCCAGGGAGCTTCATGGCCGAGTGAGGATTTGAACCCTGGTCTCCCAGGTCCTAGTCCGACACTTAAGGCGCCATGATACCACTTTAGATAGTCATGGCTTCCCCCAAAGAATGTTATTTTCAAGGGTGCCGAGAGTTTTTGGAGGCTCTCCTATTCCCATCACAGAACTACCAACTTTCCAGAGTTGCCTAGGAAGAGCAGTCGGCTGTTAAACCACGCTGGGAATTGTAGCTCGGCGAGGGGAATAGAGGATCTCCTAACAAGTCTCAGCACCCTTAACAAACTACAGTTCCAAGGATCCTTTTTGGGAGGGGGAAGCCAAGACATTTTAAAGGGGCCTGGGTTTCTTTGGGAGAACACAAAAGTGGGGTTGGAGGGGGCGAAGATAATGCCCCCATACTAAGTATAAAAAAGGCAAGAAGTAACTATTGTGCTGCTTGCATGCTGTTTTAAATCAAACTATGGTTTGAAGGTGAGCAGGCAAGCATGGGCTGAAATTGCAGATTCCTTGCGCCTCCTTCCCCATTACCGCTGGCTGTCGAGTAGACAAGAGAGGTCTCCTGACCCCTGGGAATTGCGTGCTGCTGAGACCCCTCTCTTTCTCCCTCTCTTTCAGGCTTTTGAGCCCGCGATGGCCTATGACGCTGGGGACTACTACTGCCAGGCGGACAACAAAGTCGGGGTCCCCCAGAAGTCTGACACAGTGCGCATGGAGACCAGTAAGTAGGCCCAACTGGTGGTGGGTTGCCTTGACGGCCGGCTCTGTTGTTTGACTGTGGAGGGAACGAACGCCTGAGAGCAGATCTTTGCAACCTAAGCCTTTACAGATATTTACGAAAAACGCATAAGTATTTCATAAGTATGCCAGAGCTCCCCTTATATTTTATTTAGGTTTTAAGCATTTTGGAGGATGAAGGCACTGGAAACAGTTTACTTAATAATGTTAGCTCTCTCTTTAGTGCCTAAATATATGTGTATCCCAGGAATGATGTGAAAGAGTTAATTGCAATTTTAGATTTGACTAGTGTATTATCTGTTGCAGTTGCCCACTTTTCACTTACATTGTATTCGTTCGTTTTGTGTGTGTGTGTGTGCGCGCACACACACACACACACACACACACACAAGCAACAACAACATGGTACTATAACAGTTGACAATTAAAATAAAAATAGAAAGGAATATCTAGAACTAAACGTAATGGGAGCACATTTCCAAAATCAAACAAAATAAATTAATATCACATGGTTGCAAATGTGTACATTATCCTGTACCTTATTCCTCCAGTACATTATAAAAAGACTCCCATTTCTCAATACTGTAAAGGCATCTTGTTGTCTCCCCTCTGTGTTTCTTACCATCTGTGTAAGCTTAACCATGCATATACTGAGTCCCAAGGCACTGGGAAAAAAATATTTTGCTTTCTTGAATTGTTGTCCTAGGTGCAGCTCTAGCGTGGGCTCTGGCGTGGGCTCTGGCTCTTGCACGGGCTCTGGGCAGACTCTGGCTCTGGGCGGGCTCTGGCTTTTGTGCAGGCTCTGGCTTTTGCGCAGGCTCTGGCTTTTGCACGGGCTCTGGGCAGGCTCTGGCTTTTGCGCAGGCTTGGGCTCTGCACAGACTCTGGCTCTCGCATTCGCTCCATAGGATGCACGGGCTTTCCCCCTTCCTTTTTGGGAGGGAAATAGTGCGTCTTATGGAGCGAAAAATACGATGTGTGTATATAGCCAGTTATTACTTCATTATGTTCTAGTATTCTTTTTATAAATATGAAAATTTCCGAATATGAAAATTTGGTGCTCTCAGAGGGAGCTTAACATCTCTCCCTCACTGTATACAGCCTTGGTCAATATTAGGATATGGGGATTTAGAAGGTGCTTTCCACTATTGGGGAAAAAAGGTCAGGAATTTCCCAAGATGAGTTGGCTGAAGTATGGGATTGGAATAGGGGACGTAAGATCACAAACAATAGTATCTGGGTGACAGGGCAGGAATGACGACAAGATACCTGAAGCTAATCCATTAATTGGCGTTCCAAGTACATTCTAGTATGTGTCTTTGGAAAAAACAGGATAAGGCCACAGAAGCCCAGTAGGAATGGGGAATTACCAGATAAAGAGGAAAGTTATTACAAGTGTGGGGTGGCACCCCCAAGGCAGTTGGCCAAAGGTGACAACAGGCCTCAGGCGGGAAAAAACCCCATCATTAGACAACCCTGCTGTAAAGAAAGAAATGAGTAAGAAACAAAATCTCCCTATGTGTTAGGTTTGCTACCCCACTTCAGCCAAAGTTGAAGGAGAAAACCTCCAATGAATTAGAGTCGGTCCAGGGTATACAGGTGTACAGGTGTCCTCCGGACGGACTCTCCTTCATTGGAGGTTTTGAAGCAGGAGTTTGGATGGCCGCCTGCCAGGGATTCTTTAGCTGTGACTCCTGCATCGCACTAGAATCGCCCTCGGGGTCCCTTCCAACCCTACAATTCTGTGATTCCATGCCGTTTTGCCAGACTGCTGTAGCGTCTTGCAGTGTAACAGTCTCCTTTTTGGAATTACGGAAGAGCTGAGTACCACCTTCCATTTGTGTGCAGGTGAAGTCAACGTGGGCGGCATCGTTGCTGCTGTGGTGGTGCTTCTCATCGTCCTAGGCCTGGTGATCTTTGGGGTCTGGTTCGCCTACACCCGGGGCTTCTTCAGCAGTAAGTAGCAGGCTATGCGCTTGAACCGATCACGTCAGGCAATGTTTAGTCTGATTATATATGTGGCTTTCTCCATCGATGTGGCCTGGCAAGGTTTTCTGGGCTTGGCGTTTGGTTTAATATCCCATGCACTTCCCCAAATAGGCGGGAGCCTGCAATATGGGGATAACATTGGACTACCTTACATGGTTGTCGAATCGTGGCCATAAATAACATAGGTGAGGTGCTTGTAAGGCTCTTAAACAATCCTATGAGGCAGCTGTGCAAGCTGGTGGCTGAGGGGGGCTGTAGCCAATAACCTCTGGGAAGAACCATGCTGGCAAAAGCTGACCTAAGCTGCATTTAAACATTGCCCAAACATGTGATGAACTTGAAACTGTCATGGCTTCCCCCAAAGAATTTTGGGAGCTATAGTTTATTAAGGGTGCTAAGAGTTGTTAGGAGGCCCCTGCCCTTCTCCCAGTGCTACTGTTCCCAGAAATATTGTTATTCCACTTTGGCAATTGCAGCTCTTTGTGGGGAATTGGGGGGGGGGGTCTCCTAGCAACTCTGCACCCTTAACAAACTATAGCCAGGCCACATTCACGCCATACGTTTATTATAGCAGTATCCTATCACTTTAAACTGTCATGGCTTCCCCCCAAGGATCCTGGGAAAGGAAGTTTCTTAAGAGTACCTTATTCCCCTCAGAGGGCTACAATTTCCAGAGTGGATTAATACAGTAGTTATTTCATATTCCCAGATTTGGAGTCCAAGAAATAGTCTTTAGGTGAAAGTTTTAGGATTAAGTACTGTTGAGAATCTTCTTTATTAAAAAGTGGTAGCTTTGAGAGCTGCACAGAGGACAAGGTCTCGGCCTAGCTCCTCACAGGAAACTCTGCATACAAGCAGAGAGGATAGCTTTTTAGAGACATGTTACAAAGCATCAAAGCAAGTGTCACAAATATGACCGCAAGCAGTCAGTTTAGGCTTGGAACAATTCGAGAGGGAAGTTGATCAGCAAATCAGCTGAACATGACTTTTTGCAGTCTAGACAGTAGAACATCTGAGGTACTTTCAGAAGATACCACTGCATTCCTTCCTTCTCCTTTTCTGAAAAGCTCAAAACATCACATCTTCTCCCTCTCTCCTGTGTCCAACCCCTTTCAAGAAATAGGAACAGAGTTTACTGGGGATAGTCAAGCGCCCCCAAAGTCCAAGTAGATCCTAACCCAATTTTTTCATCCACACTGGGAACTCTGCACATTGTACGTTTCCCAGGATTCTCTGAGGGAAGCCATGACTGTTCAAATGATACAGTCCTGCTTTAAATGTAGAGTGTGAATGCGGCTTGGCTATAGTTTGCTAAGGGTGCTGAGAGTTGCGAGGAGGACCCCCCCCCAATTCTCTTCCCAGAGCTACAATTCCCAGACTTCCCTGAGAAGAGGGGTTGACTGTTAGACCACTCTGAAAATTGTAGTTCTGGGAAGTGGGAAATATGGGTGTTTCTTCAGAACTCTTCAGCACCTTGGCAAACTACAGCTCCCAGAACTCTTATGGGGAAGGAGCCATGAATGTTTAAAGGGGTGTCAATGTGCTTTGAATGTATGGTGCAAATGTAATTGTAAGAAGAAGAAGATTTGCCCAACTGAATCGAGGAAACTGAAGTTTGCGTTGTTGGCTAAAGTTTTGTTTTCCCCCTCTTTTTCAGAAAGAAGAGAGTGAGTAGAAGCTTGACCAGTTGGCAGTGGCGTCTCCTCCACCAGAACCCTTCTTCCCAGCCCACATTGCCTGCCTCTCTCATCCCCTCCCCATATATTCCTCCTGCCCCGAAAACTCTTGGCTGAGGCTTGGGGGCCACTGGGCTCCCCTTGGCCTCATTCCTAGCCACCGAAGAGGGTGGTGGGAGTGGTGCTTGCGGAAGGAGCCACGGTGCGCCAGCCTCCCAGTGGGAGCCTCTGGGTGTCAGGTGCCCAGAGTTATTTATTAACGAACTTGTATACATTGCTTATATGCCAAAAGGGGTTGCATCTGGTGTTAGCCCTACTCAGAGTAGACCCACTGAAATTAACCGGCATGGCTAAGGTGCGTCTGCTCTAAATAGGGCCACATTCATGCCATGCATTTAAAGCGCTGTGGTGCCACTTTAAAACAGTTATGGCTTCTTCACCCAAAGAATCCTGGGAACTGTAGTTTGTTAAGTGTGCTGGGAGGTGATAGGACACCCGTATTCCCCTCACAGAGCTACAGTTACCAGAGTGGTTTAGCACTCAATCTCGCTTCACAGGGAACTCTGTTGACTTGTGTTAAGCGCCAACAGAGTGATGCAGCAGCAAAAAAAGCTAATGCGATTCTAGGCTGCATCAACAGAAGTAGAATGTCCACCTCAAGAAAAGCCAAAGTGCCACTTTGTTCTGCCTTGGTTAGACCCCCACCTGGATTCTTATGTCCAGTTTGGGGCACCACAGTTTAAGAAGGGTGTTGACAAGCTGGAAGATGTGCAGAGGAAGGTGACCAGGATGGTCAGAGGCCTGGAGACCAAGCCTTATGAGGAATGGTTGAGGGAGTTTGGGATGTTTAGCCTGGGTGAGAGAAGACTTAAGAAGTGATAGGATAGCCATCTTCAAATATTTGAAGGGCTGTCACATGGAAGATGGAGCAAGGTTGTTTTCTGCTGATTCAGAGGTTGGGACCCAAATTGATGGATTAAAATGACAAGGAGATTCCAACTAAACATTAGGAAGAACTTTCCGATGGTAAGGCCTTTTGACAATGGAACAGACTACCTGAGAAGGTGGACTCTCCACTACAGGTTTTTAAGCAGAGGTTGTCAGGGGTTTTTGAGCTGTGGTTCCTGCATTGCAGAGGGCAGGACTAGATGACCCTTGGTGGCCCCTTCCAACTCTGCAATCTGTGAATTGTATGGTGTTGACTATGGCCTGGGATTTAGCTGAATGGCACCCTCAGCATTCCGCCTTCTGCCTCCGCTTCTGGGATATCTTCCTCTATTGCCAGGTCCCTGCCTCTAATCTCTCATTTCTCCACCTGTTTTAGCACCACCAGCAATAAGAAGGTCATTTACAGCCAACCTTCTACCCGAAGTGATGTAAGTAGGACAGGAACTTGCTCTGTTCTTTCCCCAGAAAAGCTGGTTTTGTTAGGCGTGGCAGTGATGTAATATATGAGTGGTGTTTTTGGCAGCCTCCGACTGGGAGGAACGATGGGGCCACTCAAGTCTCTGGTGGGTTTGCAAACATGCTCATGAATTTATTTCTTTATTTGGAAGAGCAAAAGGTGGGACGTGATATTGTTTAAAGCAGGGCTAGTCAACCTTTTTATACCTACTGCCCACTAATGCATCTTCCTTGATGGTAAAATTTCCTTACCGCCCACCAGTGCTCGATGGAAGGAGGAGTCAGCTTGTGCCGTAGAACCCCCTACCGCCCACCTGGAATCCTGAAATGCCCACTAGTGGGTAGTAGGGACCAAGTTGACAACCCCTGGTTTAAAGAGTACCTATGTAGGTTCTCTCAAACAGCACACAAATAAAATATATGACCTGATCTAACCTTATAGATTAGATAGATCGCAGCAAAGAATATTGCATGAAAAATATTTTGACGCATTCTTACTAACCAAAACATAAGGGGTAAATGAAGCTTAAAGCATAGAATATTTATTTATTTAAAACTACCAAACATGCATAAACCCTCACCGACCACAGATGTAAAATAACTAATTTATAAGAAAATAAATAGCTTTTACCAATAATTGGCTATCTTGTGACAACTCAGCATCATAACTACAAACAAACGTGACCAAAGGAAATAGCTTTGAAAGTGATGAGAGGGGTAAAAACTTTAAATATGAAGCAAGGGAGGTGTTTTGCTCTAGGCTCTAGCCTGGTCATTTGTTAAATAAGTGATCCGTGTGGTTGGAGGGGCCCACCTGCAACGCCCCCTTGCTTGTTAGACCTCCCCCCCTGTGTAATCCCCTCCCCAAGGGGTAGTTCTGCCCACTTGGGGAATCACTGGTCTGGAGAAAAAGCATTGGCTGTGTCCAAGCTACAGGTTCTGATGTTGGGTGGCTGTTCTTGACCTGTTAGAAAAAAATCCAAAGGCAATTAATAATAATAATAATAATAATAATAATAATAATAATAATAAAATTTATACCCTGCCCATCTGGCTGGGTTTCCCCAGCCACTTTGTGTGGCTTGCAGCATATCTAAAAACATAATAGTAGTTCAGTGCCCCAGCTTCAACACACAGTCACACACACCTGTGACAGCAAGCCCACCTTAACAGGGTTGTTGTAAGGATTACAAGAAGCCAATGTGTGTGACAAGTTTTGAACGCTTGGAAAGTGCAATATCAGGGCAAAGTGTTTACAGTGGTACCTCGGTTTATGAACACAATTGGTTCCGGAAGTCTGTTCCTATACTAAAGCATTCATAAACTGAAGTGAACTTTTCCATTGAAACTAATGGAAAGTGAATTAATCCGTTCCAGATGGGTCTGTGGCGTTCGTAAACCGAGGTGTTCATAAACCGAGGTTCCACTGTATTATTAAACACTGTGCCATCCTTTTGTGGCCATTGTTCGCAATCGTGGCATGCTGGTGGTGCAAGATCTCTCCCGAGGACGGGAGCAGATGCAGGCATACAGCTAAGAGCTGTGAGAATTATGCACCTTGGAACTTTGGGATTCTGAATTTATGCGATCTAGCTCTTTACAGCAGCCTCCCCCAAGCTGGCTGAGGACTGATGAGAATTGTAGTCCCAAAAGCCCCAGCTGGGGGGAGGCTGCCCTGCTGGCTTTCTCATGCTATCTAACTTAGAGGTTTCTTCTCTCTCTCTCATTTTCCAGGGTGAATTTAAACAGACGTCTTCCTTCTTGGTCTGATCTCCACTCTCATGTTGCCTTCCACCATGTATTAAAGTCTAACCTCTCCCTCCTCTTGAGGTTGTTGTAAATGTTCCTTATGAATCTTTGTAATTAAGTGTGATTTTTTTAAAAAAGCTGTTTTTAAGAAAAGATGAAGTGTGCTGTTATGAATTTTGTTTTCAATGCTTTAAACCCTTGGTCACTACTCAGCTGAAGAGCTGGTCATTAGGGGCCTGACCATTGAGTGCAATCCTAACCGTGCCTACTCCGAGGGTCGTACGCAATGAAGTTTTTACACTGAAATTAAGAGACCCAATTTCAGTAGCTGCAGTCATAGCAAATGCAAACAGCCACCGCAGTGTCTCTCGTTTGGGTGGAATTAACAGTGAAGGGGGACTATTGCTGTCTTGTAAAACTTCATTGAATACCACCGACCCAGTCCTATTGAATTCAGTGAGGTTAGGATTGCAGCCTGAAAAACTTGTTTAGGGGCTCCTAGGCTTACCTTTTGACCCTTGCAAGCTGCCCAGGTTTGACCTGTAGGACATTGCCTTTTGGGATGTCAGTGGCATCCCAGAATCTGAGATGGTTTAAGGCAGAATTGTACCTGTGAAATCCCTTCCTGACCTCGAGCCCCTTCTACCTCAGATTGGCTTCCAAAAAGGAGAGAATTGGTTTTGAGAGCAGAATTAATAATTGTGTCTGGATGCTTCCTGGAAGAGTCAACGAGAGGCCAGAGGATATCGATAAATCTACCGCCACACAGTGCAAAATTGTATTGCCCTGTAGCTGCGATCCAGCACAGAATTAGAATACCCAGTCCTAACCACATCTACCTGGAAGTCAGTCTTGTTGCATTAAGTCAGGGTTACTCCCAGGTACAGGATTGCAGCTGTGGCCCATTAATCTGAGAGTTCCTGCATGTGTAGCTGTGGGGTGGATTGGGGCCGGTGTTAGTGGTGGCTTTTATGCTGTGTTAGAGAGTTGGCCTTCAAACTTGAGAGTTCTATCGTATGTGCCTTTTATAAATACTGCTACGACGTTCTTGTGTCATTTTGTATGCTGGGAACAGAATTGAAAATAAACATTGCCCTTCCGTTTGAACCCTGTCTTCTGTGTTTAAATATGTTTTGCGCTTTGAGTATCGAGTAACAGTCACAAGCGGGCAGCGGGTGTCTCAGGGGCGCGAGGCCAACTCCAAACCAGTGTGGTTGTGACTGTGATCGGGTGTGAGCCTTGGGCTGAGGCTGGAAAGTGGTTTGATTTTGTGTTGCAGGGGGGCTTCAAGGCAGCTTGTAAGCCTGGTTTGCTCAACCCATTGTTTGGCCAAACGAATCCGTTCCCACAAGGGCATGATTGGAGACCTGTTATCCTTGTTCACGGAGGAAGGAAAGGGAGAGAGTGGGAATCTCCTCCTTGAAACGGCAAACCGTGGTTTGGTGCTACCTCTGAATAGCCTCAAAATTTACCCAGTGAAGGAAAGTGGAGGGAGAGAAACTGCCACAAACATACATCTCAACCAGTCCAGTTAATGGTTCCTGTTTGCTTATATCCCAAACAGGCCTGTGCAGGGTTGGGAATAATGGCAGTTATTGGGGCGCCAGGTTGAGAACGTCGGGTTCAGCATTATGTGAAACTTTTGGGCTTCTTGGCTCCTCTCTTGATGTGGAAAGTTTTGCTTCTGTTTTCAACTAACTCCACAGATTCCCTTTCCTTGAACCTGGCTAATAGTGACATGTTCCCTATCCCTGAATGAAAGCTTGCAGTTTAGGTGGGTCTAGATTTATGCATTTTGTTCACAGAAGGCAACCCCATAATTGAAGGCATCTGGGCAGCTCATAAGAATCAAAAGGAGCGAAGTGCAATAAAATGGCAACACGTGAGATACAATGCCATGATGAAGCCCACAAGTCGGCAGCCCTCTGCTGATTTACCAAATCCCTTTTGAACCTGATGGCGCTGGTTTCTGAATAAACATGTATAGACTTAACACTACCAAGCAGAGAAACAAGAACTCTGCAGCAACCACAGACAGGCCTACTTTGTCTGTGGAACTAATATAGCAGTGGATATTGTGCTGGATTCCTCTGGGTCAAAGTTTAAACTGTAATCACCTTGGGGCAGAGAGCTGCCCTTTTTTTATTCATTGCACTTAAATTGCAATATATCCGGCTGATATGCAAATAATAGCACCCACACCTTCCCATTAAGAGATTTGTGAACTTCCCTCCTTTTCGCAATTTCTCTATTGTTCCTCAAATGTTCCTTTAATTAAACAAGTACGCTGGGAATTATATTAGGGAATTTTGTGTGTGTGTGTGTGTGTGTGTGTGTGTTTGTCACTGGCTCACAAAAGCACTGAAAAGTGACACACTGCCCTCTGCTGGCCTAGCTATAAAACTCTTTAGACTCCCATCACTTTCCTGGCTGACTGCAGTACTGTATTATTATTATTTATTATTACAAGTGTATGTTATTATCACAATATATTAAACACCTTCTAAACCACTATCTTAAGCAATTTACACATAAGACAATTAAAAACAGTTAAAAACACAAAAATAACAAATACATTTAAAATGAGATTAAGGCCCTAACAAATGGACACTTGTGACAAAGACCCATTTATCCATCTAGGAAAGCCTGTTGGAATAAATATATCTTCAATTATTTCTGGAAAGTGCAGAGCATGGGCGTCTTGTTGTATTTTGATGCTATTCTACAGGACAGGAGTAGCCACACTAAAAGCCCTGATCCAAGTTCCTGCAGAGTGGGCTTCTGAGATCTTTTATTTATTTATATTTTATTGTTTTATTCATTTAATGTACAATCTTTACTCCAGAAGACTTCACATCCAAAATAAAGCAATATATAATGAAACCTTAAGTCTCATGTTTACATTTATACAGCTCTTCTCAGCTTCCCTTATTTTGGTATTCCTTGATGTTTGTCTCCTCCTTTATTCTTAATCTCTTAGATCTCATATATAGCATTAACAATTTTTCAATTAATTCCTTCACCTCCCTCCCCCAGAACCCATTGCTTCCCTCCACCCATGTGCGATCTTTACATAGTGTTACTTTTTTGTTGCATTAATAACTGTTTATGTTTGTTATTCGATATTTGTTATGATGTTATCATATCTCCTTGTGCCCTTTAACCTATTGCATATTAATTTTAAGCTCCAAAGCCGACTCTTTCCATGTAAACCTTTACACAGTCCCACTCTTCGTAAACTTTTTGATTAGGACAACCTCTAATTGTCATCTCCGCAAATTCTCAAATTTTGGCTTGCCATTCTAGTAATTCTGGCATTTTGTCTGTTTTCCAATTTTTGCCACTGCCGTAGCTGTTGTATAAAGGAATACATGCCTTTTGTCTTTGGGGATGTCACTAGTTGTTAAGCCCAGCAGATATGCTTCTGGCTTTTTAGAGATTGAACTCCTGAATATCTTTTTGAGCTCTTCGTGTACCACAATCCAATTTTTTTTGACCACCTTTCATCCCCACCGCATATGACACAATGTCCCCACCTTCTGAGATCTTTGGATCTTCCAGGAGAGCATCTCCTGTAGACCACAGCAATCTGCTGGATGTATAAGGGATAATCCAGTCGCTCAGGTAAGCTGGTCCTGAGATGCATGTTAATACATACATGTGACTAGAACTTGGCCTGGTAGTGGCCAGTGTGAATCCCGCAAGCAGGGTGTCATGTGCAGGCCTTCTAGCAACTCAGGTCTCTATGGCACCAAGCCACCACCTTCTGCACAAGTTGCAGCCTCCAGAGCGACCCCAGGGTAGTCCCACGTAGAGTGCATTGCAGTAGGTTACAAATGCATGATCAAGCTACTGGTATTGGTAAAAGACCCTCCTGAATGTCGGAGGATTCTGGGCAGATAAAAGACAGTCCTCCTTCATGCAAAGCATAGTTAAAAGAAGGAACTGGCTCCTACAGGAAACAGTGATAGCAACTAATTAGACTGGCTTTAAAAGAGGATTGGACAAATTCATAAAAGGAGAAGGCTATTGGCTATGGCTGTGCTATGCCCCAGCAATGCAAATGGATGCAGCAGTTGCTAGAGGGCTCTTGTGCTCAGGTCCTGCTTGAGTATTCCCCTTTGGAGAATCTGTTTCGCTACTGTCAGAGCAGGATGCTGGACTAGGTGAGCCACTGGCCTGTATTTTATGTTCTTAGGTTTCGGTACTTCCCAGTATGCAAACCTCTCCATCCCTTCACAGGACTGTTTCCTTTCGGTACATCAAACTAGCAATCCCAGACCTGCCTCTGACATCACACTGGGAAAGCCAGCTTGGCCAATTGGGAGGAGGCTCTGGGCCAAGGCTGGTTTCTATAGCACCATCTAGGCCAGGCCCAGACTGCTTGGAAGACAAATCTGAGCTCCCTAAGTCCTCCGGGAGAATGCTTGCCATCTGTAGCGGCGGCTGCTGCCCCAAACCGTGGCCCTAGAGTGCAGGAAACGAGGACACCATCAAAACGTGGCACCATGGAAAGGGAGCGTGGCAAAGCCGCCACAATTCTGAGGTGATGGGAGGTGAGAGACAGCAGCCCTAGTGGGCAGGTTCTGGGAAGGGATGGAGACAGGTTGGAGTGATTAAGGCCTGGCATAGACTCGGAACCGTACACTTGGAAGGGACCCCCAAGAGTCATCTAGTCCAACCCCTACAAGGCAGGACTTGCTGCTAAAGAACATACGACATTTTCACAAAGTTGACTCCCTCACAGTTGTCTTTAGGTTAGAGGGTTAAAGTTAGAGAGTCGGGGTTGAGAGCTTAAGGGTCAAAAGATTAGTGTTAGGGGCTTATGGTTAGGTGCTAGATTTAGGCTTTCAGTTATTTCTAGGGTATTATTTCTATTATTATTATTATTATTATTATTATTATTATTATTATTATTATTATTATTATATTTATTATATTTATTGCTACTTATGGTGGCATATCTTTCCATCCGCTGCTGCCATCTGGTGGTGCAATTGTGTTCCTGCAGCCTCTATCTCCCCATTGCTGCCATCTGGTGGCATAATTGTGTAGCTGCAGCCTCTCTCTACCCAACTGCTTACGGTAGTAGTGTGCCTGCAAGCCTATTGCTAGTGTGGCTCGACCTGTCATTGGCTCTGGCTCCACCTATCAATGCCATCTCTGTCTTTTGCCTTATCAGTCTCAATGGGCACCAGCTGCTATTGAGCCCTGCTAAATCCAGCAGGATTTCCTTCTTTCTATAAACAGGGTTGCTAAGTTTGTCTCTTAGCCACTAAGTTGCACACAAACACTTTGATCCTATGTGTGATATACTCAGATTGACCTGATCAAACAAAATGAGCTGAAAGAACTATATAGAGCTTGCACTCTATTGCAATAGAGAGACGAAACTTCTTAAGTGAATTTCATTCATCCAGCTGACTGTGATGAGGAAGGAATTGGGGTGAACTATATTTTGTTGTATGTCCACAAAGGGGATGGAGAGTGTGTCTGTATGGTCCAACTGAATAGCTCAAGTCATGTGAAGTAGTGTGCTTCATACGAGCATCTCTCTATAATATTGCTGCTCTTGGTAAAGGTAAAGGAATCCCTGACCATTAGGTCCAGTCGTGACCGACTCTGGGGTTGCAGCACTCATCTTGCTTTATTGGCCGAGGGAGCCGGCGTACAGCTTCCAGGTCATGTGGCCAGCATGACTAAGCCGCTTCTGGCGAACCAGAGCAGCACACGGAAACGCCGTTTACCTTCCCGCTGTAGCGGTACCTATTTATCTACTTGCACTTTGATGTGCTTTCGAACTGCTAGGTGGGCAGGAGCTGGGACCGAGCAACTGGTGCTCACCCCGTCGCGGGGATTCGAACCGCCAACCTTCCGATCGGCAAGCCCTAGGCTCTGTGGTTTAGACCAGTGGTCCTCAACCTTGGGCCTCCAGATGTTTTGAGACTACAATTCCCATCATCCCTGACCACTGGTCCTGCTAGCTAGGGATCATGGGAGTTGTAGGCCAAAAACATCTGGAGGCCCAAGGTTGAGGACCACTGGTTTAGACCACAGCGCCACCCGCGTCCCTCGCTGCTCTCTATAGTTGTGGCAAAATGGGCATGAATTGCACAGAGGTCTCCATGTATGGAATCGGTGGTACTCTTTGTGTGGGCAACTTCCACCATGGTTCTCTCAGGCTGACAGGCCTGTTCTGCTGAACAAACAGTCTTTAGTAACTTTGCCATAATAAAGTTGTGTCCATGCTATACCGATCAGTGTTTTATTACAAGGCTCCCATTAACTCAGTCTTGCTCGCCTGGCCTTTTCCCTCTAGGCCAACCACGGTCTTCTTGGCCAACAGTTCCCTCAAGGGCAGAGGAGGAGGAGGAGAAGGAAGAGGAGGAGGATGACGAAGAAGAAGAAGAAGAAAAAGAAGAAGAAACCATACTGCCCAAGGACCAGATCGAGGACCTCAAAAGAGCCTTTGAGAAAGGGAGCTTTTCTGATCTATCAACGAAGCTACAAGACGCTCTTCGCTCCCTGGAGAACATCTGCCTGGATGTGGGTGTCGCTGGTGAACCAGGAGCAGGCAAGTCCACCTTCATCAACACCTTCCGGGAACTGCACGAGGAGGATGAGGGTGCTGCTCCTACCAGAGGGCCGGGCTCCAGTAATGACCCTGTGCCCTATTCACACCCCAAGTACGCCAATGTGGTTCTGTGGAACCTGCCAAGCATCAGTGCTCCTGGTTTCAGCGTGGAAACTTACCTGGAGGAGATCAAAGTATCCCGCTATGACTGCTTCATCATCCTCGCCTCTCAGCGCTTCACCTCTGCCCACGCCGAACTGTCTCGTCACATCAATAAAGCTGGCAAGGACGTTTACTTTGTCCTCTCCAAGGTGGATGCGGAGCTGGAAGCTGCCCGCCAGAGCCAACCATCCGGCTTCAGCGAAGCGGTGGCCCTGCAGAAGATCCGAGAGGCCTGTGTGCAAGACCTCCAGGCCGAGCAAGTGAAAGCCCCCAAGGTATTCCTGGTCTCCAGCGTTGTGGCCAGCAAGTACGACTTCCCCCTCCTTGGCGAGAGCCTCGGCGAGACCCAGGACGTACAGAAGAGCCACTCCTTCATCTTAGCCACTCCCAACATCTCCCACCGCATCCTGGAGAAGAAGAAGGCCGCCATGGTTGAGCACATGTGGCTGGTATCGGCAGTAGCCTGCGGCCAACAGGCTGTGCCCATCCCAGCCCTTTCGATCGCTTGCAACGTGGACCTCCTGGCCAAGACCTTGCAGGGCTACTGCGTCAGCTTTGGCTTGGATGAGTCCTCCTTAAGGAAAGCAGCTGAGCACGCGGGGCAGCCTTTGGAGCAGCTCAAAGCCCTGGTCAAGTCGCCAGTGGCTGTGGCCATCACCGACGAGCAGGTGGTGGAACTGCTGATGGAGGCAGCCAGCAAAGCGCTGAAGCTGCCCAGGGAACTGGTGCCAGAGGTGCCAGTGGCCGAGGTGGGCCCGTCGTTCACCGTGGTGTACAATATGCTGAAGATTTTTGTGGACGAGGCAGCGGCAGATGCCCACCGGGTGCTGCTCAAAGCCTTTATGAGCCACAGGCCTAGAAGTGAGTCGGACCAACATGTGGCGAGCCCTGGAGGCAGCGGAGGGATCTTCTCACCCAGGGACACAGAAACATTAATGTCTTAGAGCAGAGAAAGAAAGCACATGGCACAAGCACTCAAGCATTCCCTGTTTCTGTGGCTTCTTCTTGCAGAAGGTTCCTCTCCCAGAAGGTCCCTGGTCTTGCTTAAGACGGCTAAAGCAGGAGTGACTCCCTCCCTCTCAGAAACAGGCAGCAATATGTCATTACGTCTCAACCCCAAAGGGCAACCAGGGCCACGTTCACGCCAGGCATTTAAAGTATGGTACTCTGATGCCACTTTAAAGTAACCATCAGAGCTTCGCCAAGAGAATTCTGGGAGCTGTAGCTTGGTCAAGGTTCTGAGGTTTTTGAGGACCCGGGTGGCGCTGTGGGTTAAACCACTGAGCCTAGGGCTTGCTGATCAGAAGGTCGGCAGTTCAAATCCCTGCGACGGGGTGACCTCCCGTTGCTCGGTCCCAGCTCCTGCCAACCTAGCAGTTCGAAAGCACGTCAAAATGCAAGTAGATAAATAGGAACCGCTACAGCGGGAAGGTAAACGGCGTTTCCGTGTGCTGCTCTGGTTTGCCAGAAGCGGCTTTGTCATGCTGGCCACATGACCTGGAAGCTGTACGCCGGCTCCCTCGGCCAATAATGCGAGATGAGCGCCGCAACCCCAGAGTCGGTCACGACTGGACCTAATGGTCAGGGGCCCCTTTACCTTTTACCTAGTTCCACAGACTGACGTTTGTTTTGATTCAGTGGTAAACGGTGGGTTTTCCCACGGAAAGTGGGGAGACAAAAGAAATACCCCACTCCTGGCTTGAACCCGTGCCTACGCATCACAAAACTTTGCCTAGAAATGAAGGCACAAAATGGAAGTGTGAATTAGCCCACAGCTAAGCACCCATGCTCCTCCAGCACCTTTAAAAAAAAGTTGCTACCCAGGAAATTCCAGTGCTTGTTTTCAGAAACTGGGTTTTCTGTTCAAATTACCTATACTGATCCCTTTTTACTCGTCAGTCTCTGTTTTGGTGTCTATTTTCCTCTTAAGATGATGAAGTACACAGCCTTCGTCATTATTAATTTTCCAATTCAGAGCAAAGGGGTTGGTAGAAACCAGAGAAGTGTTGGAAGTGGTAAACATTGGAAATTGGCGGATAGCAAGGAAGAATTAGAATTGAGAACCCCAAAAATTAGAAAGCAGAGGAGAAAAGATATAGATGTAATTAAATTTACAAGGAGTAGAATACATCTCAGGAATTGTAAAAACTTTTTAGAGGACAGCGTTGAGCAAATGATCAAGAAAGAGGTTGGCGGTATTTGTATAACCTCAGTATTATTTGAAGTTAACCCTCAGTGTGATAGTTAACTTTCCCACCACTTCTTAAACAGACAATGAATGTCAGGCCTCAAACTGTGTACCTCATACTTTAGATATCCCAGAGTCCTTATTCCTAGAAATTTGTCAAACCTTGAATTTTAAAACCCTGTTTGAAGATTTCAGCGCCAAACTGCAACACATGGGAAAAAGCAACACATTGTAATGTTTGGGCTGCATTGCAGCAATTAAAAAGGATGGTTGTGTCTAGTTAACTTTTTTCTTTTCAACTCTTCCCTCTCAAAATACAGGATACAAAAAAGGGGGGGCGGGGCGGAAAATGATACTACAATTTATACACTAGGGACAAGAAGCCCAGAATTTGTAACACGCTTTTATTTGGTGACTCCCGAAGGGAACAAGCTATAGCAAGCTTAGGGCCTCATTCAATTGCCCCCCCCCAAAAAAAAGTTAAAGAAAAGAAACCTGGATGTACTTTCCCAAAATATAAGATAAAAAAACAAATAAAATAAAACCTACATACAGCAACAGTGTTTTGTGTTGTGTAGGCTCCTATGATGTAAGTAATGGGCCCCGCCTGCTAGCCTGCTCCCTAAAGTATCACTGGTTTGCTCATTTCTATATATAGGGTGCCTACATTCTGCATGTGCAAATGGCTTTAGATACCTATTAGGTCCATAAATTACCATACAGCATATATTCAACACAAAAAAACAGCGACAATTTGTTGTTGACAAAGGTCAGCTGGACATATAAAGGGCCCCATTACCTTCAGTAGCTTAGGGCCTCATCAAACCTAAATCCGGCCCTGGGGTGGACTGCACTTAAACTGGCACCCCCGATGCCACAGCTCTTAAAAATTCATATAGAATAATTCATAGCCCACACTTTTCTTGGTTATCTATAGAATCTGAAGGTGCGGCGTGGGGGGGGAGGGGCTTAACCACTCCGGATGTGTTGACTGCTAAAATGACTAGCCTCCTTTTTAGCTAATGATCTCCAGGTATGGAAAAAACTGGTCAAAGCAATAAGCACCCCCGGATCTCTCTCCTATGACTCTGATTTGCAGTCATCCTCAATTATTACACATGGTGGATAGAATTCAACTCTTCATAAATGGGGGAGAAGCTAGTTCAGTGGTTTCCAAAGTGGGTAGGACTACCCCCAGGGAAGCTGTGAGATTACTGGGGGGGGGGGCTAAGAGGCAAGGGGGTGGCAAGGGGGCGTTGGAGGCGTAAATTGACTCTCAGACTTTGAAAAGTTGGCATCACTGCTTCAAGTTCATCCATTTGGTTGAATTAAATAGCTTTTTGAATAAGTGTGCAATAAATTGCTACCGTTTTGAACTCTATTGTGTTATTATCTTGTTTAGTGGGTACCGTAAACCACTACAGTGGTACCTCGGTTTTCAAACGGTCCCGTTTACGAACACCTCCTTTTACGAACGCCGCAGACCCGGGAGTGTTTACATCCGGGTTCCGTGGCGTCAGATGCGCAGAAGCAATCTGCGCAGCGCATGCATGCGCAGAAGCGATCTGCACAGCGCATGCATGCGCAGAAGTGCTCTAACGGCGCTTCGCGCACACGCAGAAGCATGCCTTCGGGCAGCGAATGCCTCCGTTTATGAACGTGATCCGTTCCATGGAGGCATGGAACGGATCGCGTTCGTAAACCGAGGTTCCACTGTATTTGGAATAATGGTTTTTCATACTGTAGGGTGGTTTGGGGGTGCCAGGAGTGAGTTTGTGGAACCAAGTGGGCAGTGGTCCAAAAATGGTTTGGGAGCCATTTTGAGCTAATGTCTATTAAATTAATAAGAGAGGAAATTCAGCTGAAATTAAATCACACCCCTCAAATCCTTCATTTAGTTACTGAACCCAATGTTGAGTTGCTCTGGTGGCTCAAGCCTTGGGGGTGTCATTGAGCTGAAAATAATATACAGTAACGGGTGTTTAGCTAACCACTGTTCAATATCAGGGCAAAGTAGGACATGTGAATTAAGTTGCCACATCGTAGAAGGATTAAACCAAGGACTCTCACCGTGGTTATGGCCGGAGCCTAGTAAGAGACCGTAATGTTACCCATAGCAGAATCACTTATATGTATTTGGTCATGAGAGGAAAGTAGACAGAGAAATAGGATTTGACTCAACTAGAGGAAATAGAAAAATCCTGTTTTAGAGGGTGCTGATGAGGCCAGACATCAGCCCAGCCTCCGTTTGAAGTCTCAGAACATTTACAAATTGGGGTTGGTGCCATTGCCATCTCCTGTCCCAGTGAGGGGAGAGAGCAGCTTCTTGCTTCATTTCCTGAGATGCTCCACTTACCGTATTTTTTCGTCTATAAGATGCCCCCTATTTTGGGGGACTCAGATTTGGGGACTCCCCACTCTGCACTATCCATGTATAAGACGAACCCAGATTTTGAACATTCTTTTACAGTAAAAAAAAAACATACACGGAAAAGTACGGTAGTTTCATGTTTCTATTTCTTTAGATATCAATTCCACAGCTGTCATAGGCCTACAGGTCGGAGAGCTAAAGTTCGACGTGTCCATCTTGACAGGCTGTCAAGCCTCCTATTTTTTTAAAAAAAATTCCCATAATTTCATCAGTTATAACAAGTTAGAGGGGATAACCTTGGAGCCAGTTTAGGGGAGCAATTACTCCAAACTTTTAAGTGCAGCCTTTGTTGACGCAAGGTGGAATCATGTACGTTTTTCTTTGGTTTAAACCAAAACAATTCCCGTAGTATTATGGCTACCATGGAGGCAAGTGAAACATGTGGACTTAACAAACTTACGGGGACAGAAAACGAATATATGCCATTCTAAACCCTGATTTGCCTGTTGAGCATTTAGCAGCTCACCCAATGGTTTGTGATTTTAAATGATGGTTAGTGCAATGGTGGCTTGGTGCGATGGCTAAACTGAATTCTGTGCTTAGCTGGTACTTGTGAACTGAATGCATGTAGCCCTCCCAGTACAAACTATTGTGTAAACAGAGACTTTTAATCTAAATTGCAGGATCCCACACAGTACTCTGTGTGTGTGCGCGCGTTTGTGTGTGTGCTTGTGTGAGTCCTTTGAATAATAAAGGTGTGATCCTTGCCTGGGAATGAATTCCATGGAGCTCAGTGGACATGCATGGCCTTGCCCTGTAAGCGAATTAATCTCTCTACAATCTTTTCAGTGCCCTCCTGCCCACTGTGTGTCCTTAAGTCAACAGACCTCTGGTCTCTGGCAACTGTGAGCTGCCTGCCCTGGTTTGCTCACCAAGGTCCGTTTCATTGTTAGTGAAGACGAGAAGAGGACTGAACCCGTCCGGTCAGAGGGCCGGGTCTTTCTTCCTGTCCAAGCTGCTGCCTCTGCAGTGTCCTGCAAAAAAATACCCGGAGGAAGCTGTGATCTTGAAGTCAGGTGAGCTGAAAAGCCCCCCCCCCTACCATTTATGCCTCGTAAAATAAGGCAGAGGTTTTTTTGGCTTCACCTCCATCTGGTACGCAGGCTGAGACCCTACCTGCCTGCAGACCAGGCATCCCCAAACTGCGGCCCTCCAGATGTTTTGGCCTACAACTCTCATGATCCCTAGCTAAGAGGACCAGTGGTCAGGGATGATGGGAATTGTAGTCCAAAACATCTGGAGGGCCGAAGTTTGGGGATGCCTGCTGCAGACTGTCTCGCCAGAGAGGTGCATGCTCTAGTTACCTCTCGCTTGGACTACTGCAATGCGCTCTACGTGGGGCTACCTTTGAAGGTGACCCGGAAACTACAACTAACCCAGAATGCGGCAGCTAGACTGGTGACTGGGAGCGGCCGCTGAGACCACATAACACCGGTCCTGAAAGACCTACATTGGCTCCCAGTACGTTTCCGAGCACAATTCAAAGTGTTGGTGCTGACCTTTAAAGCCCTAAACGGCCTCGGTCCAGTATACCTGAAGGAGCGTCTCCACCCCCATCGTTCTGCCCGGACACTGAGGTCCAGCGCCGAGGGCCTTCTGGCGGTTCCCTCGCTACAAGAAGCTAAGTTACAGGGAACCAGGCAGAGGGCCTTCTCGATAGTGGCACCCACCCTGTGGAATGCCCTCCCACCAGAGGTCAAAGAGAACAACAATTACCAGACCTTTAGAAGGCATCTCAAGGCAGCCTTGTTTAGGGAAGCTTTTAATGTTTGATGGATTTCTGTATTTTAATATTTTATTGGAAGCCGCCCAGAGTGGCTGGGGGAACCTGGCCAGATGGGCGGGGTATAAATAATAATAATAATAATCTTATTATTATTATTATTATTATTATTATTATTATTATTAAATGGACGCCCACCTTTCAAGCAGAGAAAGAGTTTGCCTAGAGTGTGAGGGGTTGCTCAATTCTTCATGGAGGGCCAGGCGAAACAACCACAGCCTATTAGCCACACTGAATGTGTGTGTGTGTGTGTGTGTGTGTGTGTGTGTGTGTTCAGCGCAAACAGCCTGAAGGTGGCTTCCCTTGACCCCCCTCAATGGTCTGCATTTCCACCCATGGGAAAAGCCACGAGCCCTGGTTTACTCACAAGAAGGAAGCGAGAGGTTGGGAATGGCGGAGGGAGGCAGCCTCTCTAAGCTGGGAAAGTTCCTTGCTGGTTTTCATTTAGTCAGGGCTTTTTTCTTTTCTTCTCTTTTTTGAGCTGGAATTTGCCAGAACTCAGTTCTGGCCCCTCTCAGGTGGATTTTCTAGACACATCAAAGAAGCGATTCAGTTAAACACGTTGTAAATTGGAATCTCGTTGGTGAAAGTGCATATAAAGTGCTTTATCTTTACGAATGTAGTGGAGTCCTAAAGAAAACTGAACGTTTATTATGCGTGTAAAAAAAAGAAAGCAGTTTGAAGTACAGGCTTTGCCTGGGGCCAAGTTAACCGTAGCCCATACTTGCCCATTCAGCTGCTGAGTAAACTTGGAGAAGCAGGAAGGAAGTAAAGCTTGATTGGAAGTGATCTACTTTACCAGCAAGTACTGTACTTACTTGGGACGCAGGTGGTGCTGTGGGTTAAACCACAGAGCCTAGAGCTTGCCGATCAGAAGGTCGGCGGTTCGAATCCCCGCGACGGGGTGAGCGCCAGTTGCTCGGTCCCAGCTCCTGCCAACCTAGCAGTTCGAAAGCACGTCAAAGTGCAAGTAGATATATAGGTACCGCTACAGCGGGAAGGTAAATGGCGTTTCCGTGTGCTGCTCTGGTTTGCCAGAAGCGGCTTAGTCATGCAGGCCACATGACCTGGAAGCTGTACGCCGGCTCCCTCGGCCAATAATGCGAGATGAGCGCCGCAACCCCAGAGACGGTCACGACTGGACCTAATGGTCAGGGGTCCCTTTTTACCTTTACTGTACAGTACTTACTAAAAGAAACAAAGGAGGAATTGGTGCAGAGGAAAAAGAGGCTGCCCTTCTGTCTATTGCCTCTGGCCCTGCACTCCACTGGCATGTGGCCTCCCAATGTTTTCCCATGGGGGAATGTGGCCCTCCTTGGGCTAAAAAGTGAATGCATGTTGGTTTCCCTCCGATTTGCCAAATATCCAGCCTTCACTCAATTGCAATTTAGCTCTGCTTCCTTCCAAATCTCTCTCTCTCTCTCCCTCTCTTTGAATGCATGATGAGTTCTGGAGTGGAGTGATTCTGAAATAATGACCTTTGGCCTTTCACTTTAGGAAGATGAAGCAACTTGTGATTATTCTGCTGTGTGCACTTGTGTTTCCAGAAGGCCAACGATGTGGTAAGCGTGTGGGTCCCTTGGTGAAATAACAGCCATTTAAAAGAACAGAAATCCTGTTCTCCTTTCTATCCAGTAATAGGCAAATGAGCTTCAAAAAATCAGGCCAGGTTCAAATTGTTACTATTAGTATTTATTGTGGCAGCCCCTACACTTCGGAACTCCCTGCCTATTGACATCAGGCAAGTGCCTTCACTATATTCCTTTTGGTATCTGCTAAAAACATTTTTGTTTAGAGGCTACCCAGATGTTTAGAAAGTTGATGGGAGTTTTAATCTGTTGTTGGCCTATTGTTATTTTAACTTTTCGAAAGTATTGAATTGTTAGTTTTTCTTATTGATAATTTTATTGGGTTTTTTTTTGTAAACCACCGAGGGTTTGTTTGGTTTTTTACAATCAAGCAGTGTATAAATTTGTATAAATGCAGTGCTTTTTTTTAATTAAAAAAATGTTTAGGGGTACTCTCATTTTGACTCAAGAAAATCACCATTTTATAGTTCAAATCAGGAAAAATACAGTGAATGGACAAAAGCACAAAGATTCACAAAATGTTTAGGGGTATGCGCACCCCTGCGTGCCCCCAGAAAAAAACACTGTATAAATTTGATGAAATTAATTAAAAAAACAATAAAATAAATGGAAATTGAATCCTGACAAAACAAAGGAGCTTTGGGTAATTATAATATATAATAATATATAATATATAAATATGGCTGCTTTAACCAGGAGGCTTGTGTGGCAGTTGAAAGGGACATTTAGAAAGAAAGAAAATTCACAGGTTCTGGTTGCATATACAAGACCTTTCATTCTATGCTCAGTGGAGACCCAGAGTACTTGCTTTTTCAACATAATCCACACAGCATCTATCTGTTGCTTATTTTTTTGCTGCCAGAATGCACTTATTGAGAAAATGGTTTTATTCTGAAAGCGGAAAGCTTGTTGCATATTGATTTGACATTACCCTGCACTGTGTTCTTTTGAATAGTTTCAAAATGTTTTTCTTTTCATTTAATTTGTGTTGTGTTTTTTTTTTAAAAAAAACCCACTTTGGTGTTTGCTGCCCTTTGGGAGAAAAAGCAGGATAGGCATTTAGTCATTAAATAAAACCATGTGTTCTGATCATCCAGCTCCAACCAGCAGCTGGGAAATCACATTTTTGCCCCAGTTCAAGTTTCTGAACCATCTTCAAAGGCAGCCCCATGCTAAGTGCATTACAGCAGTCTAGCCTGGACTGTCCTAGTGCAAGGAGAACTGTGTCAAGATCCTTCTTCTCCAGAAAGAACTATGTAGAATTTGCATAAAAGTGTAGAAGTAACCATATTCCGCCGCCCCCCGCACTTTCTGCTTTGTTTAAAAAGCGAGTATTCTGGTTCCACTTCATGTGACCCTTCTTATTTTATTTTATTGCATCTGCACCCCACCTTCTTCTCCAAGGAGTCTTAAGGAGGCAAGCATGGTTCTACCCTTCCTCATTTAATCCCCACAACAACCCCGTGAGGCAGAGAGGCAGTCACGCCCAACAAGCGTTATGATGGCCAAGCGGGGATTTGAACCCTGGTCTCTCCCAGGTCCTAGTACAGGGGTAGGCAACCTAAGGCCCGTGGGCCGGATGTGGCCCAATCACCTTCTAAATCTAGCCCGCGGACGGTCCGGGAATCAACGTGTTTTTACACGAGTAGAATGTGTCCTTTTATTTAAAATGCATCTTTGGGTCATTTGTGGGGCCTGCCTGGTGTTTTAACATGAGTAGAATGTGTGCTTTTATTTAAAATGCATATCTGAGTTATTTGTGGGGCATAGGAATTCATTCATGTTTTTTTTCAAAATATAGTCCGGCCCACCACATGGTCTGAGGGACGGTGGACCGGCCCACGGCTGAAAAAGGTTGCCGACCCCTGTCCTAGTAGTCCAAAGCTCTAACCGCTACACCATTGGCACCCCTCACTTGCGGGTTTCCGACCCACTAGTAGAAGACCAGGGCTCTGACAAATCTATTCTGTGCAGAGAGCAATGGCTGTGTCACTTCCTTGAAGCGAGACATCCTCAAGCTGATGGTCAAGTGGGAAGATGCGACCTGTCTCCAGAACCATCAAGGTCTGCCCCCGAACCTCCTTCAGTCTCTGCCCCGAAGCTGCATGGAAATCAAAACAGCACTGGAAGGAGCCACAGGTGGGTGAATCTGGGAAAGGGGCATGTTCGGTCCAGAACTTTCAGGGGGCACGATGGTCTGAATGCAACGGCCACAAGTAAATTCTGTATGTCTCTGCCCATGTGACCACTATGGCGGGGCCTTGAGCTGGCTGCTGTGAACAGAAATCAAAGTGATTCCAAACTATGCGGGGATGGTTCTCGTCATTGAAATTCTACTCAGTACAGTATTGATCCAGAGTAATTTCCAATGCATAGTTAGCAGAGTAAAAACTTGATTATTGTGTAGGAAATATCCATCTCTAATCGCTGCTGCTGCTGCCTATGGTAATCTTATTATAATATTGTATCTTATTTGTGAATGAGAGGGCTGTTGATGGCTGCCATCCATAATGGCTGCGCTCTGCCTCCACTGTTAGAGGCAGAAGAATACCAGTTCTTGGAGACTACAGGAGAGAGGGATCTTGTGCTCGGATCCTGCTTGCTGGCTTCCCATAGGCATCTGTTTGGCCTCTGTGAGAACAGGATTCTGCACTGGATGGACCGCGATGAGGCAGGGCTCTCCTGATATCCTGGTTTCCTCTTGCAGATGGGTTGTATGACTTGGCCACAGAAGATGGCGAGGTTTACCAAACCTTCTGCGACATGACCACAAATGGAGGCGGTTGGACACTGGTGGCCAGTATCCACGAGAATAACATTTTTGGGAAATGCACCCAGGGAGACCGCTGGTCTAGCCAGCAGGGCAGTCACAGCAACTACCCTAATGGAGAAGGCAACTGGTCCAACAACGCCACCTTCGGGTCAGCCAAGGGCTGCACAAGCGATGATTACAAGGTCAGCTTTGCTTTCCGTATGCACATGGTGGGTTTTCTTGATTAGGAAGCGTTGGCAACATAGATTGTGTTTGAATAAAGGTAAAGGTAAAGGGGCCCCTGACCATCAGGTCCAGTCGTGTCCGACTCTAGGGTTGCGGCGCTCATCTCGCTCTATAGGCCGAGGGAGCCTGCGTTTGTCCGCAGACAGCTTCCGGGTCATGTGGCCAGCATGACAAAGCTGCTTCTGGCGAACCAGAGCAGCACACGGAAATGCCGTTTACCTTCCCGCCGGAGCGGTTCCTATTTATCTACTTGCACTTTGATGTGCTTTCGAACTGCTAGGTGGGCAGGAGCTGGGACCGAGCAACGGGAGCTCACCCCGTCGCAGGGATTCGAACCGACGACCTTCTGATCAGCCAGCCTTCTGATCAGCAAGCCCTAGACTCTGTGGTTTAACCCACAGCGCCACCAGGGTTTAGTACCAAACGAGTATACTGTAAGTCTTGGGCTTATGCACTCTTCCTTGATTTCGCCTTTCCCACGATGCGGTTGGAACCATTTGCTTCCGTTTTTCAGCTAGCCATTTTGTCGTTTCATCCCCCAAGGTGGGACAAACTGTGGTTAGTTTAAACTGGGAACGGAGAAGAAATATGTTCGGGTCTGCATTTTGAAGTGAACTGGGACTGGGCTTACATGTAGATTAGAAGACAGCTGTCAATCAGTTTGTCGGTTTTTATCCGAACAAAAATGCAGACACAATGTGTATTTTGCATGACCAGGTGGAGACCCCCCCCCGCCCCCCGGGAGGAATAATGACTCATGACTCATGACAACGTGTTATGGGATTAAAGTTGGCCAAAACTTTATTAAACTTTCAGGTGTAGGGAGAGCTTGGCTTAGGCATGGGGATGTTTATCCCTCCCAGTCCCCAACCGGGGATCTGGGGAACATCAGGGTTATCCAAACTGTGTGGGGATTGGGCTGGCTCAGGAGAACATCTGTTCAAGCAGAGAGCCCCCCCCCCAACAATTCGCCACAACGCAGGGGAGATCACTGACAACCAAATGGTGTATGGCCAGTGACTCCCTTTCACACAACCACTTTAACAGGGAACCCTGGGATTGCCGCTGCAGGGGGGGGCATGGGTCACCGCTTCATGCCCCCCTCCATTTAGGGAAGATAGACTAAAGGATTCCGCCCAAGGCCTGAAACCACAAAAGTTGTGACATTTTTGCTACGGGGAAGGCAAAACCTGATAAATGCAGGGAAACCCCTTCCCGGTTCTTCAACAGCAACCATCAAAGACCGCAGCAGCGCCCACATACCTGTAAAGAAGAGGTTAACCTGCAAAAGGAAGGTGTAAACTGAGGAAGGGCAGGGTGGGAGAAGCTTTGGAGCTGACTGAGGACTCCCAGGTAACTTCCACCCTCTATAGTGTGTGCAGGGCGGTCCTAGCCCTACCTGGTCAACTCTCCTGGCAACACCTCCCCAGCTGGGATTGGCTAACTGTCCGAGATTAGGCGGGAACCTCCAGGTATCCAGCTTGGGGAGGCGAAGCCAGGCTGAGCTGCCGGGGATCGTGTAGGATCAGGTGGCTGCGCGACTCCCCATTTGAGGTGGGGAGCGGTCATTATGGGGAAATTAATACAAAAATGAAAGCAAAAGTTGTCAAGGATGCTGCAAAGCAAGTCCCATTAAGAGTGTGGCTTGGTGAAAGCCTGAGGGCCAGATAGAGATACCTGGAGGGCGGCCACATTTGGCCCCCGGGCACAAAGGTTCTTACCCCCAGCATATGAGATTTTCCTCTCAGACTTTTTTTGCTTTTCAGAACCCTGGCTACTATGACCTTGAAGCTCGGGATTTGGCAATCTGGCATGTCCCAAACAACACCCCCATGAAGGAATGGATGGGTGCCGCCATCTTGAGGTACCACACTGAAACTGGATTCTTGGCTGAAGAAGGAGGCAACCTTCTCAGGCTCTACCAGGTAAGCATGGCTGCCTAGTGACTCAATATTTAGGCTTTGATGTGGTGATGTGGGTTAAACCACAGAGTATAGGGCTTGCTGATCAGAAGGTCGGCGGTTCGAATCCCTGCAACGGGGCGAGCTCCCGTTGCTCGGTCCCAGTTCCTGCCCACCTAGCAGTTCGAAAGCACATCAAGTGCAAGTAGATAAATAGGGACCGCTCCGGCGGGAAGGTAAACGGTGTTTCCGTGTGCTGCTCTGGTTCGCCAGAAGCAGCTGTCATGCTGGCCACATGACCCGGAAGCTGTCTGTGGACAAACGCCGGCTCCCTCGGCCTATAGAGCGAGATGAGCGCCGCAACCCCAGAGTCGGACACGACTGGACCTGATGGTCAGGGGCCCCTTTACCTTTACCTAGCTGTGACTAGTTTGGAATACCTGGTGCCCTTGGGCTCCAACTCCTATCTGCACCTGGCAGCACAGCCATTTTGGACAACCCCCTGCAATTGCATTGACATTGTATTTTTAACTGGAATATCTAATCACATGTTATATCTATTTTGGACCAAGTTAAAGGCCAGCATGACTCCCTTTAAGACGAGTCCTTTTGTTTTCATCCTCTCACATATATTATTATTAATTTGTTCCATCTATACCTCACCTTTTCCTCCAAGGAGTTCAGGGCAGCATACATGGTTCTTCCCCATCTAATTTAATCCCCCAAACCACCCTGTGAGGTAGGTAAGGCTGAGGGGCAGCAACTGGTCCAGCGTCACCTTTTTAGAGGCCAGCATATTTATGTTCTCAGACAGGCCTTTCTGGGCTCTTTTGGCATTTCTTCTCCTTCCAGAAATACCCAGTGACATTTGGGATTGGCACCTGCCCAGATGACAATGGCCCAGCTGTTCCTGTCATCTATGATACTGGCAATGTGCAGCAGACGTCTTTCTTCTACTCCCCAAATGCTCGATGTAAGTTTTGGATCCATGAAACTAGTGCTCAGTGTCACTGCCTGGATGGCTCTGCTGGGGAAGCTAAGTATCCAGCCCAAGACCTGAAACTTGATTCTGAAGTAGGGTTGCAAGGTCAGGAGCGTCCCAGACCCTGAGATTTCAGGGCCCAATCCCAAGAATTAGGAATGGGCTCCGGTGATGTCACGGGGTAGACTTTAGAGCAGGCATAGGCAACCTTGGCTCTCCAGGTGTTTTGGAACTACAACTCCCATGATCCCTAGCTAACATGGCCAGTGGTCAGGGATCATGGGAGTTGTAGTTCCAAAACATCTGGAGAGTCAAGGTTGCCTATGCCTGCTTTTGAGATTCTTTCTTTGTGCTGTCTCCCAACACTGAGTCCTGGAGATGGTGGTTAATTGGAAGAGAGGAAGCGGGGGCAGAGGGAGGCAGATTCCCACTCCACTGAGAGTCTATGCAATAATTTGCATCTGGCTTCTGCCAGGCTGAAGCTTGCAAGCTGCATACTTATTATTATTATTATTATTATTATTATTATTATTATTATTATTGGCATTCATGCCCACCTGGAGCTTCAATAGCCCTTGCCCCACCCTGCACCACCTGGAGACAGCCAGATGAACCTGGAGATTTCAGGCCAGCCCTGGAGGTTTGGCAACCCTGTTCTGAATAGAAGAGTGAACCCACCCATCCTCGTTTTGAACTTGAATTTTAGCTGTTCAGCATATAAAATGATGGGACTCTCCCAATTATTTTCACCACTTTCAGGAGTTGTTTCTTGATTCATTAGCCAGAATAAGACAACTGACTCAGTGGTAGGTGTTGTGGTATCCCCCTGAGTGCGCTGTTGCTTCCCCTGTGTTGGGGACAGACCATTGTGTCTTCTTCACCCCCCAAAACGTCCTGAAATTTAGCTGCCCTCAGGTCCACTGTTGCGAGTGCTAAAGTAAGACACAGCTACCAGTCCAGAAGGTATCTGTATGGGCTGATACTCTTTCTTTTTTAAAAAACTGGAGATGCCAAGCACTGAACCTGGGGCCTTCTGCACCTTGGTATGCTGCCTCAGCTGAGCTGTGAGTACTGTGTTCAAATTAACAGTTAGCAGCTGCCAAGCTCTTGGGCTACAGAGGGCAGTCTATATGCTGCAAACTGCCATAATATTGCGCCCCCCCCCCGAATTTGTTTTTTTCCAGCAAAGATTGAACCTGGCTTCATTCAGTTCCGGGTGTTTAATAACGAGAAAGCTGCCATGGCTCTGTGTGCTGGGGTTAAAGTCACAGGATGCGATACAGAATACGTGAGTGGCTTCTTCAATTGCCAGTGTTGCATATCCCGGTCCCAACGCCCAGGCCGGCCCAACTATTAACCTTGCTGAGGCAGCCACCTCAAGCAGCAGGCTGGGGATGGTTGGGTGGAGGGCAGCAGATCCAATAAGGAAAGTTAAGGGTGGCCTTTGCATGCCTTTGTGGATCTCGCCACTACTTGCCTGGGCAGGGCTCTAGGCCTGGCGGCCACCTGGGCCACCTCTGGTCTGTAGCTTCCCACAGAGGCTGCCATGATGAGGCGTGGCCTCAACCGCCCCCTCTCTCCTGCTATATTTGGCCCCCAGCATTGTCCCCACCTGTAGTCAGGCAATGCTACTCCTGGCGCTGCTCATTGCTGGAGGGGGCTGCAGAGAAGACAAAGGAGGGGACCGAAACGCATAGCACAGCATTCACCCCTCTGGACATTCAAGCAAGCAGCAGAGCTTAGCAGAAGCTGAGACTGAGGATATGTAGCATCTGGGTTTAGTGATTTATTTACAGGATCAAAATAAAGAACAGAGCAATCGTGGCATGTCTCTCCTCCGAGAGAGCACAACCACAGAACGGAAAACAAAGAAGACGGAAGTGGCGTACAGTTCCTTCCGTTCCCACGCTTCCGAAGTATGGAATGTCAACACACAGAGCATGCGATCTAGTAGTCACACACATTCTGCAGCACGAGAGAGAATGAAACTCCTGACAATATACACATGTAGTCCTGCTTTACGAATGTTCACTATGCAAAAATTCAGCTATCCATACACAAGGAATTAGAACCGAAACCTTGCCAGACACACTGCAGATTCAGATATCCAAACAGAGAGCCTTTTTTACTTCCCCGTTTGCTTGTTGCTGGTTGGCCGAGGAAAGGAGTGAAGTGGGGAGATCAGGCAAATCAGAGAGCATTTTTTTCTGGGGTTTCCTGGGTTTTCTGTGGGGTTTTCCCCTGGGGGTCGGGGTCAAAATTTTGTGGTCAGGAACTTATTAGAAATTTCCCCATAGGAATCAAAGGAAATCATTGACTTGTTATGTGAACAATCACATAACAAATGATTTCTAAGGACTGTAATGTGTTCTATAATCGGGACTAGCATGCATCTGTATATCACCCTTAACAAACTACAATTTCCAGGAAGTACTATTTTCTGGTTTGCCTCAGAGAACAAGATGTATTAGGCCCACCCTGCCCTTCATTTTTTTTAGATTGTGCAATCAGAATTCTGGCTTATGCTTCTTTCTTTTCTTCCAGAGCTGCGTTGGTGGCGGAGGGTATTTCCCTGAAGGAACTCCGAGGCAGTGTGGCGACTATACTGCCTTTGATTGGAATGGCTATGGCACACACAGTGGCTATAGTGTCTCCAAAGAGCTACTGGAATCTAGCATGCTCCTTTTCTATCACTAAGGCGAGGAAGGAGGTCAAAGTCAACATGATGATATGTATGCAATTTGGCATGATTTCCCCCCCAAGTAACAAGGCATGTAATAGAGAGGTCTCACATAATTTGGCTTTCACAACCCTTTATTTTTTGATGGGCAATCGCACTATCTGAACCCTATCTGAATTATATTTTTTGATGTGACAATAATATTAAAAAATGAGTGAATCTTAACCTGTTTTTTTTCTAATTAGTTGTATGATGCATATCAGGTGATCCAAATGATCACCTGGTTTTTTTCTTTTTTTTTCTGTACGTTCAAAATTTAATTAAAAGAACTATTTTTTATAAGAAAAATAAGGTGAGGAAGGCTGAGTTAACCATATCTCCTTCTGCTATAGAAGCCCATAATGTGTTTGAAAGAATATTGATTTTGACCTCATTCACAGAGGTCAAAGTTATTCCCAGTGGGATAATCTCTTACTGCTCCTATCAAATGTGGGGTGAATGTTTTAACCCCTCTCAAGCAGTTTCAGCATTTGGTTCGATTGGAAGATAGTCGGATATGATAGTCATTTATAAGCCTTATTATTTCATTATATGTACTATCCATGACTGCTAGCCACAATGGCTATGTTCTGCCTCCGCTGTCGGAGGCAGTAATGTTTCTGAATACTATACCAGTTCCTGGGAATTACAATTGGGGAGAGTTGCTGTTGCACTCAGGTCCTGCACCCAGTGAGCTTCATGGCTGAGCGGGGATTTGGACCCTGGTCTCCCAGGTCATGGCTCAACATTACGCCACACTAGCTCTCATGGCAGATACACTCGCAGATGGCTCTGAGTCAGATCATGTTTACCCTCAGAACCACAGATCCAAGAGTGCCCAGCCATGTTTCCTCTGTTCACAGCTCTATGGCAGTTACAAACACCAACTATTATATGAAGCATTGAATCAGCAAATTAGCATTTAGGTTGTGACAAAACATGACTAAGTACTTGAAAGACAAATAAGCTCTTCTCCCCCACGCTGAGTAGGAGGAAGATGTTCTGTAATGCAAAGAGAAAACAGATGTGAAATATGAAGAAGATGGGTAGGAATCAGTTCCTGTGTCCTATCAATGCATTAAGAGGGGGAGAGTTTGTCTGCTGTGCTCAGCCACTGTCCTTGCATGTAAGCAATTAAGCCACAGTGGTTGATTCCAGACATGAAAGACCCTGGATATTACACTCTGCCCTGTGAAAACCTGTGCCCTTGTTGTTTAACGCTGGTTGTGATTTGATTATTCATTGGGAAGGGAAAGGCACTCAGCATGTGCTCAAGAGCATTGAACTAGTTCACAGTATACACAAAAAGCATTAAGTTAAGGCATAGCAGTTTAAAACATTCAGACAGCCATGTAATTTCAATGGCTACAGCAGGCAGAACAGCACCCACCCCCTTCATATCAACAGGAAATGCCTGGGTAAAGAGAAAAGTCCTTAAGGGAACTTCCAGTCATTCAATATTCTGTGGGAGGAATTAAAGTGCACACATACCAAAGCTTTATATTTGTGCATGTAAGGCAGATGAATGCACTCTGGTGCCCCAGCACAACAAATCTGTTTGGAAGTGATGGCAATATGCATGGGAAAGTGTAGGGTGTTGATTAATGGGAAGGTGTGTAAACACCCTGCAAGCAATCCAGTGACCTCTAGAGGGCAGGATCCATCAATAAAAGCAATATTTCTCGTGCTTTTGCCAAATAACCAACATGCTTTATTTAAAGCATGAAGCGGTTAAGACCATAGAATATGATGTCCTGCCAGGCTTAGCTAGCTCACTGCTCCTCACTGAGAGAGGAAGGCTTACCAAACTCTTTGTTTTCCCACACGTCCACCATGTGAACCCTACCAGCTAAGGAGCCATCTTCCTTTTAAGAAAAATACAAGCAAAATACCAACAATTTTGAGGTATTGCACAACAAACCATGAAGATATTTGTTGTTATTATTTTGCAATAAGTGATGGAAAAATGCACTGGGAAGTGTGGGATAACATTTGCTTTAAGCAACATTGTCTAACCTCTCTGCAAACAAATGAGTGAATGCTCAAAAGAACAGGTCATCTGAGACCTCTATCTCACAGAAGTCTATCTGGGGTATTGTAATTTTGGGACATATTAGGCTGCCCATGATAAATTTAACACCTTTTGTTTGGGATACAGAGTTGAAAGTTTAAATCGTAGAATTATTTCCAGGGGGAAAAGAAGATGCACATCAAGTACATTCTCCACTCCTAAGATCTGGGATAGATAAAAGAAAGAAAAATCACCAGACATATCAAACAAAGGTGAAAACAACTGAATAGAAACTGGTAGGCTACCCATGAGATTATTTGCCTTTTTCTGTGAATCTCAAGTTTGAAATTTTAAAAGAAAGCATAAGTTTCTAGTGTTTGTAGCAGCAAAGAAAGTTTTGAAATGCAGGCAGAAATGGATGGTAAGCAATACAAGTGAATGCCAAATGGAATTTAGCTGCTGGAGAAGAAGCTACTCAAGAAGACCCTGGGGGTTCAACATTTACTTCTGTCATGAACTCATTATGTAGCCATAGGCAAACTGCAATCTCCACTACAGCCCCTCCTCCCTTCTGCAACATGGAGATAATAAGAGTGACCTAACTTATAGGGTTGTTGTAAAGATTTCAAGATAATTACGTGCCTGTGTACATGTTCCCGTTGACTCTGCATGCAGGGCACTCCCACCACAGGTCTGGGAAGCAGTGTACACACCAGCCACAATCCATATATATCTGTGTCTTTCTTATGAAATACTGCATTTTGAGGCAGTTTCCTCAAGCCATATTTGATCCGAATTGAGGAAAAGAAACGTTTAGCTGTGTTTTGAATTTACAGTGGTACCTCGGGTTACAGACGCTTCAGGTTACAGACTCCGCTAACCCAGAAATAGTACCTTGGGTTAAGAACTTTGCTTCAGGATGAGAACAGAACTCGCACGGCAGCGGCGGTGCGGTGGTGGCAGCAGCGGGAAGCCCCTTTAGCTAAAGTGCTACCTCAGGTTAAGAACAGTTTCAGGTTAAGAACGGACCTCCGGAATGAATTAAGTTCTTAACCCGAGGTACCACTGTATTTTTCATGCGCCCAGCCTGTGAAGCACTCATACTCTGAACACTGCACATAATGCTAAAAGTAATTATGCTAAACGTAATTACTGGCTGCATCACTGAAGGTGTAATCTTGTATTTGAGACCTACCAGAAGAGAAGCCATAGGATTTGGTGGAGTCCTGCTATTTCAGCAGAGTGCAAGAGTGCAAGCATGCCTCCACTCCAGCTGCCCAGTCCACTGGGGGGCACAACACTTGCTCTGCCCTCAAACCATGCTACACCACTGCAGGAGAGTACATAACATTGGGCTAGAGGGGTCAGAAATGACACATGGTTCTTCTGAAAGATAGCTGGATTGATTCTGATAGAAAGGAGCTTGATAGAATTACCCTCCTGCCTCTCCAATGCCTATGATAGTTCTGGATGCGATGCTGCATATATTTTTTAAACAAACTTTATATGCTGCTTGATCGCAATAAAAATAGAAATACAACAGTAGAATTACTGATTTGTTGTTTAGTCGTTTAGTCGTGTCCGACTCTTCGTGACCCCATGGACCATAGCACGCCAGGCACTCCTGTCTTGCACTGCCTCCCGCAGTTTGGTCAAACTCATGTTCGTAGCTTCGAGAACACTGTCCAACCATCTTGTCCTCTGACGTCCCCTTCTCCTAGTGCCCTCAATCTTTCCCAACATCAGGGTCTTTTCCAAGGATTCTTCTCTTCTCATGAGGTGGCCAAAGTATTGGAGCCTCAGCTTCACAATCTGTCCTTCCAGGGAGCACTCAGGGCTGATTTCCTTCAGAATGGATAGGTTTGATCTTCTTGCAGTCCATGGGACTCTCAAGAGTCTCCTCCAGCACCATAATTCAAAAGCATCAATTCTTCGGCGATCAGCCTTCTTTATGGTCCAACTCTCACTTCCATACATCACTACTGGGAAAACCATAGCTTTAACTATACGGACCTTTGTCGGCAAGGTGATGTCTCTGCTTTTTAAGATGCTGTCTAGGTTTGTCATTGCTTTTCTCCCAAGAAGCAGGCGTCTTTTAATTTCGTGACTGCTGTCACCATCTGCAGTGATCAAGGAGCCCAAGAAAGTAAAATCTCTCACTGCCTCCATTTCTTCCCCTTCTATTTGCCAGGAGGTGATGGGACCAGTGGCCATGATCTTGGTTTTTTTGATGTTGAGCTTCAGACCATATTTTGCGCTCTCCTCTTTCACCCTCATTAAAAGGTTCTTTAATTCCTCCTCGCTTTCTGCCATCAAGGTTGTGTCATCTGCATATCTGAGGTTGTTGATATTTCTTCCGGCAATCTTAATTCCGGCTTGGGATTCATCTAGTCCAGCCTTTCGCATGATGAATTCTGCATATAAGTTAAATAAGCAGGGAGACAATATACAACCTTGTCGTACTCCTTTCCCAATTTTGAACCAATCAGTTGTTCCATATCCAGTTCTAACTGTAGCTTCTTGTCCCACATAGAGATTTCTCAGGAGACAGATGAGGTGATCAGGCACTCCCATTTCTTTAAGAACTTGCCATAGTTTGCTGTGGTCGACACAGTCAAAGGCTTTTGCATAGTCAATGAAGCAGAAGTAGACGTTTTTCTGGAACTCTCTAGCTTTCTCCATAATCCAGCGCATGTTTGCTATTTGGTCTCTGGTTCCTCTGCCCTTTCGAAATCCAGCTTGCACTTCTGGGAGTTCTCGGTCCACATACTGCCTAAGCCTGCCTTGTAGAATTTTAAGCATAACCTTGCTAGCGTGTGAAATGAGCGCAATTGTGCGGTAGTTGCAGCATTCTTTGGCACTGCCCTTCTTTGGAATTGGGATGTAGACTGATCTTCTCCAATCCTCTGGCCATTGCTGAGTTTTCCAAACTTGCTGGCATATTGGGTGTAGCACCTTAACAGCATCATCTTTTAAAATTTTAAACAGTTCAGCTGGAATATCATCACTTCCACTGGCCTTGTTATTAGCAATGCTTTCTAAGGCCCATTTGACTTCACTCTCCAAGATGTCTGGCTCAAGGTCAGCAACCACACTACCTGAGGTGTACGAGACCTCCATATCTTTCTGGTATAATTCCTCTGTGTATTCTTGCCACCTCTTCTTGATGTCTTCTGCTTCTGTTAGGTCCTTACCACTTTTGTCCTTGATTATGGTAATCTTTGTACGAAATGTTCCTTTCATATCTCCAATTTTCTTGAACAGATCTCTGGTTTTCCCCATTCTATTGTTTTCCTCTATTTCTTTGCATTGCTCATTTAAGAAGACCCTCTTGTCTCTCCTTGCTGTTTTTTGGAAATCTGCATTCAGTTTCCTGTATCTTTCCCTATCTCCCTTGCATTTTGCTTGCCTCCTCTCCTCCGCTATTTGTAAGGCCTCGTTGGACAGCCATTTTGCTTTCTTGCATTTCCTTTTCCTTGGGATGGTTTTCATTTCTGCCTCCTGTATAATGTTACGAGCCTCCATCCATAGTTCTTCAGGCACTCTGTCCACCAAATCTAAATCCTTAAACCTGTTCCTCACTTCCACTGTGTATTCATAAGGGATTTGATTCAGATTGTATCTTACTGGCCCAGTGGTTTTTCCTACTTTCTTCAGTTTAAGCTGGAATTTTGCTATAAGAAGCTGATGATCTGAGTTACAGTCAGCTCCAGGTCTTGTTTTTGCTGACTGTATAGAGCTTCTCCATCTTTGGCTGCAGAGAATATAATCAATCTGATTTCGATGCTGTCCATTTGGTGATATCCATGTGTAGAGTCGTCTCTTGTGTTGTTGGAATAGAGTGTTTGTGATGACCAGCTTGTTCTCTTGACAGAACTCTATTAGCCTTTGCCCTGCTTCATTTTGAACTCCAAGGCCAAACTTGCCAGTTGTTCCTTTTATCTCTTGATTCCCTACTTTAGCATTCCAGTCCCCTGTAATGAGAAGAACATCCTTCTTTGGTGTCATTTCTAGAAGGTGTTGTAGGTCTTCATAGAATTGGTCAATTTCACTTTCTTCAGCACCGGTAGTTGGTGCATAAACTTGGATTACTGTGATGTTAAAAGGTCTGCCTTGGAAAGGTCTGCCTCAGAATTACTGATAAAAATGGTAAAAATCAGGTACTTTAAAACATCCAAAATATAATAAAAATCAAGAATAGGCTAAAAAGTCGTGTTTAATCTCAGATTTTGTGTGTCTGGATAGGTTTGCCTGAACATAAATGGCTTTAGCAAGCATCAAAAAGAGTACAATGGAAGCCTGATGTTCATGGGCAGGGAGCTATAAAGTGTAGGTGCTGCCATACTAAAAGATTGATTTCTTACAAGCGCAGAACAAGTATTATGTGGCACATGTAACAGTGCTAGCTCTGCAGGCTGAAGCAGTCATTTGGGCATGTAGTGTACGGTGATCTTGGAAGTAAACTGGTCCCAAATTGTTCAGGTCTTTATATACTGATAGTAATAGTAACACCTTGTCTTTGGCCTGAGAAGCAAATGAGCAACCAGTGCAGATCTCTGAGCAGAGGTGTTATATGTTGACAGAGTCTCGCTCCTGTTAGCAATCATGCTGCAGCATTCTGGACTAACCGCAGGTGCAAGGGAAGCTTCACATAGAGTGTGTTGCAGTAATCTAATCCTGAAGTCACCATGGTGTTCCTTATGTTTGCTATTAATTAGTACTGAATTGTTTCAAAGATTTTGAGCAATGGTATTTTGTTAGCTTCTTCTAGCATGCTACTGGAAAAGAGGGATACAAATACCGTACATATCATGAACTCCCAAAACTGGTTCCAGAGGGATGGCAATGCTGGATGAGACCAGCAGAGGGCTCTCCACCCTAACAGTGCTACCTAACAGAGAATATCCAAGATGCGATGTGGCGTTAGCGAATTCTCAGTTTGCATGTCCTCACCTCTTCCAGGCTAGAGATGCCAACTATAAACCGCTGGAGCAAGCACTGTTAGTACTGCTCCTCCTACAGGCATCAAATAAGGACTAGCACTGGAGAATGTCCCCTGCTCCTCCACTCTGTGAAAGTTTTTCTTCTTTGAATCCAGAAGGGATCTGGTTCACATGAAGGGGATGATCTGCCTTCCTCCCTCTCCTGTGGTGCACCATGACAGCCTTAATTGCCTTGTGATTTTTTTATCCTTTTGTCTTGACAATATCTGAGTAAGCAATCTTGCCATGTCCAAAACATTAAGCTAGCAATATCAGTAAATGTCCACAAGCATCAGTTTGGAACAGACTTGGATATGGTAGAGGCAATGCACAATTTAAAATATAGCTTTCCCCCTTATTCAAACCATTTTGTCACGCTGGCTAGTTATAAATAACCACCAAAGGGCAAATTCCATCCACAAAATAATTGATGCAAACAGCAGTTTAATTGCATTGATAAAAATAATATAGATTTCCACTACCCTAACTGAAAATATAGGCTCCTAACTTCCTCCAGCCTATCTCAGTTTTTAAAAAATGTTTAAGTTTTCCTAACATATCTTGCCATCTAAGTTCCCTGGTATTCTGTGCCATAGGAACAGCCAGTGCCCTGACAGCCAGTGCCATAGGCAAACATCCTGTTGTCTTCAGATAGGTGAGAGTGTGTGAAGCAGAGTTAGATAGTAAGAAGGATAGGTGGAGTGGGAAATAAGTTTCTGAACATCTTTTATAATAGGAACTGGACCAAAACATTCCATCTTGCATATAAATTTAATTACATGTGTATACAACTTTAAGAAGATGTTGAATAGGCATTGCATATTATAAGTGTCCACAATCTAACAAGGAGAAACCCCTGCTTTCAGTTCTTTATTCAGGTCAGCTTGGTACATTCCAGTATTTTCATCCATTTTCATCCATTGCAGGGGGTGAAAGCTACATTTCCCTGCCTGCTGCAATCTCAATAATTACCAGCCTTCTCCCCTGCAGCTGCTATTTGGATTCTGAAAAAGCATGCAGAGTAAATGAAAAGATGTTTATAATATTATGTCCAGTTTGACCTTATTGTTTGCAAATCCATTAAAGACGAACTTTCCCTCATTGCACCCAGTCCTGAAATAGAAAAAAAAAATCATATTCTCAGTCCTTTGAATTGCCTACCCCCTCCTATCCACAATGAGTGGGAGATTTTTGGAGAACAATTTGACTTCAAGCAGAGAAGATCCCTTTAGCAGGCTTTAGTAGGAGCAGTATATTGTGTCAAGGAAAACTTATATGGCTATATATTTATATTTTGTGTAAACAGACCAGAAGGGTATTTGTTAACAGAGGAAAAACACAAGGAAAAACAGTTCCAAGAGGAATGCACTTCAGCAGCTGGGATCTCTCTCTCTGGCATTCCAGATTGGGTGGAAGGGGGGAAATAACAGAAAGTACCAGAAGCTCTAGAAAGGAGTGAATATTCACCTTCTGCATTGTGACAAGTATAAAATTTGCCTTTCCAGCCCCGTACATCTGTCAAGTATGAACAGCAAATAACAGCTGTGTTCCCACAGCCACATGTAATTTTTTCATAACTGCATTTAATAATAACTGGATTACTGCAATGTACTCTGTGGGGTTGCCCTTGAGGGTGGTGTGGAACCTGCAGCTGGTGCAAAATGTGGCAGCTCAATGATTCATTGGGGCAGAATATCGCCAACATGTTACCCTGCAGTTGAAGGCTAAGTTCAAGGTGCTGGTTTTGGCAAATACAGTAAGTAAAGCCCTATGCAGCTTGGGACCAGGATACTTTAGAGATCATCTCATCCCTTAAATACCCAGTTGATCACTGCACTCCTCTGCAAATACTGTCTGGATTCCGTACAATGTAGAAAGTGGGGCTTTAGTGTTGTGGCACCTACCCTGTGGAATTCCTCTCCTTGGATATTAGACAGGTGCTGTCTTCTGTTGTGTTTTTGGTACCTGCTGAAAACTTTCCACTTTCAACAAGGAAGTTGAGAAATGTCCCCATTTGTGGCTGTACTGTATTGGAATTGATCTTGTTGTTTTCTCACTTGTCGTTTGCTGCCTTGGACTCATTTGGCAGGAAGGGTAGTGTGAGGGACAAGGGATACAGGGAAGTCCCTCCCATCTTAAGTTCCAGCCCATCACCAAGCGCTGGAGAGAGTAAGGAGAGCTCTGCCTCCAGCGGAGAGTCAGGAAGTGGTGTCCGAGGCTCAGGCAGGGTTGTGGAGCCCATGCCTCAGGTGGGACAGGAAGTTGGACGCACGGGGGGGGGGGGAGGCCAATCCCCCCAACTCCCGAATTGCGACGCAAACGTAGGGGGAAGAGGTTGGGTCTGCCAAAGTTGTGGTGCTGGAAGAAAACGCGCCAATCGCCATTCGGGAGTTCTGACACCTCACCTTAAGGATGCATTTTTACTGCTCTGAACACTGTAAATAATCAGCACTTAATAAAAGCCTTAAAAGACCATGCTGGAGTCGTTACTCTAGAGTAGCCATACCAGGCCCTCTGACAGGTAGGCTATAAATCCAAGAAATCAATCAATAAATAAAAATAAATAAAAGACCAGTCAGTTGAAACCCAAGCCTGTATTATCAATTTCTTCCTATTTGTTATGGAATAAAAATGAAGTTCCTTTTCCAATCTGACCTGAAATCCTGTTTTGGGTATGGTTGCTTACATTTCAGTCAATGATTCTGCTGCATAAGGAGGCATTGAGTTTGTTTCTAAGCAAGACAATGGAAACACAGAAGTGAGAACTGCCGAACTGGCAATGCAATGCAATAGAAGCACATAACTGCAGAGTTGGAGTCCCCAAGAGATCATCCAGTCCAACTCCCTATAAATCCAACAATTCCAAACCACTTGGATGTTTGCTTTTAAATTATATCTCAAGGGAACCCTTACCACAGTGACTTTCCTGCTAGCTGTCGTGGGACAGCTTTGCTCTGCAGAAGATGGAAGCATATCAGTCGATTCACATGGAACTGAGGGCTTCTAGGGCCCGGGGCAGAAGTCTTGTTAGAATTAAGTTATAAATGCAAACAAAAAAGCAGCTGGTCCCTGGCAGGCCCCCACCCCACAGCTAGCTGAGCCCTCTGAGGCCTGGGGCAAGTGTACACGGCTGCCCCCACCCTGCATGGGCCTGGGGGCTTCACCATTGTTTTATGTAAACTGAGAGTGCAGCTGAATTTAGCACATGCTCAACAGTCCTGTGTGATGATGATGCCTTGCAATAGAAGTATGGTAGTGGGATGACCAAGCAGCGTATTTCAGGGAAGCTTGTCAGCCATGATCAATCTTCACATTCAGTAGCCCCTGATAACCCCAGGACTTCCCACAATATAGTTTAAAGAAAACAGTGTTCTAGATCAGGCTTCAGCAACCCGATGCCATCCTGACATTTTGGACTACATGCTGGCTGAGGCTGATGGAAGTTATAGTCCAAAACATCTGGAAGGCCAGAGTTAGGTGATGGAAGATCTAGATTAATTAACACAGAATTTGAAGATGTGATCTTGGGTATGTGTGGCTCGAAACACGCAAACCCTATTGTTATTTCCTTCAGCGTGCCTTCAGGAACACTGTGCTATGCTTATGGCCGAATTGAGGTCAGGGAGCCAAAGGTTAAAAGCAGTCTGGCAGAGGAGAGAGTACTTGAGAAGGATACTATTTCTGGAACGTGCCTTGGATCGCAAAGCACCACTGGCCGTAAGCCCATAGCAGGGCAAAAACTTCTTTGACATTTGCAGAATGCATTTGATGCCCGAGAGAAAACTAACAAAGCAGCAATTGAGATGCAGACTGACCCAGCTGAGACCAGCTAAAGTTGACTCTTCTGCGTATGCACCAAAAGTTTTAAGCACACTCTCCCCTCCGCCCCCGAATCCTGGGAACTGTGGTTTATAACTCAGAGCTGCAATTCCCAGCAATCTTAACAAACAACAGTTCCCATGATTTGGGTGTGTGTGTGTGCTTCAAAACACAGCCGGAAAAATAAGACAAAGCATAATATTCGTGGACAAGGTTGGAAGTTTTTTCAATGTAAAGGATGTCATTGAGCAGCATTTCTCTTAGGAAAAGGGCTATTCCCAAAGTAAAGTAGTTGTATTGGAGTGTGAGTGTGGTGAATTAAAGTATGTGTGTGCCACACAAATTGGTATTTCTGTTTATTTGCAAACACTGAGTTTTTACATAAATATATGGTTCAAAGGAAATCAGAACTTCTAAGCATGACTAAACGCTACATTATAGGAATTAAAGATTAGTTGGATCTGCTACGCTTTTGTGTAATGAACACCAATTTGATTAACCTGTAACTTTTTTAAGAACTTCAGCTTTTTTGATGCCTGGGGCATTGGATCTGCCCTTTAAATCTGATTTTAACTGGTCGTGTTTCTTTTAACCTAGGTTAGCATTTGATTATATTCTTTCAATTTCTTTTTCACATTCCGAGAAATGTTTTTGGATTTCCAAGACCTTCTTGAGAGGACAGTCAGATCCAATTTGGGATTTTCCTTTTTAAAACTGTCCCTTCAATTTTCCTTTGCCAATTTAACTTTTTATTATTGAGGGGTTGGGGGTTGGGCTGGATTAGGAACATGCTGCTCAAGCCACAAGCTTTGTAAACTAAAACTCTAAGGAAACACTTTTTCAACTGTCACCCCCATGGTCTTTCAAGAATTTTAAAATATTTGCTCACAAGCTTCTTTTAATATCTTTTAGCATTGGTTTAAAAAACGAAACATGTAAATATTGAAACATATTTTCTCCTCAAAGCTAATTAAAAAGTTTATGAAGCGATTGGTTCCTCCCTCCCTTTATCCAAAGTCTATATTGAGGTCTGAGGGGTGCAGGCTTGGAGTTCCCCTTGCATAACTTGGCAGAGAAGGTAATCAATATATAGAGATGTGCAATACATCCCTGAATAATTTAAGCAAAATTTCCCTCACACACCCCGCTTAAGCGAAACTCCTCACAGCTACTACAACTCCGCTAAATCCCGCCCTCCGCGCCTCGTTGGCTAGCGGCGCTTTTTTCTCCCCCGTTCTCGCCTCTCGATTGGCTACCCTCCTGCCACTCCACTCTCCTACTTCCTCCCCACCCCACTCCTCCCAACCGCCTGTTTCTCATTTTTTTCCTCACAGTCTGCATCTCTTCTACACACACTGTCCACGCGCCGCAGGCCGGTCTCCGATTGGTCGCCGGGACTGTAAACACGGCGAACCGGCCAATCGGAGCGCTGTGCACGAGGGCAGCACGAGGGTACACGAGCCGGCCGCATGGAGCTGCCTGAGATCAACAGCGTAAAGGAGGGGGAAGGTGGGTGTGGGCCGCATATAAAAGGCCGCATCCGGATGACGGTGCCACTAGCCGAGGCAGGCTTAGGGCAGAGAAGAGGCAGGAGTTCCTTAGCACTCCATTTGGCTATTACTCCTTTTATTTCGAGAAGACAAAGGGGGCAAACTTGTGTTAAAAATTGCCTTTTCAATTTTGTCCCCTTAAAATATTTCTGGGCACAAAAGCTAAGCTTTTCGGAACTCAGCCCACTTTGACCCTATTTGCTTTGCCTGCGAATACTAATAACAGTTGGGTCACCATGGTGATGTTCAAGAAGATCAAGACCTTCGAAGTGGCCTTCAGCGAGCCTGACAAAGTCTACAGCAGCGGGGACAAGGTGGCTGGCCGTGTCGTGGTGGAGGTGGCCGAAGTCACCCGGGTCACCCGGGTCAAAGTTCTGGCTTGCGGGGTGGCCAAGGTCCTGTGGATCAAAGGGCCCCAGCAGTGCAAGCAGGAGATGGAATACCTTCGCTATGAAGATGTCCTCACCCTGGACGACCATCCAGCTGGTAAGCATCATGGTCTTTTTGGGGGGGGGGGGGGTTCCTCTGTGTGTTTTGCGTCTCAGCTTTTGCAAAAGAATTGAAAGCCGTTCCTGGAATTTTGAGGAGCCCAACGAGTGGGTAGCTTTTGCAGCCTGGTCCTATGCATGGGGACTTGACTGTAGGGTAAGGAGGCTTAGGATGGCACCTTTGGCTTTATATAGGAACATCGGAGGCTGTCTTATACAGAGTCATACCAATGATTTCTCTAGCTCAGTTTGTCTACATGGACGGACAATCTCCAAGTTCTTAGGCAGGAGTCTCTTCCAGCCTTGCTTGGAGATGCTGATTGGGCTTGAACTTGGGACACTTTTGTGTGCAAAGCTAATGAGTTTGTTGGAATGGTGTCCTCAGTGGCGTATATATACTTGGCTCTAAATACTTGGTCTAGTTCTGCTTTTCCTTGTTTAAACTGGCAGTCTTTCTTTGTATCGGGTACAGCATCTTCCTGTGTTTTCTGGGCTCTCGATGTCTAGGTTTGAAACCTAGCACAGGCTCAGAATGGGATGGGAATGGAACTCTACCTCATTTAAAGACTGGCTTTCAAAACTTGCATCCCAGTCCTATGTGTGTTTACTTGGAATTAAGTCCCCATGAGCTTGATGGGGCTTGATTACCAAGTAAGCCCTTCTAAGATTGCAGCCTGCAGGTCTGAGATGCAAGCAAAAGATTAGCATCAAATAGGTGCCAGTAGAGAAGAGAGAGATAATTTTCAGGCTTGGGAATAACCTAAAGCAGAGAACTACTAGGAAGTTGAACAAAGGGTCACTTCTGAATAAAGGGCCAGCGGGCAACTTCAAATCATTGTAGTTCCCTCGCTAAGCAAACTTCCGAGGAAAGGCAAGAGTACGATATGTCCCAGCAACAGTTGACGCAGCAGGGAACTAGCCAGCTGGGACTTCTGGCAGTGGAAGTATTAATAGGTATTGATTGCCTAGCAGTACGGGGAGTCCCTCACCCTGGGAGAGGGGTATAGTCATCACCTTGGCTGAAGATCAGAGCAAGTGAGGAAGATGTGAAATTCTTTAGACTGTTGGCTTCTGTAACTTGGACGTTTTGGTTTGTACAGACGCACAGATAGGAAAGGAGACTGATTTTTTTTTTTTTACTGTTGAGACCTTAATTGCATGTGTGAGCATCTAGTATTAAGGATGAGAAAAGCAGCAGTCCTTGAAATACTGGCTTGTTGGTAAAACAGAACATGGGGATTCCTTAGGCATCACTCAAGTTTAAATCTCTTACCTGCTTGGTTTTTTGAAAGTGCACTGACATTGATAAAAAACACCTTGCATTGTAGTAATCTTAAAATACTTAAAATGTTTTCTCTATAAGCCCAACACCTTTTTCTTTCTGTGGTGTCTTCCTAGATGCGGATGGTTCTGTGATTATGAGACCAGGAAACACCTACGAATACAAGTTTGGATTTGAGCTACCTCAAGGGTAGGTATTGGCCAGACCTGGCCACTGATATGTTAGTATTAAAGAACAGGATTTATCATCACCTGCCTGCCTTTTTTATGTCTAATGAGACATTTGTATTCTTTCAGGCCGCTTGGTACTACTTTCAAGGGCAAATATGGCTGCGTTGACTATTGGGTAAAGGCTTTCTTGGATCGTCCATCCTTTCCGACTCAAGATATAAAGAAGCGCTTTGAGGTCATGGATCAAATTGACGTCAACACTCCAGACCTGATGGTAATTACCACTTGAGGTTGTCCTTTGATAGCTTTGATCAGTTGTCAGTCATCAGCTTAGGTAGATTTAGCGCCACAGCTAATCTGAAATTGGCCATCTTTCAGCATTTTCTTAGTGAACTTTGCTTCAGAATTTGGAATTCTCTCTTCCTCTCCCAATTGCTGTTTAGTTGGTTCAAAGTCTTCACAGAGACATGCGTCTCTGTTCATCTTTAGCTTGAAATTAATAGTCTGTGTCCAATTGTCTCATTTAGTATCTGTTGAAGCAAGATACTTGTGAATAATTAGTTATAACTCAAGGGGTGATTGATGGTCTGACAAGGCACCAAAGGTTGAACTCCTGAGACTACAGATAGTACATTTGGACAGGAGCAACACTTTGGAAATTAGTCAATGTTGTATGTATGTAACAATATCTTCTTGTGTATTTCTTTTCAGTCACCTGTAGCTGCCAAGAAGGAAAAGAAAGTGTCCTGTATGTTTATCCCTGATGGGCATGTGTCTGTTAGTGCCAGGATTGACCGCAAAGGATTCTGCGAAGGTGAGGCCTGGCTCCTTTCCTCTTCAGGAAACGGGAGTTGATGAGGAAGGGTGGAAAATTGGAATAAATGATATAAATGGCTAGTAGTCAGACCTGTAACTGCTAGCTGTTCCTGGCAAGCCAAGCATAGTTCAAGGGCTGGAGATATATAGGTGTGGTTTGGGGATTTAATGAGGAGCTTGGATGCAAGCGGGGAAACTCATTGAAAAATGTGGCGCCTGCTCCAGCGGGCAAATTCTGTAGGTCTTCCACAACTAAGCTTCTTCTCCTTGTTGTTCTTACCAGGTGATGACATATGTATCAATGCCGACTTTGAGAACACCTGTTCCCGGATTGTGATGCCCAAGGCAGCCATTGTTGCTAAGCACACCTACCTGGCCAATGGGCAGACCAAGGTCTTCTCCCAGAAGCTCTCATGTGTCCGAGGCAACCACATTGTCTCCGGCATGTCTGAATCATGGCGTGGCAAGACCCTCCGGGTCAAGAAGATCAAGCCTTCCATTTTGGGCTGCAACATCCTGCGTGTGGAGTACTTCTTGCAGGTGAGGGGCTTAGAAAGGCAAAACCCTCCCCTACCCCCACCCCAAATCTTCCTTGTTCTTGGCTTCTGTTGAGGGCTTACAGAATCCCTACTGAATTAAAGCACTGAGGTCATATTCAGGGGTGAATTCTGGGAACTGCATAGCTCCAGAATCTATTTTGAATTCTAGGCTGTCACCTGAAACATTTTAAAAGGGCATTTCCTACATCATTATCAAAACTGGCTATGATACCTCTGGGCTTAAGACTTCCAAGGGAGATGCATCCCAGTAGACTTAAGTTCTGACAACTTTAAGGACAGGACGATTGATCTGGATTAAAGAGCTTCACTGCAAGGTGGCTGACCTCTTAATTCCCAGCAAGCCAAGACAGAAAACACCATACTTCTGAAGTATTCTGTCTGAGAGATCTTGCATTTAATGACAGCTGCTTTCAAGCCCTGAAACACATCACTGTAGGCATAGAGTAGCCCTCCTTTCCCCACATCCCCAACAGACCATTATCTATCTCAAGAAGGCACCACATGACATCTCACCACATATTTTCCTGGTTTTTTTTTTGCAGATCTATGTCAGTGTCCCAGGCTCCAAGAAGATCATCCTGGAGTTGCCACTTGTCATTGGCAGCAAGTCTTCCGGCATTGGCAGCCGCAGCTCTAGCATGGCCAGCCAGACCAGTTCCGAAATGAGCTGGGTAGACCTCAACATCCCGGATGCCCCAGAAGGTGAGCAGAGCTTCCCTCCTGCCTTTTTTGTTCTTATTGAAAATGTAGCCTTCTACGGTAGTTAGGAGTTAAGGTGGGCCTCTGCATCTTCAAGGACACAATTGCAGGGGTTGGAGGTCTTAAGAAGCCGGGTGGTAAGAAGCAGCCTTGCCACTCAGTTTTAACCTGGGAAGAGCAAGGATTTCTAAATGCCATCAAGTAACTATAAGCAACTTGGATACCTGTGGCTCCAAACACATTACATTAGAAGTATTTGATTTAGGAAAGAGTGAGACTGATGTGTATCTGTTTCTTTTCAATATAGCACCTCCATGCTACCTGGACATTGTCCCTGAAGACCACCGTCTGGAGAGTCCCACCACCCCTCTTTTAGATGAGCTTGACAACTCATTTGACAGCCCCATCTTCATGTATGCTCCAGAGTTCAAGTTCATGCCACCGCCTACCTACACAGAGGTGAGACATCCGACTCTCGTCACACATTAAGATGTGACTGCAGCACAGATGAATAAACACTGATTGCAAGTGGTAGGAATAAAAGCAGGGCGAAGAGATGGGGGTGTGGGGTTCACTGAAGAGGAGCCATGCAAAGCAAGCTTTGTGAATATCATTGAGGCTTAAGTAGATTCTATTCGAAACTTCAGCTTTTGCACTCTACATGTAGGGGAATGGATCCAGTTGCAAAGCCTTAAAATTTATTTCATTTATATGGGATCATTTTGCCAAGTCCCCCAAGGTGGTCTTGCAATTAAAAATAGTAATGCAAATAAATAGTACAGAATATTCGCAAGCTGACTTCTGGAGTTGAGAGACCTTCATCTTACACACTCCCTCTGTTCTTCCCTCTTTTCCAGGTGGATCCTTGCACTCTCAACAACAATGTCCAGTGAGCACCAATCAAAGGACATATTTACGCAGTTGTCCAGCTTTTTCTGGACTTTGAACAATTGCACTCACAGAGATTATGCACCAGGCAGAAATTCCCTGATGAAAAGGGAAGGAAAACCTCATGGTGTCAGCGCATCTCGTGGAAGACTGTTGGCAAGGAGCTGAATTGA